>NC_059074.1:76186736-76861236 GCF_020497125.1 Mauremys mutica
AGGTTATTTAAAGTTGCGTATAGAACAGCGCGGATTCTGTTTGTTTGATTGGCTGGAAGACTGCCAGGTATCTGTATATTGCTACTCTCGACTGATGAAAATTACTCAGCTGTGTGTAGAAGTGGCATTTGTTTTAAATAAGGCAAATATAATGATAGTTTTCACCAGGGTTCTCACGTGAGAACATGTTCTTTACTAGCTAGTGGGGTCCTGGGATTTCAGCAGAATGTCGAATGGTCTTCTCAGGAGGCTATGCAGAGATAGTGGCCGCTTATTGTAATCAATTGAAGGATTCCCATTGACTCCAATGGGCTCGATTTAAAGCTTTCCATTGATAGGGTATTGTAGATAAATATTTGCCTTGTTCTATATCATTCATTCATACATTTTTTTATGTAATTATGTCTTAGACTTCTTTTTGGTTGAATTACAAGGAATCACATGTCTAAACATGATTATAATATTATACCTGAAGAAATGCAAGGTATGTGGTTTTGACTTTAAGCGTTCATTGGCGGGAATCGGACATTTATTGCCACGTTCCAGCTAAACCCTTTCCATCCTGCTGTGTCTGGTCACACTTTGTACTACAGACAATTACATTCAAATAAATGATATAGGATCAACAATACATAGTTGAAAGGAGAAAATACATTTGGGGCATACTTTGCCTTTGATTGACTTGCTTAACTCCAATGATGTGTATAGCAGTTGTGCACAATATGTCCCAACATGTTTGCCTGGAACAATGTTAGCCATTCCTGAGTTCAAGGAGTGCCAAATTTTCCAGGGAATGTTATAATTATATTTCAAGGGACAAATTCATCCTATGGTGTTGCATTAGGTATCAATTTGGCTCTTTAGATTCTGGATTTTGCATTTGAATCCAATTTACCCTGAAAATACCAAAATATGTGAATGGCCAGACAGCTTTCTATCGCTCATACGTCAGAGAAGACGCGAGCTCACATACTGTGTAATCAAAGTTCAACTGTAATTTACATTCCCCAAATTTGAGTCTGCCCGGGAAAGGGAGCAGGTTACAAAGGAAACTGTGTGGGGTACGGAATTCTGTCAATTTTTATTCCAAAACGGCCCCTCCCCACAAACTCGGTTGTATCCGATCTGGTGGAGGACCTCAGAATATTACCCCATGGCTTATTTATTATTTATAGATAGTGTGCATTTGTGTCCGGTTGGTTTCAGGTTTTTAGACAGGTCCCAGTCCCAGAAATGTTGGCCAATAACACTGAGACAAACCTTACCTTGTGTAAACAGTGTCATGGGATCTTTAATGTCCACTACACAGAAAAGCCAGGGACTGCGTTTTAAGGTCTCATCTCAAACAGTAAACTTCACGGTAGTTAGTCCATTCTCCGCTGAAAGGAAGGGCTTAGAGGACTTTGTTTAAATTTGACCTTGTGATTCCAGGACTCCGGGTGTTTCTCAACATTAGGCTGCTTGGATAGCTAGGTATGACCCTCAGGGGCAGTATATGGTGCTTAACCAAATGACAAAAAGAGATATGTGGTGTAGATCTGGATTTCATGTTGTTTTCTGCGTAAATGAACACAAGTAGCTGACTGCAGAAAATACAAGGGGGTACTGGAAAGCAGGACTGGACATTCTGTCTTTTCAGACGATTAACTAGTTGTAGCTGTTTAGATGCTATTTCTCATTAGTGTTCGCTAGGGATAGAAAACGGAGCCATTTATTCGCAGTAGAGTTCATAATATGCAACACAAACAACCCGGATACATTGTCAGAAGAGTGCATGTCGTATGGCTCATTTAGAAACTGGTCATTGTTAGGTTTACAATGCTCGTCAAGATGCCCATTCAACAAGTGCGAACCATCATCGCGCAAAAGATCATACTAATGAGTCGTGGCATAAATATATGCATATTTATCATGGTCAGTATATATGCTTTTGGATCAATAAACAATCCATATAACTTGTAGCCGAGCTGTCAGGAAAATTTAAAAGGAAATCACACCGAAGAGAGATTATTACATAGACAAACGTCGAGCTGTCAAAAGATTCCAAAAATCACCAAACCCCAGTTAGATCACTGTCGGGGAAAAGGGAAAAAAACACTTTCCCCTTTTGGGACGACTGGCTTTGGTGTTTTAAATGAATGCGCCTTCATGATATTTCTTCACCATGAGAACGCTTCTTCGGCCTCATGATACAGCGTCAGGAACTCCAGTAAAACTCACGCTCAAGTCAATGAGAGTTCTGTCTGAGTGAAGACTGAAGAAAGGACTGTAGGGACTGGCCGTAGGTTTGTATCTTATTCTCAGTTTGGACTCATAAAAATGCAAATATTTTAGCTGGAGAATTCTTTGCACTTATAAAATAACCTATTAACAGACTATTTGGTGGCATAGCTAGCTAGCTAGATGCCATGTGCCATTATTTTTATTTGTAATATTTGTCTATGATAGTTAGCATATGGTTTCGATTCTGTGGGATTTCGAGAACCTAACTATGGATATATGGATGTGATTGATTTGACTGAATAATTATTAAATACTATTAGTATATGACCGTAAATCGTCGTATAAATTACTCTACACTATCTAGTTTGGGTGGTGGTACAAAAAATAATAAGAGGCCTGATGGCTACTCCTTCACCTCTACCCGCGTGTGTATTTTCCTCTGTAGCAGACCCATCTCTGCACCCGCACAGGGTCTGGGAGGAACAGCGTGTCAGTTTCTCCGCGAGTGGCAGAGAGTGATGCAGAGATTTAGGAATCAGGGAATTTTTAGGGCTAAGTCGTAGGGCTCCGCTCCCCTCACTCCCATGGAGTTTTGCCCGTTCACACTGGCAGAGAACTTGACCCTTTTTGTTTGCAGCGTTCAGAAAACTTATTTCTTTCTCGGTCTGTTTTTTCCCCTGTATTCATATCAGACACACCTTACAAAAGACTAGGGTGTATTGGTTCTTAAGGGCTCCAGACTATCTGGAACAAACAGCACAATATACACTGTTCACGCTTCTCGTAAGGCCAAGAACTGCAGATGAACCAAGAGCCAAGTCCTGGGGGAGCAAATAAATGATCGTGAACTAACACAACGTAGGAGCCGAGCCGTCTGCCACCGAATAGCAAATTTCCCAGTTATTTCAATGAGAGCAGAACCGGGTCCTATAAGAACACAAAATAAGCCTGGCCATACTGGGTCAGACCAAAGGTCCATCTAGCCCAGTATCCTGTCTGCCAACAGTGGCCAGAGCCAGGTGCCCCAGAGGGAATGAACGGAACAGGTAATCATCAAGTGATCCATCCCCTGCCACCCATTCCCAGCTTCTTACAGAAGCTAGGGACACCATCCCTGCCCATCCTGGCTAATAGCCATTGATGGACCTATTCTCCATGAACTTATCTAGTTCTTTTTTTAACCCTGTTGTAGTCTTGGCCTTCACAACATCCTCTGGCAAAGAGTTTCACAGGTTGACTGCATTGTGTGAAGAAATACTTCCTTTTGTTTGTTTTAAACCTGCTGCCTATTAATTTCTTTTGGTGACCCCTAATTCTTGTGTTATGAGAAGGAGTACATTGCTATAATCTCTTCCCCCCCACCACGTGAAGTGAAGTTAAAGGGGCGGTGGGGTTGGGAACCCACCAGGGAGAAAATTAGACCATTCACACAATCACTTTTGCATACGTTGCCTCTGCCTCTGGAGTGAGATATACAGTGTCGACTCCGAGCTTCTGAAATAGCAAGATTCCATTTTCCAAACATTCTGTTCGGAATCCCTCCCTCGAGTCAGCCTGTAACCACATTACGGGTTCGTGGCTGCCCCTGAACTGAAAGACGTGAAATGATTCCGCTCTCTCAAACTCATTACCCTTGTTTTGTGAGTCAATAAAAGTCAACTAAAATATTTGTCTCTTTTTCTGTTCTGGCACGGGGTAGGCAGAGAGTTATTTCTGTGCTGTGAATCAACTCGCAGTTATATATTGTACATTGTAATATGCCACATTGTATATAAGCCACATACACAACTCGCATCTATTTTCTTAGATCGATTCAAAATAAGGGTGACATATGGGCAACGGGTGGTTGAAAAAATCCTCTGTTGACTATGACATATAGAGTTTGCTGGTCTGAAACGTAGGAATCCTGTGGAAGATAAAAAAAGGAGAATTTTCTATTTTTTCTATGGGAATATTTTCCTCTAGTGGATGTGAAACTCACACATAAATCGTCTGAGCCCTCAATGAAGGATCATTTACATCAGCGGTAGAATGTCTGATCCTACTCATCCTCTGGTCAAAGGCATAACTCCTATTGATTTCAATGGGAGCAAATGAAAACCATCACGACTGACCAGCGGGTTCATTTAGTCTGAGAACTTTAAATCAGCAATAAAATGGGTACTGCAAGTATAATCCCTGATTTGAAGACGATCAGGCTCAAGAAAGACCCCTGTCAGTCCAGAACTGATCCCCTTCACGCCGCCCCTATGCGGGCAAAACTTCTATCTACTTAAATGGGAATCTTGACTGATGAAGGAATTCAGGATCGGGCCTGTTATGTCCCTGGTTCTTGCTGCCTGAGTATATTGATCAGGATTTAGCACACAACGAGCGAATCAGGGCCGTGGGGATGTCCTCTTCGAGCTAAACCACCGGTCGACGGTGGGATTCAAGTCGATTGATAACCGAAAGTTTTCCAGCCTAACAGGGGGATTGTGTTAGTGACGAGTCTGCCCTGCGATTTGGTATTTTTCACCCTATTGATTTTAAACCTTATTCAGCCTGTTAAGTCTCAGATGCCTTTTTTCTTAAAAGTTATGGGCTCTTCAGTTATGGAAAGAGTTTAAGTAATCGGAACATCAATAGCTGCAGCCCCTACTCTCTCTCTTGATAATAATCAGACCTCAGAATAGGATGGGAATAGAGAGGCGGGGCAATGAGGGGTGGGGTAGGAAAAGGGGGTACTAAGAGCATCTTCCGTTCTCAGCATGAACTAGCCACCCAATTGAAGAGTTGGACTGGATTTCATTATAAAATGCCGGGAAAATACGTACACAAATATAACACGGCCTTTCTCATTTCTTCCTCTCTTTTGTCAACATGGGCAATCCCTTTTGGTCGGCATTGGGGTCTCTTGACACGAGAAAGCTTGGGTGTTGCTGCGAGTGCCTGGCGGAAGGTCACCGTCAGTGAAAGAAGAAGTAAATAGTCCGACATCTGTGTTTATAGGCGAAAGTAACAAATCGACAGCGTCTCATAGCGGGAGAGCTCGCTCTCTATTCTGCCCTCCCTTTTCAATTGTCAGGCCAACGGGAGAGTAACTCATACCGCTTCCAGGAGGCCGACAGTCAGATCTCAAAACTCGCTTGTCAATCTTTCATATGGCTTTATCAGCCAATAGGAGCTTTATGTCTCATAGGGCCTGATGCAAAGCCCACTGACATCAATGGAAGTCTCCCATTTTATTATCAGAGGGGTAGCCGTGTTAGTCTGGATCTGTAAAAGCAGCAACGAATCCTGTGGCACCTTATAGACTAACAGAGGTATTGGAGCATGAGCTTTGGTGGGATGACATGCATCCGAGGAAGTGGGTATTCACCCAGGAAAGCTCATGCTCCAAAACATCTGTTAGTCTATAAGGTGCCACAAGACTCTTTGCTGCTTTCCCATTTTATTGGCTTTTATAGGCATCGGATCAGGCCAGTGATGCTTGCTGTGTATATTTCTAAGGCATTTCTAATTATATTTTTAAAATAACTCCTCTTTGCATTCCTTTCTGTATTAATTTCAACCCTTTACTGCATAATTGCATCTCACGAAGATCCCCCTCAGTGTATCTTCCTCGTTGATTTCCTGCTACTATAAAAAGTATTATCTACGCGGGTTGTTTTGGAAGATGTTTATATTATTGGTAGGGTTGAATAAACGAGCGTCATTGGACGTTGGGTGAGAGAGATCAGAGTTTCGTTTTTGTTTTTGTTTTTCCTGAACACGAAATAATCCCTATGTCTTTCCGAGCAGGATTCCCATTAAACTGCTCCGCTGGCCACCCCATCAGAGTCCAATTATGTCATTGCAGCTTTCTTTCTAATCATCTTTTCTCAGGGGCTGTCATGAACATTTGCTGTGCTGGCAGTCCCACCGAGAGACATTAGCCCGGTCATTTTCTGTCTCTCTTTTATTTCCTTAGTTTCTCTCCGAAATCTTTATAAATCTCCTTTCTAGGAGGAGTGTCCAAGCGGGTGGAAGTCTGAATACAATGAAACCTGAGAATTTCTGTCACTCTCTGCATATGGTCCTAAGTGCTTTAATCCCAATTAGGGGCGGCTGACACACGGTCCTATTCATCCCAATCAGCTCTTGAATACATTTGCCTAGAAATGAACTTCACAAATAGAGTCTCTCCTAAATGTGCCCAACAGCAAGGAAAATCGAATTGAGACAGGGGCTCATTCTAAGGCGATGGAGGGAGAAAAGGTATGAATTTATAAGGTACACCGAAACATTGCAATTCAGCAACAAGTTTACTGACTTTTATTTGTACCATGTCAACCGAAAGAACCAAGAGATAAGTTGGGGGCTCGGGGGGAGAATCCAGTTAAAAGGCAACTTTAGACGGACTTTGAATACCTTATGTGGCAAGCATCGCTTCCAGCTGAAACTGGGTTTAAAAAACAACCACCCTACTCTGGAATTTTTAGCGAGCACCAAACGTATTTTAACCCGATCTCGAATGAAGCTTGCTTGCCCCTAAGAATAAGAATCCCCAGTTGAGATCATGTCATCTGCTGGGGTTCCCATAGAACCTTAATGACTATTCAAAAGCTGCTTTAATATCCCACCCGCATCTTGTCTGCACAGCACAGCTTGTTAGGAGCCTTTAGCGCTTACCCCTCTCCGCTCACTCTGCCAATCCGCCTCACATAGGTAATAATTAATATTAAGAACTCATTCTGATTACGATTATTATTATAAATGTAAAACAAGACAGAAAAATACGCTTAAAACTGTGCTTGGATGCTCCAGAGCCAAGGAAGTTTTAAACTAAAAGCGACGATTTATGAAAGAACTCCGGGCCTGTTTCAAATGCGCATTTTGCCTTATGACGTGGAAAATAGCTCGCATGTAATACGGAGTGTTGTGGTCTATGTACTGCATACTCGTGTGTGTGTGTGTGTGTGTGTGTGAGGGGGTGCCTGTGTGTGTGTAGTGTGGCCGAAGATTGTGGCACCGTATCAAAGCATGTGCAATCTGAAATGTTACAGCTGATCATTTCCAATCTGCAAGGTTCATCGCTCGCAGAGCGGTTGTTTTCCCTTCTGACATGGATAAATCACTAAAACGGGCCAATGGGGGAGTTGGCTGCTTAATTTTACTGCGAGAATATTGACTACTGAATGAAGGGGCAGTATTTTATTAAAGCATCCACTGTGTTTCTCCGCAACATAATGAAGCTGGCCCTGTATACAGGCATTCATGCTGGTTTGAATGTAATGTTGAACCTTCTCTGTGCTGGAGCAGTTTGATGATTTGAATGGAGCTCCCTGGTGGGACATTGCTCTCTGCAACTGTGCCTCTTTGGATGACTGTTGTTCCTTAACATTCATGCTTCATTATGGGGCAACCTGTTAAATCAAAAAGAACACTGTGCCAAAGTGTTCCGCAGGGGCACTGGCAGTTCAGCGGTGGGCATAAATAAGGGCTGACTGCTAAAATATCTTTCATGAAATCTCTGGGCAAAAGTTATTTCACTTTAATGGTGTTTCGAGCAGCCCAGCTTAAGTATATAAAAAACGAGAGTGGAACGTTTTGATTGAGTCTAAACATTGTCTTTGAATAAAGCTGAAACCATGTAATTAATGTGTCTTTTTAATAAGGGACAATACGGTCGTTCAAGCTATTTAATTTCATTTAATTTTCCATCCCATTTGCTCCAAAGGCTGCTTTTACTTTTAACACCCGGCCTTTCATGCTGCATCTTGCTCCAGTGGGCACATTAGATCGGTTTCACCCTTCCTTTTTAGGGAAGGAAAAATAAAAGAAAATGTGGTTCCTTTCCTCTTTTGTGGACAATTTATTTCACTTGGGGAACTTCGACTTTGAGCCACAGGACAGAATAAAAATTGGAGAACTGGTGTGAATGCTTCCAGAGCGGGGCTTTTATTTTCTGAGTGGATGGGAACCAGTCACAATTGGCTATATTAATAAATAACTTTCCTCACAGTCGGCCTTTACATGGTCCTATTGATAAAATTGTTCGCGTGTCGTTCACGCTTTGTGACTCATTAAGGAGGGGATGGAGCAGCTCCCCAAATGGAGCGGTAGGGTACCTTGGTTTCCTTAAAAGCCCTCTCTCTATCTCTGCAGCTCTTACAATTTAAACTGGGTGTCATCCTAAAGTCGCCAGGCCAGAGGTTATAGGGACATGTTCATGGCTTAAATTTATTGCCCTCAACTTCTTGTTTATCCTTTCCCCCCCATTCATGCTGCTGATCAAAGGGGTCATCTCCGTTTTTTTCCACCCCTGCTGCAGTCCACACCAAACCCTATTCTCAGAATGTTCCCTACCATGGAGAGGAATGATCGATAATCATTAATGTTTCCAGAGACGTAGTTTACATTTGTTTCTGCTTGCCTAGTGCGCGCGCAAATGTATCATTATTGAAAATGTATCCATGACCTACATTGATTTAGTGCAGGGGAACAATTTGGGACTAGAGAAGGCATTTTCCCCCAGCCATTTCCCCCGTCTTTCACTTAGGCCGGGTTTCTTCATTAGTTATTTAAATAGGAGCAGATTCTGCTCTCATTCCAATCAGCAGCAAAAATCCCGTGCTACCACAATCTAACCCATGGTTTGTATCTCTGTGGACATAGCCATATAACAAAATAGAACAGGCAAAAAAGGATTTAACGCCATGTCCTAGAGGCAGGATACTGGACTTCAGCCATTTAGCCACTGCAGTGTTTAAACCGAAGAAATATTTAAAGTTTATGAATTTACGTGAATATACAAATGCATTTCAATGTCTGACATGTGGCAGCTTCCTAACATTAAATTAAACACCAATTTGTTGTTGCACTGAACAGAAGATGGGTTTGATGAAATTAACTATCTGCATAATCAGCTGCCATGTTAAGATCTGCATTAACTTGAAAGACATGGCCTGCCTTAATTGGTATCATAGCGCCGCGTGTTGCGATGTCTGTCTTCATATATACTTAGGTCAGGCTAACACAGATCATGCACATTTAAGAATTATGAGGCTCATTTAAAATCACCTTATTTCTAAAGAGCTTTTCCGCTTATCCCATTACATGCCATACTTTTAGAGAAAAATGCGCCATCTCACCTTTAGTATTTATTATAATGACGAGTACCGCTGTAAACAAAAAATATGATTAAAAACCTTATGATGACATATTGAGAGCGATCTGCTATAAGATATAATGCCTAGATAATTGCCTGCAATGCATAGCATTTACTCAGTTTCATATAACCTATCGTGAGCTGTAGCTAAAAGACTAACTTTTTGATAGTTTGTTTTTGAACTGATTAGGATTGGATTATTTATCAAACTACAGGAAAAAACGAGGGCAGTTGCTATTGGAAATAATGTCTAAAATGTGCATATGCAACTGTTCTTCAAAGAAAGAAACATTCAGATGTAGCCTGCTTAGATCAACTTCACGTATATTACAGTGAGCTTCCTATTTAGAAATGGGGACAATCATAAAAGCGCAAATAGAAGTTTCAGTTATTGACTCTTTAGTCTTTTGTGCACATCTGGATTTTGTGTGTGTGTGTGTGTGTGTGTGTCCAATTAAAGGATCAGGATAAATTCCCGTTCCAAAATCTTGTTCTTCCGCCCCGCCCCCCAACTCTCAAGAGTTTTTATGCGCTACAAATGGACTTGTAAGCTACTCTTAGACCAGTGTTTCATGTTTGTGTAATTAAAACACGATCATCCTTTACAAAAAGTGCAGATCATTTGGAATCTAGGCTAAGTTACATTTTTTTTTACTTTTAAAAAAAGTATTCTCAGTGGGAGCAATTTTGTATATGGAAAAATAACCTGGAGAGGTATTAATTTAGAAGGGGTACAAAAACATACATTATCCTCTTTAGAATTCTGTGATGTCTGTTTGTGTTTGAATCCATCTCTTGAATTTCTCTAACAACACGAATTAAACAATTCCCACGGTGTTCACAATTGCAACACTTCGCGATTTAAAAGGGCAACAATGCTTCATATTTTGTGCCATTCATCCCAGAAGAAAGTAAAAGTTAAGGAGCAGAGCTGTTATAAATAGGTTACTGGCCTGAAACCAATCCACTGAAATGGTAATATGGTCTTTTTTTTTTAAAGTGTAGGTATTTTCTGGTGTTTTCCCATCAAGTACCTGCCCAATTTCTGTATGGCACACGCCAGGAATCAATAGAAGTTAACAAGTCCTCAAAACATTCCCCATCTCTTTGTTTAATCTTCTTTACAATAAAGCCAAGGGAAGAGAATTAAAAATCTTTGAAGTATATTAAACCTCAAAAGAATCAGCCAAGTAGACTTAAAATAGTCACTTATTTTCCAAAACTGGTTTGTCTAGGAACAATAAAAGGAAGTAAAATTTATGGAGAAATTATACAGTGGATTTGTCACTTAAAATATCGTAACTGTCTCGGGGACAATACCCCATGCTGAGGATTAATGGTCCCTCCAGACCTTTGATTCACCAGCGCCTTTTCTTTGCCCTTGACAAATTGGATTTTTAGGAATGGGAAGGTCGCCTGGACCATTGTTTGCTAGCCATTCAAAGTACTTGATTATGCAGGAGGGTTAGGGAAAGGCTCCACGTGACCCACTTGGATGGAACTCTGCAGCTGCTGTAAGAGCTAAACTCTCTCACCAAACTCTGCGCCCTAGAGCATCAACGTGCCAAGGGGTACCCCTCCTGTTCCAATTGAAAAGCCGGCGTGCACACACCACCGCGTCACTCTGCAGGCGGAGATACGCCTGTGTTCATCCTGCTCGCTGGCTGTCTCTGTCACTCCATCCCCGTTAAGTGCTTTGGGTTCCTGATTCCTTGTACCCAGAGGCAGCAATGCAAACAAGCAGGGCTCCGGCCATCAGCGTGAACGCAGAAAGTTGCATCCCAGCCGGACTGCGTCTGGGTCCTGTGCCGGGCATCTTCAAACTGGGCAAGTACCTGTCAGACCGCAGGGAGCCAGGACCTAAAAAAAAGGTATTTCCTGCACTGCTGGACCTTGTTTGATCAGACAGTGACTCAGGGGGATCTGTACTTAGGAGAAGAGGCTGCCTTCTCCTCGGTTCATCCTGCCTTTTAGAACAAGCCAGAGTACCAGGAAAGAAAGGGAAGCGCTTGATAAAGTGTCCCAAGATTCCTTGTTACGGCTTTGAAATTGAATGTATAGAAAACCTATCCAGGCTTCCTGCCCACTCCCTGCATTGCCTGATAGTGTTACGGCAGGCTGGTCTTGGGAGCGGGAAGGTGACGGGGCTGTGGCGGTGTTTTCAGACAAGAGGATATGTCCCTGCCCTTGAGATCTTCATTAAGCCAAAGAGAAGAGGGATGAGAGAGAGGCACATTGCTCAGCCGGTGATTGCAGAGAGCCTGTTTCGATGTATCCTGAACAAGAGGTGCTTGCCCCTGGTTTTAGGTGGGAGGGAGTTTCGCTAGTTTGCAGCTTTGTGGCGCTGGCTATGCTCTCAGATGCTGTTGCTTTGATAACTTGTTGGTGATTTGTTCCTTCCTTTCTCCCTTTTGGTCTTTCTGAAACGTAATTACCGACCTGTTCAGAGAAATCGTATTCTCCGTCCAAGTGTCCCTGGATTTGTCACGGTTTCGTTTATATATTTATTTATTTGGTGTTTATACAATGGGGCCACAGCGACAAGGTCAGCCAAAGCCATACTGGATACCACCGCTGTTGCTTTTTATTTGTATTTTTTTAAATCGTCTTCTCTTCGGCCGGTATCGAAATCTGAGCTCCAGTAATAATTTGTACATTTTCGAGCTGGACGCGGGTGGATGGGAGAATGAGATTGGTTTATAAATATTCCAGGTGCTAAGTTATTTCCAGGTAAAGCACAAGCCCCAGATGCCTGTGCTGAGCCAAGGCTCAGAGTTAAGGGCGGTTTCTCCAGCTTTTTCCAGCTATTGAAAACAAACCCGTGGCTTAGAGCTCAAATTCATGTACAATAGAGACGTCCTGAAATCAACACAGTCGCGTGTAATTGATGGACCTGACTGATGTTAATTCCATGAGTCTGGAATGCGGAAAATATCTCAGGCTTCCAGTAGCAGACACCTCAAAGTTTCAAAATCTTCCCTTATAAACAAAAGGGGGGTAATGGAGAGGAACTAGTTACCCCAGCAAATTCTGCTAGAGAGTGTTTTCAACTGGCTTGTGTTGTAAATGGACCTATGGATGCGATGGCCACAAGGCAAACACTCCTTCTCCCCCACTTCCCCAGTGCACAGGTTGGTCATAAATTCCGCTCGGATTTTTAATGCCCTTTAATTGTTTTTAAACGCTCTGCCAGCCCCCTCAAATTTATTTCTCATCTGGCTCCATTGGTTTCTCTCTTTAGACGGCTTTGTTCAATTGACTTTTATTACATGGTCATTCAGCGAGCTGGCACTTCATTTTCTCTTTGTATAGGCCAGCAGATTATGAAGTATGACGCTCAGAGACTTTGTAGCTAAGCTGAATTCTCTCCTCTCTCCCTCCTTTCTTTTGACAAGTCGCGTATTTTACAACTGCTCCACTACAGGCGTAAGGCACGAAACCACACTCATTAAGAAACGTGAATATTACATATTACCTGTGCATTTTAAAATGATCTTAAAAATTAAAACTAAAGGCAGGTGCAGAAGTTGAACAAGATCCATTTTAGCAAATGCTGTCCAGTGGAGAAATTACTTACACGGAATTGTTCTTACAATAACGCAAAGAGTTACAGCTTTTAAAGCCAGACTATGTTGCTATCCTTACTCACAATGAGTAGCAACCTACTCCATGGGCAATCTCATTTATCTCAATGCACAGTACTTTCAATATGAGTAAGGATGGCAAAATCTAGCTCTTATAAATTAGCTGTTTCTTTCTCTTTCACCACTATCAAACAGTTTGCTGTTAATCCCAAATACTTGTTCGGCCTTTATATATTGACTGTTTAAACCAGCGATTCCCTGGATGGGAAGATGATGCAAAGGTTGCCAGTAAGAAGCACGTTTAGGATTTATTTATATAAGGGATTTGTGTTTGTGTTTTGTCTTGCTTGGATCCTGTGTGGAAATGACAGTGGCTGATGCCTGTGTTCTAGGTACGGATGGTGAGAGGGGAATTAGTGGATGAAGCCGGGGGCTCAGCTCTGGAGTGGATAGGGTTAATCCGGGCTGCCAGAAGCACACAAGAACAGACACTGGAAGCTATTGCAGATCTACCAGGAGGACAGGTATCTCTCTCTCTCGATTGCGTGTAACGTTCTGTCTGAATGTTCTTTACCAGCGCTGGGTTGCATTACAGGGGCATTGATAAGGTTTTCTCTCTTTCGAATAGATTTTCTACAGAGCGCTTAGAGATGTCCAGCCAGGGGAGGAGCTGACCGTGTGGTATTCAAACTCTTTGGCTCAGTGGTTTGACATCCCAATCACTGCTACTCCGACACACGATGAGAAAGGTACATCAACTTGGACTTTATTATTCTGTTCAGTAGGTACTGCGTAGAAGTCAGTACAACTCACAGGTGCCCTTTCTAATGGAGAACTTCATGCCGTTTTCCCAATTGCAATTTTTTCCCCCTCAGAGCAACGTTATAATTAGCATCCACGTTGTGATATAAAACTGCAGTTAGAAAACCTAAGCAAGTAAAATATGTGTTTGCAGACAGACTCTTTAAAAATAATACCCGCACAGTTACAACGATTGTTAATCAGCCACCGTTTTTATTGTAAACCAGTCGTCTGTTCCTTCTGCTTGTTTTTTAAAAGTTGTTTTTAAATAAGTGGAACCAGCAATTTGACAATACATTGGAGGACTCAGATAACGAGATTGTTTTCAACATCGAC
This sequence comes from Mauremys mutica, assembly GCF_020497125.1. Lineage (NCBI taxonomy): Eukaryota > Metazoa > Chordata > Testudines > Geoemydidae > Mauremys > Mauremys mutica. The sequence continues at coordinate 76,200,813 of NC_059074.1, forward strand.
TATATATTATAATTTTGATAGGAAAAGTGGGATTTTAAGATCGTTTATAAAACAATAATTCTCTATTTTTACAATAATTTATCTTACTGCCCTATTAAAACACCATTTTAATCTTTTCCCTTTGGTTACAGCTTCAGATTCCATTTTCAGGTTAAATATGGTACAATTTCCAGCGACTCCTCAGATTCATTTAGTCATTTTAAAAGGGTAATGGTCAGTTTACGCAAATTAGGATGTACTAAGTAAAAATAATGTGGGAGTTAAATTCAGTTTATATATGTGCACTAGCAAATTAGCACTTGGCATGCATCGGTCTTGGATAAATTATTTTAATCTGCAATTTGCTTTTAGGTGAAGTTGTAATGTAAACATAAACGATGTTTTAAAATTATTAACCCGGTAGTTTCTGAAAGGAGGAAAACGTATGTTTCGAAATATGACGTAGGAAGAATATTTCAGTTATCTGTCTAAATGGTTTCCTATGAATCTGATAGCTAGCATATTTCCATGTGCTGTTTTCCATGTGCAGGCATTTTGTAGCTGACGTGGGGTTTCAATGCATGTAAATTGTATTCTAAGAGCAGTTACATTGAGTATTTCATATAAATCTCTGCAAAACCGTAATACACTCTTCCTAGTGAAAACGAAGGCAACAGATTGAAGCTCGTTTTGAAAATTGCTTTTGGTGATGGTCTACTTAGTCACTCTGCTTGGAGCGTGAATACATTCATTGCTACTCTGAAATTTCCCTGCACAGATTAGGTTGAATAAAGAGCCTGATAATAGAACAGACTTGTTCAAAGGCGAAATGAGCAGCGCACAGGGATTACATGATTCCTACAGATCAGAAGCCCGATCCCGCACTGTCTACACACTTCTTGCTCAGAAGGTTTTCCACATAAATCAGTGCCCTACGTAAGGAGGAAGGGCTTGATCATCTCCTGGAGCTTATTCAGGCCCTGGAGCACTCAAAAAATATCAGTATAGGGCCTGTTATTTAATATATTGAGAGGCACTATTACAATAGTACCTAACATTGATAGTTTATGTCACGCTACAGAGAGTGAAATCATTTCTCTTACAATACTGCAACATGAGAAACAAACTCTGGGTCAAATTCTTAAAGCCAGTGGGGCTACTGCCCCGAGTAAGGTCTGCAGAATTTGACCCGTTGCAACAAAATCAATGAATGGGAGAAGACTCTGCTATACTGATCTGCATTAAAAGTGAAATGCCGCTAAGTACTCTGTCTGCTGCCTACACTCACCTTGAATATTACCTTACTCCGCAAGTAATCTCATTAATTCCAATGGGATTACACTACTACAGCACTGCTCTTTCAGAATAAGGACAGCAGAATCTGCTCCACTGTAAAAATACATGTTTATTTCATATCCTTTCTAATTCACTGTTAAATATAGCACATATGATGCAATCTTATTCTGAAAATCAGTTGTTTCCCAACTTCCAGACTGAAGTTTCAGACTAATCAATACAGTATGAGGGCATAATAAATGGAACAAGATGTAAGTGTAGTTATTACTAATTTTGCAGGGGTGCTGGAACAATTTGTATGGTGGGGGTGCTGAGAGCCCTTGAACCAAACTATAAACACGGTATCTGATGGAAACCACTTCAAGCCAGGGGGTGCAACAGCACCCCTAGTTCCAGCACCTATGCACTTTTGTGGATAGCATTTTGAAAAAATGCAAGAAGAAACTTCTAGACAGCCGATTTTGTTGAACAAAGTTTTTAACTAGATCAATTTAGTTTTAAATTGATGTAACATTATAAACAAGGCTCTTTTTAATAGCTCATTGATTGGAAAGAGTTGGTTTTTATTCAGGATACGTTTGCGTTTGGAACAAAGCTTAGTTGGTATTGCAACTACTTTATTAAGAACATAAACACCCACACAACTTATTTGAAAAGAGACAAAAAGTAGAAGTTTCTAAATCAACACAATAGGCTTATTAGGCTGTTTCTAACTGCAAGCCTTTTCGTTTTTAAAGTTTACCTGTATCTCAATGCACGGTAATAGGATTACTGAAATGGATCAGAGTCAGACACACTGCGATTGAGCAATTAAGGCCTCAGCAGACACACTCCTCCTCTTCCCTCCCACCCAGCTCAGCCCAGCAGTGCGAAAAAACACACAACGTCCGATTTAAGATTCCAACATAGCTCCATAAAGACCACTCACTTCAAGGCAAGCTAGTGAGAGCTATGCATGACAGAAACTACATAATACTTACCAGAAGAGAAAATACGCAACCCATGTTTTGTTCTGTGCTTTCATTATTCAGTGTGCATGAAAGTGTTCCAAAGGGGAATGGGGGGTTGGGGTGGAAAGACTTTTATTTTATCCTGAATGATACTGAATGAATGAGCTGACACTGGTTGATTCCTGAATTAAAAGTCATTTTTAAAAGGCTGTTTAGTGTGCTAATTCCATGTGAACTTATTCATTAACAACCCAACCATTTTACACGCTTCTCTTGCACTCTTCCGTGCTTTGCTTCAAGTTAATGTATCATTTTAACACACATTGGAACTATGTTTCTATGACATTTCTTAAAAGGCCAAAGGAGAAATCTCTGGTGTTTGTTTACTCCGCTTTCAAGGTTGCCTGTAAAGATACTTCATCGATATTTTAATAGGATTCCAGCAATCTTGAAAACATATACTATTTTACTTGCTCAGTTCCACAACTTTGCCTTTTTAGTGTATTCTTTATAAAGTTAGGGATGGTCAGTAATGCAGAGCCTGCACTACTACTATTATGATTTTTTAATCGTTTGAAATGTCTAATTTGTAAGTTTTTGATGCTGGTAAGTAGGAGAGACTATTATATATTTTTAAAAAAAATCTCCTGCAGAGATATATTTCAATGTCAGGGTTGATAAAACAGGCCAGGCTTTATTTTACTCCTCAGAAGGAAGAGAAAGAAAAGTCTAAGTTTAAAGTAACATGAAGTCATAACACAAACATGGCCATTTCGGTTTGTTCCGCTTCAGGGAAGCCTAAATGTTTAGGGATGGGGCACAAAGGGCATTGTCCTTTGAAAAGGAATGATTACATATGGCCTATACATAGAGGAGATTGTCTCGCCGGGTAATGAGGAGCTCACGATCATTAGATTGGCCTTTGTTCAGTTTAGTCAACTCCTCGACATACGCTACCTATTCTGCGAACGTCAACAGATGGGCCCGGCGACAGACGATTTAAGGCCACAGCTGCTCTCGTTTCCCCAAGCCCATTTTAGCCCAGTCCAAACTCAGTTTAGTCCACCTCAGCCCAGCCAGCTCTGCTCAGTTCCTGGCCCAAGAGGCTTTTGCGACCCAGCTTGAAAAGGCAAACCAGATAGTTGTGGCAGCACTCCAGTCCCTAAAGGAGGCGTTAGAGGAGGCGCTGGGCGGGCGGGTGCAGAAGGGGGAAGACCCCGTTTGCAGCTAGGACCCCCAGCTGCAGTTAACCAAAGCCCCCCATTGATTTCAATGGCGTTTGGATCGGGCCTTTACTGTGCAACTTGGGGGGAAGAAGCCAAAGTAGTGGGCAGCGAGTGAGAGCAGCATTACTTTCCATTGCGCCCCTCCTAGCAATGCTGTAAAGGGCGTGCCTGGCCTGTCTAATGCAGGAGTCCCGGGGCCATCGTGGGCCATTTTGCTGCGGTAAGAGGGTTTGCACAGGCCTCTCCCTGGCTGACTCCGCCGGGTGGGACGCCACTGTTTGTCTAACGGCGGGCTCCGCTTCTCTTCCTAGGGGAGGAGCGCTACATCTGCTGGTATTGCTGGAGGACGTTCAAATACCCCAACAGCCTCAAAGCCCACCTCCACTTCCACTGCGTCTTGAACAGCGGCCGCGGCTTCCTGCACCACCCCGACCATGCCCGCGCCTCGGAGCTCTTCAGCCTGGCCCCGAAGGCGGCGGCGGGCGAACTCCCCGGCGCGGCGGCTCCCCTGAGGCCCCCCAGCCTGCAGCAGGCGGCCCGGGAGAGCATCAAGCGGGAATCCGCCGCCTCGCCGCCCTCGAGGCCGCTCCGCAGGCCCGCGGGGAAAGAGGAGCAGGAGCGAGCCCTGGACATGAGCGTGGGCTCGGGGCGGAGCCACGGGCCCTTCCTCGGCCTGGTGGGGAGCTCGGCGGGGAGCAACGGCCTGAGCTTCTACCCGGGGGGCAGGTCGGCGTTCAGGCCGGCCGGCCTCGCCAAAGCGGACGAGGGCAAGGCCGGCGGGCTGGGCTTCGGCAAGGCGCTGGGGAGCAGCAAGGCCGGGCGGGGCGGGCCCGAGGCGCTGGCGGGCGGCCCCCACCCCAAGTGCGGCGGGCACCCGGCCGAGGGCCCCTCGCCCGTGCTGGCCTGCGCCGGCGGCCTGCGGGCCTTCCCCTTGCTCTCGCACTTCGAGGAGACGTCGGCCTTCAAGCACGTGGAGCGGGGGCTGCCCCACGCCGGGCTGCCGCCCAGCCGCTACGCGCCGCTGCCCGCCGGGGCCGGGCTGCACCTGGAGCGCTTCTCGCTGCCGCCCCTGGAGGGGCTGAAGGCCTACCCCGGGGAGTGCAACCTGCCGCTCGTGCCCGTCACCCTCTACAACGGCGAGCTGCTCTACAGCGCCCCCTACTACCCGCTCAAGCTGCACCTCGGCAACCTGCTCAAGTACCCGGACTCCGTGGCCTACTTCAACGGGCCGGCGGCGGGGCTGCACCCGGCCGAGCTGGGCTCCCTGGCCGGCATAGACCGCGAGATCGCCATGCACACCCAGCAGCTCTCCGAGCTCGCGGCCGAGAAGAGCCGCGGCCGCCTCGAGAGCCTGCAGCCCGCCGCCGCCGGCCCAGCCGGCGGCAAGCCCAAGACCGGCCACCTCTGCCTCTACTGCGGCAAGCTCTACTCGCGCAAGTACGGCCTCAAGATCCACATGCGGACTCACACCGGCTACAAGCCGCTCAAGTGCAAGGTCTGCCTGCGGCCCTTCGGCGACCCCAGCAACCTCAACAAGCACATCCGCCTGCACGCCGAGGGCAACACCCCCTACCGCTGCGAGTTCTGCGGCAAGGTGCTGGTCCGGCGCAGGGACCTGGAGCGCCACGTCAAATCCAGGCACCCGGGCCAAAGCCTCCACAAGGCGGCCGAGGACAAAAGCGAGCCCGGCTACCCGCCCCAGGAGCCGGAGCAAAAGACTGACAACGAGAGCGACGTGGACGTTTGCTTCACGGATGACCCGAGCGACCAGGAAACCAGCGGCAAGAGCAATGATCAGTAATCCGGCGACCGGGGTGGGGGTTGTCACAGCGCAGATCCGCTTCTGTTTACACGGGCTTTGAAACACTTCGGCGGGCTTTGCCCTCCTAGGTAAATGACAGGGGGAACCGTATTGAAGGGGGCTCGGAAACAAATCCTTGCGGATGGGGAAAGAACGGAGTGGGTGTTTTTAACCATCCACTCTCACTCCGTTCAATGCTCTGAACTGCCAAAGCATCAGCCCGCAGGGGTTTTAATCCTAGTCAGCACGAGTCCACACGCAACAAGCACCGCTCTCCTGGGCGCTAATGTTTTAGCCGCCATCTATTTTGTATTGTACCTTCGTGTCGAGGAAATTGTGCCTTTCGGAAACAATTCTTTTCTATGTATTTTCCTGCCACTTGTTCTAGCATTCCACGTTCTAGGTACGGACAGTAGTCACCATTCTGCAGACATGTTTGGCCTCTGTACACTTTACTTACACTTCAGATGTGCTTACTCGTGTCTAAAAAAGAAAAAAACAACAAACAAAACCCCATTGCAGTACTGAATAGGATCGTATAGGATGATAACAGGTACACAATTTGATCAAGTTGCAATTATTTATAACAGAAAAATATTTGAATAGAAAATGTAAAATAAATATTGAAAGCATGAATCTAAAAGCACGCACTATATAATTTTAAAGAAAATACACTCTTTGTTTGGTAGACTACAAATGTGGTGTATGTTTGTTTTATAATGAATGATGTACAGTGGACACAGTATTTTGGTCTTGGTTCCAGTTTGTCATGCGATTTTTTTTTTAAATAAAGTTGCTGACAAACTACTGTTTGTCTAGTTGTTCACTTAAATGACTTCAATAAGTTTTGGTTCTTGGAAATACCACTTTTAACTATTTAATAGTAATCAAAGGCCTGATTCAAAGTTCATTGAAGTCAGAAGGAGCCTGTCAATTATCTTCAAAAGGACTTTAGATGATGCCCTAAACGAATTCAACTCTGAATATTTTGCCACTAGGGAGTATTTTGAACTCTAAAGAGTTATTTTAATGATCAAACCGTGACAAAAATAACCAACTGGATTTTTCCCTATAGCCAAGATTTTCTTTAAAGCACAAGAACAAGGCCAAGTGCAGAAATATGTTTATATATATAACAAAGTATTTATTTTAATTGGCTTTCAGATGTTCTGTAAAAATGGCCTATATTTGCAAGCATTCACATTTTATAGTCATTGTTGTTTTGTATTTTACATAGGCTATAATAGAAAGTCCCTTTTTTCTATTATTTTGCACCGAGAAACAAAATACACCAAAATTAAAATCTCTGCAGAACAATGGTGAACATTCCTACTTCCCCAAGAAACACACTCATATGGGGCCAGACTGTTTGTCTTCTATTCCCACTGGTGCAAAGTCAGTCACACGAGCAGTTCTACTGAAATCAATAGGACACCTTGTGTGAGCAACTGCTCACCAGTTCAGTTTAATGGGTTAACAATGTGGCCCATAATGCAAATGTAACTCTGTCCTCCTTGTACTTCTCCCTTCCCCCCTTATCTTTGGAGAATGCAGAAATAGGACCCAGTCCTGCATTTTTGTGCATCTCAAACTTTCCACTGATTTTAATGTGATTTTTGCAGTCACGTAGGCAGGAAGGACGGGCTTTATAGTACAGTTGGGGTCTCATCCTACGGCCCTTACACAGGTGAGTAATCTTATCGATCTCATTAGGCAGGAGTGTATATTACATTCTGAGTAAGGGTTGCAGGATCAGGCCCTATTTCTGTACAAGGAGAATACAGTGTAATTTAAGATTCCAAAGTAATTGCATAAAGCATTTACTTAGTAACTAAGACTACCCCGAATAAGATAACCCTATCATCGATCTATGCAATATATATATGTTAGTTACAAAGCTGAACATCTTTTTTACTTAGTTAAAATTTAACCTCTGTGACAGGAATAGGAAAAGGAAACAAAATATGTAATTGATTTAAAGGATTGGATTTAAATTCAAAATTGCCAATAAATAAAGAAAGAAATCAACCAATCCATCAGGAGCTAGGGCATTTCGCAGAACTAGGATTGTTTCACACACAGTGTCTGCTATCTAATCACTGAAGCCCTGGTTCAATCCTGGTCCCATTAAAGTAAAGGACAAAGATCTGCCTCATGGACTCTAGGGAATCAGGACCCTGCTATTGCCTTCAGTTGAACCAATGGGACTTGCCATTAACCTCAGAGGGAGCAGGGTCTGGATTTAAACCAGGCACTTATTTTAGCAGGTGTTTGTGCTTGATTTATTTCCTTTTCAAAAGAACGAAATCTGTCATTGAGATCCTGCAGGCGAGCAATACGATCATGGCAATTCCTTGCTGCCCTTTCACTGAGGTCATAACTCCCGCATCAGAGCTGGTATGATCTCAACAGCAGTGTATGAGGCACTCACACTGCCTAAGGCATTTGGAAGTGCATTGTGTTGCCGGACTCCCCTTAGCACATATTGAAAAGAATGATTCTTAAAATCTCCCAGCAACCTTGTATGTGGGTACTTGACATCATCGAAAGGAGCTCTTATGGTCTAGCATGGTGAAGGGCGGAATAAGGGAACCCAAATCTGTGGATTATTTAACATGATTATATCAGTAGAGTGTGCATAAAAACAAACAAACCCAACCAACTAAAACAAAACGCCAGACTGGAATGCTTTGGTTACATTTCCTTTAAATCTTTACAGGTGAGTCAACACTAGATTAATGAGCTGTACAGTATTATATTTTAAATCAGAGTAATCTTTGAATCAAGTAGGCACCCCCGGAACAACCAAAGAGAAGGTGGGAGGCGGAACCCTTCAGTTCTCAAATCAATATTTATTTTTTTTGTTCTCCCACAATCATAAAATAGCTAAATTGAATTATATAAAACTCAGGTGAAATAGAATAACTTCTGTGCTGAGATCCTTATGTCATATTTCATTTGGTAATGTTTTCTGGATTGCTCTGTTATCTGAAAAAAAGGTTTCTAGTGGGAATGTAGATCATGTTAGGACACATTTTTTAACTCTTGGGACAGAATTTGCAATATTAGCAAAGCCACAAGTGTCTCTAACTGGTCTGTGATTAGCACAAGGACAGAAAAGCATTAATTGTAAATTGTCACTTAGTTAAACAAACTGGACGGTTTACAGATCTCTCCTGAAAGGGTTCAAAACACTATCTTTTCCAGACGTGATGCTTTGTTTCATTTGCTGTCACCTGAGTACACTTTCTCACCACCTCACTGTGGAAAGCTGTTATCTGGTTATTTTAGGCTTCCCACACCAATCCAAGACAGTTTATTTAAGTACGAATGCGTATGTCATGGGTGTTTTTGAGATCCCCATATAACCAGGTTGCAGAAAAAAGGTGAGCTCCCAGACAAGGGTGGCCACTGGAAGGAGTGAAAGATTCTAATGTGGTTCAGACATTTCATTTGTGTATGTTTTGCTTGTCATCATAATATTTGCACTGCCTGACTCAGTAGCTTCCTCTGCTATAATTTTGAAGACAGTTATATCTGAAAGAAAAGGGCTGAACCCAATGTGTCTTTCATGCATGCCTATCCTCCGGCAGTGCAGCTCCTGTACAAAACTATTTTGCCTGAAATGCAATTTTTGATAAGTCAACTTTAGAATGTGATGCAAACTACAAATAATAATCAGACATCGCTATGATAGCCAGAAGCAGGGATACTGATTTGTTCACAAGCCTTCTTATGAGAAGGTGTTTGTGTGTGTGTGTGTATTAGGGTGACCAGATGTCCCGATTTTACAGGGAAAGTCCCAATATTTGGGGCTTTTTCTTATACAGACTCTTATTACTCCCACCCCCCGTCCTGATTTGTCATTCTTCTGTCTGGTCACCCTAGTGTGTGTGTGTGTAGCAATCTGGGATGAGGGGAATACTCTCCCTCCAACTCTCAGGGAAAGGCAGGATTGGAAGTTTGGACTGCAATGTGTTTTTCAAGCAAGTACAACGGCAAAGGAGGCAGATCCATACTTAAAGGAAGCATCTTTAAGCTGGGATTCACACATGCGCTTAGCCCTCTCTCAGCCAGGTGCAGATAGACAGAGCTCTGAGCCTGAGGCTCCCTTATGTCTCTGCACCTGGTTTGCAAACATCTAATTGGTTGGGAAAGTCCCTGGAATGGCTGGGCGAGTGGGTGGCCTGTGATGTCTGTGGTTATGGCGTGTGTGTGTGTGACTGATTGTGATCACACACACTATTTTTCCCACAAGAGACCCTGCCTCATTCAGTGCAGAGCATGTAAAGCACAAGGGCCCCAGTTAAGGTTGCAGGGGCAACTGTAATTTTGGCTATTTCTACCATTTGAGTGCTTGACTCAGCAACCTTAATAATGTTCATTAAATGTCAAAAACATAATCAGAAATGTCCAGCCCCTTCCACTGGGAGATCTCAAAGTGCTTTACAAGGCAATAGTACCTCCACCACAGGGCAGATGGAACAGCAGGTGCAAGGACCTACACCAGCCACAAACAGAACCTTGGAGTTTTAGAGCCTGCCTCCTGGTCACTGGACCATGCTGTCGCCAGCAGCCTGGCTGTGCTGCCTGCAGAGCCCTGGTAGCTCTTGGGGCTGCTCCCCTGTATGAACGGCGCTGATGGGACCTGCTGACTTCCTCTGGGGCTGGATCCAGGCAGGATGAGGAAGTGAGCCCCCAATGGGCTCTATACAGGAGCCGGGTCCTGCAGCACAGAGGCACCCATTCCAGTACCCCTTGTTGCAGTGCAAGGTCATCGCTGTATTGTGAGCACACCTGGGAGTCTGCCCCCAGAGCATGCCAGCCCAGAAGAAGCACGCCCCTTTAAGAGCCCCAGAGGCACCTTCTGGGACCTGAGTTGGCTAGTGTACCCCACGGGGTGGCTGGGACTGGCTCAGGCAGCATGTGCCTGGGCAGTGGAGCATCTTCAGTGCTGTGCAGCTCCAGGACCTGGTGCAGGCTCAGCAATCAGTACAGCTAAGCAGGAAGGTACCATGAGAAGTAAGCCTCCCCACCCCGCAACCCTCAGTAATTGGAGCCCTGAGTGTGACAAGTTGTGGGGTGTAAAATTCTATTGGTTGTGTCACCGCAGCTGAGGTTGCCATTGGGTGGTCATCAAATCCCTGCTGGGGAGGTGGGAGGGAAGGGGCATGAAGGGGCACTCTGTCCCTCCCCACTTTGAAGAAGCTGCAATCCTGAGTCAGGCAACAGTCCAGCGAGGGCCTTATGGTCTGGGAAGGACAAAGATCTTTGCTCAGGCCTTGTCTACAAAATTAAGTCAATTTAAGTAGTGTAATTACTGCTTTTTTTTCATGTCCACACTCCCCTCCTTCTGCTGGTGGTGTGTGTCCTCAACAGGAAGGCTTACACTAACCGAATTGGGGCAGTGTGGAGGGCTGATAGCCTGAGTTGTTAGCCCCTTGCAGGGCTCCCAGCTGGAGCCTTCCCATCCTGGGGCTGACAGGTTGGGATGCGGATGGGACTCCAGCTGTGAGCCCTGTGGGCAATGTAAGTAACACAGTGTCTACACGGCCACTGCTTCACCCTAACTACATCAGCCTAAGCACTATGCCTCTCATGGAGGTGGAATTATTAGATCGGTGTAGTGGGCAACTTACATTGGTGAGAGCAACGTTATAGTGTAGACCCTTATAGAGTTAGGTTGACGTAAGCTGCCTTATATTGACCTAAGTCTGTAGTGTAGACTAGTCTTCATAGCCACAGCACAGAGGTGCAAGCACCTTAGGAAACAAAGTATCAGTGACCTAGATTTGAAATGCTCAAAGCCTGTAGCTACCCTAACATGGACATGAAGGACTTGGGGCCTGGGGTCCCCTGTCCTCTGAGTGGTTGTACATGGTGGATTTCAACTCTTAGTTATTTGTTAGGCATCATTGGTACCTGTTCTTGCTCCCATTGAAGCCTCTTCCAGATCTCTTATTGATTTCACTGGGAGCAAATCTGGGCTGCAAACGAGACAGACTCAGTTCAGACTCATGATATACTGCCTGAGCAGTTGCTAATGGCCCAGACACAAAACTGTCCCTTTCAAATCTGTCCCCATGTTTGTCATCTTCCATTCATGCAGTGGAAAAGCAGAAGAATGGGCTAGTGGTTACCGTGGGTGACTAGAAATCAGGAGAGCTGGTTCTATTTCCAAATTTTTCACTTATTTTCTTTGGTTTACAGTAAATAATTGGCAAAGTTTCCCCATCTATAATCTGGTGAAAATAATATTTAATCACACTTACAAAGAGCTTTGAGATCTTTGGATGAAAGGCACTGTATAAATGGTAAGTACTGTTGTTTTCCTTGTACATAGGGACAATAGAGGCATTAAGACTTGTGTTATGACTGAGAGCAGACTTATTCCTTTTAAATGTGGTTTAGAGGGAGGTTTGTCTGCTCACGGACAAGGTTGTATAGATGCCCAGGTTTTCAGATATCTTTATCTGTGGAGAGGACTAAATATGTTTTTTTGGGGGGAGGAGCGGGGGGAATAAACAGAGAATAGTGAAGAGTGAAACAGGAGCTGTAGCCTTATTGGCTTATAACCAAAGTGTTCCCTACTTACTGGCTTATTAGAAATCAATGGCAGAAGCTATTTGTTTTATGTACTGGGAGGGCTCTTGGATAGTGATTTGAAACGGTCTGAAACTATTTCCCCCTGGACATTTTTGAGTTTTCTATGGAAAACATTGGATTTTCAGCCTCAGACACTTTCCATGAAAAATTGTGTTTCATCAAAAAACCCATTTTCCATTGAACAACAGTTCCGATGGATTTTTTTGACCGGCTGTGATATTGACTTTATTTCAGAAACAACTCCAAAAGTCTGTGTATACTACTTGGTACATTGTAGGAGACAATTAGTCAGATCTGGAAAAATATGTCCCATGGATCAGATTCAGTCCCATACAATTCTGTCATGAGATCTATGGCCACTCTTATCTTTAGTATGGAGCTACGCTCTCCAGATCCCATTATGTAATGTTGCAGCTTGTCCTATAGTGTCTACAGGCTACACTTACATATGGGGAAGCAGCAAGATCCAATGGCTAGGTTATAGGACTAGGCCTCAGGGTGCTTGGACCTATTCCCAGCTCCGCTATAGACTTGCTGCATGACGTTCAGCAAGTTACTTAGATTCCTAACTTTAGACATCTGATTTTCAAACCTGCTGAACACAAGCTAATTGACACCAATGATGCTTATCCAACAAGCATATTGAAATCTGCAGATGAAATGGTAAGATTATTATTGGATAAGAGCAATTTTTTTCTATCTAATGCTATTAATGTGTGGCTTTGGGTCTAGTTGCTACAACAGTGCTCAGCTAGGCAAAATTTGATCATCTCTGGGACAGGGATTTGGCTCCACTGACCTATGTAAAGGATATAGAGACATATATTTATGTTAAAGGTTAAAGGCCTTTTTGTTCTAAATTTGTATTTTAAAATCCCTTCCATGTGAAAAAATAGCACAGAGATTATTAGTAAAAAGCTCAGTAGAGTCTTGAAAACTGTTAAAAGAATGAAAATGTGTGGGTATCTTTAAACATCTATTTGTAAGGCCACAGTACTGTGATGTGGCGAAGTAACACAGTTTGCATTCTAGATTCACAAAGGTCTCTGCACTGATGTGGAAACATCATACTGAAAATATTTGAATGTTGATATACTCTCAGTAGAAGTCAGTTTACTTGTAAGGATGATTTAAAATAAAGTCACTTTATTGGCAAACTTTATTTTAAGCAAAACATAAAAAAATAAAAATCTGATGAATTGGGCAGAAAGCCTCGGGTTGAAACTTCTTATGTGACAGAAGATATGGACAAGAAAGAATCTAACAGCAGTTAGCTTTAGGTCAGGAAATGGTGAAGGTCAAAGATTCTTTTTGATCTTTTTGTTTTTCCCCTTAAAATCGGCAGAAAGAATTATTTTAAACTTGACGATGAGCAGTTGCTTCCTGAATTATCACCTTAAGGTAAACAGGAACATGTCAAGGTCAGGTTCAGGCTTGCTTGAGTTCACTGGACCATATCAGATAAAATCTAGGAGCAACAAGATGCTTTCAGGTATGTTCAAAGTAATCCAATAAGAAATGGTTCCCAATAGCATGTCGGGTTTTATAAATTTGTGTTGTACAAGAAACAGGAGAAAGAAAACCCTTAGCAACCGACATAGCAAAGGAAATACAGTAGTGGGTTTAGGAGGTATTTATTTTTCTATGTTTAAAGCTAGCATTTTGAAATATGTAGGACTTAATGGAATATTTTGAACAATATTTATGCCAGTTTTGATTTGTTGTAACATTTCACTGGTAAGTTTTGGAACAAATTATCCTGACCCAAAGTTACTTCTCTCTAAAAGGTTACTAGAAAGGCTTGTATTTATTCTTGTGTGTTACTTTAGACTAGTTGCCTCTGGGTAGTGTCATGTGATACTGATTAATTTGAAGCCCACTTAGTTCTATGGAAATAAAGTAGTAGTGATTTGTAAAAAAGCAAAGCCGATGAACTTGAGTGGCTTGGAGTATGTTAACAAGTAATTAATAATCTTTTAGGTAATGGCACTGCTGTCACCCTAGTGCAAATGGCTAAACAAGTATCTTAGAAAAATATAAAATTTAGTGGGGCTATTCTGAAAAAGGTTTATATTTTGCACTTTTAATACATTTCTGCAGATTGTGAAACCTGCTTGTGATTCAGATGGCCTCCTTACAATACACAACTCTGGATCAGAGAATTGGCATCATAGCTTTGCCTTTAGGATGCTTGGGATAATGCCCCACCCACAAATTATAGTAGATTCAAAACAAATCTTTTATCTCAGCTCTGTATGTCATTTACCTGCATAGAGCTTCCACCTTACTGGTTTCCAGTGCTGCAAACTAAGTAGCACCCCAATAAAAGGCTTGAAGGAAAAATCAGAGCAGGTGTTCAGAGACAGCACTTGCACATCACTGTGCATCCTGGTAGCCACAACAAAGGGCTAAAGAGCACTTTCAGAAATGTCCTTAATGAGCACACGTGCAGCTTATAAGCAGCTAGAGAGAATTATAAAGCCCCATGTAAAATCTTGACCTACTGCCACCTTTGGTGCTTAGCTCACAATTGGAAATTATGCCTCTTTCAGCCTCTCACTCTCTGTTGAGAGGCTCCATCAATGTATAAACACTGAGAAAAAGGAGCATACTTAGAAAAAATAGGCAATGTTGATCTATCCAGAGGACTCTTAGGGCCGTATGCAGTCTTTGATGTGACATCAGTTGGAGTTGGGTTCTGGACTGAGGGCAGTATATGGCCCATAATGATAACTTCCTTCCAGCTCAGAGCTCTTAAGGAAAACTGTATCAGTCTTGCTCAGCCCAGAAATCACAAGGCAAATACATTTAAATTAAATAAAAAATAAAATTGAAATTGGCATTTCTTAGCGTGGTGTGGGAGGCAGCCATCTTGCTGGAAATCAAAGCCTGTTGGACACAGGGAGGGTGGAAATCCAACCATAACTAATTTACGGCTTGTTTTAACACTGGTCTGACTGTCAGAAGAAACAATGACAAAGTTAAATGTATTAAATACTTTTTCATAGCTGTTCAGTCATTACTGTCACACTGTCTGGAGTGGCTCATGACCGTGAGTGCCAACCTCAGGGCAGACTGTTAAGAAGCAGGGCAGAGACCCCAAACTGGTTGTATGTTCTGTAATTAGATTTCACCAACCCAGTAACAAATGTGAACTCGTGACGCACTAGAATAGTCTTACCATGGAGTCACAGATAGGCCCATCGGGCATTCCAGATTTTGCCACCCAGGCTAGCTGGATTTAGTGATAATTGGTTGCTATACACCAAAGATCACAAAATATTCAGGTGTCTCCCAGTCTCAAGAGACCAGTCACTTTCCCTGGTCAGTTTGTACCCTAGATCTCATACCAAAGACAATTCATGTAGCCAATCCTATAGTAAACCATCTAAGGATTTATTAACTAATAAAAGAAATAAGGGAGTTATTACAAGGTTAAAACAGGCAAGCACGTACACAAATGAGTTACAGTCTCTGGTTTTAAAAGGTGACCTAATTGTAGTAATCTGTCAGTTTTGAATGTCTTTTAGGGCTAACCCAGGTTGACCCTGGGGATCTCTGTGTCTGCTTCGTAGCTCTGGCCCTGTGAGAGTCCAAACAGCAAAAGAGATGAAAAATTTTCATGTCAGCTATCTTTATTGCCTTCTTCCAGAATTCAGCCTGATGGGATGAGCCCTTTTGCACTTAGCCTCTTCTTGGTGTGAGGGGATAATTAACAATGTGTTTGTATTGTGATGTTTCATAATGGCCCATTTGGTGTGATGGGCAGGAGATGATACCTTCTGCCTAGGTTCACAGTTTCAGGGCAAACATTTTTTACAGTTAAAAAGCAAAAACTTAAATATTACCTTTTAACATGTGATAAAGATATTATAAGTGAGATTAATGCATGCAGCAACTTACAAGCATTTCATAAAGCCTAGACACTAAACACATTGTTATAAGTTCAATGCCCATCTTAACCATACTAACACACAGGTGAAACAGACTGGTTTCCAGCAATGAATTTGTCAGTGCTCAGCTGAGGCTGGAAACTTTGGCAAGATCGGGCATCTGGTTTGCCAGTGTCACAATTACTAAAGCAGGTCTGAACCTGCTTAGGATCTGGTTTGGATCATAGTCTTTTCCTTAGGCCTCGCATAATACTAGAGTTAAAAAGCAACAACTTTTCAGCAAGATGGACACTTCCAGTAGCAGGTCCCAAAATGCCAATTGTATTTACATTTCAAAAAAAGGTGACATTTCCCAGTTTATTCATTATGACAAGTGCTTTCTACTTTGTGATCTCTTAAACTGTGTAGCTGAACAATATGGTTGCAGTTTGTCTTTAAAAAATGTTTCTTGCTTATTTTTCTAATAAGCATTCCCAGACTGTGGAGTATGGATTGCAAAGTTTGCCAGTATTGATATTTGTATCCACTGGTTAATTGTGAGTATAAGGCTCTTCAGGGCTTTTAGCTTCATTTCACAGTCAGACCTGTTCTTATGAAGAAAGAACAGTTCGTAAAATTCTTTTTCCTCATTTTTTTTTAAATAGCCATCAGGTCTCTCTATTTAATAGGGTGTTCCCATATTATAGAGTGAGCATCATTACAATACCTATAACACCTCATTTCTAGTGATTTGGTTAAACTGAGTGAAATCTCTGATTACATATTTAAGAGACTATGCCTGTCTATCAAATGCTAATATTAAAAAAATATTTAAAAAATACTTTTAGTATTGAATAAAAGTCCACCAAATATTTAAGTATCTTTTTGTCCTCTATCTATTTTGCTAGGTACATTATTGGTGTGTTGGTTTGCTAAAATTCTTTTTATTTCTGGCCAAAATAAAAGGCTACTAAATAACGTATAAATAGTCAATACTTTTTGACACACCACGTGATTTTATTGATATTTTAGGTACTGCCTGAAATTCCTCCATAAAGGATGGTGCTTTCACTTTTATTCAGGAAGCTTGTTTAAATGCCAAAAAGGAACTGAGCAATTTGTTAATGGACACAATGTTATTTGAACACATAAGGATGACTTTATATTTCCAGAAGCCTGGTTATGAGCCAATATCTTTGCTATGTTCAGGAGATGCATCTGGAACAATCTCTAGTGCAGCCTAGGCCTCACTCCTTTTGTCTCCAGCTACTCTGCCAGGAAAATCTTCGGGAAGGGGAGTTAGTTGCCCAATTCCCACTGAATTTCAATGAAAATTGTGTATCTAACTCCCTTAGACCCCTTTGCAAGTCCAAGCCTTTATTAGTTTTAAAACTTATTTCTCATTTTTTTGGGGATGATCTTCCAGTAAAAGTTTACACTGGGAGGAGATCTGGCATTTGGAATTTCAGGAGTGTTGGTTTTACCTGGGGAAGGGCTAAAATTGTATTTATAACAGGATACTAAATACAATCCTAATTACCACCACATAGGCTACAACTGCCCGTAGTTCTAAATTTAAACGGCCAGTAGTTTTAAATTTCCAAGGCACAGCTGATGATTAGAAAAACAAAACAAACCAGCAGCAAAGAATCCTGTGGCACCTTATAGACTAACAGACGTTTTGCAGCATAAGCTTTCGTGGGTGAATACCCACTTCGTCGGATGCAAACAAACCAGGTTACTCAATTTTAACAGCTGTAGGATTTTACAAATTGAAGAGACATGTACAAACCTTCATTTGCTGAGTAACAAATGTTGGAAATAAAATTAATAATCCTTCACATTTCTGTCCAAGTTTATGGAAAAATGGACCTTCTGCTGGAAGGCCATGTGCCTTACTTGTAGGTTGAAAGATGTCATTAGCAAAATAAAATTCCTGCACAAATACAGAATGGATCAGGTAACCATGTATTTTGAATAGTAGATTAAACATCTGTATTAGCAGAATTAATAAATATTAAACATTATCTGTCTCTCTCAAAATATGTAGCTCTTCCATAAATAAATGTTTGATTTATCACAATTTCCGGTGGTTTAGTTTGGCCCATCCCTTGTCTTGTAATTTGGTATCTTGGAAATAAGTGAATTTTGATGAAGTGCAGAAAATAAATGATGGTCCTTAATTAGCAGGATTTCATGGAACAGTGTTTGCTTTTTAAAGTAGTTCAGTTAATGGCAATGTTTTTAAATTAAAGTTATTTGAAAGTCAAGAAAATTGTGAGTTTTTAAAATAGAAATGTATCTTACTGATTAAGAGTCACAATATGTGAAAAGGAATGAGCAGAGCCTTTTTTACTTTTAAAATGCCTTCGAGTTTTATGCAGCAGATGGTGCTAGATTGTGAATACATATCAATTTTGTTTTATTTATATTCTAAAAAATGTGTGATGCGAGACATGACGTAAAATATACACACTATATAGCAAAGTAATCTTTAAGAAATCATCTGTTTTGATACATTTTTACATTGTATGAATCTTTTTCTTGACATTTTTTCTGCATTCTAGATTGAGCCCTTCCAAGGAATTCAGAAGTCTAACCATGTATGATTGTCTGGCATTGCCTAGGCCATTTAATGCATGGTGTCACAGATCTAGTTGAGCACCCCTCTTGGCTGCTCACCAGTCTCCTGTGAGGAGCCCACTTAACTGGGCCCAATATGCATTAAGCCTCCGGAAGCTGAACTGAATCCAGGAACTGCCCCAATTTGGGGTCCCAAAGCACACTCTTGGGGTGCAGACCCTTGTCTAGCACCCAGTCCTGAGAGCTGAGACCTGCAGTCCAATTGCCTAGCCTGAGTTATCACTGGTGACCCCTCAGACTTCCACGTAGTTTAAACAACCCCCCTCTCTGAACTACAGCTGTCTGGTGTTCTGGGTCTACACATTAACTCTTCAAGGGAATGTGTTAGGTGTAACATACCATTGGCAGACAGACTTTGCACAGGATCCTAAACCACCATTGCTCTTTACTTAATCACACAAAGAAATACACATATGTATACAAAAATAATAAACCCTGCCTTTGTTTCCTCACCACTCCAGAACAGTCTTAGGGCTAGGGTTAAAGTCCTCTAGGGCCATCTAGGGTCCTTTTGCTGCAGCACATGGTTTGTCTTTTGAGTCATGGAGCCTCTTCCTTCTCAGGTCAGCTTGTTTTGACTTTAGTTGGTCTTGCAGCTAAACTCCACCTGCCCATCTCTTCACCTCTCTCCTGCCTAAACCTTTCGGTGTGGGTCTGTGAGTCCTTTGAATTTAAATGTCCCATCACTATCTGGTTTCTTGGTTCTGCTACAGATTAGTTTATCTTTTTCAAACCCCAGCCTCTGACAGACGAAATGGAGGAAGCAGCTTCTTCTAGCTTCACCAACATACCAATTGACCAGTCAGAATACAGTTGTTAAAGTTAACTGTTCTCCATTTTATATAGCCTGGGAGAGAGATGGTGGCAGGGGATTTACTCATACTGGGCGCCTCCTTGTGGCCACATTTGAGGATTAGCTCTTGTCAGGTCAGATACCCCACTTCTAAGGTTGCTTAAACTATGTCCCTCCTCGCTCTCCAGGACATGCAGAGCCCCTTCTTTGTGACTCAGGATATTCTCTCTGTGGCTTGGCTTTCCAGACCAGTGACTTCAGTTTTTCCCTTCCGAGATATCAAAGGCCCACTGGATCAGCTGTCTGCATGCCATTCCAGACACTCTTCTGCTCTGATGCTAGATCTTATGCCACTACCCCAGCAGCTGGTAGGGGAACCTGGGCCTGCTCACTATTCTGGGTGTAGACACTGACTCTGTGGGTGCTTGGGGGCTGGAGGACCCATAGGGAAAAAATGGTGGGTGCTGAGCACCCACTGGCAGCCCCCCATCAGCTCCCCCCCAGTGCCTCCTGCCTGCTGGCAGGCACCACATATCAGCACCTTCCCCCTCCCTCCCTGTGCCTCCTTCCTATCACAATCAGCTATTTCAAGGCGTGCAGGAGTCTGGGAGGGAGGGGGGAAGAGTGAGGATGTGGCACACTCAGGGGAGGGGGCCGAACTGGGTGGGAAGAGGCTGGGTGGGGTTGGAGTGGGGGTGGGAAGAGCTGGGAGGTGGGGCCTTGAGGGAAGGAGTGGAGTGGGGGCGGAGCCGGGGATCGAGCACTCCCTGGCACTTTGGAAATCGGTGCCTGTGACTCTGGGTTTCAGTCCAGGGACCCTATGTCTAACAACTGCAGTCTGCTTGCTCCCAGACTCTGTTGCTATTTCCCCGCACTTCTTCCTACCAGGGCCGCCCAGAGGATTCCGGGGGCCCGGGGTCTTCGGCGGTGGGGGGGCCCTTCCGTTCCGGGACCCGCCGCCGAAGTGCCCGAAGACCCGCGGCGGGGGCCACCCCGCCGCCGAATTACCGCCGGAGCGGGACCCGCCGCCAAAGCGCAGCCCGGTCTTCGGCGGTAATTCGGCAGCGGGGGGGCCCCCGCCGCGGGTCTGCGGGGCACTTCGGCGGCGGGTCCCGGAACGGAAGGGCCCCCCCCCCGCCGCCGAATTACCGCCGAAGACCGAGCTGAACTTCGGCGGTGGGTCCCGCTCCGTCTTCGGCTGTAATTCGCCAGTGGGGGGTCCTTCCACTCCGGGGCGGAAGGACCCCCCACACCAGCGAAGACCGGGAGCGAAGAAGCTCCTGCGCCCGGCCCCGCAAGAGTTTTCCGGGCCCCCCGGAGCGAGTGAGGGACCCCTCTCCAGGGCCCCTGAAAAACTCTCGTGGGGGCCCCTGTGGAGCTTGGGGCCTGGGGCAAATTGCCCCCCCCTCTGGGCGGCCCTGCTTCCTACTTCCCTCTTTGACTTCTTGCCAGACTCTAGCCCCAGACACACCTCCCTTCTCTCAGGGAGTGACTGCAGACTATTTCCCCTACAGCCCCTTTTCTTTTCTTTTCTTTTCTTTTCTTTTCTTTTCTTTTCTTTTCTTTTCTTTTCTAGCACCCAGTCCTGAGAGCTGAGACCTGCAATCCAACTGCCTAGCCTGAGTTATCACTGGTGACCCCTCAGACTTCCAGCATGTGAGGCTACAACCACCACCTATGGCAGTTTTTGCATAAGCAAAATTCTATATCCTCTCACTCAGTCCTGCATCTTTAAAAAAGCAAAGTACAGTAATGCTTTTTTACTGCTATTCCACTTTCCTGGTACTCTGGCTCACCAATCCTTTCAGACTGCATTCTGTTACCTAGAAGCATCTCAATTCATCATAAAGAATCTTTCTTTCTATGTAATTCTTCCTGCATTGCCACAGCAGATGCTCAACTGTTTCTTGGACTTTGCATGTGTTCTATAACCCGTCTTTGTGCTTGTTTCATAAATATAAATTACTGTTCAGGTCACAGTGATCTGTTAGCACTCTAAATATAGATATTTCACTTCTTCTGTCTTAGCTATTAGGCTAACCATTATCGTCAAGTCTAGAACTTATTTCATAGAACCTTTGTCCTTTTTTTCTCTTTGGTCCACAGTTCTTGCCATTCCTTCTTAAGTTCTCTCTGAACCAAACATTTGAAGCCCTGTTTACTCAGAGTAATCTTTATATCCACCTCTTCATTTTCTAAGGCATATTTCACTGCTTTATGTGCCATTTCATTGCCTGGTATCCCAACGTGCACCGGAATTCACACTATTACTGTATGTGTTTCTAATTGTACTCTCTCCGTAGTTTAAGAACAATATTTCATTGATGAAGTCATTCCTGCTTTCCGAGGCTCCCTTTCTAATTGCCATTATACCTAATGAAGAGTCAGACAGGATAGCAGTCATAATTAGGCAAACATCTCTTATCCAGGTCAGTGCCAACAATATGCCCATCCATGCAGCTGTCATAATGGCCACAAAATTGGATAGTTTCATAGATCTCTTAATTCAAAATTGAGGGATACAAAAGGGATATGATCTCTGTTGTCATCTCTAGAGCCATTGATATAGATTTGTCCATGCAGACACCATTTGCCATGTATAACTCAAAAGTTTTAGTCATCATATTTGATGATCTTGCTTTTCTCTTTGTTTTATTGTTGAATTCTAAATCCACAACTGGAGAGACAACTGTCCGGATATAGTTTGATTTCCCATGACAGAAGATTTTAGCTTCTTCTAGATCTTCCTTTTTACTTTCACCCTGTTAGCATGTGGGAATTTGTGGCACCCAGTTACTTCTTATCTACTTAATTCTCAGCAGACCTCATATATTGGTTTGATACTCTTATTTTCCCTATTTCCATTGACCTTAGTCCAAAGGTTAAATCTAACGTCATCCTTAAATTCATGGGTGTAGTTTGAGGGGATGCGGGGGAGGGGTATAGTTTGCCCCCCAAAACAGAGGTGAGGTGTGTGTGGGGTTACATGGGGTCATGTGCCACTTCCTCCCCTCCCACTATTTCTGTGAGTACTGAGCTGCCCTGCAGGGCTTGCTTTGCTCGACCTGTGGGGGGAGAGTAGG
This sequence comes from Mauremys mutica, assembly GCF_020497125.1. Classification (NCBI taxonomy): domain Eukaryota; kingdom Metazoa; phylum Chordata; order Testudines; family Geoemydidae; genus Mauremys; species Mauremys mutica. The sequence goes on from NC_059074.1 coordinate 76,223,062, forward strand.
GGTGATCTGTCCTTCCCATGCTGCGTCTCCCCCTGGCATGTTTTGGCTCATGGGGAGGGGGTGAGATGGAGCAGCTGTTCTCCTGTGCTCCAGGCCACAGCATCAGCAGCTGCAGGCTGCCTCCTGGGTTCTAGTGCCTGCCTGTTTCCTATACAATGGTGTGTGCCAGCGGAGGTGGGGGCAGAGCAAGGGATGGGGTTGGGTAAGGGGACAGTGGAGAGAGGAAGGGGATGGGACAGGGGACAGTGGAGAGAGGAAGGGGGGAGGGGATGCGGAAGAGAAGGGGATATGGGAATGGGTGGTGGGAAGCAGCAGCCCGGCATGCGGCATCCACTTGGCAGCAATAGCAGCCCTAGCAGGGAGGTGGCTGTAGCAGCACCAGAGCAGCCACATCACTGCCGCAGCTGGTGCCAGAATGGCCACTAGCAGGAACCAGGGTTCCTCTCTTAAGCCAGCCTGTCCCCCACAGCACCAGCAGCCCAGGTACCACTCCAAGTGGGAGGAGAGAGCCCAAGAGCCAAGGGAACTGGCTTCAGTGTGCACGTGCATGGGTGTGCCCCTGCTCCCCCCACAAAATGTAGCAGTGAAATTACGCCTAGGCTTAAATGTGTAGGCATTTCTTTGGTTACTACCTGCTGCACACACAACAGAGTTGGAATACTTGCATCACATACGATTCACAGAGCTTGGGCTTGGATCAGCTCTAATTTATTTAGGGTGGATTTAGAAGCTGAGTTAAAGGCTTGACATCCATAATCTATAACTGGTCTTATTAATGCCATATACAGCACCAATGTGTCCTTGTCTGCACCCCAATAGTTCCCAGTAATACTTTTAAGTTGATTCATTCTATCTTTACATTTAGTCTTGATGTTATCTATATGACTCTTCCAAGTTAGTTGGTTATCAAATACAACTCCTAAGAATGTAAAATTATGAACTACCTGTATTTTTTCTGTATAGAGATATAGGTTCCATTCTTCCCCAGTCTTCCTTTTTGTGAATATCATTCCCTTTGTTTTAGCAAGTGAGAACTTAAATCCCCAAGTATCTTCCCATTCTGAAATCCTCCTGAGCGCCTCATTAGTTCTCTCCACAGCTATCTTAAGTCTTCTGTGTTTGGCCCATATAGCAGAGTCATCCATAAATATAGTAGTACCTATTCCTGCCCCTATACTCTCCAGGAGATCATTAATTAAAATGCTAAACAGCGTTGGGCTGATAACACGTCCCTGTGGAGTGCCACTAGTAAGTTTAGGCAGCAAACAGTCTTGTGGCACCTTATAGAATAACAGACGTTTTGAAGCATGAGCTTTCATGGGATGACATGCATCCGACGAAGTGGGTATTCACCCATTCTTCCTCTTACTCCAGTTGCTGCTAGTTTCTACAGCAAGCCTTCCCTCCATAGCACATCATATGCTTTTGCAATGTCCAATAAGAAAGCTATCAAACCCAGTTCCTCATTAGTTTTTTGTATTTCTGTTTCTAATCTTACTATATGATCAACTGTGCATCTTCCTTTCCTTTGTACACAGTTTTTAATTTCTTTTTTTCCAGGTATGCTACTAATCTCTCATTTTATCATTCATTCCACAATTTTGCTCACATGATGTGAGGGCAGTAGGTCTATATGCATCAGGTCTTGTGTTTTCCTATTAGTATGATGACTGTTTCCTTCCATTCTGCCAGTAGAATCCCTTCTCCCTATATATTATATTATTTCAATAAAACTCTTAAACTCCCTTCTGGTAGGTGCTTAAACATTGCTTTACATATGCTATCTTTACCGGAGCTGTATTTTTTACTTTTGTTTATAGTGTTTTTGACTTCCTGTATGTTTAAATTGTCATTCAGTATGTCATCTTTACATTCTACCAAGTCAGGCAAAGACTCACAATTTTCTTCATCAAACATTCTTTTTTGTTCACAAAACTCTTTACTTTGATTGGCATCACTTGTTGTCATCAGCTATCCCTCAATATGAGGATGATGTCTGCCGGGGGAAAAATGTCATTGATGAGACTTAAGATGACTGAAGAGTGCAATCGGTGCTCTGCAGGTTTTCCAACACATATAACAGGTGGTTGCTTGGAGAGAGCACAACTGCTGGCTGGGATGCTGTACCCTTTCCTTCCTCCTCTGCCATTTCTCAGCCCAGTCTTGAGCAAGGTGATTCTCTTCAAAACGGGCTGAGGCTTGATGTATAATGCAATGTGACTGCAGTCTATTGCCAGCCAGCTCTTCCCAATTCATGGGGTCAATGCCTCCCTTCTTAAGATATACTTTAAGAGAGTCCTTGTAGTGTTTCCTCTTGTATCACTACTAACTTTTTGGAACTCCTTTGCTAAAATGTCCACTTTTCCTAAGTTAAATTTTCAACTTTATCATTTATTATAAGACCAGGTATAAATTTGTTTCTACTTCGTATCCCATTCATTCTTTTAACTTGTTATATATCTCTGTGTAACCTTGGAATCTTTGTTCATTTCCCCACGATACTGTCTCCAACTCTCTTTCTTTGCATTTTAAATAATTCTTTGTGCCACTGCTTTACATCTTTTATAATTCATTAAGTCCTTGTCATTCATTGTAGTTTTTGCTTGTTTGTACGCCTTTCTCTCTCTCTCTCTCTTTAGTTGTTGCTTTACAATCTTCATTATGAAGATTTCTGAGTGTGGCAATTCAATGTTTTATGTATCTCTGGGTTGACTGCTGTTACAACTCCTGTTATTATATTATCATGAAATTCCGCTAGAACAGTGGGTCTCAAACTTTTTTACTGGTACCCCTTTCACATCACAAGTCTCTGAGTGTGACCCCCCCCAATAAATTAAACACATTTTTTAATATATTTAACAAATATATTATATATTTTAATATATTTATAAATGCTGGAGGCAAGCAGGGTTTGGGGTGGAGGTTGGCAGCTTGCGACCCCCCTATGTAATGACCTCGCAACCCCCTGAAGGCTCCCGACCCCCAGTTTGAGAACCCCTGTGCTAGATTAACACTACAATTTGATACTTAGATTTCAGCACGTGTACTCTTAAAGAGTCCCCAGGTTGCTTTTCTAAGGCTCCAGGTAGGAATTCCGTCATTGTTTTTAACATTACCTTGGTCTTGATATGTAATGTACACAGGAAAGTGATCACTTCCCATTCCATCCTTTTTATTGGTTTACCAGCAGCATTTGCTTGTTGTGTTGCTTGTTGGAATTCCAAGATCTAAACCTGAAAAGGTTCTATCCACCAAATTAAACATAGTAAGTGTTCCCATATAGAGCAATACCATACTGTGCACGTCAATGAACTGTCCCAGGCATTTGCCATTATAATCAGTTTTCATGCTTCCCCCTAATTCATTATGGCTATTAAGGTCTCCACAAATAATATATGGGCCTTTGACACCCTGAATTTACTCTTCCAATTCTAGATTGTCTAGTTTTTAAAATGGGTTGTAAACATTATAGATTCATATAAAGCTATTGTTCTGCATAGGAATCTCAACAATATTGTACTCAAAACTTAAGTGCTGTACAGTTAAGTCAACATAACTAAGACCTTTCTCTATAAATACACAGGCCCCTCCTTCTCTTGTTATTTCTTTGTCACATCTGATTACATCGTATCCTGAAAGTCTAAACATAAGTTTTCTCACTGACCTTGTTTCTTGTACACATATCACGCCAGGTTTGCTTTTTATTTCAAAAACAGTTTTCTTTTAATTCCTGACCAGGTGTTATTAAACTATATGCATTCCATCAAAAAACACTAGACACACGTTGTTTAAACTGCACTGTTACCTTCAGTTTTAAAATTGTATGAATGCAGGCTAAAGAGAGAGTGCCTATATGGAAATACTCTTCTGTCACTTTTGTTATAATTTTTATTCTTTCAGTCATCTTCCATCTATAAAGTGCAATTAATAACATCTGCCAGAAAAGCTATACATTTCTCTTTGCCTAGAAGTGGTACATCTTCATTTATTCCCCTTATATTATCTTTCCTGCCCTGAGCGGCATGTTGTTGTACAAGTAGCTCTTTTCCCCCAATGGCATTTTCCTCCTTCTGTATATTGTGCTGTGAATATCTTTTGGTAGCTTCTACATAGGATATTGTATGGATAACTTTAATTTCCTATATCTCTCGCTAGCTCATTCCTCTGCCACACACCCTTTGTATGCTGCCCTGTGCTTATCCTTACAATTGCTGTATTTTAGTTCTGTTCCTCACAGACAGTGCTCATAGGAGTGTTCTCCTTCACATTTAGGACACCTTGTTTTCCCCTTGCAGACAGCTACCACATGCCCAAACCTTTGACATTTAGAACATCTTAAAGGGGCTGGAAATATGGTTTAACCCAGAAGAGATGATATCCCATATTAACCCTATTGGGTAGCATTGCACCTTTAAATGTTACTTGGATGGCTGTGGATGGTTTGTGTTTTTCCCCTCTCCTGCTAATCAGTCATTTAACAAACAGCACTTGGTCCTCACCTATACCCCTTTTCATTTCATCTTCAGTCATGCCAAGTGGGACCCCACACATTATCCCTCTTGCTTCTGTTATAAATTTAGATAGCTTGCAAATTACTTTTATTTTCCCTAAAACTGTAGTTTTAAGAAGTTTCTCTGCCTTATGGGTACATTCTACTAATACATCTCCACCCTGCAGCCTTTTAGCTCTTAATATATCGCTGATATTTCACCTAATCCATTCCACTGTTTTAAAGGGATTAACATCTCCTGTCTTCGGCTGGTGATTTAATAATTAGAAGATATCGATCCTTTTCCTTCTCTTTTTTTCCATCCATGTCTGCTCCCTCTTCTTCAGATATAGGTATTTCTTTTCTGTTTTTCTTCTTCCTAATACTCATCCCTTGCTTCTTCTCCCTTATTTTCCAAAATCACTTCCAGCCTATCCCTCTGAGCCTGTATTTGCAGCTCTGTTCAGCCAACCAACCACCAGCCCAAGCCACTCCTGAGTTCCAAGCCCCAGCTCCCAACCTACACAACCAGTCCGCAGCCTGGTCAGCAGCCACTGCTGCCAGCACAGCCCAGCCTACTGCAGCCCAGCCAACCAGACCCATTCTGTTCTCAGCTTGCTGGCTTTATACAAGCCCAGCCTGCCTCTGCCCAGTTGGGCTTCATCATCAATTAGTGCTTGTCCTTCAAACCTAAGTCTCCTCTGAGGTGCAGCTGACCAGCTTTATTGATATAATTTAATCTATTTTGCCTTGTGTTGGGTGGACACCCCATCACATACCCTCTCTCATAAGACTATTCCATGGAGGTACAGGTGCTGCCTGTTGTAACTGGTCCCGCAGGTTATCTCTTTGCCAACTCCATGTCCTGCACGAAGAGAAGCAGTGTGCCTTGTTCCTGCATAGTGCCACAATACTTCTCCCATTGGAACTCTAGGTCCTGCAAAGCCACTTGCAAGGCTTGCTCCTCAGCTATCAACTTCTCAGATAGCCTCTGCCATTGCTTCACAGGCTACCCAAGAACCCTTTCCTTCAGGGTCTGAGCTCCCACCATATTCCAGATAGTCTCCATATTTATCCCTGTATCCTTCAGCCTTATCTTTGTGGGAGTGTTTCTTCCTTCCAATTCCTCTCCACCTTCCATCATTATAGCCCCTTTGGCCTTCTCTGCTAGCTTTTGTGCCCAAGTAGTGGGCCATTGGTACTCCCTTCTGTTCCTTTCTCTCAGACTTGCTCTTTTCCTGGGTAATTTTACCCTTCTTGTTAGGGCAACCCCTCATCACATGCCCTAATTCCTCACAGTAAAAACAGGTATCCCCCTTTCCTGCTCTCACGACAGGTGGGACTCTTCTTGGCTGTTCTGCTTTCCTCCCTTCCAGACAAACTTTTTATTACAAGATAGGGAAGGGCATTCCTTTTTCAGGTGTCCCCTCCTTCCACAGACATGACACTTGCTTGGCAGGGCCTCTGGCCTCTTAGCCACAGAACCTCTTTTCCATTCCTAATTGGTAATTTCCTCTCGGAGAATCTTAAGCAAACATTGTTGCAGTTCGACCAACTTTACCAAATAACTCTGTAGAAATAACTGTGTTTCTCATTGTCTCTGTTGGTTTTCTAGGATCTGCATAAATAGTGCTTGGATCCCTTTTTGATGTTTATTGGCCTCTGTTTATTGGCGGCAACTGTGGGGTCCAACTCGAGAAAGTGTACCTGCCTTCAGCAATAAAAGGCGTCCACACACTGTAGTTCTATTGTTGCTTTCCCTTTGCTTTTTCTACTGGAGACACTCATCCTCCCCTTTATTGGGGTAACCATCATGCCCACATTTTTGAACCAGTTGTCATGGGTTTACACATCATTGGCTGTTTCCTTGTGGCCACATCTGGGGTTTAGCTCTCTTTAGGTCAGATGCCCCCATTCCAACGGTTGCTGACACTGTGTCCTTCCTTGCTCTCCAGGACTTGCAGAGCTCCTTCTTCATGACTCAGGCCCTCCGGCCAAGTCAATGTAGTTTTCCCCTTCCAGGGTATCACACTCCTGCTGGACTGGCTGTCCACATGCCATTCGAGATGGTCTTCTGCTCTGAGGCCAGGTCCTATGTCATGTCCCCAGTGGCTGGTAGGAGAACCTGGGCTCACCCATTGCTCTGGGTTCCAGTCCAGGGACCTTATGTCTAGTAACTCTTGTCTGTTTCTTCCCAGATCCTGTCGCTATTTCCCTGGACTCCTTCCTACTTCTCTCTTTGACTTCTTGCCAGACTCTAGTCCCAAACATACCTCCCTTCTCCTAGGGAGTGACTGCTGACTATTTCCTCCGCAGCCCCGTCCTGTCCTCAGCTTGTTGGCTTGATACAAGATTAGCCTGCCCCTGACCAGCTGAGCTTCATCATCAATCAGTGCTTGTCACTCAACCCTAAATCTCCTCCCAGGTGCAGCCTTCCAGGCTAATTGGCCTAATTTAACCAGCTCCGCCTTGTGTGGGGTGGACACGCCATCACATATGCTTACAGGCTTGTCAGCAATGGTGGATACACGTAGACATAGAGGCATTCCGTGATATGGTAATTTTCATAAGAACAACTTCACAACATCAACCAGATTTTGTAATTTGTACAAACAGCTTCCCCAAATTGTCACATCTTGTTCTCTAACATGGTCCTATCATTGTCACACTAGAATAAAAAAGTTAGACTATAGATATCTCTAGTTATTGCATACATTTGTGCTCTGACACTATTAGTGTCCTGGGCTCTAATACCCAATGGGGTCAGGTGCCCAGCACCTATTGATATACAATGGAAGCTGGGTGCCTTACTCTCACCTTGCCTGTGCTACACAATAGTTTACTTTCCTGAGGACTAACATCCTTTGATTTAACTGAAATTGTTGGCTCAGCGATGGGGTATTTGAGTGAAGTCTGATTGCCTGTATTATACAGGAGGTCAGACTAATGATCTAATGGTCCCTTCTGGCCTTAAACTCAATGAAACTATGAAATTCCCTTGGGCTTCTTTGAAAATCCCAGCTGCAGTGGTTTGCAAAATAGGCTCATCTGCTGCTTGATTTCAGATCTTGACTCTGATTCTTCTTTAGGATCAACCAACTTGGATTCTGTAGAGAGACCTCTGTGGGTTGGGAGGGTATGGATCAAGAAGAGGTCTGAAGGGATGCAATTCATCCTCCCTACCCTAGTCCCATGGAAAAAGTGGCACTGTTAATGCAGTCTTTTCCATGGCTTCTTTTGTGCTGAGGAAACATTTCTTAATGGTTCTGGGACCAGCTGCTGGAAAAAGTCTAGGAAATTTTGGCCAGGGTATCCTCAGAGTTTTCAACCCAGCAGGCATTTTCTGGGAAGAGGGTTGATCAAGGCTACTGGTTGGTATGAGTTTTGTTTCTGTGTGAGAGAAAAATACTGTGTTTGTGGTTTAGTATAGTCAAAATTAGTGAGGTTCTACTGTAGAGAGACTGGGATAGATTTTTCCAGTTGTAAAGCAAATGTCTTAAGAGAGGAACATTTTCTAAAGCAGATGAAGAATATTTAATCACTAAAGCACAGTCAATATCAGTCTTTCCAGGTGTTTCTTGATTGAATTGCTCAGAAGTGAAGCCTCAGTCACAGTAATGACTTAACTGTTCAATGGCTCCATATATTAGAAAACAATATGAAAATATTCCTGAAGTTTAGACTACCTGAATCATCCTCTCAACAAGACAATGAAAATGTCACCCAAATTCACTTTATATTAAGGCTATTATGTATTATTCCATCAAAACCAAAGGTTACAGAGAAACTTGTGCTATTTTTGCATTCCACATAAAATTCAAGCTCCTTGTTTTCTCTTTCAAGGCTGGGGACAAATTGTCCCATCTCTTCACATCTTCTACTCCATTCCTTGCCCATTTTTCTCTGGCCAAGCTGCCCTGCTCACTATTCCCTTTTTCCTACTCCATCTTCTATTCTGTTCTATTCAGGTTCTTATACCGTGTTTATCACCATAGTATCTGAGTGCCTTCCAGCAGTGCAATAAACAATGTGACTAACATCTATTATGTGTTGTTTGTTCTCTCATCCTCTGCTCAGGGGCAGAAACACATTCAGTGGTGTGCTTTATTTTGGTAGGGTTTTTCTGCCAAGTGGATCCTTTTTTATTTTGTAGGATGCAAATTATTGGTTAAAAAGACTTATGGGACCTGATTCTCCTCTTGCACTGATGAGTTCTACCTTTGAAGTCAATGGAATTATTCTGCTGTAAAACCAGATGTGAGAGGAGTAGCAGGCCAGTAATATGTGCATGTTTCATGTGTTGGGCATGAAGTTGTATTGAACTATATAAGTGTTGATATTATAATGAACTAGCTAATATGGGTAAAATTGTCCTTTACTGGGTAGAATCAGAAATACTCAACTGTAGAGCAAGCTCAGGCATATATTGTTGAGTATGCCCCATGTTGCTAATATGTAAGAGAGATTCTTCCAGCTCAACTGCTAAGGGTTTGGGTTTGTGGCGCAGGAGCATCTGAATTCTGTCACCGTGAAATCACAAATGGATAGTGGCTATGGATTTGTTACAGATGTAACAGAATACTGGAGAACAGGGTTTAGCATACATGGATCAGTGTTCACGTCACACTCCCCATCAGTATCCAGGCTGGAGAAGCTAATGATCCAACAAGCGGACCAAATTCAATGATGAATCCAGGTCATTTGTCACCTGAGGCTTGTTGTGCATATGCTAAGAAGACCAGTGGCAGCAGGTTTGTATAATTTTTGGTGGTGCCCAGAATGGGTATAAGTCCCGTCACGCCCCCCCCACCTTGTAAGCTGATATATATATTTTTAAATAATGTAAAAATGGACTGGAAACGGTAAGCGTTTAACAGTTTCCTTATATTGCACAATATCACTATCATAAGAAAAATTCATTTAACTAAGAATATCAACTTTATTAATACTCTTTTGAATATGGAAACAACCAAGCACTCTTGGATCAATAACCCTTAAAAGCAAAAGGGTCTGGGTAATTCACTATTGTACTCCAACCACATAAATCTTGATAGCCAAGACTGATGAAAACTCCTTTTCTTATCTTTTAAATTTGCTGCATCTTTCTTTTGTATAACTTCAGTTTGCAAGCTGGGTGTCGAACTCAGGCTGTCACTTGATGAATTACCCTTTTGTTCTTTTTCTCTGGGTAACTTTATTAAGTTTTTATCCATTGCTGATTATTATTACACAAATTTAATGGGGTGGGGCCAAGGGGTTTGGAGTGTGGGAGGAGGCTCAGGGTAGGGTAGAGGGTTGCGGTGTGAGGGTGAGGGCTGTGGGGGGAACAACTTCACAACATCAACCAGATTTTGTAATTTGTACAAACAGCTTCCCCAAATTGTCACATCTGGTTCCCTAACATGGTCCTATCATTGTCTTATCACTGGTATCAGAGGGGTAGCCGTGTTAGTCTGGATCTGTAAAAGCAGCAAAGAATCCTGTGGCACCTTATAGACTAACAGACGTTTTAGAGCATGAGCTTTCGTGGGTGAATACCCACTTCATCGGATGCATCCAACGAAGTGGGTATTCACCCACGAAAGCTCATGCTCTAAAACGTCTGTTAGTCTATAAGGTGCCACAGGATTCTTTGCTGTCTTATCACTGTCACACTAGAATAAAAAAACTTAGACTAAAGATAGCTCTAGTTATTACATACATTTGTGCTCTGGGGTGGGGCTAGGGATGAGGGGTTGGGTGTGGGAGGGGCTCGGACAGAGGGTTGGGGTGTGGGAGTGAGGGCTGTGGGGGGCGGGGATGAGGGGTTCACGGTGCAGGAGGGGGCTCAGAGCTGGGGCAGAGGGTTAGGGTGGGGGGGTGAGGGCTCTGGCTGGGGGTGCGGGCTCTGGGGTGAAGCTGGGAATCATGGATAAGACATTCCTTTCCTCTCCCAGGCTGAAGAGCAAGCAGAACCAGATTATCGACATGGCTGTGCAGAGCATTACTACTGGGGATGTACACATGGATTTAACCAGATTTGTTGTTTTAACCATTATATAAATATTTCAGCCTAGTAACCAAGATGAAAGGAAGCTAAAAGGGTAAATCTTCATTAATGTGCACAGGGAGGTAAATGCTAAACTCTATTATTGGAGACATGGCCTGAAAGCCATATATTGTAAACAAGTATTTCTTTACCTATTTATGACTCTCTCTCAGTCTGAGCATCTCTTATCTTGGACAATGAAAATCAATTAAGGTGCTTCCAAGTTCTCCGTGCTGTAACATTTGGGTTGCAAACACTTGATGGAAATTTGTCCTTGCTGTAAAACCAGTGTTTTCAATGGAATTTAAAAGAATATCGGGGGGAATATTTTTCTGTGGTTCTTAAGGGTTTGTTTTTATAAAACTAATTTTTTAGATAAAATGGAGTTGTCACCTTACTAAGGGCTTGCCCACACTGAGATAAACTGTGCCAGCACAAGTCATGGTTAACTGGGCATGGATTGTCTACACTAGGGGCTTGCACAAATGCAGCTGTGTTGGTGTAAAATAACCCAGTGCAGACAAGGCCTACAAGTCAGACAGTCTAGCACCCACAGCAATGTACCCCTAAAAACCAATTATGAAGAACAAAGAAAAGAAATGGCAACTCCTAAGCAAAGAATGGGGCCAGGGATGATGGGTTCACAGTGCAGGAGGGGGCTCAGGGCTGGGGCAGAGGATTAGGGTGCAGGGCAGGGGTGATGGATCTGGCTGGGGGTGCAGGCTCTGGGGCGGGGCTGGGGATGAGAGGTTTGGGGTGTGGGAGGGGACTCAGGGCTAGGGTAGAGGGTTGGGGTGTGGGGTGAGGGCTGCAGGGGGGGCAGGGATGAGGGGTTCACAGTGCAGAAGGGGGCTCAGAGCTGGGGCAGAGGGTTGGGGGCAGGGAGTAAGGAGTCTGGCTGGGGGTGAGGGCTCTGGGGTGGGGCTGGGCCAGGGATGAGGAGTTCAAACTTTGGGGTGCAGCAGGCAGGCTGCCTTGGGGCTGGGGCCAGAGAGGAAGACTCCTGCCAGCCCTCTCCCCACCTGCAGCAGCGAGCTCTGGGGGAGGGCCCCCCCTCCTCCCTCTCATCCCAGCACAACACTCACCCAAGCTCCAGGCTGCTGCTCAGGAGGTGCAGACAGGATAAGCCCCCTGGGAGTTGCCTGCAAGGGTTGGAGGGGTTCAATGCCGATGTGCCTCCTCCCTCTGCAGGCGCAGCAGTCAGCCAGCTGCCAGTGCCCCTCCCTTAGCCAGCAGCGGCTGGCGAGGAAGTGCAGCGTGCAGCTGCAGGGGGCAGCTGCCCGCTGCCCAGGGCACAGGTGAGGCAGGGGCGCTTGGGGGAGGCACTTGGGGGTGGCAGGTGGGGCTGGGGAATGCTCCGGGGGAGGTGCACAGGGGTGGCAGGTGGGGCTGGCGGAGAGACCTGGCCCCGAACATTGGTAGAGCCAGGCCCCCAGGGCCCTGAATTTGTTGTAGCATGGGCACTTTAGGCCCATACAACTCGCCACCCCTGAAGAAGACTGGAGAATAAAAGGTAGTGTGTTACTCTCTACAGTTAAATGTTGAAGAGAAAAGACCTGCAGCGGGATCAGCAATTCTGAGTTTGGAGCATTGCCATTGACAACAAGCATGCACTTGGGAAGACAGTGGACCAATAAACTGTTCTCTAACTGTGGTTAGAATGAAAGAAGATATGCTTTCCTGGGATGTTCTTCCTCTTAGTATTGTTATGAGCTGGATGAAACCTTGCTATGGGTGGAGTTAAAACCTAGTTCAAACTGATATGTGAACAACTCCCCCATTTAGTAAGAAACAGTTAAAACCTAAAATAAGAGTGTGACCAGAAACTAGTACCCGGTGGGCTGAGGGTTCAACTGGGTATTTTGATCAGGTGTGTGTGTGTGCGCGCGTGTGAGAGAACACACAGAAACTGATGACAGACAAGAACAGAGGGAGAGGCAGAGGCAAAAGACAGCAAAGTCTAGCAATAGCCTGTGAGCACAATGTGCCCCTGGAAAAAGCTAGAGAGAGGGAGAGCTTTTGGGTGTGTTGGCTAAAGAAGCTTGGGGCTGTAAACTGAGAAACGTCTCCTTTTGTTTAATATCAGAGGGGTAGCCGTGTTAGTCTGGATCTGTAAAAGCAGCAAAGAGTTCTGTGGTATCTTATAGACTAGCAAACGTATTGGAGCATGAGCTTTCCTGGGTCTGACGAAATGGGTATTCACCCACGAAAGCTCATGCTCCAATACATTTGTTAGTTTATAAGGTGCCACAGAACTCTTTGCTGCTCCTTTTGTTTGTGGTTCCTTCTGCATTCAGAGACAGGAGCTTGTATGTTCTTTGTAAATAAACAAAACTGCATCAAAGAAATATCTGACTATCACCAATTTCTGCTCCCAACTAGAATAAACTATTAGACCTCAATTTTGTCTAGCCACACAGGCCAAAAGGAGTAACAATATTTTGTGGATTGGGGTGCCCCTTTTTTGGAAAAAAAATGTGAATCTATCAGAGAGAGCCTCATACATGGATTGATCTTCTCTGACTGTGCAGCCCAAGAAAAAGAACAGTGTTTATTTACTGATTTATGATGGTACCCAATACCATGGTATTGGGGTGCTTTATTTTGATTACATACTTAAAATCCCTCAGTGTGACTGTCTGACCTTAAGTACATCTTCACCCTGAAAGTTATAAAGTTCCAAATGTTTAAGTAATTCATCCCCTTTAGCAGCGAGGACAATATCAGTAGTCAGCACTACTTAATATCACCATCTGTTTTCTTTTTCCAGTGTTGGGGGCTGTCATAAATAAACAGATCAGGGTTAACATGCAGTACCTGATGACCACCTGACCCGAGGACCAATCAGAGACAAGATTTTTTCAAATCTCTGTGGAGGGAAGCCTTTGTCTGTGTTCTTTGTTAGAGTTCTCTTTTTGGATCTAAGAGAGGCCAGTCATGTCTCCAAGTTCTCCTGGAGTAGTTTCTACTATTTAATAGTGAGCATTAATTAGAAAGGCGAATTAGTCTTATGAGTTGATTTCTACATTTGCAATTGTGTGTTTGCTAAAGGAAATTCTTTATTCCTGTTTGCTGTTACTTTGCTTTTACTGAGAAAGAAAGGAGGGGGAATTCTCTCCAGAGATTGATAAGCTTAGACCCTGTATTGTTCTATCTTGAATTACAGAGACAAGTTACTTTCTTTTTATTCTTTAATAAGTTCTTTTCTATTAAGGACTTGTTTGGTCTTTCCTTGGGTGGATTCTCAGGGAAAGAGAAGGGGGAGGTATCCCTCTGTAGTTAGATCCCGGTATCTCTCCTAGGAAAAGGGAGGGGAGAGGAAGCAGGGGGAATGGTTTATTTCTCCTGGGTGTAAGAACTCCATGGATTTGGGGCTCTTGGAATACCCTAGGATTTTGGGGAAGGACTGTGTCTCAATCTACATATCTGATTGAGTGGTGGCAGCTTACTAGATCTAAACTAGGATTTTAGTTTAGAGGGAAACCAAGTCAGGTCCCCACATTGGAACCCAACAGCTCCAAGTGGGGGTGAGACCTATGACAGGGGCAGTAAGTCTTGAACTTAAAATGAATCTTAAATAAATAAAATCAGCAACGGATAGACCATCAAACTCTTCTCTTTGGTGACATTTTCTATGAAGCTTACAGATTTAAAATGGCAGCGGTTAGTCCCTAATTCTTAAAGCGGACATTTAAAATAGAAGCATAGACATGTAGGACTAGAAAGGACCGTGAGAGGTCATCTAGTCCATCCCCCTGTGCTGAGACATACCAAGTATACCTAGACCATTCCTGACAGGTGGTTGTCTAACATCTTCTTAAGAATGCCAATAATGGCAATTCCAGAACTCCCTTGGAAACCTATTTCAGTACTTAATTATTTTTATAGTTAGAAAGTTTTTCCTAATATCTAACTGAAATCTTCCTTGCCGCTGATTACCTCTTGTTCTACCTTCAGTGGACAGGCAGCTGTTAGTAGATACCTCCACATAAGTCAGGCTCAACATTTCTTTAGCCAGAGAGTAGGTCTACAAATCTATAGAACTTGGTGATGACCATTTTTTGGAGAGTTTGGTCTTTGTGGCATTCTCTTCTTTCAAATAGTTTTCTGTCCATTTTTACAAACATGCAGACACACCATCTTGTGTTCATCTTGACTTTGAAGGTGAGGGCAAGAAATTTGAATCTGATAGAGGGAAGGCACAGGGTAGCCAGTTAAGGGATTCCAAAAAAGGAATGATGAGAGCATTGAGAAGAAGACTGTTATAATGCCATAGCATTATAGTTGGGAGTAGAGGGATTAAAGTTGAAATATGAGGAGAACAGAGAAGAAGAGGTGGAGGCATGAGAGCATCGACTAGTATTTTAGTACTAGTGCGGAAGAGGAAAGAACAGTTTCTGGAGATGGAACCAGCAGGATTTAACTACGGTATAGTCTGGATTTCACGAGCACAGGAGGAAGATTTGTTAAAATGAAACACTGTGGCCTTGTCTTCCCTAGGACAAGAAAAGGATGTTTTTAACTCACATTAACTAACTTGAGGTAAAATCCTACTGAAAACAAGGCAGGTTGTAGTTTCACCACAAGTTAACAAGTCAAATTATAGGGAAGCCTAGTCAAAGGATGACTATGAGCCACCAATATGATGTGGCTGTGAAAAAGGCAAATGCAATCCTAGGATGTATCAGGAGGGGCATTGCCAGTACAGCTACTGAAGTGTTAACATCATTGTACAAGGCACTGGTAAGACCACATCAGGAATACTGTATAGAGTTCTGGTCATCCAGGTTTATGAAAGATGAATTGAAACTGCAACAGGTAAAGAGAAGAGTTACTAGGATATCAGGTGAATGGAGGGCCTATCTGACAAGAGGAAACTAAATGACTTGTCTTGTTTAGCCCAGCAAAATGGAGGCTGAGAGGGGATATGATTGTTCTCTATAAATACATCTGGGGGTAAACACCATGGAGGGAGAAGAACTATTTAAGCTAAAGGACAGTGTTGGCACAGAAATAAATGGGTATAAGCTGGCCAGGAATAAATCAATTTGGAAATTAGATTTCTTACTGTCAGACAGATGAGGCTCTGGAACACCTTCCCAATAGGAATTGTGGGGGCAAACAACTTAATTAGTGTTAAGATTGTGCTTCACAAACGTATGTATGGGCGTGTATGTGTCAGCGGGCAGCTGGGCAGTGCCGTCTTTACCCATATGCAAAGTACACAACTGCATAGGGCACTAGGAAATTTGAGGCACCAGCATAGGTGCTAACTTTTCCTGGCGTCGGTGGGTGCTCAACCGCCCCCGCTCCAACTCCACCCCTGCCCTTCCCCCTCCAGCCCCTGCCCCACCCCCATTCCAACCCCTTCCCCAAAGTCCTCACCACAACTCCGCCGCCTCCCTGCCCCTATTGGACTCCTTCCCAAAATCCCGGCCCCGGCCCCTCCTCTTCCCTGAGCACGCCGCGTTCCCCCTCCCTCCCAGTGCTTGCCACCGTGAAACAGCCCCGGAGCACCCACGGAGTCAGCGCCTATGGGCATCAGACTTCCTGGTGCCCTGCGCAGCTCCATTCTGCTCCAGCCCCTGCCCCGCCTCTTCCCCATGGCCCCCATCCCTGCCCTGCCCCAGCCCCAACCCCACCCCCACTCCATTCCTTCCCCAAAGACCCCGCCCTGCTCTGCCCCCACCCCGCCCCTTCCTGTCCCTGCTCCGCCTCTTACCACCCCTGCTCCGCCCCTGCCCCACCCCCACTCCCCTGAGGAGTGCAGCAGGGCCGGGCCTGCACTCACCGGTGGCAGGAAGTGCAGCGACCAGGCCCCAGATGAGCTGCTGCTGAATGCTGGGGGGTGGTTAGAGTTAGGGTTCCCCCTGGCCCCCAAGCCAGCCCCACCCCCCGCAGAGGCTGGGCAATATGTTCTGTTCCCCCCCCCCCCCCGCACCTCTAAAGCATCACAGATGGCCTCAGCTGGAGATGGGACACTGGATGGGTAGGCCATTGGCCCAAGGTGGTACTAAGAATTCTCTTTCTCAGTACTTGGCTGGTGGGTCTGTCACATGGTCAGGGTCTAACTGATCACCATATTCAGGGTTAGGAAGGAATTTTCCTGTAGGTCAGATTGGCAGGGACCTTGGGGTTTTTTCCCTTCCCCTGCACTGTGGAGTGCAGGTCACTTGCTTAGGATCATCTGGTATATGTCACTTCAATCCCTGCCATTGTGAGGGCCTTGGGCACTGACGCACCTCAGCCCCTTCTGTTCTCCTGTCTGGAGCAGACAGGAGATACTGGATCTCCCGGACCTGAGGGGAGAAGAGGCTGTGCAGGCACAGCTGTGGACCAGCCATAGAAACATGGACATCTACAAGCAGGGGAAGGGCTCTGACAGGGATCAGCAGCAGTGCTGCATGAAAGTGAAGGAATAGCAGCAAGCACAGCAATAGGTTAGGGATGCCAACAGTTGATCCAGTGATCACAGACCTGCTTTTACAATGAGCTGCATGCCATACTCGGTGGGGACCCCAGCAACGCCACAGAGCACCATGGATACTTCCGAAGAGCCCACGATGCAGCCCCCTACTGCTAACAGCAAGGAAGAGGAGGAGGAGAAAGAGGCCAAGAAGGATGGGAGATATGACTGAGGGCTCCAGCTATGCTGTGAGCCAGGACGTGTGTGAGACTCCACCACAGTCTAGCGCTCCTGGCAGCCAAGAACGGGTGAGCCCAATGCAGAGGAAGGAACCTTGGGTAAATGTGTGAATACCTTTTCCATTACAATGTTTAGATATACTGATGGCATCCAACCCCAAGCTAAGCAGGACTTAAGTATCGACTGCTCATTAATTTACTCATATTAGAAGAGGTAGAGGTACAACAAAGAGAGGTGGAGCTGGTATCTGCTTTTCATTCCTCTGTAGGGTTAGATGGCAGGAGAGGTGGGAAGGGAGCCATGCGGAGCAGTTTGTTTATGTTTACCCGGGTGTCCCCTGAATCCTCCTGAGAGATCTCAATGAAACTTTCATGGAGGTATCTGCAATCCTCTCCCAAAGTGTAACAAGGGACACATACAGTAGGGCACCTCCTCCTGGCTGCTCTGGGAATTAGCTTCTTCCAGGTCCTACACCCCCTTCTGTCATTCATTTGTGTGCCCCATCATCTCTCTCTTTCTCTCTCTCTCTCTCTTTTTCACATGGGGTATTCACTCTTTGTGGTTTGGCCCTCCGGACAGGTCACTATATGTTTTCCCCCTTCTGAGGTATCAAAGGCTCACAAGATGCACCATCCCAGGCAGTCTTCAAATCCATTGCCCTGACTGTGCCACTTCCCCAGTGGCTGGTAGGGGAACCCAGGATCACCTTCTATTCTGGGACCCTTTAATCAGCTGCAACATCCCACCTTGCTGCCATTTCCCTGAGCCTTTTCATACTCTGCCTCTTTCAGGCTTCCGTTCCACCAGCCTAAACCCTTCCTACAGGGCCTGGATCTTCTGGGCTTCTGCTCTCCCCTCGAGTTTCCTCCTTTCCCTCTGTAATGCATAGTGAATGACTGCAGTCTTCACTGCTGCAGCCTTTTTCTCCTTCCAGTTTCTTGGCTTTATACTAGCCCCGTCTGTTCCTTCTCAGCTAGGTTCCACCATTAATTCAGGGTTATTTAGGCCTCCAAATTTCCCTCAGGTGTGGCCTGTCTAGTTAATTGGCCTCTTCTCAGCCTCATTAATGCTTTCCAGGTTACTGTGGGGGTGAACACTCCACCACACAACATTCTTTAGGAAATGACAGCCTTATTTGTCTCTCCACGGTAGGACACTTTCCTATGCCAGTCCTCGATGACTTCATCAGGCACCATTGCAATAAACAGGCTAGAGACATATGGGCCCCAATGGCTCCAGGATGCCAGCAGCAGCTGTATTCTCTGTATCTTGGTTACCCTCAGGAGTGATATATCATCTTAAATCACCACTACCTGTCAGAGGCAGATTAAGATTTATTGGTGCCCTAGGCACAAAGAACATTTTGGTACCCCCCATGCCAAACACCAGAACTGGGAGGGTCACCAGAACTGGGAGGGCCAGGGGAGCCTTGGTTCCTCCTCCATTTTTAAAAGTGGGAGGGCCATGCTCCCTCCCTTTTAACATGGGCATAGTAGCCTTGAGCAGGTGCGGAGTGGCGGTAGCATGGGCGTAGCTTGGGGGAATGAGGGAACATTTCCACCCACCCCAAACTACACCCCTCGGCCCAGAGGCGACAGGATGAGTGGTGCTGCACATGGTTACTACCTTGGGCACAAAGCCCAGTGGCAGCCTGTAACCGGGAGCAGGCGGGACCAGACCGGGGCAGCTTGGCAGCAGGAGCCAGGTGCACGCACTAAGCAAGCCCGGGTGGAGTGTGGTGGATGCTGAGGCTGGGCCAGTAGCAGCAGGAGCGGCGCCGGAGGAGCCATCCCTACCCAGCAACTCTCCACAGGCGTCAACTTTACAATGTGCCAGGGGATGCTCGACCCCCGGCTCTGCCCCAGGCCCCGTCCCTACTCCACATCATCCCCCAAGGCCCCACCCCTCCCCACCTCTTCCCAGCCCTGCCCTGCCCCAACCTCTTCCCGCCCCTGCTACACCTCCACTCTGCCTCTTCCCACCCTCTCCCCCAAGTGTGCTGTGTCCTTGCTCTTCCCCCCTCGCCTCCAGCCTTCTGCGCGCCTCAAAACAGCTAATTGTGGTGGGCAGGAAACTCGGAGAGGGAGTGGGAGGGGGAGGCACTGATCAGCGGGGCTGGCCATCAGGCAGGAGGTGCTGGGGGGGCTGGGGGTGCTCAGCACCCATCATTTTTCCCCCCGTGTGTGCAGGATAGGGTTACCAGCCGTTAAAAGTCCGGTCAGCAACGCAGCGGGGCTAAGGCAGGCTCTCTGCCTGCCGTGGCTCCGTGCGGCTCCCGGAAGCAGTGGCATGTCTCCGCTCCAGCTCCTAGGCATAGGAGCATCCGGTGGCTCCGCAGGCTGCCCTCGCCCCAAGCGCCGGCTCCATAGCTCCCATTGGCCAGGAACTGCGGCCAGTGGGAGCTGCGGGGGCAGTACCTGCAGACAGGGCAACATGCGGACCCGCCTTGCCACACTTCCGCATAGGAGCTGGAGGAGGGACATGCTGCTGCTTCCAGGAGCCACCTGAGGTAAGAGCTGCCTGGAACTTGCACCCCTCACCCCCTTCTGCACCTCAACCCCCTGCCTCAGCCCTGGTCTCCCCTCCCGCTCTCCAAACCCTTTGACCCCAGCCCCAACTCAAAGCTCCCCACCATCCGGAGCCCTCTCCCTGACACCCAAACCCCTGCCCCAGCCTGGAGCCCCTCCACCACCCCAAATCCCTCATCCCCAGCTGCACACCAGAGCCCGCATCACTACCTATAGCCCTCACCTCCCCACACCCCAACCCTCTGCTCCAGCCCAGGGCCCCCCTCCCACACCCTGAATCCTTCATTTCTGGCCCACACTGGAACCCACACCCCCAGCCCAGACCCTGTACCCCCTTCCACATCCCAACCCCCTGCCTCAGCCTGGACCCCTCTCCCATACTTTGAACCCCTCCACTCCACCCCCCCCAGCCTGGAGCACCTCCTGCACCCCAAACCCCTCATCTCTGGCCCCACCCCAAAGCCTGCACCCCCAGCCGGAGCCCTCACCCCCTCCTGCATCCCAACCCACTGCCTCAGCCCACAGCCCCCTCCTGCACCCTGAACTCCTTATTTCTGACCCCACCTCAGAGCCCTCACCACCAGGCAGACCCCTCACCTCCTCCTGCATCCCAACCCCCTGAGCCAGGCTGGCAAAAGTGAGTGACGGTGGGGGAGAGTGAGTGACAGAAGGAAGGAGGGATGGAGTGAGTGGGAGTAAGGCCTCATAGAAGGGCCATGACAGGAGCAGGGCCTTGGAGGAGAGGCAGGGCAGGGCAAGGTTGTTCAGTTTTGTGTGAGTAGAAAGTTGGCAACCCTAGTGCAGGACCTGAGGCGGGGGCAGGAATCTGGACTGGAGCTCCTGCCCCTGGGTCCTACCAGCAGTGGTGTGCCCTGGGTGGCAGGCCTGGGCTGCTCTCAGGCATCCTGGACCCTGCCCAAGGCAGGTGGAGGGTCTGAGGCTCCCCACAGCAGCTGAAGCTCCCTGGGCAGCTCTTACCACTGCCCAAATCCGGCTTCTGGCCTGGCCAGGAGGTGGGGCTCTGGGGGAAGAGGAGGAGCAGGGGGAATGGCCACAGTTCCAGTACTGGTGGCTTCCCCACTCCTACGCTGGTCCTGATGCTCCTGTGGGGCCCCAAATTGACCAAGGCCCATCCTTTAATCCGCCTCTGCCACCTGTGGAAAACAGTGCCAGTACTTGCAGTCATGTTAATAGGAGCTGAAATTTTATTGTTTTATGCACCTGAACAATTCCCTCCTCCTTCCCCCAGCACTGGTACCCATGACCCTGCTTGCCCAAATTCACCATGGCTGGTACTGCTGTGCAGAGCTGCTCCAAAGCTGAAGTGTCAGTAAAAGCATGTGTTGTTTAAAACTTTAGGGGAGGAGAGAGTGGGAGTTCTGAAACATAACTTTCACTTTTCTTTGTGACCATGAATACAATGATACATCGGTGTGTTTTATCTGTAGTTGTTGCTGTTGTGGCCTTGAGGGCTCCCCACTCCACACCTGTGGAACACCTGACCAAGACAAGAAGGGGGAAGAAAGGACTCAGGAGGACATGTTCTCAGAGATCCTGCAAGTCAGTGCTGCATCGGACTATCGACAGAGGGTCTGGAGGATGAATATTTCAGACACTGTAGAGAAGGAAAGAGCAGATAGGAGAAAGGCCCAAGAGTCCCAGCAGGAAAAGGAGCGGGAGATTCTCCAGGATATGGAGAACTAAATTTTAACATTTCCCTACACCCCCAATGTTTTTTGTGGCATCAGAACCTGCATCCCCACCCATACCACCTCAAGCTGGGGGACCGTGAAGGCAACCACAGCTTCACCGTACATTGACCTGTGATTGCTGTATGTGTAGGCAAAATGGACTGAAAAGGACATGAATATCCTTTCCCCTTGCTATGTTCCATTACATTAATTTATTTGCATAACTTTTGATTGTATTGGTTTTTAAACTGCACACTTTTTTTTGCACTGGTTTTGATTCACAATAAAACTCTATGTTTTAGAAATTAATTCATCTTTATTACTTCACAACATCTACTGCAGAATGCACAGTGGTACTGCAAGCATTCACTCTGTTCTTGTATAGGACCACAGAACTCACAGGATCTGTGACAAACACAGTGTAATAATTATAAATGTAGAGCAAGCCCTGCACAATTAATATGTGCATTAACAGAGTGCTATATTCATAAAGGTAAACCAAGCACCGCACTATTCTTAACCATGCCCCAAAACTTCAGGGTCAGGTACAACACAGTTCACCGTACCATGGTACTGTGACTGGTGGTTAAAGTGATCTTTCAAGGCTTCCTTCAGCACCATAGCGCCTCACTGAGTTCTTCTAACAGTCCTTGTGTCTGGCTGTTCAAAGTCAGCAGACGGCCACTCCCACCTCCACCCCAGTGGTAACTTCCC
Organism: Mauremys mutica; assembly: GCF_020497125.1. Taxonomy (NCBI): domain Eukaryota; kingdom Metazoa; phylum Chordata; order Testudines; family Geoemydidae; genus Mauremys; species Mauremys mutica. The sequence goes on from NC_059074.1 coordinate 76,245,158, forward strand.
CCCACCCCTTTCCCTCACAGATATTAAGCAGACACAACAAGCAGCTGTTACCATTGGGATATTTTTCTCACAGAGATTTAATCTCATGAATAAACAATGCCAGAGTCCTTTCAATCTACCAAAAGCACATTCATTAGCTATTCTGTACCTGCTGAGATGGTAGATCTTTCCTTGGTGCTGTTGGGTGGGCCAGTATTGCTTTATGAGCCAAGGCAGCAAGCTGGGTCCCTCAGGATCACTGTTGTCATTTCATCATCACCAATGGTAATCCACTGGTTGGGAAAAAATGTTCCTGCTTGCATCTTTCTGAATGCAGCTCTCATTCTGGTGTCCCTGCGCTGGAGGGCTGGGGCTAACTCAGCACAGAGATCCAGGAATGTGGCCTTTTGCACCCAAACGTTCTGTAGCTACTGCTTGTCATCCCCAACCTGCATTACAATGTGATCCCACCAGTCAGTGCTTGTTTCTTGGGCCCAGAAGTGACTCTTCACCATCTGCAGCTGCTCTGTGAATGCCACCAACAACCTTAATTTGTTTTTTTGCTACGTCCCATAGCAATCTGTCCTCCACAAAATCGTTATGTGCCCAGATACTGTGGGTCTTCTTGTGGCTCTGCAAACATTAGGAGGATCATTCATCCTGTGTTTGCAATTCTCCTGACAGTAGTGCAGAGCTGTGCGGGCGCCGTGCTTCTGTCAGAGATGATGGACAGTGAAAAATGCTTATGTAGGTTTGTGGGATTTAAAAAAAAATATGGGATATGGATGGATTACGGGATGGTGGAAGTTGCATGATGGGAACTTGGCCACTCAACCACTCGAGTGTTACTCGTTTCTGGACAATGCACCGGATGATGGTGAGTTGCACACTGGGATACCTAGCCATGATGCATCGACACAAGCACTTCTGGTGAGTATGTTTTACACCGATGCAAGGAATCAAATATGCATGTGTACAAGAGATATACTAACTGTGGCAAGTTTATGCCGATGTAACTTGTGTAGATCCAGTCTACTGTACTGTAGACATGGCCTATGATTGTGACTCTATACTGACTTGTGAAAATTACACACACACTGCTTTGTTTTCATTAGGATTTTATCTCAAGTTAGCTAATTTGAGTTAAGAAAGTGTTTTTTTCTTGTAGTGAAGACAAGGCCTGTGAGATGGGAAAGTGCCATTTTGCTGGCAATGCATAAAGACGGAAAGGGGAATGTTTGGGGCACAAATGGCCCTGAACTGCAAACTTTGGGTCTGAATTCTGTCAAATTTTGGAGGGTGGGCATTGAGCCCATCACAGAGATATGAGCCAGCGGTAACTGGAGTGGGATCTGGGCTTTCCCAGAGTCCAACTGGGGAGTTTGGACCTATAGGTAGGTGGGTCTCAGCACAAGGCAGCTATATGGGAGCCACACTACTAGAGGCTCCACTGGAAAGTTAACAGAGGACTTTTCCTCCTTGGTCTACACTGACTGTTGATATGGCATGATGAGCAACCTCCAGCTTCACCCTGGCCTGCCAACTCTTTGTCCCCACCCTGCCCTGGATAACCATTGTAGGGCCTGGGGAGGCAGGAAATGGTATCTGATCATGCCCCCTTCTTCATGAGGAAGCGGGAAATACATACAGGGGGACCACTTCAAACATGGACATGATCATAAGGACACAAATCTAGCCTTTGTTCTGCTGAAAAACAGATGGCTCCTAATTTTTAACCTGATGATAAGCCTATACCTCACATTAATAGAAACGTATTTTTGTTTTAAATGAATTATTTCCTACCATTCCTTCCTTCAGCTTTCAAGTAGTATTTTTCCTGTGAATTTCATTTATCTAAATACTACTTATGCAAAACTGTCTCTGGGAATCTGGTTCAAGGTGTAACTAGTTGAATCAAGTGTCTTATGGCAAATAGCAGGTACTGAGTATAGCCCCTACCAGCTGTAGAAGACTGGTAAGCACTCCAGCAGGAAAACAAAGACATGCAAATAAGGTGGGCTCTACAATCAAACCAAGAGGAAATGATATTCACTTGTAAATGAATTTTGTGTTTGATGTGAACACAAAGTAAAGTGTCTTATTGAAAGACCTCTGAGACCCAGAAGAGTTTATAAATACATCTTTTGGATCAGCAAATGTTTATAACATTCAGTATGTGTCACCGCCTTTGGTCATTCCAGGATTTTTTGTGTATTGATTTTTTTTGATTCACACTAACAGATTGAAAGTCCACAGGGAAAGAATCACTTCTCACCACAGACAAACAATGGGAAATATTAAAAAAGACAACAATACTTCCATTTAATTTGAGCAAATTAAGGGGTTTAGTCATTTAAACAGTTTTCAGCAGTTTCCATGATCATAAAGCAATAGGATTTGAATATTCCTGAAGTGCTGTAGGCAGCTGAAATGCACTCAATTTATACCCTGAACCTGATGGAGCAGTTAAAAGTAAACTACAGCCTCATAAAAGATATAACTTAGATAATTTTTTCACATCTCATCTAATCACTACATCTAATTACAATGAAGAATAAGTTAATAAAAATACAAACAAAAAACATGATTAACAAGCAGCCAAGGAGCAGCCACTTTAACAGGCTGATGTAGTTAGGACATAGGAAATAAATTGAGTGAATGGGAGATCAGTGGTCGTCAAGCTGTCAGGTATATTCTATGTTTTAAAAATGTTTTAACCATAACTAAATAATTGTTTAAAAATAAAGCAAAACAGAATTTGCTTTGATAATCTGATTTTCCATTCACTCTAGTGGTGATGATTACATTTCATCTCACTCTGCTTCCCAGCTGCAAATCCAATCTGTAGCTTACTCTCCCACTGAAAGAATCATAGAATATCAGGATTGGAAGGGATCTGAGCAGATCATCTAGTCCAACCTCCTCCCTGCTCAAAGCAGGACAAATCTCCAAACAGTTTTTTTTAACTGCAGTTCCCTAAATGGCACCCTCAAGGATTGAACTCACAACCCTGGGTTTAGCAGGCCAATGTGCAAACCCCTAAGCTTTCCCTTAAAACCTCACCATTCAGCTGGTGGGATTGTTTCCTTTCCCCCTAATCCACATGCTTGAAGGGGACCCTCTGTGTGCAGAAATGGGGAAAAAAGGGACGGGTTAACGTGCCTGTAGCAAAATTCTTCCTTCTTCTGGATCCCATTGAGGGCATTTTGTGGGGCTAAAATCTGTGCTGGAGGGACAGAGGGCAGAGTCTGAGAATGGGTAGGCTGGGAATCAAAACATAGGATGCACTTTAGTCTTCTTTCTTAATTTGCTGAGGTTTATGTGGGGCTGTGTTATCTTTCACATGGAGCTTTTTGTGGTTACTGAGACCAGGGGTAGTCCCTGGTAGCCTGGCTCCAGTAGAGTCATGATGTCAGACACCAAGGGTTCTTGCTGGGGGCTAGAACAACTGTGAAGGGCTCAGGCATCCTGTAGCCACCTAGAATCCTACATGTTTGGTTCTATTCAGTGGGAGAGAAGCGAGGGGAATAAATCTTAATGTATATATTTCTGTAACTCGCTTGAAAATGCTACACTGAGGACAGAGTCTTGTATGCACTAGTTCCATGTGTCCCTTCCCAAACCCACCTCTAGCTCTTGAGCAGCTGGCTAAAACTGAGCCACGTTGCCAGACTGTCTCCTGTTCAGGAAACCCTCCTGCAAGGAGAAGATTCCCCAAGGCAGGTGTAGGGAACAAGGTCGGGTGAGACCGGAGAGGTTTGTCGAGATTTTCCATGCATCACCAGGTCCATAACTTGGGATAATACTGGGTCAACGTGGGTTGCCTTCTTTATCTGAGTAGCAGTGATGGGTGTATTCTCTACCTGTTCAAAGTAGAAGATTTCCTTTTGGGCACTATCTTGATGTTTGACCGGTAAAGGCAACCTTGAGAGGCCATCTGCATTGCCGTGCAGAGTGGATTTCCGATATTTGATTTCATATGTGTGTGCAGAAAGTATCAATGCCCAACGTTGCATACGACTAGCAGCTAATGGGGGAATGCCTGTGTAGGGTCCAAAAATTGATGTCAGAGGTCGATGGTCTGTAAGAAGAGTAAACTTTTGCCCAAACAGGTACTGATGAAACTTCCTAATTCCAAAAACAATTCCTAATGCCTCACGTTCGATTTGGGCGTAGTTAGTTTCTGCTTTGCTTAGAGTGCGTGAAGCAAAAGCAATAGGTCTTTCTTCTCCCGAAGGCATAATGTGTGACACGACCGCTCCCACTCCATAAGGGGAAGCATCGCAGGCCAATTGCAGGGGTAAGGATGGATCAAAGTGCGTTAGAACTTCAGAATTTAACAATGCATCCTTAGCTTTGTTAAATGCAACATCACAGGCTTCAGTCCACTTCCAGGCCTTGTTCTGCCCAAGGAGCTCATGAAGTGGTTTTAGCAGTGTGGCTAACTGTGAGATGAACTTTCCATAATAGTTCAGTAGTCCTAGAAATGAGCGTAGCTGGCTTACATTTCGAGGTGGGGGAGACTCCACAATAGCTTTAACTTTTGCAGGGGCCTTATGAAGACCTGCAGAATTGATGATGTGTCCCAAATATTCAACAGAGGGCTTGAAGAATTCACACTTGTCTTTGCTAACTCGTAGGCCATACTCTTCCAGTCTTTGTAGGGTAGCCTCTAAATTCTTTAAGTGATCCTCTTCATTTCTTCCAGTGACCAGGATATCATCCAGATAGCACTGAACTCCTGACAAGCCACACAAGATCTGGTCCATAGCCCTCTGGAACAGGGCGGGAGCCGATGTGATTCCGAAGGGTAGGCGACAGTATCGATAAAGCCCCTTATGAGTCACAATAGTCAACAGCTCTTGGGACTTTTCATCGACGTGCATCTGTAAATATGCTTGACTCAGATCAATCTTACTGAACTTTTGTCCCCCAGCCAGGCCTGCGAAGAGGTCATCGATGCAGGGAAGCGGGTATTGCTCTGCACACAACACTGGGTTGACAGTGACTTTAAAATCACCGCAAATCCGGAGAGAGCCATCTTTCTTCACTATTGGAACGATAGGAGTGGCCCATGAGCTATGGGTAACTGGTATTAGGACTCCATTGGTGACCAGGCGCTCCAGGTCTGCTTCAACTTTTGGCCTGATGGCATATGGCACAGTTCGGGCTTTCAGATATTTTGGTGGACTGCCAGGTTTAATGTTCAATGTCACAGTGATTCCCTTCATACTTCCCAAATCATCTCCAAAAACAGCAGCATGTTTCCTTAGTATAGGGGTCAGACTGGTTTCTTCTTTAGTCATCCGGTGCACTTCTGCCCAGTTCATCTGAATCTTCCCAAGCCAAGACCTACCCATTAAGGCTGGGTAGTCACCTCTCACCACAAACAGTGGCAATTTAGCCGCCTGTCCATTGAGCTCCACCTTAACATCAATAGTGCCCAACATGGGCACAGCTTCACCTGTATACATCTTCAGAACAGTTTTTGTTGCCTTAAGCGGAAGATGCTGTAGCTTTTCCTTATACACAGTCTCAGGAACCAGCGAGACAGCTGCACCGGTGTCTAGTTCCATGCGTATAGGTTTGCCCTCCAATAAGGGGGTTACCCAGTATTCATGTGAGCCCGCTGCCAAAGACAAAACATGCAGTGGCACTTCCTCTTGTGAGGAGGTGTCACCTTGATCATCCTGGGTCTGCTCTAGGGTATGCAAGGTTCCTCTTTTTGTCGGCCAGACCACAGGCCTCTTTTTCTTTTGTTTACAGGCATACTCAATGTGTCCCTTTTTGCCACAGTGTTGACACACCAGGTCCTTACACCAGCATTCTGATGCCTGGTGACCCAGCTTCCCGCAGCGGTAACATTCTTGACTGTGCACCGTTTTGTGGGTCAGTTCTTGTGACACTTTTTGCACCCTAGGGGATGCACCGATGTATTGTGCCTCCCTTGTAGCCAGTTCCATGGAGACAGCAATATCAACAGCCTTCTGTAATGTAAGCTGAGCCTCTGTCAGTAGGCGCTTCCGTATAGCTTCACTGCAGAGGCCACACACTAACCTGTCACGCAGGGCATCATTTAACATCTCTTTAAATTCACAGTGTTCTGCTAGCTTTTTTAAAATGGCTACAAATTGTACAACTGTTTCATCTTCCTTTTGGTCTCTTTTGTGGAACCTATATCTTTCAACAATTACCAGTGGTTTTGGGGAGAAATGAGACCCCAGGATTTCCACAATGTCACTGTAAGATTTAGTCTCAGGCTTAACAGGGTGTAGTAAGCTGCGTAGCAGAGAGTAGGTTTTAGCCCCTACAACAGTTAAGAATATTGGCACCTTCTTCGCTTCTGTAATGTCATTTGCAATAACAAAAAGCTCAAAACGCTCAGTATACACATGCCACTGCTCTGTATTCTCATCAAAAGGCTCCAGGGGCCTGGTCAGAGTAGCCATGATTTTTAGTTTCACTTTCACAGACAGTGCAAACAAGCAGCTTTTTTTCTTTGTTTGGTCTTTACCTTGACTTCTACTTCCTTCTGTTACTGGAGCAGCACCAGGATCCCATCCTCGTCGCCAGTGTTATGTCCTAGGGGCAGCCGGTGTAGGAAGCAATCACTTGAGGCCAGAGAGCAGACAGCTAACCAAAACCTCCATTTTATTTACAGAAAACAGAGAGCTCACTCAGCCGGTTGAAACCGGCTGAGCTATCCCTTAATAGTCTAACTCAGTTGCCATAGTAACAAAACCCATGACAACCAAATACACAACAGCAGGGAAAAAGCTTATGCATCCTGAGGCAGCACTCACTTTTTAGCAGATTTGACAGTGGTGGCTGGGTGAGATCGTATGCATCCACTATCCCCTAGTCCTCCTACTTCCTCCACATGTGCAACCAAATTCTCTCCCTGTGACGTTATTGATATAAATTGGGACCATATAGAACATGGGTTGCAACCAAGGTCCTGCAGTGGCACCAAATCTTAGATAAAGGGGGTCATCTAAGGTGTCTAAAACCAGATTATGGGTTGCTGGTTATAATTATGCTGTCTGTATGTCTGTATCATTTTTAGTTGAAGTTATGAATGTTGGCTCTATGCTGTCTGTATTTCAAGTTTGTGCTGTGCTTCTGGGGGAAGCCTTCCAGACAAGCTGGTGTTGGCTCTGCTTAGCCTGCTTGATGGCCCATTAAGGACCATCAGCTACACAATTGACCCATGGAGAGAAGGCAGACATGCCTTGTGACTCAGCAAGGTATGCAGAGACTTGTCCATGTGACTGCAGACTCCATTTTGCTGTGATTTTCCACAGTGAGAACAAAGAGATTCTTACACCTGGAAAAGCCTATATAAGGCTGATGCTTCATCTCCATCTGGTCTTCAATCCTGATGCTTCATCTCCATCTGGTCTTCAATCCTGCCTCTGGAGAGACTTTGCTACAAACTGAAGCTCTGCACAAAGGACTGAATGACCCATCCCAGCGGGGGATGTTCCAGAGACTTGATTTGAACCTGCAGTTTACTCCATCACTGCTGCAAGCCTGAACTAAGAACTTTGCCATTACTGTATGTAATTGATTCCATTTAACCAATTCTACCTCTCATCTCTACCTTTTTCCCTTTGTAAATAAACCTTTAGATTTTAGATTCTAAAGGATTGGCAACAGCGTGATTTGTGGGTAAGATCTGATGTGTATATTGACCTGGGTCTGGGGCTTGGTCCTTTGGGATCGAGAGAACCTTTTTCTTTTATTGGGGTGTTGATTTTCATAATCATTCATCCCCAGGACGAGTGCACTGGTGGTGATACTGGGAGACTGGAGTGTCTAAGGAAATTGCTTGTGTGACTTGTGGTTAGCCGGTGGGGTGAGACCGAAGTCCCTTTTGTCTGGCTGGTTTGGTTTGCCTTAGAGGTGGAAAAACCCCAGCCTAGGGCTGTGACTGCCCTGTTTAAGCAATTGGTCCTGATTTGGCACTCTCAGTTGGGTCCCGCCAGAACCGCTCCGTCACACTCCCCTCCACATCCTGTCTATCCTCAGTATTTGGCAGCATTTTCAGCCCCTTCAAACAACACGAGGTGGCCCTTGCACCAAATAAGAACCTAAAGGGCAAGATGTATAAGCCATCTGAAACAGAAGGCCAAATCCTCTGCTCACCTTCAAGAAAAATCCCTTCTGACAGTGGCTCCTCCCACCCCTCTCTGAAGCTGATAGAACACTCATCTGCACAGGTATCCTGGGCTATGATGTGGTGAAAGGGTGAGGCCGTGAGAAGAGGAGGTGGGGAAGGAGGAGTGGGCAGAGGTGCTAGCATGAGTGAAGGTTCTGATTTAAACACATTTGGATGGTTTCGTGAAGGGACAGGATGAAAATCTGAGTGAGCGGGGGCTGTGTTTTGTTGATTTCAAAGGCAGGGGCTAGGGGTGTGTCTACAATCATCTTCTGGAGGTAAGGGCTCTTAATCAGTGGAGAAGAGGCTCATTAGATGAATGGGTAATAAGGAATAGGGTAGATTGATATGACCTTTGTGTGGAGAGAAGAGCTGTATGGAGACTGGTTATTAAAGCTTCTCTCTGATTATACTTGCCTACTATCCTGGCCTGGCCAGCTGTGATGAGGTAGCAACATTCCACATTAACTGGAGCTGAGAAGAGTAGGAGAAGTGGGATTTGCCACTAATGGTGAGAATTCCACAGGTAATTAATACCATCAGGGCTCACCAATAGTGAGGAATCTCTCCCCTCCCATAGGGAAGCATAAAGACAATGGACCAGATTCACTGAAGATGCCACACAGAGGCGCAGCCTCCCTGAACTAGCAAGGTCCCTTTGTCCTAAGGATGAATCCTGTTCAAACACATGGAAGGAGAGCTGGTAGTGAAGGTCCCTCTAGCTCTACATTCTTGATGTTTGTTTCACTGGGAATCCACATTCAATGTTTTAACCAAAAGGCTTTCCTCCTCTCGCATCTTCCCCTGTTAGTATTGTATATAGTGTCTGATCTATCAACACCTACACATTTGAATTCAGACTTTACTAGCTGTCATGAATAACATCACATTTCTCTTATTGATGTGCTGATGATGTCAAGTTCTGGGGAAGAGCAACAGCAGCAGCTATTCCTGTTATTTCAGGATTTCCACCCCCCTGATGTTTGGGTTCTTTATTCTTGTGCTTGTTGCACACTGCTAGAGGTCAGTCAGCACTGGAAGTTTTCTGTGGTGATGGGAGAGAACCTGAAGAAAATGGAGAGCTTGAAATAATGTGTCGAAGAGAATAGGACTAATTTCTTTTTTTAGAAGTAAAAAGACAGAGATTGATCCTTTTTTGCCATTGAAGAAAGTTCAGTTTTCAAGAAATAATGAATTCCCTGCTCTTGTTTCACACTGAACAACTAGTTCTAATAAGGAATTTTCAGTATTTTCATCTTTATGATAATTTCAGAAGCAGTAGCTCATTTGTTCTTAATAATGTTACTGAAAAATACCAGTAATTATATAATGGCTGCAGAAATCACATTTTAAGCAAATGAAGAAAGAAATGATTTTTTTGATTGTAACTCTCCAATTTATATGTAATTACTAACTATAAAAGAACCTTCCTGGTATGCATAATGACCACCTTTTGTCCTTGCATGAAAAGTCGAGGTGTTTTCATTCAAGGTTTTGTTCTCTTCAGCTTATTTCTGGCTGGTTTGGGAGATAGAGGCAGCTGTTTTTATGACATGTCTCACAGCCCTTCTCCAGACTATTGAACATGGTAGTTTGAAAACCAGCTGGGTATATTCTTAGTTTGTCAAACCCAGTCCATAGAAGCAAGAATCCTGGGCAAGCCAGTGGAAACCGGCCAGTATTAAGAAAAAGTGGTCCTTGATGGTTTTTAAAAAAAAGAAAAGTCTTTTAACAATAAATGGCAATTTTTAATTATCTGCAACTTCTGTGAGAAGTATTAAAAATAATACAACAGGCAAGAATAAACAAGAATATAAACAAGAATACATTTCCCCCCATTACATTTGGCTTTACTAGCAATTTTCTGCTATATGGACTGTCCTTTTTATAACTAAACAATGAATTCTAAAAGAAAAAAATATATACATTCTCCTGTCTTGTGGGCTCAGGTGGCTTATAGGATTGTCTCAATGCTACAAGGTTAGGTATAATCGGAATGATTTTTTTTGGTCTTTTGAATGGAAAAAAGTTTACACCATCCATCAGAGTTCTACAGCTTGATATAGTCTTCTTTCTGAGGGAAATGTGTCAGATAATTGGTAGGCAATGAAGGGAGGGAGCTTTGCTAGGATTAAGGAGGCAATAGAGGAGATGATTACTGTAAGTTAGGTGCAAGGTGACAAAAGCATCTATGGTGGGGTGCTCCATCCACCGCTGGGATGGCACCTCCTCCTGGTCGTTCTGGGGAATAGCTCATGAGGTCAACACCCCTTCCCACAGTTGCACTTCATCTTCCACCTCTAGGTCTGTGGCCCCTCTCTCACTGCATGAGCAGCTGCTGCCTCTTCATGACTCAGCCCTCCAACTAGATCACTATATGCATTTCCCCCTTCCCAGGTATCAAGTCTTTCTTTGCCAGCAGTCCTAGGCAGTGTTCCCATTCACTGCCTCGTAGTGCCACTTCCTCAGTGGCTGGTCGGGGAATCTGGGCCCACCCCTTACACCGGGTTCTGACTCTGTGACCCTCCAGCCAACCAATCAAGGCTAGTTCCCATCTAGACCTTACTGCCTTTCCCTGAGCCTTGTCCTACCTTCCTGGCTTCCCCCCTTTCTGAGTTTGTCAGCCCAAATGCACCCTTCGTCTCCCTGGGAGTGACTGCAGGCTTTTCCAGCAGCCCCCTTCTGCTGCCAATTTCCTGCCTTTATAGACCTAACCCAGCTCATTCCTCTTCAGCTGCACCCCCTCACTCAGTCAGGGGATTGCTTAGCCACCTGATTCCCCTCAGCTGTGGCTTGTAGGGTCAATTAGGCCCCTTTTGTCTCTGCATTAACCCTTTCCAGGCAAGTGTGGGGTAAACACCCCAACACAGCATGCACAAGGGTTTAGGCACTGGGGCAGAAAGGAAAGGTTTGACTTTTTATATGTTGTGGAGGAAGAAGTAGCAACACTTGATAATAGTCCGGATAGAGAGATGGTGCACGAGTCTCAAAGGGTTTGTCTACACTGCTATAAAATTGTAGCGGCACACAGTCTCAGAGCCTGGGTCAATTCACTTGGGCTTGCAGTACTTGGGCTCACAGGACTTGGGCTTTGAGACTAAAAATTGCAGTGTAAACATTCAAGGTCTGAGCTTGAGCATCTACACTGCAATTTTTAGTCCCTCAGCTCAAGCTCCACAAGCCTGAGTCAGTTGACCTGAGCCAACTATGGCTGTGCCACAGGTCTTTTATTGCAGCATAGACATACCCTAAGCCTGCAAGATAATGACCCTGAATAGCAGATGTAAGAGTAGCCACTGGAGTCAGTGGATACTGATCTCCTCATGTGATAAGAGTTTTTTAAACTTGATCCATATTATATGACAGAGCCAAGGTAATAAGAAGCTGTCTCTTATGCACTGTGTGTTGCAGCTTTATGATGTAGTGTCAGAAGATAACTAAATCAGTCATGCAAAAAGCCACCCGAATCCCTCAGTATGTAAAGGAACCTGGCAGAGAATTAGATGAAGTGGCTGCAGAACTTCTTTATTAATGATTATTTTTACTATTATTATTAGAGGCAATGCTAAAAATGACATTGTAGCTAAGGTTGCACAACACTTTCTATCATTGCCCTGGTTTCAGTTGTTTATGATATTGTTAAAACTTAATCTTTTGGGCTGAAATTTCCAGACTTGGGTCTTTACCTCAGGGTGAATTATTTTTTTAAGCTTTTGCAAAAACAGCTTAGTCATTTCCAAGAATGATAGTAGGGGAAAAACAGGTAATTTTGCTCATTTTAATTTTTGCACAATCAATTTTTAGAAGAATTTAAGCACTTCGTGCTTTGGATCAGGAACTAGAAATTTGTCCTGGAGGTAGTCTTGGGGTTTGGTTAGTCCCTTTTACTGTTCCCATGAAAATCTTAGATTTGGTCTTAGAAAAGCTAGGAAAATCCCCATTTGAACATACACAGTAGGATTGCATAGAGACATGCTGCTAAAGTCTCTGAACATTGCATCTGCAGTGAGCATGCTCCAGATGCCACAGAACTTGAACTCCAGATAGGGCACACTAGCAAGCACCCCTTTGGCCAAGAAGAGTGCTGATCTAGAAGCCAGGAAGGGGTTATGATTTCTAGTCTTAGCTCTTCCTATGTAAACTTAATTCAGCCCCTCCCTGTGTACATGCGTTATGATAACCTTTAAATACCTGATTATTCTTTATTGTATACAATATCTCTGCTTCATTCACTACACAGAGTGGTTTGTGAATGAGGCAGAGATGATGAAGTATAATCTCCTGTGGTTAAGGCACTACATCTGGATCCAGGAGAGATAGCTATAGACTTCAGCTGTTGTAGCAGTCAAGGCTATTATGAGTTGCTACGAGGGGGGCCAATTAAGGTTATATGGATAAGCTTAATTCTGGCATTTTGAGTGCATGACTTTGCAACCTTAACTTTTTTAATGTAGTCCTTTGCACATGTTTATTTATTTGCATGTTTTATGTATGTATTTATTCATTTTCCCAAAGTGTTTTAGGTACTTTCCAAACATATAAGATGATTTAGACCCTGTCCTGGACTGTAGCTTGGAAGAGAAAAAAATGGACAAAAGTTGAGGAAAAGTGATAAACTAATACACTGGACAAGTAGAAAGGTAAGGGTGATGACTGTTACTTATATAGGTACTTTCACATTTTTAGTTTTCCTTTGCTGTGCAATTTATCTCCAATTAATTTCTTATCTATCAATTATTATTTGAACAATTTCTTGTAGGGCTGAAGTGGATCTTGGAAGGAAATGTAAACAATGGGAGTGTAGTGATCTGACACATTAACTTAAAGAGGGCATTCCTTGTATTAGGTGGTATATGGAGTTCAGAAATGCACTAGTTGCTGGCAGTGGATCACCTGCTCAACCACTAATGGACTGTTGTTTTCATTAAACGTTACCTCTCACAAACCAGCATTTAAACCAAAAATCATCATTCCAGGTACAGTTCAGGAAAAATTTAAGAGTAAACTGTCCTGACATATCAGCTACTGCAATAGGAAACAATAAATCCTTACCAGTTATACTTTAGCTCTTGTTAAGAACCTCTGTTGGCTTTAGATTGGTAGCATATTTTATTCAGTTACTGAATTATGAGAAAATGAACCATTAAATGATCAACCACTTTTACAGGATTGGCAATTTATTTCATAGAATTTTCTAGTAAATGTTAGACTTTTGTTAAATAGGATTTTGTTCCCTTCCAAAATAACCATATTTATTACCTTGATAAATGCTATAAAATAAAATATTTGAGGTAACTGTGGTTTGGTGCCACTGAACCTATAACAGCAAAATTGCCAATGTACTTAAAAAATGCATTGACTTTAATCCAAAATTCAGAGTAAACCAATTGTCTCTAGCTCATTGTTGTTAAGAAATGGCAATGCTTTAGAAGACTGGGTTGCAGCAAACACATTGTACTGGATTCAGACTCAGAGGGTATTTATGCCAACATGCGTTACATATCTGAGGCTCTTTCAAGAGAAGCTGCCAACTGTCTTCACTAAGTAGTGCCAGATGTGTTGTGCCATTGTGATGTTTTAACTCTATGAATTGATCAAAGAAACTTTATTCATTTAATGGAGAGCCTTTTATAGCTTCTAATCTCAATTTTTTTTAATTACTTTGGATGAGACTAATTTAGATTCCAGGGGTGGAGGGATAGTACTGTAGCCCACGGGAGCATGCATTTCTTTTCTACACTAGAAAGACTTTAGCTGATTTATAAGCACATCATGGAAATCATGGAAAGTTGTGTCTGATACGATCTTCATGTTTTGGTAAGAATACACCATGTGTTCTGCTTAGAGAAATTAGATGAGTGAGAACAAGGGCAAAAAAAAAAAAGACAAAATAATTCAAGCATCTCTGCATAGATTATGTATCAGAGGGGTAGCCGTGTTAGTCTGGTTCTGTAGAAGCAGCAAAGAATCCTGTGGCACCTTATAGACTAACAGACGTTTTGCAGCATGAGCTTTCGTGGGTGAATACCCACTCTCTAACCTATTTAATAAGACTCTCATCACTATAAGAATTGTTCGCCTACCAATTATTTAAAAAGAGAAATGACAAGATCAATCTCTTTCTCTTTTTCTTCCTTCTCAACCTATCAGAGAAATACCTTGAAATACCTTGATTAGCTTAGGGTTTCTCAAGTTTTTTGTTTGTATGTGTGTGAGTGGGTGTGTACGTGTGATGAGGTGTGTGTGTGAAAAATTTACTGAGAGAAAGCTGAGTCTAAAAGATACATTTTGCACTTCTGAACAAGGTGAAGTCAGTGATCATCTTTATCTTTTTTAGTAGTGGGTTCATGGTGTAGGTCCCATTTTGTAGATTCTAAGGTCAGACAGGACCTAGTGATCATCTAGTCAAATCTCCTGTATAATATAATATATGGAGATATACCTATCTCATAGAACGGGAAGGGACCCTGAAAGGTCCTTGAGTCCAGCCCCCTTGCCTTCACTACCAGGACCAAGTACTGATTTTGCCCCAGATCCCCCTAAGTGCTATGGCCCCCTCAAGGATTGAATTCACAACCCTGGGTTTAACAGGCCAATGCTCAAAACACTGAGCTATCCCCATACAGGCCATAAACTTCCTAAAATAATTCCTAGAGGATATCTTTTAGAAACCATCCAAACTTGATTTAAAAAATTGTCAGTGATGAAGAATCCACTATGACTCTTGGTATATTGTTCCAATGATTAATTGCTCTCACTGTTAAACATGTATGCCTTATTTCCAGTCTGAATTTATCTAGCTTCAACTTCCAGACCTTGGATCCTGTTATGCCTTTCTCTGCTAGACTGAAGAGACCATTATTAAATATTTGTTCCCCACGTAGATACTACAGACTGTAATAAAGTCAATCTGTAATCTTTGTTAAGCCAAATAGCTTGAACCTTTTGAGACTATCATTATAAGGCATGTTTTCTAATCATTCTCATGGCTCTTCTCCGAACCCTCTTCAATTTATCAATACCCTTCTTGAATTGTGGGGACCAGAACGGGACACAGTATTCTAGCAGTGATTGCATCAGTACCAAAAACAGAGGTAAAATAACCTCCCTACTCCTACTCGAGATTTCTCTGCTTATGTATCCCAGGATCACATTAACCCTGATGCTATAGTGTCATACTTGGGGGGTCATGGTGAACAGGAGCTCCAAGTCTTATTATCTCCTGGTGCATTTCCTTTTTCTAGCCCTGCTGGGACTTTTGGGCCTTTTTCCTGCCTCTCTGTCTTTCTCCATGCTCTTGGTCATGGCCCTCCAAACTTTTTGTTCACAGTCCATGCAACAACGACTTGAAGGATCTTGCAGAACATGCCTCCTTAGTTCTCTTTTTGCTCCTTCTCACGCATTCTGTGGGCATGGAGGGGGCACCCCTCAAAGCTGCTATGCCAGAAGCTGCTGATACAAAACAGATGGATGTACCACAGGATTTACAGTCACTATGGAAAGGGAAAGAACAATTTCAAAACTCCTTTCCCTTATCCTTATAAACAT
This sequence comes from Mauremys mutica, assembly GCF_020497125.1. Classification (NCBI taxonomy): domain Eukaryota; kingdom Metazoa; phylum Chordata; order Testudines; family Geoemydidae; genus Mauremys; species Mauremys mutica. The sequence continues at coordinate 76,260,846 of NC_059074.1, forward strand.
TTTTAATAAGAAATATGTATTGACTCTTCAGCTTTGGAGTGCCTCAGCACAGCACTACTCTCCAACCCCAGCCAAGACGAATGTGGCCCATCAGGGATTGTCTGGGGTACGGGGATGGGAAAGGATTTCCTGTTGCTTGAAGCCATAATCTTTTGATCCCTTTTTCTTGGGTATGAATACAGGACAATGGCATTGAATATTGATACTATTTTCCACAGACAGTGGTGATTTTAGTTGATGTCTCACTCCTGAGGGTTGCAAAGGCAAAGAGAACACAGCTGCTGCTAGAGTCTGAAAGCCACCTGGACCTGTATGCCACTAGCCTGTTTACTGCAATGGTGCCAGCTGAATTAATCACAGAGTGGCATGGGAAAGTGTCCTACTGCAGAGGAAAAAATAAGGCAGCCAACCCTAGAAGCTTTTGGGAGAGGATTGTAGAGTATTTCCATGAAAGTTTAATTGAGATGTCTTGAGCTCCTCTGAGTTATACACCGTGGTCTCCCGAGTGGTGATGGGATCTTTGCTGGGCAGTGGAGTTTAAAACTGTGAGCAGAGCAGTCATTCTTACAGGGAATGGAGCATTGTGGGACACCTGCTGGATGACTACAGGTCCGGTACAACCATTTAGGCGACCTAGGCGGTCGCCTAGGGCACTAGGATTTGGGGGGCACCATTTTCTTCGGCAGCGACCGCAGCGGCCGGATCTTCAGCCGCCCTGGTCGCCGCCGGCATTTAGGCGGAGGGAGCTGGGGCAGGGGAGTGTGGGGAGGGCCGCCTGCAGCAAGTAATGGGGGGGGGGGCGGCATGCAGGGGAACTCCCCATCCCAGCTCACCTCTGCCCCGCCTCCTCCCCGAGCATGCTGTGGCTGCTTCACTTCTCCCGCCTCCCAGGCTTGCGGCACCTAAGCTGATTGGTGCCGCAAGCCTGGGAGGCGGGAGAAGTGAAGCAGCGATGGCAGCTCGGGGAGGATGCGGGGCAGGGGTGAGCTGGGGCGGGGGAGTGTACCTCAGGGCGGAGGGTGGGTGGTGGGGAGCTTCCACAAGGGAGGGGCCTCAGGGAAGAGGCGGGGAGCTGCTGTGGGGAGGGGCGCCTCAGGGCGGAGGGGGGGAGCTGCCGCGGGGGGGGGCACCTCAGGACGGGGAGGGAGGGCGCAAGGTGGAAGTTTTGCCTAGGGCACGAAACATCCTTGCACTGGCCCTGGATGACTGTTAGGATCAACACAGGTCATGCACTGTGTACACTCCCATTGTGCTAACTTCAATAGGTCAGCCATGGCTCTATGCTCTTCATGGAGCGGGTTTTACTGCATTGTTGTAACGGGGTGCTTACATTGGCCAGAGACAAATTTGAGTCTAGACACATAGGCTGACACAAGCTGATTTACATCAGCCTAACTTTGTAGTATAGACCAGGCCCAAGAGTCTCTATTCAGTGGAAAGCTAGCACAGGAGGTGGAGCATTGGGTGATGTGTTCATGGTGACTTGTGTTTTTAAGCATATTGGTTGCTGTGCTTTGTACAAATGGGATCTTTCTCAGAGTGAGTGCCTAAATTTATGTTGCAATAATGAAGCTGAGAGGTCATGAGTGAATGGATCATGGTGTCCAGATCTGTGACTGGTAGGAGAGGTTACTATCACTTGGTCAGTTGTAGGTGGAGATGGGTGGTTTTTTTTACTGTTACAGCTATTTGGGCTTTCACTAGATTTGAGGAATCCAAAAGAATCCCAAAGGCTGATGTAACAACCTGAGAGCAGATGACTGCAATATGTCCTAGAACAGGCAAGTTCTTCATAGTGCGTCCATGTTCCTTATAGCATCAACTCCATTTTGTCTGTGTTTACCTTTAGTCCTCTGCTCTTTGGGCAGGTGTTTAATCTCTGCTAGGCGCTGAGAAAGTTTGAGATCAATTTCTGCTTGATATCAAGGCAATGCAGAGCTAGGTATTGTCTGCATATTGTTGGTGCCTGTGTTGTTTCACCATCTCTCCCCAAGGCTCTGAATGGATGCTGATGAATATGAGAGAGAGAACTTTGCCTTGTGGAACTCTGCAGCTGAGAGTTTTTGAGGTGGTGGAACAGCTACCCATAAATGACCCTCTGAGTTCAATCTGAGAGGAAAGACCTGAGCCATTTTAGGGCTTTTCTGTTCATCTTTGACATCCCTTGGAGATGGGGCAGGAGTATTTGGTGTTCACTATATCAAACAAACCAGAACATTACACATATGAATAGAGTTCAAATGATGCTTCATTTTTTATCCTATAGAAATGTTCAGATTATTGACTGTGCATAGAAAGTGAATGGTGAATATAATACATAGTAACTCATGCTAAAGCCTACAGGTAAAAATCTATCTCATTTGTTATAGATGATTTTCCATTTAATATGCTGGAGTTGTTCCAAGGACATCTTTTCAAAAGAGAAGCAGGTGTAGATGAAGTTTTGTGGAACTTAGGCTGTATTTTTTTGATAAAACATTTAATTAACAAGCATGGACACAGTGAGGCACTTGAAATGGAATTAAAACAATTGTTTGATATTAAACAGCACACATTCAATTTTTGAATGCAGTTGCATTGAAAAGCTTGAAAATATCAACAAATTGCTGTGTGTTTTAAAAGAGATATTTTAATTTTCTTTCAAGGTTTTTCTTTACACAAGTTCTAAGCTAAAAAATTGTTCAAATGAATGTGAGAAATAAAAGAAAGAAAGAAAAGATTTTCCCCCCTAAGTGTTAGAAGCTTATAATGCTTGCTTAGCAGAGCAGGAAAAGAATTCAGACCTATGTTCTGAAATACAGTACTTAACAGCTATGCTCTTACATGAAGACGTTATAGTTGTTACAACTTTGCATGACTAGGATTTTGCTATACCACATTGCAAAAAATCCAAATAAAACGTACAACAGAAAAAAGGCCAAACAACATTCTCAATTAAAGCTGACATAGGGCTCAGTTGTACAAGTTGCTGAGCACTCCGGGCGAAATCTAGCAAAACACTTCAGAACATGCTTAGTTTAACTTTAAGCATGTGCCCTGTGATTTAATCAAGTCCCTGTGATTTCAGTAAAACTACTCACATGATTAAAGCTAAGCACATCCTTACGTGCTTTGCTGGATCAGGGCCAGCATGCCCAGCACCATGCAGGATCCAGCTCATAATGTCCATAACACAGCATTCTTGAGTGAAATCCTAGCTCTGTTGAAATCAATGGCAAAACATTTGTGAACTTGAATAGAGCCAGGATTTCACCCCTTGTGCCTATGCCTTTCTGCACATGTGGTGCCATATTGGAAGTTGCCATAACACTAGGTACTGTAACTTATCCTGCCTCGTTCTTTACAAGTATTATAGATAGCAATAATATTTCATAATGCAAGTGGACAAAGTGAAAAAAATTAAGATATAGGCAAATACTTAGACCATATTTGTGAAATACATTGTTACATTATAAAGAATTATGTTACAAACAGTAATTGGCCATCTGGAGCTAGAATCCTGGTAGAAATAGACAAATATTCTATAGAATTCCTTTTAAGGACAATAAAGGAGCATGTTAATATTGTCATGGAATACATCCATGTATTCACACTCTACACATTATTGTAATAATCTTTGTACAAAGTATGCCTTGTAAGGTATCATTTGAAAAGTCAATTTGTTGGACAATATTGTCCTTGTAAAATATGTGTGGCAACATTGTATGTGGAGTTATAAGATTCCCCACAGCTCTGCCCAAACAGAAGTTGGCAAACAGGTCTGTCCTAAACAAAGGGATGTGTGCTTTGCTTAATTTGTATTTGCAGTAAACAGAGTCATCAAGTAGGAAGGGAAGACAAAGGAAGTTCAAACAGGTGAAAAAAATCAACAGGGAATATTCTTCTACATAGACTCTTTGGCTTCTGGTTCTCAGCTGGAAATGTTTTTCATGAGGGGCGACTGAAACTATAAAAAGGAGGGTCAAACATGCCAAGACATACCCCCTCCCACCTATCACCTTCACTGCACCTGAAGAGACAAAGGAAGCAGGCATTGGATTCACGGGGAGATATTCTGACCTGAGAATTTGGCCAGTAATCTGCTGGAGAATGTGCTGAGAAACTTTGCTTGAATCTAGTACAGTTTGTTAAGTTAGGCACTGGTAAACATTTTATCTTTATTTCTCTTGTAACCATTTCTGACTGTTATGCCTCATTGCTTGTACTCACTTAAAATCTCTCTCTTTGTAGTTAATAAACTTGTTTTGTTGTTTTATCTAATCCAGTGTGTTCAAATTTAAGTGTCTGGGTAAGTCCATTTGGGATAACAAGTTGTGTGCCTATTATTCTCAAGCCTCTGGTCCAGGTTTCTGGCTCTTCAGCTTTGGGGTCTCCAGACTCCTCAGCACCCAACACTCCCTGGTCTTCTAATCACATCAGGCCTCTGGTCCAATTTCCTGGCTCTTCAGATCTCCTAGGTAAGTGCTGTAGTGGCTCCTGGGCTGGAGCCTCTGCCGAGCATCCTTCCTCCTCGGCAGCCAGCCCTGACTGAGCAGCTCTGCAGTCTTTTATACCTGACTTCCAGTTGGAGCATGCCCAGCAGAGCCTCAAGGACGGGGCTTCCTCTGCTAGGAGAGAAGGGTTAACCCTCTCTGGACCAGTGAGGGGCCAATCTACCCTGCCACAGGGCCATATCTTGATTCTTTTGGAGTTTTGCTGTTGACTTCAAGGGGACCAGAATTCATGCTTTTGTTACTGCTGTGACTTTAAACCCACAAAAGTCTGTAAATTCCAGGTGAAAGTTCACAAAGCAACATTTTTCACATGTGCATTACTATAGGGTCTTTAAACACATGGTAACACAACAATGGGCAATAAGACACATATGTGATATTGCACCCCATAAGGCTTTATGGAAACATGCTTATTAATGTATATATGACATAACTGGAATATGTTTTATGCTACATATGCCATGCAACATATCTATGTAAAGGTTATGATCTACTGAATCTATTCATCCTGTTTGTATGCATGTGTCATTGTTGTATTCAAAGTTATGAATATTGGCTCTGTACTTGCTTGATTTCTAAGCAGCCTTAGTAAAACATTTGGTCAGCTTCTTGAGAAAGGAATGTGCAAATTAAGTGCCCAATCAAGAAACACTTAAAGGACAATGAATCTTTGAAGGCTCCAATCCACATAAGAAGTCTACCTGAGGATGTTCAGGATAGCATGTAAACAATGGCTGCTGCCTGTAAAAACTGAGTTGAGTATGGACATGTGACTTGCCCACATGACTCCAAAACTCCATCTTGGAGCTGAACTTTGCATAGGAGAGAGGAGGGGGTCTCCACCCACAAGAGAAAGTCTATTTAAACCCCTGGGAGACCCTTCCATTTTGTCTTGAGCTGGCTAAAGATACCTGAAAGAAACTAGAACAAAGCACAGTAACTACAGTGGGTGTGAGTGATTGCTGGACTCAGACTAGAAGGAGACTAGTCTGTAAAAGGAAGCTTACTGGAATTCATCTGAGGGTGAGGTTTTTATCTATATTCAGTTTTCTCACTGTATTAGACAGACTTGTGTGTTCTATTTTATTTTGTTTGGTAATCCACTTTGTTCTGTCGGTTACTACTTGGAACCACTTAAATCCTACTTTCTGTATTTAATAAAATCACTTTTTACTTATTAATTAACCGAGAGTATGTATTAATACCGGGGGTGATGGGGGGGGGGGAACAGCTGTGCATATCTCTCTATCAGTGTTATAGAGGGCAAACAGTTTGAGTTTTATGTTTTATACAGGGTAAAACGGATTTATTTGGGGTTTGGACCCCCTTGGAAGTTGAGCATCTGAGTGTTAAAGACAGGAACACTTCTTAAGCTGCTTTCGGGTTAGGCCTACAGCAGTTGAGGGATGTGGTTCAGACCTGGGTCTGGGTTTGCAGCAGGCTAGTGGGTGTGGGTCAAACCAGGCAGGGCACTGAAGTCCCAAGCTGCCAGGGCAAGAAAGCAGGGGTAGAAGTAGTTTTGGCACATCAACTGGCAGTTCCCAAGGGGGTTTCTGTGATCCAACTCGTCACAACATATTTGGAAAAAAAGCTTCACCATAGGCTAGATCAGTGTTTCTGAACCTTTTTGATGTCAGGGACTGGCTTGCTGCCTTCCTAAACTGTGTCAGGGAGATCTCAGGGGCTGGCACTGGTCCACGGACCCGTAGTTGAGAAACACTGGGCTAAACTGTGGAACTCTTACTTATGTGAAGAATGAATGAACTGAAGTCAATGGGATTACTTGCTCGTGCTCACCAACACAAGGAAGACATTCACAATCTGGCCACATGTGCACGTGTACAAAGAGGAGGTCCTTTAGTGATGATAGAGTTGTAAGGCTTCTGATTAACTGATATAGAAAAATTTAGTAATAATCGTCAAATATGAACTATGTCAGACAATTGTTTAAATAAAATGAAAACTAAATTAGATGACTTTTTATTGCTTTTTACATGACTTTGCTATTTACTGTATGCACAAAAATTAACGAAAACAACAAGGTTGGATCCTCAGCTGGTGAATGTTAGCATTGTCCCTGGAAGTCAGTGGAACTACCTTCATCTACACCAGCTGATGATCTGGACCACAGAAAGAAAATTCCAAATTAAAAGTTCATTTCTGTAATATTTAAAAGGGGTTCTAAAATCGGATGCGGTAAAGCAGTGAGATTAAAGAGTACCATACCAGGGCAAACAGAAGGTGTCTGAGAAAAGAAACATGGAATGCGGATGATTAAGTAAGCTGTAAAACTCTTTGGAAGGAAATACAAAGGAAAATTAGAAAAGCAAAAAGAAATAGCAATCAATACATTGATTTTCCCCCCACCCCCTCCAAAAAAACCAATAAGGGTGCTTCAAACAGATACAACATAGACAAATGATGAAAGAAAACAAACAAAACCCTCCTCAACCCACAGACCCTACTAGTAAATGGAGTTTTAAAGCAAGTGAGCACTGTAATTAATAACTTCTTAATCAAAATTTAAAAAGGTTCTGAGACAAGACACTTTTAAAATACAGTGTATGAAGTATCCCATACAAAAGCAGCTGGCATTTAATTAAAAAGTTCACTAGATTAAGGAATATTTTTTGATTAGTAAGAAGCAAACGTAACTGCATTTACAAACAAAATAAGGTGAAGGTCACTTTTGCCATTTTGACTGCTGCTTCTGCGAGTGCTGTTTCTTTAAGAGCCTGAATATACGCCAAGTAAAGCTGATAAAAAAGGTTTTAATTTTTTGAATTTTCGACCCCCAGATTTACTTTTTTTTCTAGATGGCTTATAGAGCAGTCACAATTTTTCAAAAATTAAATGAAAATTTTAAAGAAAAAAATTCATTTTTTAAAAGATTTTTTTTTCCTGACCTTTTCAATCAGCGCCAGTGTCATGTAATTCCAGGCACAGGACAAATTTAGGAAGCCTATACTTCTTGGTTGATAACTGGGTATGCCATACAAACGTGTAAGACAGACCATAAAGCAGTTGGGCTAACTCCTTCTCATTGGTTACACCTCTATAAGCCCAGAGAAATTCCATTAAAGTGAACTGAGGTACTCCAGATTCCCACCTGTGCAGATGGGATCAGGATTTGACTTGCTGTTTCTGAAAGGCTCTTTTGTTAGAAGTACTTAATGCATCAGAGAGTACAGGAAAGCAGGCTTACAGCCCAAACATGGGAAGGATAGTATGGAGAAGTAATAGAAAAACTAGGCATTTAATCCCAAAGGCAGAGCTTTTAGAAGCAGCCACTAAACTCTCCTTCCCACTTTTCCACTCCCTACTTGTATAACATATGCACAGTGAGCTGTAATGGCTGTTGTGGCCATGCAGTAAAGGAGCAGTGAAAGATACCAGCATTGGATTATGTTGGGTGATGGAGAGCACAGAAGGCCTGTGTTAAGTCACAGAGCATGTTGTGTGCCCAATTAGTAGTCACATTTTCAAAAAAATAGCACTTACTTGGCTAAGGATTTAGGACCCAATAAATAATGAACAATTTGCATATGTAGTGCTATGAGTTCCACACCCAACCTGTGATTTTTTTAAACAACCAGTTGATGCACAGTGGGTGTGTGAGAGTCTGTTGCTTTCTGGTTGCCAGCATCTGCTTTATGTGGTGGTTTTGAGATGGCTGGCTTGTCAGACTCAGTCCAGATGAGATCACATGACTGACCCAGACCATCTATGACTTCCTCTTTGAAGCCCTGTCTGATGACTCCCCATAGGGTAAGACTATGGATGGAGGTGAATTTTGTGACAGGCCACTGGAATGATCTGGAGGGCACCAAGAAGTGAGGTGAAGAAGGCATTCACTGAGTATGCTGAAGCTGGAGAAAGAAGCTCCAGCTCTAGGAGGGGCCATTGGCTCTCTTCCATGAGGAGACTCTCATGCTCCAGCACATCTAACAGATGGCCATCCATGGAATACAGGGGCTGGCCACTGTCCCATGAGCCAGCATTCCTCAGGTGAGCATGAAGGAGTTGTTATGTGCCATACAATACAGTGTGTTGACATTGCTCAGAACATATAGGCTGCATAATCTTTCCCCCTGCTGATTCTTACTGCTCCAGTGACCGGTAGCAGAGTGTTTATCAAAAGTGTCCCTCCTTGTATGTACAGATTTTAACCTCCACAGTGTCTGAACTCTGAAGAAAGCATTCCCAGCTCTGTAAAAAACTCCCAGTTACCTACACTGTCAGGCAAAAGCCACATGCCCTACAATGGTAACTGGGTGCAGCAAATATCTTGTCCCGTCAATTGTGTCTTTACATCATGTAGCTGGAAACTCTGTCTCTGAGTTCCCTTCACACAGGAGCATATAGGCTCCAGCAATAGATGACTGCCACTAGCTAGGACCAACAAGCACAAACATCACTTCATCCTGGAGGAGACATGGGTGTCTGCATCTGGTGAATGGAAGAAACCTTGCATTGACTAATAGGGGATTGGTCACGAAGCTCCAAACAATACACTCATAAATAAATAAAAGAAAGCACCTCTCTAACAAGTTGACACCCATACCACTTCCTCCTGCCCCCCTTTTTTGTTTCTATACCCTCACCTTACACTTGTACGAGTACTTTGTTATTCCATACATTGGCTGTTTTCATGAATTATCCTTTCCATTCTCAGCAGGTATCTTTGGCATGTGTTCAGAGGCAGCCTCTACAGCAGAGACCTAGCACCAAGGAGCAATGTAGTCTCATGCCTAACCATTTAGACTTACCTTGGGATTGCCTAGCTTTTTAACACTTAGTTCCTGTAATGCTGCCCTTGTAGGGGAAAAACTACAAGTTCCATTTTGTTTAGGCACTTCACCATTTTATTTGTAAGGAGCTGTTGTTTGTCCACAATGTTGGTGACGTTCTTCTTGAGACAATTGGCGCCTTTTTCTCTCTAAGGTGGGAAAGAGCAAGGGTCACATGGCCTGTGTTCTGCCTAGTAACAGGAGAGCATAAAATACTGCTGCACCTGAGAAGAGAGTCTGTTCTTCTTGGTGGCATCACAGTACATGTCCTAGCCAAGACTTCGAGGGATCTACAGACCACAAAAGAAGATTCAAACTCCATAGTTCCAGCTATCAGTCCCTTATTGATTCCTATCTTACCTGTATTCTGAACTCTTGTGTCCTCACCTTGCTGTCCTGATGTGTTCCATCAGTGATGTCCTCTATTGTGGGTCCATTCCTCTGAACCTGGTGTAGTATGCTGTGTACCTTTGTACCTTACCTATAGTAAATTCCCTTTTGTCCTTATGGGTTTGAGACCCTTGACTTTATGTCAGTTTATTGTGCCAACCTGTAACTGTATGCCCTTTGTGTATTGTTTTGCTGTGGGTCCTATAAGTTACTGTTTCCTGTTTGAGTCACTGTTTAATAAACCTGTTTGCTTTACAGTTAATCCTGTCCTTAGTTTTCTCTCTGTTAATAGATGTGGTCTCGGGAAACGAGTCTGCTGGGTGGGGACTCTGAGGTGTGGAACCTAGAGCACATTCAGCTAACCATAGGCAAGATCTGAGGTCCTAGTTAACACCCTTGTATTGAAATTCCCTGCAGACCTTGTAGGGTGCCTAATCCTATGGCCTCACTCACAATGGCCAAAAGGTGTTCACCACCTTCCCAATAGTGCATAGCCACTACGTGTTCAGACCAGGGATTTTAAAAAATCCCAGTGAGTGCATTAATTTCATTATGTACTGGATTAGGTACATGTCTTCCTCTATAAGTGCCTGTGTAGCTCTGAAAATTCTGACATTTATATTATAGTTCTTAGTTATAATTACTTGGATGACAACATATGTACAGAGGCATTTCAGACAATCTCAGCTCCATTAACCACTTTTGTCAGCAACCACATTTTTATTTTAAATTAATCCTATAGGACAGAGGTTCTCACCCTGGGGATCATGATTCCCCAATGAGGGCTGTGAACAGATGTCAGGGGGGTCTCAGCTGTCTTGTCCTTCCTGTATTGCTAAAGGGGAGGGTCCCTACTAGATCCTGGCTAGGCGGGATAAGGGTCATGTTATGGAAAAGAGAATCCCAGTATATAAAGGGTTAAGAGCCACTTATATACAGCTTTGTAACTTGAAACTAACTAGAGAAACATTCTAGTTCAGGGGTCGGCAACCTTTCAGAAGTGGTGTGCCGAATCTTCATTTATTCACTCTAATTTAAGGTTTCGCGTGCCAGTAATACATTTTAATGTTTTTAGAAGGTCTCTTTCTATAAGTCTATAATATATAACTAAACTATAGTTGTATGTAAAGTAAATAAGGTTTTTAAAATGTTTAAGAAGCTTCATTTAAAATTAAATTAAAATGCAGAGGGCCCTGGACCAGTGGCCAGGACCCGGGAAGTGTAAGGGCCACTGAAAATCAGCTCGCGTGCCACCTTCAGCACGCATGCCATAGGTTGCCTACCTCTGTTCTAGGATGTGCAAAGTATATTTATTAGTTTTCCAGTACATAACAATTCACTAATTATCTTGGATACCTTACACATATTGTTGCTAAACTTTGAAGACTGTGCTGTTCCAAGGTTGGCCTCCTATTTAATCCTCTCCACTAGCTAATCTTGCTTTATTATATGGGAGGTCAATAACCCACTGTTGCACAGAAAAGTTGATTTGTTAATTAGTTTAATTGCCTCTTCTAATAATGGCAGAATAAGATTGGCAGAGCAAGCTTGTTATCAATCTGTGGTACTGGTAATCAGTAATTATGTGTAATGAGGCTTTTTTCTTGTGGTATTCTGAAGATTGTCTTGAACTCCTCCTCACCTGATTTAGCAAATAGATGTTGAATTTTCCTCTTACCTTCCCCCAAAGAAGAGAAATTAGAGTGTGTTAGGTGGAAGCTCTATTTGAAGCCTCAATTTTCTTGAGTATCCTGCTCTTATTGGGAGTACCAGGTGTGCTTAGTGACTGCAGCCTTCAGCTTCAGGTTCAAACTCAACTCGACTTCTGTAAGTCTTTGATTTCCCTTTTGATGAAGAGGCAGTGGTTGTCTTGACAGCAGGAACAAAGCTTCATTCTTGCGCTTTGATATGCACCAAGGTTTTAAAAAAAAGGAATCAAAGAAGGCGTTGGAGAAATTAGGTGTTCACATTTTTGATGGCCAAGGTTAGAGTAAATGCCTTCTGTAATTTACAAGATGAATGCAAAATTAAGAATTCTACTCAGGATGTTTTACCATCCTCATCATTGTAGTATCTGAAGACATTGCCCCTAAAAGTAAATGCTCTGAAGACGTGGTCCTGTGAGGTGCTACACACCCAGAAATCCCAGAATCAACCTAATGACAAGACAAGAATATGTTACAAATCAATTTTGCTGGAGAGGAATAGTGACTGAAAAATACCATAGATCATGTTAAAATAAAACTGAAGAAGGGACTTGGAGTAATGTGGAGGCAATCTGGCTTTTAGGGGAGAAGGAGGAAGTACCTTACATTGCTCTTTACCAGTTCTTACATCAATCCTTTCTACAGTATTGACCTGCTTTGGATGGACTGATGTTTAGCTATTCTGCGCTGGAAAGGAGGTCATCACAGTATAATAGGAAGAACCAAAAAGAATTTCATATGAAAAGATTAAGTTTGTGACACCAGGATTTTAAGTATTGTTATGAAATCCTATCACAATCTGCGCTGTCTGCTCAAATCAAAGCCCATTTAAGATAGAAATGTATTTATGTGTAACATAATTTTTGGTGAGGGTAGAAAATAGGGGATCATCATATGAACATCTTGCACTTTGGATCTCCTGTAACCAAAGTACTTATAAATCTTTACTTACTCCTGATCTTTAGAAAGCTAGACACTGGGGGCCAAATTCTGGCCAGGTATAGGCAGATGCTTATTGAATGTACATATGGATTAAGACACTTATATAAAACATCTATACTTTTTTTTTTGGTTAATGATCCCACCATTGTAGGCCTTTAAGAAAGACAAAGATAGACTCTTTGAAAAGGGGATAGATTCTTGCAGGACTGTGTGGGAGAAAAGCCAATGTAGGCAGACACACCATTTTGGCTTTGATACTAGGATCCATTAGGGAAGACTCTTTTGACAGAAGAATTCATGGTGAACACAATTGTCCATGAAATTGATGAATCTGTTAGGCAAACTGATGTGAGACTAAAACAGAGAAATGGTTGGGTCCATCTATAAGAGCTCCATATTCAAATACAGCATGGTGTAAGCAGAGTCACTCTGAATACTCACTGACAACTCTTTTTCAGTATTTACTTGGCTCTACTAAATATATAGGACACGTGCATGGATATAACAAAAAATATACAGAAGCTCAACTTCATTTAAAACAGCAGTCGCAATTGTCACAGGGTAGGTGTAAGGCAGTGGTGGGCAACCTGTGGGCCACATGCGGCCAGTCAGGATAATCCGCTGGCAGGCCTCCAGACAGTTTGTTTTCATTTGCATGGTCGCCCGCAGCTCTCAGTGGCCACGGTTCGCTGTTCCCGGCCAATGGGAGCTGTGGGCGGCCGTGTAAGTGTAAACAAACTATCTGGCGGCCCACTAGCGGATTACCCTGATGGGCCTCAGGTTGTCCATCCCTGGTGTAAGGAGTGGAAAAATAAATAAGTCTTACAAGAAAAGAAGCAAAATAACACTGCATTGGAATGCTCTAGACATGCATTTCATATCTTTCCAGTATTGCAAAGGCAGAGAACTCAGTCATTATGTACACATGGTGATAGTTGCTAAAGAATGAGCATAGGTTAGCACAGTAGTTATCTGTTATAGAAAACTGTTTGTGTGAGGTTCTGACAGAGAAAAAAATTAGAAAATATGGAACCAATATTTCAAGCTGAGAAGACTAAAATACCGTGATGATGCACACTATGGAAAAATGTCAGAAGACCAAAGGTTGTAGCACCATCAACATAACATACCTCCTAATGATATAGAAGAAAACAACTGTCATTAGTGTCCCTTGATTTTCTAACCTTCCTGATGACTCGAGTGACAAAGAATGCTTCTTCAGCACTAATTGCTGTTAAGAAAGATTTGAATAAATTGAAAAATATTATATCACTGTGTGGGGTTCTTGTGTATCTTTTGGGGTTTTATTGTCCATAAGAGGAGAAAATATACAATTAAATAGACAAAAACAGAACAAAACACCCAGGAGATTGCTACTAAATCTTTCAAAGTAATATCACATTAGCAGACTTACTACAGCAAAATGTAGGCAAGACTTTTACAAAATATGGCCTCAATGCGGAAATAGAAACTGGAAGACAAAAGGCCTGCCAGAACTCAAAGGAAGCCAGATTTTATGGTCATTGCTGCAAAGGTGAAACTGAGAGACTTTGTACTTGAGTGTATGAAATTCAAAGGAGCATGAGATACTTCCTCAGTTTCTGTGTAGGGATTTAGAATATGTTTCACTTGAGGAGGTAATAAGACTTGCAACATATGATATCTGTGGTGCATATTTAGCTTTTTAAAGACACAAAGGCCAAATTCATCCCTGTTGCAACATCAGTGATTGCAAGAGAGTTATACCAGGAATGAATTTGGCCCTATATCCATGTAGAACATAATCTTCTCTAAACTCATGCGACAAAAGCACTAAAGAATGCTGTTACTAAAGATCACATGCCTCAAATCCATGTTTCTTGGAAAGTGTTAACTATAGAATATCAGTGTTGCTGATCCTCTCTTCCAGTGGCAGGATTCTGTAGCTTTCCACTCTTCTGGTACAATGAGAAATGAAGTCAAAAGATGATACTAAGGACCGTAGTTAGTTCTTGCCAGCTCTTCATGCAGCTCTTTGAAAGCTCAAGGAGGTTCATAGTCTGTGGCAGCACTGTACTCATTTGGAAGTCACTTGAAGAAGCTGTTGGTTGGCTTTATGAACCTTCCATTTGGAGAACTCAAGAGATGGATCTAGCACAGCAACATCACTGATGGGGTTGGACACATCTTCCTTTTAGGTTATTTGAAAGGCCTGTGTCATGCTTCCAAATGAATAGCAAATGCACATGAATATAGTAGATAAAATAGAGGGACATTTACCATTAGCTGCTTGAGCCAGGTGTAGTGCAGACCGATGTCAGGCAAAGTCTCTATCATTGATCTCACACCTTAGCTGCACTTTAACAAATGCCATAGTGAATGGACAAATGAGTACCATGACCACACAGATCCCCAATTGCATTTTTACTTATGGCCAAAATGAGTGCCCAGGAAAATACACCCTTTTATCTTTATTTGAGAATTTGATTACTAGAAGATTGGACCTTAGAATTTCACACGTGTTTATCACCCGGAAAAACACATTTAACTGCTTAGCAGAAGCTAAATTATTTCCTATTAAGTGGAATTTAAGTTAATACTGTTCTGATTAAGCAGTGATTATTACCATTTACTTTCATTAGGCTCAATCAGTTTCCTGGGAGACAAGGACTTGAGGAGACTCAGCAGTTTGTAGGATCAGGCCTTAAATTAATGTTTTTTTTTGTCTGAGCTGTATTTTTAGACTTGTAATTTACATCATTTGAACCACTTTCCCTCTTTATGTTCTCTCCCTGCATCTGCCTATAATAATTTTCTTCAGGAACTATTAAAAATGAATATAGGACTAGTTTTTCTTTGCACACATTGTGTGAGTCTTGTGCACATCCCAGATGGAATTAGTTCACTATCAGATGGCATAAAGTTTGTTACTGCAGAGGCCACAATATTGTAGGCATAAATATATGAACAAGCCATAACATTAATTCAGTGTACAGTAATATAACATCATGTATAATTGGCCTATGGAACTTTCTGCTGCAAAATCAAAATAACTTAGTTATATGTTAGGAAAAGAAACAACGGACTTTGATCTGAGTAAGAATAGATTCAGCAGTTACTTTAGCTAAAAATTATGAGTTATCAGCCCTCTTGATTCAGGTGTAAGCTGATGAACAGCTAGGATTAGGAAGAAATTTTTCACACACTTCCTCTCCATAGTAGAATATTACACAGTCTGTCCTGCCCTGCAGAAGAAATATTGACTTCTTGGTTCCAGAAAGGCATTACAGTACTTACATTTTGTTGTGTTAAGATGATTTTTGAATGGGAGGGAGATCTCGGATTCTCTCGTTTCCCCCTTTAATTTAACAAATTTTAAAAAAGCATTATTGTGCTTTCTCCCATGCTGCCCTTCATTATATAAACATCATAGAAATGCAGGGCTGGAAGGAACCTTTAGAAGTCAAAACTGTTACTGGCTGGGTGGGTAAGATTCAAAGGACTATTACTTATCTCCTTGAGCTATCCATCCACAAAGCTACCTCATTGTCCTCCTTCAAATCCCTTCTTTACACTCTCCTTTGTCATGATGTCTACAAAAACCTTGACATAGATTAGGCGTTTGGCATGAGGAGACCCCTGCGTGTCATGTTACCTCATTGTTTCTTTGTGCTCCCTCATCTTTGTTTGAACCCACCTATTGTCTCTTGTCTTATACTTGTAAGCTTTTTGGGGGCAGGAGTGTCTTTTTTTCTGTGTTTGTACAGCACCTATCGCAATGTGGCCCTGGCCCATGACTGGGGACTCCTAGGTGCTACTACATTACAAATAACAGCAAGTAATAATATATAATAATAATTTCCTTCTTTACAGGCTTTGTGAAAGGCTGACCCATTCCTCCAGCAAAGGAGTGCTGGAAAATGGATCTGTCTGTAGCTCATGAGTACATGGGTTATCCAATGATGCTGCTTCCAGTATCTGGGGCTGAACACAGTGCTACTGCATCACGCCCACTACAGGTTGGTTTTAGTTACTTCAAATGCCAATATTGCAAAAACATTACCAGTTTGGAATATATCTTGACTTTAACTCTCTTCCTGAGTCCTCTTACTAGAAGCCAGCCATCAAACTGTCATCTGTACTAATCAGTAAGTTGCTACTGATAAACAAATTCTTTTACTAGAAGGTATTCATTTTCATTAGTCATCAGAGAAAGAAAATGGGCCTGTCTCTCCTCTTTCTTGCACTGGTATAAATAAAGAGTACTCCAAATAAGTCAAAACAGTTATTCTTTTGTAAGTGAAAGGAGATGCAGGCTCATAATCAGTGCATCATGCAAGTCACAGGTACTGTTGTACTGGACATGCAAGAAGAACGACAAGATGTGAGGGTTGTGGTTTCACTAGGCCTCAACTGTATTAACTTAACTCATCTGGGAACTCCATGTATCAACTCGTCCAGTGCAGGTCATAATACTTTCTGTTTCAGTCACAAAGTCAGGGCCGCCCAGGGAGGGTGGGCAAGTGGGGCAATTGGCCCCAGGCCCCGGGCCCCACAGGGGCCCCCACGAGAATATAGTATTCTATAATATTGCAACTTTTTTTTTTCTGGAAGGGGCCCCTGAAATTGCTTTGCCCCAGGCCCCCTGAATCCTCTGGGCGGCCCTGCACAAAGTGTGCAGCTGATGCACTTTAAGTTGAACAAGTGAAGCTTTGTTAAACCCTGTGGATTGCTCTCTCCATGCGACTGCTCTGTCCATGCAACTGAATCCTCAAAATGTGATTCCATCTTGGGTACTTGGCTTTTGTCTTCTAGCCATCCTGCTAGTACCTTGATGGGTTGTAGCTGCATATCCTTTCTGTAGCCTCTTTGAGTCGCTTCTCTGTTGAAACTGGGAGATAGTGCAGAAGGTTAGTGGATTCAAAGTCCTGATCCTCTTCCTCCAAACTCACTGATGACGGGTATATATCCTATGGCACTTCTTGGTGTTACACAGGGTTGTGAGGCACCTTGCTACCATCTGCCCTTAATGTGAAGAAACCTTGTCTGCTGTGGGCCAGCTCCCCAACTTCATTGGCCACAGGCAACACAAACACTCCTCCCTAGGTCTCACAGGCCCCACTGTCACATTTTTTCTGGATTTAATTTTATTTTCTTGTCCCTGCATCACTGAAGAAAAACTTGTAGTTTTCTGTCATGGCCTTGTTCAGGTTCTGTATCATTGGTCCCTTCCCCTACAATGAGGATATCATCGGCAATACTTTTTCTCCCCAGGCAGTCCTTCCAGTATTTGGTTAAGTCTCCTCTGGAACACGTATAGTGCTGGGCTTATGCCCATTGGCATGCACAGCCATTGGTAGCGACTAAATGGGGTTGCAAAGGTTGTCAGCATGCTAGACTCTTTATCCAGGCTTATGTGCCAAAACCCATTCCTCACATTAGAGACCATAAAGTTTCTGGCCTTGGAAAGTTCTGGCAAGATGTCATTAATGATGGGCAGTGGATAGTGGCATCTTTTCAGTGCTTGGTTCAATCTCTTTGGATCTGTGCAGTAATTTGTCTGATGGCTTCTTTACCACCACCATGCTGCTAACCCAAGTTTATTGGCCTCTATAGCTGCTACAATACTTCTGTCAGTAGACCTTTGAGTTCCTTCATACTGGGGTATGAAGTGCCACTGGAATTTTCCTTCATAGTAAGCACACAGATTCCATCTACATGGGTCTACATCCCATAGCAGTTTTCCTTTGAGGCATCTGTCCCTTTTGAAAACATCCCCAAGCGCTTTTAAAATTGTTTCCATTGTCCATGGGACTCCCACTTTTCTTCTTACACTGCAGCAATAAAATTCTGATGCTGCTCCATGATCAGATCCATGGCTGTATTCCCAAGAAGGGTCTGTGGTGCTTATCAT
The DNA here is from genome assembly GCF_020497125.1 of Mauremys mutica. Lineage (NCBI taxonomy): Eukaryota > Metazoa > Chordata > Testudines > Geoemydidae > Mauremys > Mauremys mutica. The sequence continues at coordinate 76,279,060 of NC_059074.1, forward strand.
TCATTACCAAAAACTTTGGTTGGTACCGTCTGTTATCTTTTGGGCTGATGACCATGGGGTCACATTTTCCTATGGTCTGCATTATGCTCTCATTGTACATTGTTAAATTGAACCTGCTATTTGAAATGGGAGTGTTTGAGTCCAATTTGTCCTGAGGAATCACACAGGAAATTTCCTTATTAACATTGTTGCAGGCACAGAGATTGTATTGTCCCTTGTTGCTTTCCTGTCTTGACAGCCTGAAGCTGATATGCTCCTGGAATCAAGGAGAGAGTCAAGATGTCAGTATCATTGTTTGATATGCCATCCTCTTGTACAAGTCTGAATCCTTCTGGGATCTTCCTCTGTTCTTGCGCACACTGCTAAAATGATTCAACTTTCCACATCCTTGCAATGCTGCCCTAGTATTGGTACATATTTGCTTGCATATTGTCTTCCACAGTAAATGAATCTCACTGTGGGTATGGAACCCTGGCCACCTGCTCTTTGTTACTCTTGTCTCATTGCATGTGCTACTCCTGAGGGCATTCTGTGCCAAAAAAATAAAAATTCTGTGCCAGAAAAATAAATAAAATTCTGCAAGTTTTATTTGTTAATAAATAAATGCAGAGCCTCCAGCATGGCAGTGGGCCACAGGCCACTGGCTGCATGAAGGTGGGAGATCACTCTGCAGCCTCCCCACTCCGGGGACACGGACTCAGTGGTGAGGCTGCACCTGAACCTGACACAACACAAGGCCAGGTGCACCAGGTGTGGGGCAGGTAGGCTCAACCTGACAGGATCCAAGTATGGAGGGGCTCAGTGTGGGGGGATCCAGGTGTGGGGTGAGAGGATTCTGTGAGGGACATTCTGGGGGCAGGCAGCTCAGTGTGGGGATCTGGATGCACAGAGGCTCATTGGGAGGATTCCAGGTTCAGGAGCAATGGGACTCTGCAGAGGCTTCTAGGTGAAAGTGCTTGGGGCTCAGCAGAGGGTAGTGGGTACTGGGGGAATGGGGCTTGGTGGGGTGGAGGTCTGGGTGCAGCTAATTGGGGGTCAGTGATGTGGGAGTCTGGATGTGGGGGCTCAGGGTGGTGCAGTGGGGTGGGGCTCATCAGGGTGGGGGTTTGAGTGCAGGGAGATCAGTGGGGGCTGGTCTGGGTGCAGAGGTGGGGGTACAGAGGCAGGTGGTCTGGGTGCAGGGGGCTCCAGAGGCGGGGTTGAGGGTCAATGGGGTGAGGTTTGGGGAGTTCTGAGTGTGTGGGGCTGAGGCTTGGCAGGGATGTGTGGGTGTGGGAGGTCCAGATGCAAGGGGGTTGGGCAGATAGGGGAGCAGCTCCCTGTACATCAGGGTTTCTCAAACAGGGGTCTCCACTTGTGTAGGGAAAGCCCCTGGCAGGCCGGGCTGGTGGGAGCCATGATCAGCCAGACCTGCGGACAGGGCAGGTAAACACACCAGCCCAGCCCGCCAGGGGCTTTCTCTACACAAGCGGCGACCCCTGTTTGAGAAACCCTGATGTACAGTGACCCCTTCCCCCGCAGCTGAGGAGCGATGGGGGAAGGAAGCAGGGGAGGATGCTGAGCTGGGAGAGGTTTCTGGGGGTGGGTCTGACTCAGCCCTAGCCAGTCCTTGCAAGGGAAGAGGAAGTCCTGTCCTCTTTTGCCTCTAGCCCAGCTGGGACTAGCAGCTGATCCCAGCTCACAGTAAGAGCCACTGGCTGGGTGTCCCCAACCCTGCTGTGATTTACCTCTCTGCTGGCTGCTCTGGGTACCTGAAACAATGTACCTGAGCTGCTAGGGAGTGGTGTGTGACTGCTCTTGTAGCTTCCCTTTGCTTCCCTGTCAGAAAGTCATTTTTCTGCAGGGAAGCAAAGAAATCTGCGGGGGACATGAATTCTTTGCCTGTGCAGAGGTACAGAATTCCCCAGGAGTAATGTGCTTCTGAGGGTGTTGTGCCTTCTGGGGCTTTCATCCTTTCTCTTGAGTCTCTTCTGTTGCATGCCCCATTTCTATCTATTGTGTGATTGCCTTCCCAGAGCAGCCTCTCCTGCAGGTGGTGATTCCAAGTGCTGCAGCCTATCTTGTCCTGAGTCAGGGGATCTGTGAAGTCCCGCAAATTACACATAGCAATCAATGTGCATAAGGCAGTAACAATGGAGTCTCTCTTCTCCCCTTTAGATTGGTTTCTAGTGAAAAACCTGTGTTGCTGTATAGTTTCATTCTTCTTTGGGGAGCGATAGGTCCCAGGGATCCTAGGACTGATGTGAGGTTTGAAGCAGTGATGAGGTTCAGAGTACAGTACTTCAGACCTTCCTGTTAAGGCAAAGTAACACTTTTACCCTCCTGCTGTTGCTGTTCTCCTGCATGGTCAGGCCTCTATACATACAGCTCAAACTCGTCCTTTCACGGATCCCCTGCTGGCCTAGGTTTGCGCCTGCAAAATCCAGGCCTCTAGGGGACTTCAGACTGAGTTCCAGGTGAGTTACTGCACTGCAGAGAACTTACAGCTCAGATGCTGCCACCATGTTTCATTAGCAAAGAGTGAAGCTGAATGCAGGTTAAATTGAATAAGTGAAACTTTATTAAATCTGTGCACTGCTCTGTCTTAGCGGAGTTGCTTCCAGACTAATGTCTTGCATTCCCCATTCTACTGATGTACCCTCAATAACAATCTCTCCAAGGAATATTTGCCCTCTGACTCCAGTTCCACTGGGCATGATACACCTTCCTTAATTGTTTCTACCTGGTGGACAGCTGCTGTCAGCTCCCATTCCTCCATACTTGGTCCCAGCTTGTTGGTGGGATCCCACCCTCATAGGAGGATTCAGTGGCTGGGGAAAAAAATTGTCTCCCCACAGTACCAGACATTAGGTGCCCAGGGGCAGCTCTAGACATTTCGCCGCCCCAAGCAGGGCGGAATGCCGTGGGGGGTGCTCTGCCGGTCTCCAGTCCCGCGGCTCCGGTGGACCTACCACAGGCGTGCCTGCGGAGGGTCCGCTGGTCCCGCGGCTCCACCGAAGCCGTGGACCCCCCGCAGGCACGCCTGCGGGAGGTCCACCGGAGCCACCTGCCACCCTCCCGGCGACCGGCAGAGCGCCCCCCGCGGCATGCTGCCCCAAGCACGTGCTTGGCGTGCTGGGGTCTGGAGCCGCCCCTGTAGGTGCCCCAAACCATGTTCCCCAGCTTCTCTGGGGGATGCCTTTCTCCAAGTCCATTTCCAATTCTGATTGATTGGGAAACTGGACCCCCTGTGGAATTAGTACCTGCACTGGACACCTGCCACCGGCTAAGTTGTGAAAATTTGAACATAGCTTTCCAGACCTACCTCCCTGACCTGCTATGGAAAAGGCAAAAAACACCATCCCATCTCAGCCAATTTGGTAGTGAGGGAAAAATTCCTTCCCACTCCCAAAAAGATGACAATGTCCACAGCAGACCAAAAAAGTTGGTCCTGTATTAACAACAGGAGTGGGAGCGATTAGTCTGGCATGAGAGGGGACTCAGGATGGAGGGAAAGGACACCTTCCTCTTGAATGTGAAGGGAAAATGAGCTTGCCTGAGCCTCACTGACCCATCCATCAGCTCAGGTGGAGCTCTCACATGAGTGGCGGGGGTGGGGAGAGCCTTAAAGGAATCACAGCCCCTTATTCTCCTGCCAGTTTCCTGCCTTTGAGGTCATGGGGGGAGAGGGGACAGAGGGGAGTACATTTAACTAGTCTAATTTTCCTCCCTGTGAAAGGGTAATGCTGCTGCACATGGAATGCAAGTTGTGATTGGTGAAAATGAATTCACTGACATAAAGCAAATTGAATGTGCATATTTTTAATCATGTTCTCTATTAATTAAAATAATTAGCAGCGGATAGCCCCACAATTAAGTAGATACAGTATTTTCTTCCTAAGTGTTTTCTCTTTAAACTTTATTAATATCTTAGCTGTATATTCATAAGAAACAGACTCGATCAGAAGACCTTTAGCTCAGGCCTATTATGTATTATTCCATCTGTTTGTGATGAACCAGAAAGAGCTATGTGTTAGGTCTTGCCTTATGGCAAATCCTGATCTGCAGTTGCTGTTTTCCCACACTTACTTAAGCTTCTTTGCACATCTACGCACACAAAGCAGATGCCGGTGCCACAACAGGCCTGAGAGCCTCCTTCTGAGTGTGAGACACTTTTATACAGCCAGGTCCTTAGGACTAGCCTCTGGCAAAACCAACCAACCAAACAAAAAGGCTGCATACAGTTGACATCAGACAATCTGAAACTGGTTTATTGATTGAAAAGGCAAATAACATATGAGATCGTCAATTATATGCCATAAATCTTCTGGGCTACCTCCCCATTGTGTGAAAGTTTTTGTGATACAAAATTAATTTGAAGAAAGAGCATGGTGGTTTGAAATTCAAACTAAGAGGATTGCAAAAGAAAAATGATGTTTAGGGAGCTCAAGACATTACAATGATTATTCACTAAATAGCATTTTCTTTTAAAAAGAAAACAAAAAAAGTAACAGTGAATGAAAACACAATATATGTTTTTCTACATTTTTGGTGATTGGTTCTTTTCCACTAGTGTGAAATCCTGACCTATTGAAATTAATGGAATTTTTACCACCTCAGATAGCTAAATGTGGAATCTCTCTTTTGACACCTATCCCATCTTAAAGACTGCTGTAGGAGTTCTCTTTGCATTCTATCCCACTCCTCATAAAGCACTGTGAAAATGTTTATTAGAACTGAATGGACTCCTCACAGCAGTTTATTTGATACATTTAGCCCCTGTCTGTTCAATTAGCTTCAGACTTTTTTTTTTTTAAACTGAGTTCATTATTCTAAACTATTTAATGAGTGATTCATGAAAACATGGTTTCAGACTGTTGATTGCATTTGAACCAAAGCTGGTAAATTTTTTTTTTTGCACAAAAAGTTTTTTTCTGAAGAAAAATTACCTTTTTTAGAAAGTGGAATTTTTATTGAAAAATTTATTGACATTTCAAACTTTCCCATATTTCTTTAACATGATGGTGAGATTTTCATCAAGATTTTCTAATTGACATTTTTTATTGAAATCATGGTCAAAATTGATACTGAACATTTGTGTTTAACAAAAGCACATTTTCAATAAATGTCAGTGTTCAGTAATGATTTTGATTAAAAATAGTGATAAAAATGTCATGGAAACTTTCACAAATATGAGTCCATTTCAAGCCCTGCAAAATGAAAATAATTTTTAAATCGTGGAATTTCCTGCAAAATTGTTTTTCCATTTTTTTACCAGCCCTGTGGTGAACAATTCACTATTACCATTGCTTCTAGGATTCATGCTGTCACCTAAGATGTGCTATTGTTTGTGCCTTCCGATCAAATGATTCCTAAAACCACAATGTTGGCTGTGCTAATACTTCTAGTGTACACAGTCATATAAATTCTCTGTTGTTTAGTTTTGCATATTGAATTATCCTGGCCATATTCAGAATCAGAGATCTATTGATTTTTGGCATTTTAATCCTTTCTGTCAATTTTGATCAGCCTACTCTTAAGATCGGAAATTAATTGAACCAAACATATATAGGGCCAGAGTTATCGCTTATATATCCATAGACTGGAATATTTGTGGGTTTTTTTCAGATTTGTCAATTGCTTTGGGATGCCTTTGTGAAACAGTAAAAATCCTTTTAGTCTTGTGCTTTAAAATATAGGGATGAGAAGGAAACCATCACAAATATCTTGCTTTTGTGATGAGGACATTATTAAAAGACTAGCAGGATTCTGGAACTATAGCTGTGAGAGTTTATTCAATACCTAAAGCTTTTTCACTACACAATGAACACTCATAAATAAGAATCTATTCAGACAGCATGTTACTGAGTCAAGTTCATCGAAGTTAAAGTAGTGCACATTTTCTGAAAGCTGTGGACGATTATACATTGGTCAGAATTGATTGACTTTTCTTACAATAATAACTTCCTTGAAATATAGCTAATTAAATTATTTTCTGACTTGGGTTTGCCTTCCTTGTATGGTTGTGATTTTAAAATAATTTATAATGTTACCTGTCTTTGTATCGGATTCTATTTTTTAACATATTTGTAAGATACAAATAAACAATTTTTATTATGTGTTGACTGATTCTTTTCATGTGCTTGTTCCAGATTGTACCTGCCAGAAATAATTACCAACAGATGTATGCTGAACTAAAACACACTGGGGCAGATTGTGATTGACAGGCACATAGAAGGTCAGTGTGCTGCATACCCCACCTTGGGCAGAGCTTCTTAAGAGATGCAATTCATCAGGAGCTCCTCAGCATGCCGGGGTTGTATGTGTAACCCACATTCAGTGTGTTTTATGCTCTGCTGTGGTTCCACAGAGGAGTCTGTTACAGTTGTCACTGAAGTCAATGGGACTACTCACATGCGTAATATTAAGCATTTGCTTAAGTGGTTTGCTGGATATGATCTGAGTTCTCAGCACCTAATAGAACTGAGAGTGTAGTCCTTTAGCTCGAGCTATAGAGGTTCGGTGCTGGTGAGCCTGGGTTCAGTCCTCAGTGATGACCAAGATAACTGTAATTACATTCGCACACTGCGACGTCTCTTAGAGTGGTGCAGCATGCTTAGTGTGACAGGATCTATTTTCCATAAACCCATGTTGATTTGTATTAATTACATTATTCTCCATTAATTATTTATTAATTGAGTCCCATATCAGCCACTCCATTATCTTGCTCAGGACTGATGTCAGCCTCACAGGCCTATAGTATCCGGTCATCCAGTTTACCTTTTTAAAATATTGGCATAACATTAGCTTTCTTCCACTTTTTTGGGACTTCCCCAATTTTACAAAATTTTTTGAAAATCAACATTAATGGTCCAGTGAGCTCCTCAGCCAGCTTTCTTAAAACTCTGGATGCAAAAAGCTCACAGGGTCTCTGCCACTCTGACCCAGGAGAAAATTCCTTCCTGACCCCAAATGTGGTCATCAGTTGGAGCCTGAGCAGGTGGGCAAGACCCACCATCAAGACCCCCTGGGAAAGAATTCTCTGCAGTAGTTCAGGGCCTACTTGTCTACTGTCCTATCTCTGGCTGTTAGGGATATTTTCTATTAGCAGTTGCAGATGAGCCACATGCCATTGTAGGCAGTCCCATCATACCATCCCCTCCATAAACTTATGACGCTCAGACTTGTAGCCAGTTAGGGCTTGGCTACACTTACAAATTTGCAGTGCTGCAGCAGGGTGTGAAAACACACCCTCTCCAGCGCTGCAAATTGCGGCGCTGCAAAGCGCCAGTGTGGTCAAAGCCCCAGCGCTGGGAGCGCGGCTCCCAGCGCTGTCCGTTATTCCCCACAGGGAGGTGGAGTACGGACAGCGCTGGGAGAGCTCTTTCCCAGCGCTGGCGCTTTGACTACACTTAGCGCTTCAAAGCGCTGCCGCGGCAGCGCTACCGCGGCAGCGCTTTGAAGTGTAAGTGTAGCCAAAGCCTTAGGTTGTTTTTGCCCCCACTGCTCTCCTTGGAAGGCTGTTCCAGAACTTCACTCCTCTGATCGTTAGAAAACTTCATCTAATTTGATTAGGCTAAACAAGCCAAGATCTTTGAGTCTCTTTTTATAAGGTTTTCCATTCCTCTGACCATCCTAGTAACTCTGCACCCGTTCCAGTTTGAATTAATCTTTCTTAAACATGGGAGACCAGAACTGCACAAAGTATTCTCGATGAGGTCTCACCAGCACTTTATATAATGGTACTAACACTTCCTTATATCTACTGGAAATACCTCACTTGATGCATCCTAGGATTAGTTACAAATATCAGTGGCTATTTATTTATTGCTGAGAAATGCATAACTGGAAATAATGTTTATACCAAATTGTTATTATCAACAACCTACAAATCTGAAAGTTGTTGATAATATGAAGAATAAATAATCTAGCCTTCAAGTGTGAAATGAAGAAAAGCTCTGTATAAGCTCAAAAGTTTGTCTCTCTCACCAAGAGAAGTTAGTCCATTAAAAGATATTACCTCACCCACCTTGTCTCTCTAACTGGGAACTATGACACTTTGGTCCTTCCATAAGTGCCTGCATTGGTGCTGTTGGCCCCCTACCTTCTACTAGAGAGCAAGGTTGATTTTGTGGTTGTGGCACTGAAGTGGGACTCAGGAGATCTGGGTTCTGTATTCATGGAACTTTTACTTCATTTGGCAATTGTGGCAACTGTATGATTGCATTGACACTGAGTGATTGTACTGTAACTCACAAGCCTGAAATAGCAGTAGTGCTTTTCAGTCTGTGGGCTCTCCACTTTCAATCAATGCTTTATTGAAAATGATTTTATTTTTTAAAAGCCCTGCTAGCTAACTGATTTGTTGCACAATGACTTGGAAAGGAGTGTTATTCATTTGTAATTCCAGGCCTGCTCCTGCTCCTGCTCCCATTAAGTGCCAGAAAAAAAAACCCAAATAATTTTGCCTTCATGACAATAAAATAATTTTGAGGTTCTAGTGCAGTACTTGAGGGTCTTGGGGAGTTAATATTGCAAATGAGAGGAACGGGGCTTTAATGTCAGCACAATTCTTTCAAATAGTATTTATAACTAGTTAAATAAATTGTGTAAAAGTGGAATTATTTTAATGTTATATAGAAAGCAATGGATAGGAACATATGCATAACTAAGATCTCAATCAATCTTGAGCTTCTGATCTTATTAAAAAACACTTGATCTTTGATCTTGTGGTTTATGATATGCTTTATCAAAGCCCATTGATAGATTGATTTATAACCGCATAATCCATCTACCCCTATTCATTATTCTGAATAATCCCAGAAAAAGCTATATATTTGGGAGGGGAAGTAAAATACTAACCAATATTTGTTAAATCTGTGCATCGCTGGTCTGAAATTTTTCTATGCTAATAGTTGCGTGCTACAGTTTGTGTATTTTTAGTCTGGATGCTACAATACAGAAAGAAGAGCAGGTGGCACTTTTCTTAGACAAAATTTAATAGTCTGTTTATATACGACTTATTCTTTCTGAAATGTCCAGAACCCTGAAACTCCACAGCTCCTCATTACAATGTAAATTTATATATTGTAATATTTGTTTTGAAAATTTATATACTGGCTGACCATATGAACATGTTCTCATTGCCTACGCAGGCCTTTGAGCAATTTGCTGCCTTTTGTTAGCAAATAAAGGCTCTCTGAGCCTCCTACTTGAGCTCAGAGTTTACCAGCTGCTATCCACTACTAGGACTCATTAGAGGCCTGCTGTTCTGCTGAGAACCACACCACATGCTACACCCTGCCTTGTCTGCATATTAGCCTGTTGCTGCTCCTTAAATTACCAGGTACAAAAGGTTGTTCTATTTCTCTACAGAGAACTACCATTTTTATCCTGTTTGAAGAGGCTCTATATCATGATCTCTCTAACTAATTAAGGTTCACAGACAGTCCACAGGTTGTTATAGAGGATTCGTCCCCATGGCTGATGTGAGTGGGTTTGGGTTGTTTTGCAAAGGATTAAAGTGGCTGTATCTCATATTCAGCAGTCTTTTTTAAAAAAATAAAAAACACATAGATGTTTAAACAAAAATGCTTTCCTTGTTCTAATCAAGGAGATTTAGTGGGGTTGTTACTCCAACTACCATAGTAGGTAAAGGAAATCCTATAGAAGAAAATACTGTATATACTTTAAAGTTGATTTTAAGAACATAAGAATGGCCATACTGGGTCAGACCAAAGGTCCATCTAGCCCAGTATCCTGTCTTCCGACAGTGGCCAATGCCAAGCGTCCCAGAGGGAATGAACAGAACAGGTAATCATCAAGTGATCCATCCCCTGTCGCCCATTCCCAGCTTCTGGCAAACAGAGGCTAGGGACACCATCCCAGCCCATCCTGGCTAATAGCCATTGATGGATCTATTCTCCATGACTTTATCTAGTTCTTTTTTGAAGCGTGTAATAGTCTTGGCCTTCACAACATCCTCTGGCAAAGAGTTTCACAGTTTCATTGTGTGTTGTGTGAAGAAATACTTCCTTTTATTTGTTTTAAACCTGCTGCCTATTAATTTCATTTGGTGACCCCTAATTCTTGTGTTATGAGAAGGAGTAAATAACACTTTCTTATTTACTTTCTCCACACCAGTCATGATCTTATAGACCTCGATCATATCCTCCCTTAGTCATCTCTTTTCCAAGCTGAAAAGTCCCAGTCTTCTTAATCACTCCTCAAATGGCAGCCATTCCATACCCCTAATAATTTTTGTTGCCCTTTTCTGAACCTTTTCTGCACACAGTATTCAAGATGTGGGATACCATGGATTTATATAGAGGCAATATGATATTTTCTGTCTTACTATCTATCCCTTTCTTAATGATTCCCAACATTCTGATGCTTTTTTGACTGCTGCTGCACGCTGAGTGAATGTTTTCAGAGAACTGTCCACAATGACTCCAAGATCTCTTTCTTGAGTGGTAACAGCTAATTTAGACCCCATCATTTTATATGTATAGTTGGGATTATGTTTTCCAATGTGCATTACTTTGCATTTATCAACATTGAATTTCATCTGCCATTTTGTTGTCCAGTGACCCAGTTTTGTGAAATCCTTTTGTAGCTATTTGCAGTGTGCTTGGGACTTAACTATCTTGAGTAGTTTTGTATCATCTGCAAATTTTGCCATCTCACTGTTTACCCCTTTTTCCAGATCATTTATGAATATGTTGAATAGCACTGGACCCAGTACAGACTGCTGGGGGACACAACTCTTTTTACCTCTCTTCATTCTGAAAACTGGCCATTTATTCCTACCCTTTGTTTCCTGTCTTTTAACCAGTTACCAATCTGTGAGAGGACCTTCCCTCTTATCCCATGATAGATTACTTTGCTTAAGAGCCTTTGGTGAGGGACTTTGTTAAATGCTTTCTGAAAATCTAAATTCACTGTATCCCCCTTGTCCACATGCTTGGACCCTCTCCTCAAAAAATTCTAGTAGATTGGTGATGCATGATTCCCCTTTACAAAAACCATGTAGACTTTTCCCCAACAATTTATGTTAATTTATGTGTCTGACAATTTTGTTCTTTACTATAGTTTCAACCTGTTTGCCCGGTACTGAAGTCAGGCTTACTGGCCTGTAATTGCCAGCATCACCTCTGGAGCCCTTTTTAAAAATTGGTCATATTAGCTATCCTTCAGTCATTTGGTACAGAAGCTGATTTAAGTGATAGATTACAAACTACAGTTAGTAGTTTCACATTTGAGTTCCTTCAGAATTCTTGGGTGAATGCCGTCAAGTCACCTGGTGACTTATTACTGTTTAGTTTATCAATTTGTTCAAAACCTCCTCTAATGACACCTCAGTCTGGGACAGTTCCTCAGATCTGAGAATTTGGGAATTTCTCTCACATCCTCATCCATGAAGACTGATGCAAAGAATTCATTTAGTTTCTCCGCAATGGTCTTATCATCCTTGAGTGCTCCTTTAGCATCTCGATCATCCAGTGTCCCCAGTGGTTGTTTACCAGGCTTCCTGCTTCTGATGTACTTAAAATTTTTTTTGCTATTACTTTTTTAGTCTTTGGCTAGTTGCTCTTCAAATTCTTTTTTGGCCTTCCTAAGTATATTTTTATACTTTGTTTACCAGAATTTATGCTCCTTTCTATTTTCTTCACCAGGATTGAACTTCCACTTTTTAAAGAATGCCTTTTTGTCTTTCACTACTTCTTTTACTTTGTTGTTTAGCCACAGTGGCACTTTTTTGGTTCTCTTACTATGTTTTTAAATTTGGGGCATACATTTAAGTTGAACCTCTATTATGGTGTCTAAAAAGTTTCCATGCCACTTGCAGAGATTTCACTTTTGGCACTGTACCTTTTAATTTCTGTTTAACTAACCTCCTCATTTTTGTGTAGTTCCCCTTTCTGAAATTAATGCTACAATGTTGGGCCGGTAATCGGTAATACCGGTATATCCCTCCTGCTATATTCTTATTATTAGAGCATGGAATTACTGTGGGGGCACTGTGGTGTTTTCACTGTCACAGAGATATAAAATTTAATTATATTATGGTCAGTATTACTAAGCGGTACAGCTATATTTACTTCTTGGACCAGATCCTGTGCTCCACTTTGGACTAAATCAAGAATTGCCTCTCCTCTTGTGGGTTCCAGGATTAGCTGCTCCAAGAAGCAGTCATTTAAGGTGTCAAGAAATTTTACTTCTGCATCCCATCCTGAGATGACATGCACCCAGTCAATATGGGGAGAGTTGAAATCCGCCATTATTATTGAGTTTTTTATTTTTATAGCCTCTCTAATCTCCCTGAGCATTTCACAGTCACTATCACCATCTTGGTCAGGTAGTCGGTAATACCGGTATATCCCTCCTGCTATATTCTTATTATTAGAGCATGGAATTACTATCCATAGAGATTCTATGGTACGGTTTGGTCTGATTTTTACTTCATTTGATTCTATGCGCTTTCAAATATAGTGCCATTCCCCCACCAGCACAACCTGTTCTGTCTTTCTGATATATTTTGTACCCTGCTATTACTGTGTCCCATTGATTATCTTCATTCCACTGAGTTTCTGTGATGCCTATTATATCAATAACCTAATTTAATATGAGGAACTCTAGTTCACCCATCTTATTATTGAGAATTCTAGCATTGGTATATAAGCACTTTAAAAACTTCTCACTTTTTAGCTGTCTGCCATTACATGATGTAATTGAATGGGACTGCAGCAAAGAATCCTGTGGCACCTTATAGACTAACTGACGTTTTGCAGCATGAGCTTTCGTGGGTGAATACCCACTTCTTCGGATGCAAGTAGTGGAAATTTCCAGGGGCAGGTTGAATGGGACTCTTTCATTTGACTGTTTCTCTTCAGATCCTACCCGTATTTTATTATCTTCCATCCTCTCCTCCTTGCTAGGACATAGAGAATATCCATTAATATATCCTCCCCTAAGGGATGTCTCTGTCCGGATCACGTGCTCCTCCACACCTGTCTGCTTTCCCCCAGCCCTTAGTTAAAAAACTGCTCTACAACCTTTTTAATTTTAAGTGCCAGCAATCTGCTTCCATTTTGGTTTAGGTGGAGCCCATCCTTCCTGTATAGGCTCCCCCTTTCCCAAAAGTTCCCCCAGTTCCTAATAAATCTAAACCCCTGCTCCTTACACCATTGTATCATCCACATATTGATACCCTGCAGTTCTGCCTGTCTAACTGGCCCTGCGCATGGAACTGGAAGCATTTCAGAGAATGCTCTCATGGAGGTCCTGGACTTCAATCTTTTACTTAGCTGCCTAATTTGGCCTCCAGGACCTCTCTCCTATCCTTCCCTATGTCATTGGTATCTACATGTACCATGACCAGCAGCTCCTCTCCAGCACTACACTTAAATCTATCTAGATCAGGGGTCGGCAACCTTTACTATCAAAAGAGCCATTTTGCCCCCTCTTCCACCAAAGAAAAATAGTCTGGAGCCGCAAAACATAACACTGCTTATAAACTTTTAAAAGTTTTAATCTTTTTTTAATTTTACCTGTTACAACAACAGAATACAACAAACAGAAGTGCAGTGTGCATGTGTAGGCCTACTTTGAAATAAATTAAACACTGAACTATGCAGGCCTTTTTGAGTCCTTCCCGTATTTGTGTAAAATTAAAATAAAACATAGCCCACTTTAATATAAAAAAACATATAGTTGCAGCTTAGCAGTTTTAAAAAAGTAAACATAAAATTAGGAACGTTTTTTGACAAGTCCATTTCAGTGTGCTCTCATCCTCTTCGAGTTTCTTTCTCGGCCAGCAATCAACCGAAGCACCTGAACATACAATAAAAAACTACATCAGCTCCGGGTCTGAAATAAATGTTTTTTTCTGAATAATAATAGCCTATTAAATGCTAGTGTTCTCACCTGTTTAATGTGACTTCTGTTTCTGAAGCTCGATGCTAATCTTCCCTATGTCGGGGCTGTAAGATGTGACTTTGATCTTCACACAGGACTGTAGGCTCTCATTTGTGAGGCGGGAGCGATATTTGGACTTTATGAAGTTCATGCTCGAGAAAACTTGCTCGCATAAGTATGTTGAGCCAAAGATGGACAGGACTCCAAATGCGTACTTTTTCATGTTCATATACGTGTCGGGAAAGGCACTCCATGTTTCAAAAACAAGTTTGTCGAGTTTGGGGAGGTTTTCAATATCATTCCATTTGTGCTCTTTAGCGAGAGTGGCCTTCTGACGGGTGACTTCTTCGAGATCCGCTGTCAGGCTTTTGAACTTGGACACCCATAAGTCTTTATCCGCTATGTCGGCCAGTTCAATTTCAAGATCGGGCTGACTTATCCCTGTGAATGCGGATATGTTCAGCAGGGATGGGTCGATGTCCAGCGGTGTGACAGGGAAGGACAGAGTGTTTTTTTCCTTTCTGAACTCACTGAATCTTTCTCCAAATGCAGCTTGCATTGCCATAATTGCACGGTGTAAATAATCACAATTTATGTGATTATTCTCTTTGAACTCTCTCAGGGAGGGGAAGTGAGAGAGCGTACCTCTCTGTACATCTCTGGCAAATACTGTCATCTTGCGCTCAAACGCCAGAACATCCTCCAGAAACTGCAGGGCCGTGCTTCCCTTTCCCTGGAGATTTTTATTCAGCGTGTTTAAGTGACTTGTCATATCCACCATGAAATAAAACTTTTCCAGCCAATCGAGGTCTCCCAGTTCGGGATAGCTGAGGCCTTTGCTTTCCAAGAAGGGTTTCACATGTTCCAGACAAGCAGCGAAGCGTTTCAGCACGTCTCCCCTTGACAGCCACCGAACTCTGTTGTGCAGCAGGAGATCCAAATATGCGCTCTCGACTTCATCTAACCATGAACAAAACTGTCAGTGGTTTAACCCGTTTGCAATTATTTTGTTCACTATCTTAATAACGAGGTTCATCACTTCCACACATTCAGGGGGGAATTTTTGAATGCACAGTGCTTCTTGGTGCAAGATGCAGTGAAACGTCATCAGCTCTCGATCCAGCGACTTTTGAAGTAAATTCACAAAGCCCTTCTGTGCTCCTCTCATACTGGGTGCACCATCAGTAGACACTGACACCAGGTGAGTGGTGTTTATTCCTTTGGCTTTTAGACAACTCAAAACAGCCTCACAAATGTCCTGTCCCCGCATTTGGCCCTTTAGTGGTATGAGTTCAATCAGTTCTTCCTGCGGCCCATCAGAGTTCACATATCTGCATAACAGTGCTGTCTGCTCAATATCGTTTACATCACTTGACTCATCACAGGCAATTGAATATGCTTGAGCTGAATTGATGTCATCAATTTGCTTACTGGTGATGTTTGTTGCCATTTTAATGGTCCTGTCCTTGACGGTCTTTGCAGAGAGAGGCATTTCTTTAATTTTCTGAATAATTTCCTGTTTGTTTTTGAATTCGGAGAATAGATGCTCTGATATTTTTATGAACGATTCTTTCATGTATTTTTCGTCTGTGAACGGCTTCCCCCTCCTTACGATCTCATGAGCTGCCACAAAACTAGCAGCTGTAGTTGAGTTTGGAGAGTTGATCCACTTCTTGAAAGTATGTTTGCTCTGCTCAACTTTCCGTAGTAGTTCCGAAATCGCTCTCTTTCGCCCATCTTCAGTTGGGTACTTTTCAGAAAATGCTGAGTGCTTGTTTTGAAAATGTCTTTCAACGTTACATTTTTTTGTTGTTTGCTAATTTCTCGCCACATATCAAGCACACAGGTAAGCCAGCGTCGTTGGCAGTGAAGGCAAAGGAATCTGTCCATGCAGAATTAAACTCTCTATTTTCTTCTGAGATTTTTCTTTTTTGGGATGTATTCATGGTTAGCTTACCGCGGGGGTCGCACACTCAAGAAGCCGCCTGCAGGTAAAGGCGAGGGCTATAGACGTGGATGTGACGCATATTTTAATTGACAAATTATAAAAACTTTTAAAAAATTCGATGTTAAAGTATCACCTCGAACTCCAAGATAACTGTGCAACAAAATAAACAAAAATAAAATAATATATAAATAAAAATTAAATTAATAAATAACCGTTATTCTTTTTTTTTCTTTTTTTTTTCTTTTGTCAAGGTCAAAGGGAGCCACAACAAGGAGGCTGAAGAGCCGCATGCGGCTCTGGAGTCGCGGGTTGCAGACCCCTGATCTAGATGTCTCAAGAGATCCACAACCTTTGCACCAGGCAGGGAAGTCACCATGCGTTTCTCCCGAACATCGCAAGCCCAGCTCTCTTTGTTTCTAATGATCAAATCCTCCCTAACTATTTCCTGACTCTTCCTAATAACTGGAGTTCCCTCCCCTGGAGAAGCAGCAAAAAGTCCTGTGGCACCTTATAGACTAACAGACGTATTGGAGCATGAGCTTTCGTGGGTGAATACCATGCATCCGACGAAGTGGGTATTCACCCACGAAAGCTCATGCTCCAATACGTCTGTTAGTCTATAAGGTGCCACAGGACTCTTTGCTGCTTTTACAGATCCAGACTAACACGACTAACCCTCTGATACTCCCCTGGAGAGGTATCCTCAGTGTGAGAGGGTACCACAACATCATCTGAAGGAGTATCCCAACTATGGGATTGTTTCCCTCTGCTCCAGCTGGATGTTCTCCTTCCCTGAGACTTTCATCCTCTTCAACAGCACAGAGGCTGTCAGACTGGGGTGGGACAATTCTACTCTGTTCCAGAAAGTCTCATCTATGTACCTCTCTGTCTCCCTTAGCTCCTCCAGTTCAGCCACTATGGTGCAACATGTTAATACCTTTGCTTAACAATCTGTTCCACCTTGTATTTAGCTGTGACACTCTGAATACCATTCCCAGACCTTAAGAAGAGCTCTCAATAAGTTCCAGAGCTTGTCTCTTTCACCAATAGAAGTTGGTCCAATAAAAGATATTACCTCACCCACCTTGCCATCCTAACTTTGTTCTTGTGCAGGTTAGTAGACACCACTTACAGGCTTTCTGGGAAAAAGTGCTGTTTCCCCAGTGGCACCCCATAGAAGAACCCTACTTCAATGTTATATCAAGGGGTGAATGGTTTGGGTAGAGACACGACAGCCAAGAACCACAGCCATACTTCTCAGCCTGCTAAGTCCCAAATGTGGGACACAATGTGTGATAACGTCATAAAATGGACACAAAAATTGTTCATGCAGAAAACTTAAAATGCTGTGTAAATCTTTCAGTATCTATTTAATGATTCTTTACTGCTGATGTAAATAATTTTCAACAATAAAAGTGAGGAGATGACAAACATAGGTAAGTGATTAAAGTGAGCGATTTCCCTAGAAATAAAAGACATTTGAGAGCTATGATACAGGTGCAATTACCAGTTATGCTTTTTGGGTCACATAGTGTTAGAGCACAGTCAGACCTGTTTTGGTTTAATCAGGTGGGGAATAATTATTTACATGCCAAAGAGGAATTAATTTGAAGGAGTAAATACTAGATGTAGACAAATGTTCACACTCATGAGTTTTCCAAAAGGTGAAGTAGAAGGGATGCTGATAATTTTAAAAGAGAGGCTAAATGGGAGAGCGCGCATAAGGTGGCAAAATAATCAGCAACATCCATATTCTGGATTTGATTTGCAATCATGATAGAGAGAAATACAGGGTACTCTGATTTATTCTGTTACCTGGATACAGGCTGTAATGTGTGAGTGACTCATGGCTGTGATTCCTGGCTCAGATATGCTGAAAATCCAGCAGGAGACTAGCAGAGACTCTGACTAGAAAACAGAATATAGAGGGTAATGATTTATGGTTTGACTTGATGACTGTATACAGTTTAATGCCATTTTAGCACATGGAAAGTGGGATGTCTGCTTCCTTCCCTTATAATGCAGCTGGGGCAGAGATAGGTTTGCACTGTCAGTTTCGGGTCACTCATCTGTCAAAGAGGTTCACATATCACTCCCAAAGTATTCATATAAGATATCTGAAGCAGATAACAAAAGCAAGTTTCATACCGAGTTCAAAATTTCTGAAGCTGGAGCAATCAGCAGCAAACACAAATAAATTAAGATATTGGCTATTAAAGGCACTATATATATATATATATATATCTATACAGAAATGGGAAAAAAAGCATGGAGACATTTGTTGGAGAAGTATTGCAAGTGGTAGCATTTTGTATGGATTGAAGTGGGACAAGCTTAGTATCAGAGAGGAATACCTTGCAGCAGTGATGGCAGGAGATGATGAAGGCCTGAAGGAGATTTAAAGATAGAAAGAAAAGGACATATCTCAGGAAGATTTTGGAAGAAGAAATGGCTAATTAGGGTGCAGCTTGTTTATGGACAAATTGATAAAGAAGAGCACAAAAAAATAGCACAAGCATGTGGGGACAAAATCAGAAGGGCTGAGGCACAAAATGAGTTACAACTAGCAACGGTCATGAAAGGCAATATGAAGAGGTTCTTTCAATACATTATAAGCAAAAGAAAGACAAAGGGATGTGTACGTCTTCTACTTAGCAGGGAAGGGAAGGTAATAACTGATGATATTAAGAAGGCTGAGATGCCTATTTTGCTTCAGCCTTCACTAAAAAGGTTAATGATACTCAACACAATTAGTATTAACAACAAGGGAGAAGGAACACAAGCCAAATCATAGTACCTATCTTTAAAAAGGGGAACAAAGAGGACCCAGGAAATTATAGGCTATTCAGAATAACTTTGATATCTGGAAAGAGACTGAAACAAATTGTTAAACAATCAGTTTGTAAGCACCTGGAGGATAATGGTGTTATAAGGAAAGCCAGCATGGATTTGTCAAGAACAAATCATGGCAAACTAACCTAATTTCCTTTTTTGACAGGGTTACTGACCTAGTGCATTGGGGGGAAGCAGTAGATGTGATATATCTTGATTTTAGTAAGGTTTTTGACACAGTGACATGACATTCTCATAAGCAAACTAGGGAAATGTGTACTAGATGAAATTACTATATAGGCGGTGCACAACTGGTTGAAAGACTGTGCTCAAAGAGTAATCATCAGTGGTTCACTGTCAAACTGGGAGGGCTTATCTGTCCTGGGTTCAGAGCCATTCAAGATGACTTGAATAATGGAGTAGAGAGCATTCTTATAAAATTTGTGAATGACACTAATCTGGGAGGGGTTGCAAACACTTTGGATGATAGGTATAGAATTCAAAATGACCTTGACAAATTGGAGAATTGGTTTGAAATCAACAAGATGCAATTCAATAGAGACAAGTGCAAATAGTACACTTAGGAAGGAAAAAATCAAATGCACAAACTATGAAATGGGGAATAAATGGCTTGGTGGTAGTACTTCAGAAAAGGATCTGGGCGTTATAGTTAAATATGAGTCAGTGCGATGCAGTTGAGAAAAAGGCTAATGTCATTCTGGGGTATATTAACAGGAGTGTTGTATATAAGACACAGGAGGTAATTGTCCCGCTCTACTCAGTATTGATGAGGCCTCAGCTGGAGTGCTGTGTCCAGTTCTGGGAGATGCACTTTAGGAAAGATGTGGACAAATTGGAGAGAATTCAGAGGAGAGCAACAAAAAATATAAATGGTTTAGAAAACCTGACCTATGAGGAAAGGTTTAAAAAACTGGACATGTTTAGTCTTGAGAAAAGAAGACTGAGCAGGGACCTAATAACAGTAATCACATATGTAAAGGGCCATTATAAAGAGGATGGTGATCAAATGCTCTCTATGTCCACTGAAGTAGGGCAAGAAGTAATGTGCTTAACCTTCAGCAAGGGAGATTTACCTTAGATATTAGGAAAACCTTTCCAACTATAAGTGTAGTTAAACTCCGGAATAGAGGTTCAAGGGGGTGGTGTTGTGAATAACCATCATTAGAGGTTTTTAAGAAAGGCTGGCCAAACACCTGACAGGGATGGTCTAGGTTTACTTGGTCTTGCCTCAGCACAGGGGACTGGACTTGATGACCTCATGAGGTCCCTTCCAGCCCCACCATTTCTGTGATTCTATGTGACATGGGAGAGTGCAGCTTGGATGCAGTCTGGGATCGGAGTCAGAGTTCAAATTTAGAATGATTGTGAGATATCTAAGACAATGTATCACAGAGTCAGGCTGAGATGGCAGATGGGATGGAAGAAGACAGGGTTAGAGATGGTGGTTGAAGCTCTGTGAGAAGATGGTATTGCCCAAAGGAAAGGTGGAAAGTAAGAAGGTGATAGGAGAAGGAGGCAAGGATAGAGGCCTGTGGAACAGCAACAGACAGAGATAGGGTGACCATATTTTCCCAAATGGAAAACAGGACACCCCACGGAGTCGGCCCAAGGTCTCGCTCTCCCCTTCTCTTCTGTGGGAAGGCTGGCCCGAGCCCTCCTTCACCCCCCCGCCTGCTCACGGGCCCGGCCTGAGCTCCCATCCTGAGCCCTCTCTCCCATGTGAGGCTGGTGTTGCTGCTGCCCCCACACATGTTCTTCTGCCCCCCATTAGGGGTCACACTCCACATTTTTAGCAAAACTGCATTTGTCCAGTTTGCTCTTGACAACTGATGATCCGTTGTCAAGAGCAAATGGGATAACTGCCCAGTTTTGCCAAAAATGTCAGGACAGCCAGGACAGGTCTTAAAAAAGGGACTGTCCTGGTCAAAACGGGATGTATGGTCACCTTAGACAGCGAGAGAGAGAGAAAAGAGGAAGGGGACTGTGCTCCAGGGTTTTTGCCACCCTAAGCGGCGAAAAAAAAAAAGAAAAAGCCGCTTTCTTCTTTGGTGGCAATTCGGCAGCAGGTCCTTCCCTCTGAGAGGGTCCCACCGCCAAATTGCCACTGAAGAGCCCAACGTGCCATCCCTTCCCCTTGGCCACCCCAAGCACCTGCTTGCTGAGCTGGTGCCTGGAGCTGGCCCTGGCTGTAATGAAGCCCCCACACCTCTTAGCAAGGCAGCTGTGCCCCAAGAGAAAAGACATCCGTCAAGGGCCCCTGTGGGGTCGATGACAGAGTTCTGTGCTCTTGACTTCCCCCAGGCAGCTGAAGTAGGGGGAACGTGACACCCCTCCCAGTCACCCTGGCAACCCTCTTACCTCAGCCAGTGGGAAGAGGGGAGACAACAGCCATCAGCAGCAGCCCGTTAGAGGGTAGAGGACAGCCAGGCAGCACTGCAAGTAGTGTCTGACCATGGGCAGAGCCTGGGATGCCCAGGAAAGCAGGAGGGAGGCTATAAATAGCCCTGCATTCCCTCCACATGGCAGAGACCAGCAGGGGGATGAGAAGGTCTCCTTACAGCCAGCTAGCAGAGCACTTTTAGTCCCCACACTGTCCTGACTGCAGCATTTCCAGGCCAAGCAACTGGCCTGTCTTTACCCTCAGCCTGCCAAAAAGCCTCAAGGAAGGGACAATCCGCTCCTCCTGCAATCTGCCTGCCAGTAACAGGAGGAGACAGCCCATCTCTCCTGCCACGACCTGCAGCCTGCTCGCCCTGCAGCCAGCCCACACCAGATTCCAGATTTCGGATCCAGGGACCCAACCTGCTTACATCTGCCCCTGTAGGTTCCAATTTATAAAACTGCCAACATGGGACCAGGAGGGAGCAGATGGTTAGTCACTCTCCAGCAATCCCCAGAGGTTGCCTTTGGTAATAAAAAAGTATTATTAATATCTCCAATCATTTAAATCATTTAATATTCTTATTGGTTGTATATTTTTCTTAAATCTTTATATAAAGTTTATAGATACTGTTTTTAACTAGTTATTTGTGAGTTCAAGTGTGGTAGCCACTGCCTTAGTGTGCTTAATCCCTTGTTTCAGTGGAGCCATCACCAAATAAATTTATTCTTTAGCACACTAGAAGGAGGAGTCAGGTACCTACCAGCTGCACTACAAAATGAGCCCAGGTAACAGGAACTTTGGAACCATCAAAGACTGTGAGGTACCCCATTCCTGTTTGCCCATCATCCAGGACAAAACCAGTACCAAAGGCAGATTACAGTAATAAGAGCTAAAGTAGTAGTAGGAGAATCAAAAGGACTGTGCCTTAATAACCTAATGAGGACAAAATGTTGAGAAGTGAAGTAGGTTGTGTCAATAGCAGTAGGAGAGGTTGAGGAGGATGAAAATGGAGTAGAGATCCTGAGATTTGACCAACAAGAGATCATTAGAGACTTTGGTGAATGTGATTTCAGATTAGAGGACATTGAAGATAAAGCTCAAGGAAAGGAACTTGAGGTAGCAGTTGAAAATGACTCATTTGATGAGTTTAGATGACAGAAAGGAGCGAGATGAGACAGGTGAGATCCAAGGGACTGCATTTGGAGAATTGGCAAGACCAGAACGTTCTTGTATTATGTGAGGAAGGAACAGAGAACAGTGACAGGCTATGGAGGAGAGTGAGAAAGGGAGGGAGAGCTGGCGAGGAACGGATTGGTGGGGTAGATTGAAGGGACTAGAGGTGGAGAGAAGGTGGAAAACTTCAGTGTTGGACACAGAGGTGAAGGAGGACAGGAGGTCCAGGAAGGAGGGAAATGAAGGCTGATCTTGTTGATTTTCTTTTCCAAGAAGTTGACACAATCCTGCATGGAATCAGGTGGAAGTGATTGTCCTTGTCTTACTTTATTTCTGTGCAGCACCATGCACACCTATGGTGCTATATCAGTAATAATAATAGTGTTGCAGAGTGATTTGCAGATTTATTTTTTTAAAGAGACAAACAATGCCATGTGGTCTGAACCAGTGCTTGCTGCACCTCATCTTTTCTTCTTGATAAACCACGTAGCAATGATAACCCTGGATAAAATTAATTTTGTTTTCTGACATGTCATTATGTTAGGTTGACCAGGCACATGCAGTAAGTTATTAACTGAAGTCAGAGTTACATCATGGGTGAATTTGGCACCCTAGGCTATATATAGCTCTAACTTACAACCCTAGACATCACTGGAGTCAGATGGGAGCGAGAGCAGAGTTTGGCTCTTTGCCATTTGAGACATCTATTTTGAGACTTTCACTGGCACACCAGTGTGGCAGGTGCAATTAATGTTTAACAAAGAGGAGCTAATTATTTACAGATGCATCAGGAACAAAAGATTCTAAAATTTATTTTAATTTTTCTAAAACAAAGGGAGGTGGTGATAACACCAATTGATTGAATGCAGCAACATTAACACAAGTTACTCTGAATGTATATTAATGCCAGTGGAGTTATTTCTCTAGTTACTACATCTTGTCATGAACTATTATTTTGGATTAACTGTGGCCTGATGCTCCTCTCATGTGGAAACAACAGCTAGAGAGGAGAAAACTACTCCAAATCTACCATGATGTTTGCCTCTTCATGATCCCTGCAGGGCTTGCAGAAGGGGTTCACAAGATCTGGGGATGCACAAGGGTAAAGTGATTTCATTTCCCTTGACAGGGCCTGCTCCAGGCACCAGCGCAGGAAGCAGGTGCTTGGGCGGGGGGGCAATGGAAAGGGGCAGCACATCCGGGTCTTCAGCGGCAATTCGGCGGCGGATCCCTCTCGAAGGGAAGAACTGGCCGCTGAATTGCTGCTGAAAAATGAAGCGGTGAGGTAGAGCTGCCGCTGAAGTGCCGCCAATCGCGGCTTTATCTTGTTATTTATTTATTTATTTTCTTTGCCACTTGGGGGCAGCAAAAAAGCTGGAGCCTGTCCCGTCCCTGGATACTGGGCCATCTCAAGGATGACTTCCTCATCTAGCATTGCTGCCTCTGGAACTGTGTAGTAATTATTAGAGCTTCATGGAATTCAGAAATTCCATGAAGGATTTTGAAATTTGGCTTCATTTCAAATCGGACTGATGAAAAATTTTGGAATTCTCCACTAAGGAAAATTCTGATTTTTTTTTGTTTCAGGTTGATTGAAAGGTTGTAGATTGACAAAACGTTAATATAATCCAAAATTAAAATATTTTGAAATGAAAAATCTTTTCAAACTGAAAATTTGAAATGTTTCATTCTAAAAATGTTAAAATGGGACATTTTGATATTGCTGGAAATTTTTAAACTGCTTTCTTGGGAGATGGAATTATGGGAAAATCAAACCAATTTCACAAAGTGTTTTAGTTTTGAGAGAACTGCATATTCCAATGGAATATGATTCTGTCAGTGTGTCTTCAACAAGCTGTAGTAATTAGCCACTCGGATGGACAGAAACCTCAGAGAGGAGTTGATGTTGCTTTGGGGGCATTGTAGACGTGCCGGACTCACCCCTGCGATGCCTCCTGCTGGTTGTCCTCAGGAATTAGCTCATTCCAGCTAGGAGCACCCTCTGCAGGCCGGTGATCCGCCTGTCCCCTTGGCCCCCATGTCCCTCCCTGGACCCCAGTGACCCTTTAACTGGGTCTCCCCCTCCCAGGGGAACCCCCACCCCACTATCTCCACTTTGCCTCGGTATTGGCTACTGCCCAGTCTCCATCTAGGCCCTGTTCACTGGGGCAGGCTGCAGTATCAGCCACTTATCATAGGCAAAGGGGTTTGGACCTGCTGCCTTTGCCTACCCCTGGGCTGCCCCCTGCAATCCCCAGTACCTCTTGGTCTAATGCTAGGCCGCAGCCTGGGGCTTTCCAGGCAGGAGCTCCCCAGCTCCTCTGCCTTTTCCCAGCCCAGCCCTGCTCTACTCTAGATACCTTGTCTAGCTCCCTGTAGCCAGGCCTTTTCCCCTCTACAGCCAGGCTCACTGCCTCTTATAGGGGCCATCTGGGCCTGATTGGGACCTGGCCACAGCTGGGCCTGCTTTCTCCCACTCAGCCCAGGCTTTTTGCCCCAGCTACAGCCCCCTCCAGGGCTGTTTTAAGCCCCGAAGGGCAGGAGCAGGTAGCCACTCCGATACAGGCATTAATTCCAACATAGGTTTTCCATTTGGAAATCTACCATTTTAGAAGGGGAGCATTCAGTATAAAACAGCTGCTCTCCAGCTCTATACCTGCTGCACCCTATCACCTTTCCCCAACCCCAGTGTTCCCTGTTAGTCCCTGCAGTGGGAGCTTTAAGACCCCAGTGATTAAGTTTTGAGAACAGGCCATAGTGTACTGTTTGCATCAAATACCAGGAGTAGATAAATACCCAAGTTGCTCCCTTTCAGTTCTTCATAGCAAAGCTTCAGAGAGTTATGCAGAATTATTGCCTAGTGGTTAAAGTACAGGACTGAGAGTCAGGAGATCTGAGCTCTATTCCTGGCTGGCTGCAAAATTCACTAACTCAGTGGGGTTCTGATAGGCTTAATTCATTAATGTTTGTAAAGAGTATGGAAAGCCTTAAACAAAAGGGGGTATAGAAAAACAAAGTGTTATTAACAGTCGAGATCCTACACTCCTCTCTCATACCATGTTTGGTAGCAATGGAAGTTTTGGGGTGAGTAAGATGTGAAGAATCAGGCCCATTATTGTTGAGGTGCAGGGGAAGTAATTTCTAGGTGGATAAGATCAACAATTCTATAAAACAGCCATGACGTCTTAGGTGCTCTCTCCCTCCCCCTTCTGTTTTCAATGATATTTGTTCAATGAGTAGGGTGACCATATTTCCTTATGCTGAATGTGGGACAACCGGTAAAATTGTTTATATTCAAGCGAGTTCAAGGGCAATCGTACAAATGTTCAAATTTTGGATTTGAGCGCTCTGACCAGGGGCTGGTTCTCTCCACAGCCCTGTGAGCCAGATGCGCCTGCTGGTGGGGATATGAAGAAGCAATGGGGCTGGGGGAAAGAGGGGGCGAAGGGACAAAGCAGGGAGAGGACAGAGAGAGGGGAAGCATGTAAAGGGCTGATGGGTGGGCAGCAGAGGTGACATGTAACCCACCAACCACTGCAGCTCACAGCATGCAGCAGTGCCGGCCAGAAACGGGATGAGGGTGGCCAAGAGCAGCAGGGGCTGCACTGAAGGATCCAGCAGGGGGAGCGGGCAGCCCCGTGTGCTGCATCTTTGCCCCATCACCAGCCTTGCACACTCACCCCCATTGTCGGCCACTGGACCCCCTCATTCACCGCTGGTGGGCGAGTGGCTGGCGAGCAGGGATCCGGCCAGCAGCAGGACCTGCCAGTACTGATGGGGGGTGGGAGGGAAACAGAAAATATGGAACAATTTGCCAGTTTTTAAGAAAAAGTCAGGACATCTGCAGGAGGGCTTAAATACGGGACTGTCCCTTTAAAAACAGGATGTCTGGTCACCCTATCAATTAGTGAATTCCAGGTCTGATCATTTTCCCCATTGAAGCCAATAATGAAACTCCTTTTGATTTAAATGGGAACAGGGCTTATATCAACTGAGTGCTAGACTGATGTCTCTGGAAGTAGCAAGCTCTCCATTCATTCTCAGAACAGGTACTGCATGAACATTACCAGCTTCGTCAATTTATTCTAACAATGTACAATATGTTGGCTTGGAGGGATCACCATTGGGATCAAAGAGCATTTCTTTTTCCATAACTAGTCAGCCCTTGGCCTCGCAGCTGAGGTTGCCAACAAGGCTATTAATTAATGCCAATTGTGATGATGTTTTTTGTGATGGAGACACCTGTCCACTAGGAACTGGACTGAGACCACCACATTATTTTAGATAGGTCAGCAAACAGCTGTCAGGTGGTATAATTTCATTCTCTTGATTTGGAAAGGGATGTTATTCACAGATTGAGCTGTCTGCCTGCTGATGAGCTCAAATGTATTATATAGTGCATAATGTGCATGATTAATGCTTGTTTATTGGAACAATTTTGTGCTGTAACAAAGCTATGGGGTTTTCTTTTTGTTTGTTTGTTTTTGCCAATGATAATGTAGCTTTGAGTCAGTAAGGAACAGTTCTGGAGAGGGAGAGAAGCCTATAAAGTGGATGAGTAAGAAAGCTATTCCAGTACACTGCGGGACTAATGTTTTATTCGAAGCTACCATTATGGTTGACTACTAATGTATCTGTGTTAATTTTAATGTTGATCTGCAGGTGGCAAACATTCTAAAGCAGCTGTGGCTCTTGTAGCATGGCTTTGCAACATTTGTGCTCAAGGATGGCTTGCCTGATGTATGTTATGGTACAATCTCACTGGCCATGTGAGAAACTCCAGTTGGCTCAGCTACTTTACTCAGCAGACATTCTGTAGCTGTTACTTAGCTTGCTTTGAGTCTCACAAGCCTTTAGTTTAAAACCTGCACTGAGGCTAGAGCTTTCACAATCATTATCCATACTGTTTAGTGATGGAACTAATTTTTGTCTATAGGTGGCAGTAGCCTTCTAAAGCTACCACAGATTTCCTTTCCCTTTATATACTGGCATTTTTGTTAAAAGAGAATTTTGCTTAAATAGGTGGAACTCATTATGCATGCAAAAGTCTTACAGCTTGTATCGCATTTCTGCACATGTATTATATTAGCTTATAGTAGGATTTGAATTTTGTGTAAATTGTACTGCATTTTGGTTGACTTCTCTTCTGTAGATAAATACTTTATTAATTTTACTTGGAAAATGACCACCACAGACCATACATACAGAGTTATGTAAACAATTAAAAGCTACTTAGAAAAGAGAAACACCAATGTCAATATAAACAACTATATCCAAACGTATGTATTGTTATTTGATGTAATCAGAAGCAATTTGAAAGTGTGTTGCATCATTTTCTCTCTATATTTACATTAGAGAGTTTACAGCGGCACAGCTATACCAATGCAGCTGTGAGGGCCGGCTCCAGGGTTTTTGCCGCCCCAAGCAGGAAAAAAAAAAGAAAAAAGCCGCAATCGCGATCTGTGGGAGCTCTACCGCTGACGCTTCAGTCTTTGGCAGCAATTTGGCAGCAGGTCCTTCACTCCGAGAGGGAGTGAGGGACCCGTCGCTGAATTGCCGCCGAAGAGCCGGACATGCCGCCCTTTCCCCGTGGCCATCCCAAGCACCTGCTTGCTGGGCTGGTGCCTGGAGCCGGCCCTGGCAGCTATGCCACTGTAAGATCTCAGCTGCTCTATGCTGATGGGAGAGAGTGCTGTCCACACTGGTGCTTGTATCCCCGTATGTCGCTCAGGGGATTTTTTTTTTCACACCCCTGATCAACATAAATTTTGCTGACATAAGTGGTAGTGTAGACTTAGGGTATGTCTATACTACCCACAGGATCGGCGGGCAGTGATCGATCCAGAGGGGATTGATTTATCATGTCTAGTCAAGACATGATAAATTGACCCCCGAGCCCTCTCCCATTGACTCCTGTACTCCAGCGCCGTGAGACGCACAGGCAGAGTCGATGGGGGAGTGGAAGCAGTTGACTTACCGCGGTGAAGACACCACGGTAAATTGATCTAAGTATGTCGACTTCAGCTACGTTATTCATGTAGCTGAAGTTGCCTAACTTAGCCCTGGTCTACACCTAGGGATGTGTGTGTTGACCTAAGATACGCAACTTCAGCTACGCAAATAGCGCAGCTGAAGTCGGCATATCTTAGGTTGATTTACCTGGCCATGAGGATGGGGGTGAGTCGACCGCTGCCACTCTCCCGTCGACTCCGCTTCCGCCTCTCTCCACGGTGGAGTTCCGGAATCGACGGCAGAGCGATCAGGGATCGATTTTAATCGCATCTACCCTAGATGCTATAAATCAATCCCCAATAGATCATTCACTACCCACCAATCTGGCGGGTAGTGTAGACGTATCCTTAGATTGATCCCCTCCCAGTGTAGACCAGGGCATAGACTCTGTGAGGGCGTGGCTTACTTTTGAGCAGATTTGGACAGTAACCCTCAATATGGCCTTTACACAGGTGTATGTACTTTTCTACTTGGCCTTTTCCTAGCTTTTTAGATAAAACAGAGAATAAACATTGCGGCACTTAATGAAAAGAAGAAAGAAAACAAAAAAGGAATGTATTTTCTTTCACATTTTATTCATGTAACATTCACTCAGGCACCCAACATGAAAAAATCCAGACCAAGAAAGAATACTGAATCTCTAAGGGAAAACAAACAAACCAATATTCAGTCTCTTAAGGGGACACACATCCCTGTCACACTCCCATTCTTTTGTTTTTATGTTGTCTGTTTGGATTCTAAACTCTTTGGGGGTAGGGATCTATTATATAATATGCCTGCAAAGCACGTATTGTACCTTTGGGCACTATATAAATAATAATGATTTTAATCCACCGTACCTGTTAATACTGACCTATACTGATACTGACTAATTTCACTGTCAGTAGAACAAACTAAATTGGTTCCTGTGAGTTAGTCTTTCCTGATAAGTATTAACTGATGCATGCAAGAAAGAATGGATGAGATGCTGTTAGACATGTATTTTTGAGGTCTGAGAAGTGCCTATAAGGAGGAGAGAGGCACCATGGGCAAGGAACCCAGGAACCTTTTGGAGGGAAGAGTGGCTACCCTCCAGTTAAAGCAACAAGCTGCTGTGCTATGGCTCTTTAAAGAAGCAATGGACCTTATTACTCCTCTGAATATTGCAGGAGAGGGATGGACCTTTCAGGGCAGATGGTTTTGGGGAAATTTGGGACTGGGAGGGTGTTTGGGGTCACTTGGCTAGTTGTAATCAAGGCTGGTGGAGACCAGAGGGTGACTGTGGCACAACAAGCAGCCTGCTGGAGTCAGAGTTTCTAAACCAGAGCTGCCCAACATGCAGACACTCAGTGCATGCTTGTATGCTGGCTAGGAGTGTCCTGACAGGGAGCTACAGTAGAAGAGAATTTTAAAGCCATTCAGGGTTACAGGACAAGTGGGTGACACAACCTCTCGCTGGTCTGAATTGCACCCCAGAATGTGAGAGACAATATTAACCCAAACAACACAATACAGACAAATGCCTCATGGGAATGTGCAGTCACTGTAGCTAGAACACTGCGCAGTCTTATTTACAATATGGTGCCTGAGTCATTGCACACATGCATGTATGTATTCCCTTGAAACTTAGTGAAGGGGAGGGAAATTAGCCAAAGACTTCTCTCCTTCATCTCCTACAAGGTCCAACCTCTGTTTCTAGGCCCTGAGGCCTGGTGTGCTGATGAAGAATAAATCTTGTACTGTGAGTCTGGTCCTTTCCACGGGCAAAGCTACATGAGCCCCATAATTGTGATCTTGAATAATCCCTGGATCCCAAGCAACCTTCCACTGCAAGCCACTGATAGCTATGCTGGTCAGTGCCTTAAGGGTAACATTCACATGTGTGCACAGAGCCTTTTTCTAAAATTGCTGCAGTGTTCTCTCTCTCTTGTTCTGTCCTTCCTAAAAAACGTAAAAAACAGGAAAAGGCTCATTAATCACATATTCTCACAAGAGGGCTACAGTGGATCACTGGCCCTCTGCACATAGGTGAATTTCACTCTAGGAACAAATTAATTAATCTTCCTGCGAAAGCTACCTGCTAGAAGATGCTGCCAATAACCTGCTTAGCTGTCATCCCTCAACCTTCTATTGACTCCAGATACAGGAGTAATATAACTGCCTATGTTGGAGAAGTGAGCATCATTGAGTCAAAACAAATCAGGGCAGAGCTGTATGTGATTTCTTTGTACCTCAGGGTCTCTTTGCCAAAGGTGTATTTGCAAAGTTCATCATGGCTGGTAGATGCACTTCCAAATGAAGTCCTTCTCCACCACAGTTTGATAGGAAGCAGGTTAGACCATACCAATCCAGGCCCATGAGACTAAGTACTTCAGACTGATCCAGTTTCTTTTGACCTAGACTAGCACCTGTCATCAGGGTATTCTCCACATAGTGGATAAAGACAGCATCCACCACCTCATGGTGGTGATCTATATATCATAAGTAAGGGACATGAGCTGGTCCCCCTGCATGCTATGGGTGCAGTCCTAGGTGATCTGCATGATTAAATCCACTCCCAGCTGGGCTCCTGACCACCAGACAGCCATTTGTTTAGTGGGAACAGTTCAATATGACTTACAATCCATGCTATAAGGGATAACTCTCCACAGATGCTAAAATCCAAGGTTTTCATCACAAACAGCACCAGCTGCTATCATACACTAGAATTATGATCTTTCCCACAGACATACCAATCCATGAGTAATAGACCTTTCAATTAAAAGTTAACCAAACATGTCCATCCATCCATCCAAACTCTTCACTCCAGTTGAATAAGACCAGAGAGTCCCTCATGGAAATGCTGACTGCCTGACCAGGAATAATGTCCCACTTCATATAAGTTCCCATCTGTGTAACAGAAGTGTAGCCAGTATGGACACATCCATATTCTTTTACCAAGTTCCTGGTCTCTGTATATTAGAACATCAGCAATTTTCTATCCTGTGAAAATGTACATAAATGCACACAACAGGAAATAGCAACCATATACCTCTCAACTGTCATTAGCATGGCCCCAATCAGATGAGTTATTTTACATTATAGTTAAATGGACACAAGGCAGGAAGAATAACTATGGACACTTATTTCTTAAAGTCAGAATGAGCATAAAACTAAAACTAAAAATGGTGTATGACGTGAAATTGTGGGACACAACAAATGTTAATGGGAAGCCTGAAATGTGGTAGGTAGTATTGTAGTAGCAATGCTGGGACAGAAGTATACAATAGGCATTGTACTTAGACAGATGACAATGTGAAAGGAGCCTTATAAAAAGCAGGTATAATATAGTCCTCTTCACATTTTAAATGTCTTGCCTTGCAATGTGTTTATTCACTTGCTTTTTGATGATGAGAATGGGTAAACAGGAGCACCTAACCGACCTACCTCTATGCCATTCATCATTTTATATAGCTTGACTATATCACTACTTTTTCGTCTCCTCTCTAAAGAAAATGGTGGCAATCTTTTAAATCTAACGTACTAAAGAAATCCTTCTGTGACTCTAATCATTTGCATTGGCCATGCCTGGACCTTTCAGATTTCTCTATTCTATTTGTGAGAGGATGATCCAGCCTGAACACCGTATTCAAAGTCAGGGAAGACAAATGATTTGTATAATGGTGCTGTGACATTTTCAGTGTTATTCTCTAGCCCTTTTAAAATATCACCTAACAGCCTGTTTGCTTTTTTGACCATTGTTGACATTGTGTGTATGTTTTCATTGAGTTGTCCATAACTATGCCTAGGTCTTTCCAATGAGATAATCTATGATCTGTCATAGTTCATATTCTTTACTCCATTGTGCATCACCTTACCCTTGTTTACAATGAATGTCACCAGCCAATTTCATTTCATATAGCCTCCTTGCCCAGCTTTGTTAAGTACTTCTAGAGCTGTTTACAACCATCTTCAGCCTTGATTGACTAAATTTTGCCACCTCATTGTTCATCCCCTTTCATGGACTCTTAGTATATTAAATAATACTGATTCTAATCTGGATTCTTGGATTACCCATTATTAACCACCCTCCATTTTGAAATTTATCTGTTTCTACTCTTTGTTTTCTCCCTTTTAGTTTCTAAGCCATGACAGAACTTTATTCCCAATACTAGAGCTGTATTTACTTTCCTTAATAGCTTTTTTCCTTGCTTTTACCAATGTTTTTTTTGAAAGTCCAAATCAACTGTGTCTAACCAGTCCTCCTTTTTACATTATTTTGTTGATTACCTCAAGGTATTCTAATAGAGTGGAAAGTCAAGATTTTCCTTAATATATGCGGTGCTGGTTTGTTCCTATCGTATCATTCTTATCTAGTTGTGTTATAATTTGTTTCTTTATTGTTTCACTTAATTTACCCTGGTTCTGAAATGAAGCACACTGGTCTGCAGTTCCAAGGATCACCCTTAGGTCCTTTTGCAAAGCTAAGTAAAACATTGGCTACTTGGCTACTTCCTGACCTCTGATTTTAATGAGAAGTTACATATATTCTGGCATCTGCTCAGTGTGCAAATGAGGCTGTTAGGAAGGTTAGTAAGGCGACATGGGGAGTGGTGTTTTCTGCATGTGGATGACACCTAGCTTTTGTACTTTCATTCTGTCTGACAGAATGGAACACAGACAGTGGACACAGTCAAGACCAGGGATTTGCAACCTTTGGCATGCGGCCCATCAGGAAAATCCACTGGTGGGCTGGGACGGTTTGCTTATCTGTAGGTTCAGTTGCGGCTCCCACTGGCCACGGTTCATCACAGGCCAATGGGGGCTGTGGGAAGCGGCGGCCAGCACATCTCTTGGCCTATGCCGCTTCCCGCAGCCCCCATTGGCCTGGGACGGCAAACCGCGGACAGTGGGAGCTGCAGTCAGCTGAACCTGCAGACGCTGCAGGTAAACAAACTGTCCTGACCCACCAGCGGCTTTCCCTGGTGGGCTGCGTACCAAAGGTTGCTGATCCCTGGTCAAGGCCTTGACCTATGTCTGGCAGAGTACATGGCATAGATGAGAGTGAGGTGCCTGAAGCTCTAGCCAGACAAGACTGAAGTGATGATTGTGGGTTAGGGAAGTGGCCGGGGGACTTTGTGGAGATAATACCAGCCTTTCCAAATTAAGGGTTTAGCTGCCATTCGTTTCTCAAAGTTTTTAAACTTGTGGGTGATTCTTGCCCTCTAGTTGGATAATCATATACAACAGTAACCAGAAATGCTTTTTTCCCATCTGCACCTGGTTGGGAAGCTGCAGCCTTTCCTCTCAGATGCACCACCATTATGCATGCCTCTGTCACCTCAAGATTAGATTACTGCAATTCATTTTATATGGGGCCAAACCTTAAATCCATTCAGAGACAGATGCTGATATAAAACCATGTTGCAATTAGTGTTGGGTAATCCGAGGACTGATTTTGATGTTGCAAAACCTGTCAGTTGTTCAGATTGCATTCTTATCATAATTGAATCCTCAGTGTGTGTGGGTTGGGGTGGAACAAGTATCTCCAGTTTTTGTCCCCAATCATTTTGTTTTGCAAACTGTGTGGGTTGCAAGGTTCCAGAGTTGACTGGGGGCTGGTTCAGATACATGGATCTGGCTTTGATCCGTTTCTAGTTGCAATAATGTTTTCCTTGGCATTGGCAACTGCAAATGGCATTTTATCTAGCACTTTCAGTCTAAGGGTCTTGTGCCTTCATTGGTTTTATACAGTACTTCAGACATATAATTGCATGAATCCATATTCCCATGTGTATTATTCACTATTTAAAGAGTCTCACAAACACAACATTTTATCTGTAGGACACCATGTGACTCCAAAGAAAAGAATGAGAGTCAATTAATTGCTATTTTTGCCATGACCAACATTGGCTATTTGTTACAGAATGATCTGTAAACAAAACCATTTCATTAGGGGAATGATTACAGAATGTTCAAAGAAAGCAGCAAAGAATCCTGTGGCACCTTATAGACTAACAGACGTTTTGCAGCATGAGCTTTCGTGGGT
The DNA here is from genome assembly GCF_020497125.1 of Mauremys mutica. Lineage (NCBI taxonomy): Eukaryota > Metazoa > Chordata > Testudines > Geoemydidae > Mauremys > Mauremys mutica. The sequence continues at coordinate 76,313,332 of NC_059074.1, forward strand.
GAATACCCACTTCTTCGGATGCAAGTGGTGGAAATTTCCAGGGGCAGGTATATATAAGCAAGCAAGAAGCAAGCTAGAGATAACGAGGTTAGATCAATCAGGGAGGATGAGGCCCTGTTCCAGCAGCTGAAGTGTGAAAACCAAGGGAGGAGAAACTGGTTCTGTAATTGGCAAGCCATTCACAGTCTTTGTTTAGTCCTGAGCTGATGGTGTCAAATTTGCAGATGAACTGGAGCTCAGCAGTTTCTCTTTGAAGTCTGGTCCTGAAGTTTTTTTGCTGTAGGATGGCCACCTTAAGATCTGCTATTGTGTGGCCAGGGAGGTTGAAGTGTTCTCCTACAGGTTTTTGTATATTGCCATTCCTAATGTCTGATTTGTGTCCATTTATCCTTTTCCTTAGCGACTGTCCAGTTTGGCCGATGTACATAGCAGAGGGGCATTGCTGGCATATGATGGCATATATTACATTGGTGGAAGTGCAGGTGAATGAACCGGTGATGTTGTGGCTGATCTGGTTTGGTCCTGTGATGGTGTTGCTGGTGTAGATATGTGGGCAGAGTTGGCATCGAGGTTTGTTGCATGGATTGGTTCCTGAGCTAGAGTTACTATGGTGCGGTGTGCAGTTGCTGGTGAGAATATGCTGCAGGTTGGCAGGTTGTCTGTGGGCGAGGACTGGTCTGCCACCCAAGGCCTGTGAAAGTGTGGGATCATTGTCCAGGATGGGTTGTAGATCCCTGATGATGCGTTGTAGGGGTTTTAGCTGGGGACTGTATGTGATGGCCAGTGGAGTCCTGTTGGTTTCTTTCTTGGGTTTGTCTTCCAGTAGGAGGCTTCTGGGTACACGTCTGGCTCTGTTGATCTGTTTCCTTATTTCCTCGTGTGGGTACTGTAGTCTTGAGAATGCTTGGGTGGAGATTTTCTAGGTGTTGGTCTCTGTCTGCGGGGTTAGAGCAGATACGGTTGTACCTCAGTGCTTGGCTGTAGACAATGGATCTTGTGGTGTGTCCGGGATGGAAGCTGGAGGCATGAAGGTAGGCATAGCGGTCGGTAGGTTTTCGGTATAGGGTGGTGTTGATGTGACCATCACTTATTTGCACCGTGGTGTCTAGGAAGTGGACCTCCCGTGTAGATTGGTCCAGGCTGAGGTTGATGGATGGGTGGAAGCTGTTGAAATCGTGGTGGAATTTTTCCAGAGTCTCCTTCCCATGGGTCCAGATGATGAAGATGTCATCGATGTAGCGTAGGTAGAGAAGGGGCATGAGTGGACGGGAGCTGAGGAAGCGTTGTTCCAGTTCGGCCATGAAAATATTGGCATATTGTGGGGCCATACGGGTGCCCATAGCGGTGCCACTGATCTGGAGATATATATTGTCAGCAAATTTGAAATAGTTGTGTGTGAGGATAAAGCCACAGAGCTCAGCAACCAGGTGTGCTGTGGCATCATCAGGGATCAACAGGGATACTGTTCAAAGTTGTTTTTCTACTGAATACCAGTTATATAAGTAAAAATTAGTGTACTAACAGTTTGAAGATTTTTAGTTCAAAATTAGGAAAGTAATCAGGAAAAATAGTACCCCCTGTTGTGCTATTGCATGTTCTTTTTGTTTGAAATTTAAAATTTCAAGGAGGCGTACATTTAATCAAAACTTCCCAATTTTGATAAAAACATTAATGGGCTAGGTCATGGCCACCACTCATCACACAGAGGACAGAAAACAGGCCTAAAGAGCCAGATGGAGGGTCCCCTGGTGTAAAGGAATCCTCAAATGGTACAAACTTAGCTAGCTGTACACCACCCACTCCTGATGCTCCACAAGTAGTGGATAATGCAGGGGTAGGAGGATCCATGGCTGAAGTGTGCCTCACTTCTCAGAATCATAGAATTGCAGAAGTGTAGTACTAGAAGGGATCTCAGTCGGTCTTCTAGTCCAGTCCCCTGCACTCAAGGCAGGACTATGTAATAACTAGACCATTTCTGACAGGTGTTTGTCTAATCTGTTCTTAAAAACCTCCAAGGACGGAGATTCCACAACCTCCCTCAGCAATTTGCTCCAGTGCTTAACTTTACTGACAGGAAGTTTTTCCTAATGTCCAACCTAAACCTCCCTTGCTATAATTTAAGACCATTGCTTCTTGTCATATCCTCAGAGGTTAATGAGAACAATTTCTCACCCTCCTCCTTGTAATACTTTTATGTACTTGAAATGGTTGTCGTGTCTCCCCTCAGTCTTCTCTAGGCTAAATAAACCCATTTTTTCAATCTTTCCTCATAAATCATATTTTCTAGAACTTTAATCAGTTTTGTTGCTTTCCTCTGGACTTTCTCCAATTTGCCCACATCTTTCCTGAAATGTGGTGCCCAGAATTGGACACAATATTCCAGCTGAGGACTTATCAGCGCGGAGTAGAGTGGAAGAATTACTTCTCATGCCTTGGTTACAACACTCCTGCTAATACATCTCAGAATGATGTTCGCTTATATTGCAACAGTGTTAGACTGTTGACTCAAATTTAGCTTGTGATCTACTATGACCCCCAGATCTCTTTTCACAGTACTTCTTCATAGGCAGTCATCTCCCATTTTGTATGTGTGCAATTGATTCTGAAGTGGAGTATTTTGCATTTATCCATATTGAATATCATCCTGTTTACTTCAGAGCATTTCTCCAGTTTGTCCAGAGCTTTTTGAATTTTAATCCTACCCTCCAAAGTACTTGCAACCCCTCCCAGCTTGGTATCATCTGCAACCTTTGTAAGTGTATTCTCTATACCATTATCTAAATCATTAATGAAGATATTGAAGATGTTGATGAAGATATTGAACAGAACCAGACCCAGGACTCATCCCTGCCGGACCCCACTTGATATGCCCTTCCAGTTTGACAGCAAACCACTGATAACTACTCTCTAGGAATGGTTTTCCAATCAGTTATGCACCCACCTTATAGCAGCTCCACCTAGCCTTTATTTTCATAGTTTGTTTACGAGAAGTTCATGTGAGACAGTATGAAAAGCCTTACTAAAGTCAAGCTATACCACTTCTACCATTTCCTCTCTATTCACAAGACTTGTTACCTTGTCAAAAAAGGGAGGTTGGTTTGACGTGATTTGTTTTGTTGACTGTTACTTATCACCTTATTATCTTCTACCTCTTGGCAAATTGATTGCTTGATTATTTGCTCCATTATCTTTCTGGGTACTGAAGTTAAGGTGACTGGCCTGCAATTCCCCTGGTTGTCCTTATTCCCCTTTTTATAGATTGGCACTATATTTGCCCTCTTACAGTCCCCTGGAATCTCTCCCATCTTCCATAAGTTTTTGAAGATAATCACTAATGGCTCAAATATCTCCTCTGTCAGCTCCTTGAGTATTCTAGGATGTATTTCAGTGATCCTCAGCCAACAGAATGGCCATCAGGTGGTCCTTCTAGTTAAGGCAAGTTATATCAGCTTTCATGCTACTCCTAATTGTGCTGTGGGCCAAACTGGCTCCTAGTTGCTCACAGGATTGGGAAAGGGGTGGGGCAGAAAGGCGGCTGACATGTTTCTGCCCCTTACAATGCTTAGATGTGCCAAAAATAGCTCAGGCACACGTGGGAATTTGGAGTAAAAGTTATCAAGTAGTCATGTCAGGCAATGTACTGCAGCTTCTAAATACATGCCTCTCCATAGTCATTGCACAAATAAATACACTACTATGTTTACCATATATGGAAATGAAATGAGGAGAGTGAGGTTTGGGATCTATATTAAAATTTATCATCAAGGTGGTGAGGCTGCATTGGTTGCTCATTAGTGTAACATTCACTTTAACCTCTTTTTTTTGCCTCTGCTCTACTTTCACTGCTGATTAACAGCTAGAAGCCTGGTCTGCTTCTTCTGCTTGTACGTCACACATATAGGGCCTGGAGATTAGTCTTTGGTAGACAGGGAGTGTGTATCTCTATGTATTATGTTAGTATTCTATCATTCACAACGCTTTCATTATGAGCCTCATTGTTTAAGGTTAATTTGCTGGCTGTTTCAAAACAATTCATCCTGATATGAAACACAAAGCATGTCAGACTTGATGTGATTTCCTTTCCAAGATGGGGAGCAAAATGGTTCTCACCTTTTTTCTGAGAATTTCCAGATACTTTTCTGATCATCTCTATCCAAACATAAATTTATTAAGGAAAAAAGAAAAGGGAAGAATTTTTGAAGGCTGTCCTTAGGTTCCAATCCAGCAAGTGTGCTTAATGAAATACATAGAAAATCCTAGGAAACCACCTATCAGTCAGTTCCTGAATGTGATTTGTGATTTTCTGTTTGAAAAGAAAAAAGTGTGTATTTTTATGTAACTATTATTCATTCTAGATGCACATAAGCAAATGCAGACTTAAGTTACAAATGCACTCAAACATTAGCTATATCCATACACTAACAAAACTAAAAGAAATAATTTAGAATAAAAAATATAAGCTTGTACCCAAGAAATGTTAGATAGTGTTGTTCAGAATTGAAGCATCATAAGCACCTACATAAATCAACTGTTAAACAGTAAGCAAATCTCAGAATTAACAATGGTAATGCTACTGCCTCATTGTAATAGAAGGAATACAAAACAGTCAGAGAGTTTGAGTCTGCTGCATCTTTTCACAAAATAATGTAATATGCACAAGCAAGATATACTAGTTTCAACATTATGATACAAGCTGTCATGAACACGTAAGATCTGTTTTCGAATCCTGCTTAAAAAAAATCCAAGAATTTTCCCCACATTATATTGAATTCTAGTAAGAGATGCAAGGTGGGTGAGGTAATTTGAGGTAATATATTTTATTGGACCAACTTCTGTTGGTGAAAGAGGCAAGCTTTTGAGCTCCTCAGTGTCAGGTCTAGTAGTTTATTTTGTAATTTATTATTTAGAATAGGTGACTTTATCTATTTCAGTGTACTCATCTTGAATTTTTGAAGATGTTCAACCTGTACAACCATAGTATCTTTGAGCAAAATAAACCTTAGACACACATTGTTAACTTTTGATAGACAGGTTGTTATTAAAGAGAAGTCATGTAGAAGGATAATATTTTGGCCAGACCCACACCATTTTGGGGGACAATAATATATGAGGCAAGTTCCACACAGATTGGTTCAAATTTCAACACTTACCTATTAAGATTTATCTTTCCAATCTTTTTGAGGAATGGTTGTTCCAATAATTGTTGTGTAACTTCTTATAATGCGTCAGCTCTAGCTTTGTTTCCTGATGAGTTTTATGCATGAAATTTAGAGCAACTTTCCATTGTTTGGGTGCAAACTCTATCGCAAACTGATTTTCCTGTTTGACTATCAATTTTTGAAAAGTTTAATTTAGTTGTACACAACCAACTGACAATAAATAAGAATTGGACACTGCATGTGGCATTCTTGCAATTGTAGTCTAATGCGAATTCAATGCTCAAGAAAGTGAGGGGCTAATAGCACTGACTAATATCAGGAGTAGTGGAGGCAATCACTTTGCAAAGTTCCCTACACATCAGTCCTGACATGCCACACCTGTGCTATTCCATTCCATTCCATTCATTCTTGAGCATAGACTGCCAATCATACCAATTATATGAGGTGAGCAAAGTTCTATTAGGGAGTAGGATGAAACCCCCAAAATTCACTTGCCACGTAGCTGCCTGAAAACCTATTTTTTATTAAATTAAAAATAATTAAGGACAAAATTTCAAGTCAGTATACTCTGAGTCGTATAGCTAAATCACAGCTCACTACACTTAAGGTGACCAGATGTCATGATTTTATAGGGACAGTCCCGATTTTTGGGTCTTTTTCTTATATAGGCTCCTATTACCCCCCCATCCCCAGTCCCAATTTTTCACATCTGCTGTCTGGTCACCCTAACTACACTGTACATTTGCTTGTTAGGGTGTATTGACTTTGGTAGGAATTTTGGGTGCCCAAGGAATGTAGGATTATGCCCTTTATGTATAAGAAACTCCTATCTACTTATAATGTTGTTACAGTTAATGACACTGAAGTGAACAATGGGAGTTTTGTATTATAAATATCATAGCATTTGGCATGTACCTTTGAAACTATCAATGCATTACAATTTCAGAGAGATTATCATTGTGCTAGTGTAATATCAATGGCAATATGTCACACAAGAAAAAGATAAATATAAAATATTGGATTTAAAAAATGTTATGGCTCTAAACTGAAACCCTCAAAGCAGGAAAATTCATAACTAGGCTGCTACTTGATCATTAATTTCCCTCTGATCTTGCTATATCTTGGTACTGTAGTCTTAGCACAGTGGAGTCATCACTACTCTGAATCTTAGTGTGTGTCTGCAATACCTAGGCACAATTAGATGAATAAAAGTTTTAGGGCCTAATTTTCAAAATTATGCACATAAATTTAAGCAAATATAATGCTAATATATGCACACAATAATCAATGGGCATGCTAGTTTGTTTTTGGCGCAAATACTACTATAGTGCCTAACTGATCTTGAGTATGTGCCATTATCTGATCTGTGTGAGCACTTTGATTATTATATATGTATAAGTTAGGCATGTGAAAATCTATGCTAGCAATTGCCTAATGTTGTCATAATTTATTTTTACAGCAGATTTGCTGTGATTTTGCGTAATGTACAACATGAATGTAAAATGGATGTTCTGTATTTAAATACCAACATTTATTTTTCTCAAGACAGGAGTAATTGTAAGCTTATCACTATGGACTATTAAATTCTCTCCCTTCTCCCATTTTTAAATGCTTAAAATGTCAACTGTAAATCCATAGGTGAAACCCTGTTCAAATGTGGAACTATTCTATGTTGCTATATTGGTTGTAGATTTTATTATTTATCACTGCCCTACTTTTTAAAGGACTAATTCTACTTGTAGCCCACCAACAGCTGATTTCCTCAACTTGACATAAGCAGTAACACTTTGTCTTTAATTGTAAATCCATTTGTTCTCTAGCACGTTAACTCTACTGAGCAGTTTAATGTTGTCTGATTTGACCTAGGCCTGGTGCTGCAGGACTGCTAGACTAGATGACTTTTCCAGACACACCAGGCCAAATTCTGCTCTGACTTACACCAGCAAAATGTCTTTGACATTAATAGGGTGCACTGAAGCAACCAGAACAGGTTTTGGCCCATTTTTTCTACTAACAGTTTCCCTGTACTCACTGAGTCTTCAGGTTTGATTCCCAAACAAAGGCAAGGAAGGAGGGAATACACTGGAGAGAAATGTTGCCACTGAAATAAATGAAGAAAAAGTCCTTAGTTTTCCATTTAAGAGTTTTCCTATTAAACAATCCACATGCTTGCTCAGAACATCAGCTTTAATTTCTAATAAGCATTCTAATTCTAAGGGTTCTAAACAGAGGGGAAAAAATTGGGTAAGCTAATTTTTCATCTATCTCTACCTATCTGTCACTCAGGAGAGTTCTTTGCCATATATGTTTTAAGTGCTACTGAATTATCTTCAGTGTTTGCAAAAGCAACCTACTTCACACTTTGCCATCTGCCTTTTAGCAACTGGAAGTGCCAGTAAGCCCTCAGTCTTCCTTTCCTCATCTCTTCCAGCTATTCCATCTTTGCAGAGCACAGATTAAAAAGGATGAACACAGATGTGCTGTTTGGAAAGTGTCTGGAAAGACTACAGCATTATTAAAATAAAATAAAGCAAGACAGTCCTGAGAACAGAAGGTCCTTGCAATAGCTGAAAGGAACAGAGGCAACAGAAGCCTTTTTTTGGGTCAGTGCCCCTATGTTCTATACTCATAACAATAAATATACAACTCCAGGCCCCAAGTGGACTATATATTATATTATTATTGTTATTTATTATTTGTATTACCATAGCACCTAGAAGACCTAGTCATGCACCATGAGCCCACTGTGCTAGGCAGTGTACAAAGACAAAAAAACAAACAAACGAAAAAGGTCCCTGCTCCATCTTACAGTCCAAGACATATGACAATAAATGAATACAGATAGACTGATGGAGGTGTACAAGGAAACAATGAGTCAGTATATGTCAGCCTGATTGGCAGTGGTGTCAGCACACTTGCGGCCTAACTGTAACACATAATCTCAGATCCAAAATATGCTGCAATCGAATAGAAATGAGGCTGCAGCCTAATAAAAGATTGCCGTCAATCCTGTGCTGGACAGCCCCAGTAACCTAGCCCCTTTTTGGCTCAGAATGATGGGTTGATAATTAACTGACAAGGCCTATCTCTGAACTCTTAACCACAGCATCATTACAAGGTGAATCAGCCCCATCCCCATATTGATTTTAATTGCAACCTCTTCTGTCAGGATTACCACCCTACCATATGAAACTGTTAACCAAGAGAACAGAGAATGTGACCCAGGAGGAGAACCATACTGACCCTGATTACAACACTCTTTAATTACATTATCACATAGTACAATATAATGTTATATAATCTTTTCTACAAACTTAAGTATGCATACCTATCACCTTGTAGTACCAGGCACTGCTCAAGGCCATGAAAGTCACTCATATAAACATTACACAGCAAACCATACTTAAACAAATTTCTACACATTAAACATCACACACACTAATAGTCAAAATTTGCATCACAGTTTACTGTCCCGTTCCTGAGTGGTACTCAAGAAAAGCTTAACTGTTCATGTGTGTTCAGCTAAATTAACTTTGTGTTTATCTGCTTCATTTGACATAGAGCAGGGGAAAGCGTACATGGTAGCTCCCATGAGGGAATACTGGAGCCACCAAGGGAAGAGTGTAAAATCATTGATTATGTAGATTATCCTTGAAAATAAGAAGGGGACCACATTTCTCTGTTTCATTCTGTAAAATGGAGAGATGCAGGCCAAAGCCTCCTGGTTAATACTATGGATGACAGGCTGATTGTCCCTCCACATGCCACTTTCTTGTTTTTTAAAGTAACCCCCACAAATGCAGACAGATATTAGTATGAGATAAAAACACAGCTGTATCCTGTGATGCCATGGGGGAATAATTGTTTTAAAGAAGATATGGAATTTTACAGTACTGTGCATGCTGCCCATCTAAGTACATCATAGTCTGACACCTGTGTCCTTGTGAAACAGTCTGACTAACTTGTGAGCAGGCATGATGCCAGTCTAACAGATGGATGTGAGTGAAGGCAGCCAAGAGATCACGTACTATATGTGCATCAAGTGTGCTAGTTGAGGGCAGGATTCCCAGACAGAAATAGCCAAATGTTTGCCCTTTGTAATGTTGTATTTGCAAATTTGTACAAAAGAAAAAGAATCAAATTCAGACAAAAATAATGGTTATCATAATAGGAACAGAGAAGTAGGAATGGAAGAAGAATAAAATCTTTCTCTATGTATTTGATATGAACAATATAGCTGCACAGTATAGAACAATATTTTCAAGAGTGGCCTCTCATTTTGTATGTCTCAGTTTTTTGATACCCATGTTTTGACCCCTTTGTCAACATTTTCAAATGTGGGTGCTTAAAGTAAGTGAGGCAGGGAAAGGGTTAATGTTCTTCAGCGGGGATTTGTGCAAGGTCACACAGCACATCTGTAACAGAGCCCACATTTCCTGACTCCCTGTCCTGTGCATTAGATGCCAAGCCAGTAAGAAAAGTAATCTGTTAGCACACCAGTTTGTAATAAGTTGATCTTCTTTATTTAGTGCCTTTGGCAACAAGGACAGAGTTCTATGTGTAACAATGATTTTAAACCCATATGATGTACAAATCATAGTATAGACCAGCTGAACTATCATGCAAGGAGCTGAAAATGAGGGCCTGACCAAATTGCAACCATAAAGAGAGAATAAAAAATCAATGTATATTTAAGATTTGCTAGTAACTTGTCAGACCTACTCGGTATATCATGTGATATTACAATGTTGTCATTTGCAGTGCTATATAATAATGCTAGGTCAGAGGCAAAGATGGGCTTTATTTGCCATTTGGATGCTACACAAATACAGTAAAACAGTCAGTGCTTCTACTCTGAACATCCTTTCAAGGAGTTAGAATTAGGTTGTACACATTCTCTCCAGGATGAAAATTTATATACTGTTAAGTACAAGGATTCTGCCAGAGGCTGGATCTTTAACCATGTTCTTAAAAATTATCTTACCTAGATGTATGTTGTGAGTGGCAAAATGAAAGGCAGGATTGTGACCTTCTCTGATGACAGCACACAGGGGACTAGGGAGATTCAAGATATCCTCTTTGCTCCCCTGCATGGGCCACCCAAATCAGGGGTCATGGAGTGTGTGGAATGCAGCTTAAAAAGGGCTATTATTTCCCCTGCACAGGCAGGTGGGCAGGGAGTGGGTGAAGCCATGGGTTCTCCCCTCAGTGAGCCAGGCAGCCAACTTGAACTAGCCTGGGGGTGGTTGTAATTTGCTGCTGGTATAGACCATCAGCAAATTACTAGCCCTGGGAGCATGCAGAAATCAGGGAGGAAAGTGTGCATCAGAAAAGTGTCTCTGAGATAATAAGGCCTTCAAAATTATTCCTTTTCCTTACTCACCAGCCATTGGCACAACCTGCCCCATGGAATGTAGATTCGAAGCCAAGAGAAAGCAGAGAACCTCTCTCTTACCTCCACCATTTCCCACTCCCCTTTTAAAGTGTAATCAGTATAGATAGATGTCAGGATGATTACTCTTTAAAAGCCTTAAATCAGACGATGTATATCTGTGGTGTATATCTGTGACTTCAATGCAGGAGAGCGAGGCACTTGCCTACTTAAAGACTTGGAACAAAAACTATTTAAGGGGACTCGTTTCTAATTACTTGTCTCTTTCTGCAGTTTTGCCTTTTCAGGAACTTGAGGACCCAAAGGACCAGTGTCTACTTCTATCTTCAGTGGAGCTCCTGGTGAAGTAAAGGTGGCCCAATCTGGTGTCATGTATGGATATGTTCCAATGAACAGCCAAAAACTACAAGGCCCAAACTTTGAACCCCTTACTCTCACTGGTGAGCAGTTACTCACACATATAGATTCCAGTGGAAATTCTCATGCAGTTAACTAACATAATTGAACCTTTAAGAGCTTTTGGCTCCCTAATTGAATGTATTCATACGTAGGGCTAGCCTAAGACACCTTTCCACATGTTGAAACATATTAATGTCCGTGAGCCCTAGCACTGTTGTATCTGAGTGCTTCACAATCTTTACCACAGTTATCATCACAACACCCTTGCGAGCAGGAATGTGCTATTATCCTCCTTTGGAGAGGGAGAACTGAGGCACAGAGAGACTAAGAGACTTTTCCGAGGCCCACGAGAAAGAGAATGTGTGGTACAGCAGGGAACTCAATCTGTGTTTCCTGAGTTCCAGGCTAGGGACATAACCATTATCCTTCCTTGCTGATAGTCACTCAACTTATTTCAACAGGACTACTTATGGCATAAGGCATCACACAATGTCAGTAAAGGTGGCCAAATCTGCCCTTTGCTGTAGAAAACTGAGCTGAAAATCTTTTGAGACAAAATGTTTGGTAGATTTTTAGTACTCCAAGGTTTTAGATAGGCTTTTACCTCAAGAGTCTTCAACACCTTGGCTCATGTGGATGGATCTGCAACTGCATTAGATGTGGGCAATTTACATACATTATCTGTCGACTCATCAGAAACAGTATCTAAATGATTAAGTAGTTCACTAAAATGTTTATGCCACCATTGGTGGCTGGCAGAGTGATCTGTGACTAGAGATTCGCCATTAGCACTTGTTAGCATTGGCAAGGCTATATGAGTAGGGCTGTGTACAGTTTTGACTGCATAACATGGCCAACCACACTGCTCTCTAGAAATTTCTTACTAAATTTGGATATCCAGGCAAATTTATTAACATAGTTTGGAATTCCATGAAGACATGGCCGAAAGAGTTAGCACTGATGGTGATCCAGCAGACCCGTTTCCACTCACAAATGGGGTGAAGCAAGGATGTGCTCTTGCTCCTACTATTTTTGGTCTATTCTTTGCTGCGTTGCTAGAGGAAGTCCTCCATAGCTCTTCAAATGGAGTCTTTTTGTATGCTTCTGTACTGATAAGCTCTTCAGTCTTTTCCATCCCCAGGCAAACACCAAGGTGATAGAAGAGTTGGTCCAAGAACTGATCTATGTTACTGATTGTGCCTTGATGGCATACTTTGAAGGAGCACTACAAGATCCTACAAACTTCTTTGCTGTGGCAGCTCATAATTTTGGCCTCATCATCAGCCAAATGAAAATTGAGGTTATGGACCAGCCAGCTCTTCAACATTCTTATCAAGATTTGTCAATAAAATTGGAAGGTATCATGCTCCAAACAGTTTACTTATCATGGCAGCATGTTGAACAACAACAACACAATCAACCATTAAGTGGATGTACAAATTAAGAAAGCCAGAGCTGCATATGATTGCCTCCTTCACCAAATCTGGAAGAAACATGGAATCTGTATATAGACAAAAATCAAAATCTACGATGCTTGTGCCCTCTTGACATTACTCCATGGGTGCAAAACAGCACATTAAAAAACTTGACAGTTTCTATTTGCAACACGTACAATGATTGCAGGGCATTCAAATGTCTTCCAAAATGGAAGTCCTGATGAAAGCTGGCTTAGTCAGTATTGAGGCTCATTTGAGCTGCACTCAACTGAGATGAACTGGCCATGTAATTCATATGCCTGAGACCCATCTATCAAAACAAGTCTTGTATTCCAAATTAAGCTCCAGCACTCATAAGCATGGAGGGCAGATGAAATGCTTCAAAGACAACCAGAAGCAAACTCTGCATAAAATGAACGTTACTGTTGTGACCTTTGCGCAACTGGTGATTGATCATATTGTATGGTGCCACATCATAAGCATGGGTGTCCACAACTTTGTGAAGATTTGCGTGAGCAGATGCAAGCACAGTGCCAAGGACAGAAACAATGTGCAGCTCAATCCACGCAACTAGGCAAATGGCTGGCCAGTGCAGTAAACGTTCTTCTCAGAGTCATGCAAAGACCTTTAGTACAAACTGTCATTGTCAACATCATCCTCAAAATTGAGGTCACCAGCATCACCTCCAGAGTATCCTTTCTTGTGTCATATTGGTTTCATATTTCTGCTTCTAAATTGAGAATTCAGGAGTGGAAATGATTAACTTGCTGGAAAAAATACAGTACAAAAGAATGCTGTTTTATCATTTTAAAAATATGAAATTATTTCTAAGTTCAAAACACAATAAAAGAAATATTAAAATACAGAAACTGAGAATCCTGGCAGAATACATGTTACAAAAGAAAGAAACATAAAGACTTACTTAATGGATCTTACTCTTTCTTTTTGATAGTTTGTGGTAGCTTAGGGAATAGGGAAGGCTAAAGGTAGCGCATGTGGCCAAGTCTTAACTGTGTGGTCTTCCCCATTTACAGACCCTCCCACTTTCTTTGAGGCTCTCCAACCAAGTCAGGTGACCCTTAGTGAGCCTTTTCTGAACAAAAATTACTTCACTTAGGCCCCAGGTAGAAGAAGAAAGAGGACACTTCAATGTATTAAAAGCTTTTTTTGTTTCTCCTGGGAGTTAGATATTTCTTTTCCGTGACTTTTCTGGGACATTTCAAATAGATTCCAGCCCTATGAAAATTAATGACTCTCCTGGTCACCACTTGAATTCAAGCGATTCTTATGCTAGGTGCTAAAGCATAAGCCCTTGGTACAGTTAAAGTGCAATCCTTTTCTCCCAGGTTCACATGGAATTTCTTATCTTATAAAAGTAAAACAACATTGCTGTTACAGTGGGGAAAAATATCAAAAGTCGCTTCCTGTTTATGTTACGCCCACTTCTACTAGTGATGAGAATAAAACTTGATTTTCGTGTTAGATGTTTTTGAGATTTATGGATGAAAAGTGCTATATGACAGCTATGTATTATTGATATGTCACTTTTACATAAGACTTTATGATAATGTTGATGTATAGCCCACTAGATTGTATGGAGGATTTCATGGCTGAGCTGTCTAAGATATGCAGTTTGGATGGGCCAGCTTGAGTCTGATAGGACGTGATCAACACTAGGATTTAATGAGAAGTTTAAGGAGAGCTCTCACAGGGTAAGGTATGTACTTGACTTTTTTTTTTTTGTTTGAACTGCTTAGGATATTTCAGCTATCTGGGTCCTCATCTTCTTTTATGAGATTCAGTGCAGTGGTATTTTACACTTATACTGGCAATAGAGAGTTTGTTTTCGTAGTCACTCTGGAACTAATGAACACTAAGGATTTGCTTGGTTTTCTTACAGCTGCTGAACCTAGGGTGACCAGATAGCAAGGGTGAAAAATTGGGACGGGGGTAGGGGGTAATAGGCACCTATATAAGACAAAGCCCCAAATATCAGGACTGTCCCAATACAGTCAGGACATCTGGTCACCCTAGCTGAAGCATACATGTGACTTGACCTTCTAGCTAGGGTGTTGCAGAGGGCTAGAGATTTGCTGACTCGTCACAGTGCTTTGGCTATTTTTTGTGCATGAAGGCCATGTGCATGTGGTTGAATTGTAAAGTAACCATATATCCCAGACTTTCACATGATGTCCCATGGTTCTTTCAGGTCACCTGAAAGCTCTTGGTTTTTCATTTAATTGATCAGAACATTTACTTTTTCAATAACAAAATATTCAAGCAAGACATATTGCTATACCACGTAGGATTTTCTCTGTGTATACTGGGAACAATCTAGTGTGGTGTTTCCCAAATGGTGGGTCCTGGTCCCCTAGTGGGTCACAGAAAGGTTCTATATAGGTTGTGAGCCTGGTGCTGAGGGGAGGCTCTGGAGGAGGGGGTTTGGAGAGAGAGCCTGCCAAGAACTCACTCTGCAGTGCTGGCTCCTCTCCTGCTGGGCTGACCCTGACTCCCTGCTCTGGTCATTGTGACGTGGCACACTGGGCCAAAGTGCCACTCAAGTTTGGCCCAGTTGCCCCTCTCTCATAACACAGGGGTGGCTAGGCCATGCCTAAGTGGTGCTGCAAGTCTGTGTGCCAGGTTGCAATGCCCAGAGAGGGGAGACAGCCAGGCCCAGACCCATGGGACAGAAGCTGCCACTACAGGATGAACGAGGGCAGGCTTGCTCTCAAACCCTCCCTCCTGGAAACCACCTCTCTGCACCAGGCTGGAATTAGGTGCTGGGGTAAAGGGTGCTGCCATACCTCTTGGCAGGGCGAGGAAGAGGCAGTGATGGTGGTAGACCAGAAAGATGCTGGCTTATGATGATTTTGGGCTCTTTCCACGAATTTGGACCCTGAGTGGGTTGCAAAAAAAGACAAAATGCAGTTGGTGTTTCACCTTAGTAAAAAATTGTAGAACCACTGATCTAATGGAATGGGTTTTCAGTATAATGAAGCGACAAAGAGTCCTGTGGCACCTTATACACTAACAGAAGTATTGGAGCATAAGCTTTCGTGGGTGAATACCCACTTCATCAGATGCATGACTCAGTATAATGAAGTGCTTTGAGTGAAGAGAAAAATCAAGTGAGTTTAGCCACTATTAAAGTTGTTCTTTTGCTCAAAGAAGAGGTTAATGACACTTATTCAGTTTTTCTTATACAGTAACTCCTCGCTTAACATTATAGTTATGTTCCTGAAAAATGCGACTTTAAGAGAAACAATGTTAAGTTAATTCAATTTCTCCATAAGAATTAATGTAAATGGCAGGGGTTAGGTTCCAGGGAAATGTTTTTTGCCAGACAAAAGACTATACATACACACACACACACACACACACACACACACACACACACACACACACACAAATATACACAGTATACATTTTAAACAAACAATTTAATACTGTACACAGTAGGGTGACCAGACAGCAAGTGTGAAAAATCGGGACAGGGGGTGGGGGGTAATATGAGCCTATATAAGAAAAACAAACAAACCAAGATCGGCACTGTCCCTATAAAATCGGGACATCTGGTCACCCTAGTACACAGCGATGATGATTGTGAAGCTTGGTTGAGGTGGTGAAGTCAAAGGGTGGAAGAGGGTGGGATATTTCCCAGGGAATGCCTTACTGCTAAATGATGAACTAGCACTTGGCTCAAGGGTTAACACATTGTTGTTAATGTAGACTCACACTCTACAAGGCAGCATGAATGGAGGGAGGGGAGACAGCATGGCAGAGAGAGACAGAGACACACACAGTGTGTGTGAGAGAGAGACGCGCATTACCCCTTAAAGTACTCTGACCCCACTCTAAGTACATTGCCTTTTTAAGTAGATCAGCAAGTTGAAACAGCAGCTGCTCCCAGCAAGCTCCCTCCGTCCTGAGCCCTGTCATGTCTCTGCCAGCTCTGTGGAGATGGGGTAAAAGAGCAGTGGGGGCAGGAGCAGAGGGGAGGGGAGGGGGACACCCTGACATTAGCACCCCTTCCCCCCCTTGCACAGCAAGCAGGAGGCTCCCGGGAGCAGCTCCAAGGCAAAGGACAGGAGCAGCACATGGCAGTGGAGGGAGGGACACCTGAACTGCCTGACAATTGATAGCCTGCTGGGCGGCTGCTGCACAGGGAATTTAGGGGAGCTGATAGTGGGGCTGCCAGTCCACCCTGGTTCCAAGCCCCCACCAGCTAGCTCCAATGGGCTGCTCTTCCTGCAAGCAATGGACAAAGCAGGTGGCTGCCAAACAATGTTATAAGGGAGCATTGCACAACTTTAAACAAGCATGTTCTCTAATTGAGCAGCAATGTAACAACGAAACAACCGTTAACCGGGACGACTTTAAGTGAGGAGTTACTGTATAATACTTAGTCCTGCCATGAGTGCCGGGGAGTGGACTAGATGACCTCATGAGCTCCCTTCCAGTCCTATGATTCTATGATTCTTGATAAACTTATTCAGACGACTAAATTACTGGAAAAAAATCCTACATTTCTGTAGCTATTGAATAAATCTGGCAGTAGAGACTTCAGCCCACTTTAAAAATAAAGTCTAACTTTGTTTCTTGTAAACTATTTTGCAACCCTAAAAATGTTGTAAAAAGCTATCCCAGATTTTATTTTGAAAATGCGGCAATTTTATTTAATGGTGGTCTCTGTGAACTGAAGCAGTTGGGCCACAGACTGAAGAGGAGTTAACTGGGAAGTCACCTAGGCCCAGATCTAAAGTATTTAGGTGCTTGACGCTCATTGATTTCAATAGGAGTTAGGTATCTAAATACCTTTCAGGATCTGGGGGCTACAGTCTGATCTTCTGCACAAGGGCTTTGTGTTGGCACAGAGAAGAGCTGTGACCCAGTGAGATGTAACCTCAGACATCGACATCATGAAGAACTATTCAGCTGAATTCTTTCGGGTGCTGCACAGTTTAATTACTCCAGAGTGTCTTGTCTCAATAGTAATCGGTGGAAGAAACTGTCCTGACAAGCAGTCTTGAGTCTGGTCTCTTGCTGGGTCTTTGGTTTGATTTCAGGAGTTGTGAGAATCCTTTAGATTTTCCCTCCCCCATCCCTCCCCTTTTTCTTTTTTGGTTTTGACTTGGTTTTTTTTTTATAAGGTTCTCTGAGATCCATCATCCATTTCTCTCTCTTTTGTCCAGCTTGATGCCATGGCTGAGGTGCCATTACTGGCAGGCATTATCAACATCTCAGTCAGTGAAGATTTGATGGTCAAAAAAATAAACAGTTGGTCAAAAAAATTTGAATTTAGAAATTTTTCAAAGAAAAAAGGGACATTTTTTTTCACAAATAATTCATCTTGTCTTCCAATCAGCTCTACGAAATATGCAGGGATCATCCCCACTCAAGAAACCATCTCTTGACACTGCAGTATCTGGGGGGGAGGAAAACAGTGTTTCCCCCCTCAACTTTCTTCCCTCCCCTTCTGGAGAGGGAAGAAGTAAGGATCAAATCAGAGGAATCTCAGATTGCTGATAGAAAAAGCTGCAGATACTCCCTACTTCCTGCAGGGACTGCTGTCTGGAGCCACACCAGTTCCCTCCTGTTTGCCTCCACACCAGCTCTAAGTGCGGAGCAGAGGGAGGTCAGCCTGGCAGGGAAGGTGCTGGGCTGGTACAGAGGAGCTGCCTACATTTCCCAGGCTTACAAATGCCTAACTGGCAGGGGCAGGTACAAATAGCTTATTTATATCCTTACAGGGGATATTTGCATTCATACCTAATGTGTACACAATTTTTTGTGCACAGTTGTGTGCATCTACATTTAAAAAATTGTTCATAATAATTCTGGGAAGCTCGAGGATATTGAAGCACATGGATCCACACACAGACATATGAAAGATTAAAAAAGAACAATTGAAATAGGACCTCTCTGTCTCTTTCTCCCTGGGTGCTTAGGGCCCAGTAGGTGTTCATTGGCAACGATCAGTATCTTCTTTTCCCTTCTTGATTTGGTTCCTCCTGAAGCTGAGATGTATTTGTGCAGGAGTCAGCACTGAAGATCCATTCACAAATTGCCCCAAAATTACTGTGACATAAATGTAGTCTTTAACTTTTTCTTCTGTATGCTTTGGAAACTGATTTCTAAGTCCATAAATGTTAAAAATGTTAGAGACCCTTGTTAGAAGAAAAATCTGGTAGAAAAGGAAAAAAGCAGAAATTCACAAATCAAAACCAGTGAATTGTAATGACCAGAATACTAACCCTATACATCCACATTAAAGAAATAAAATACCAATACCACTTTTCACAGGGACGTAGAAGAAGAATATAAAAAGGCATGTATCAAGAAAAAAATCATTGAAAAAAAAGCAAATTTCAGTATGACAGGAACCATGGAAGAATTATGCAGGTTTTCACAGAGATGTCACTTTAAAGCCTCTCCACATTCTATTTGGTATATTCCATTTATTTAGGGCTAGAATGTAATTCTACAATCCAGCCTAAGAAAGGGGTAGCATGTACCTGCACTGTCCCAGGAACAGGTCACGAACCATATTGTGGCTCAGAGTCATCTGTTTCCTGCTTCCTCCTTGTTCCAGAGAGGGGAAATAATCTGTGTCATGCCCTTTGCTTGCACTGATTAATTCTCCCTATGCATGGATTACAGTGTATGGGGAGGAATGTTGGAGGGTCTAGAACCAAGGTTCCAGATCTTTCAACATTCCATCTCCACCTACCAGGGAATAAAAATAGCAATGTGTGCAGTATATGGAGGGCACCTCTGCATGATCTCGAAGAAGGGCTCCCATTTGGGCTTTTTCTATTTATATTTTCCCTCTGCTTTTGTCCTTAGAAACTTACTGGAATAGTCCACAATATTTGTATTAGTTGTCTTGTAGTAGCAACTAGGCTGTGTTAAGCACTTTCCCAATGGAGAGGAAGACACAGTCCTTGCCCTGGAAAAGTGTACAATTTAAAAATAAAGACAGAGAAAGGGATACAGCATACAAGCAAAGGACCTGAATTCTGCCTACCTTACTTTTGTTGAGTAATAGCTTACTCTGCAACTAGCACTATTGATTGAAATAAAACTACTAATTGAGTGCAGTATTACACAGTGTATGTAAGGGTGTAAGAAGAGAGGCAAAACTGAGCAGAGTGATAAGGCAAGCTTGTTGGCTTCATATTTTTGTTTTTAGTTAAACACACTATATTCCTCTCCCCCATCAATCCTCCCCTTCATTTTCCTCTGGCTTTAATCTCCTCATAACCAATCTCCTCTGTGATGCTTCATGGGGGTATCCAGGGTTGTGAGGCACCTCACTACCATCTGCCCTTAGTGTGAGAATGCCTTCTCTTTGTCTGCCTTGGGTCAGTTCCCCAACTCCACTGGTCACAGACAACACAAGCATTTCCTTCTATGCCTTGCAGGCCCTGGTGTCACTCTGCAGCTTAGTAACTAGCAAATTCTAATCCTTGAGCCCTCTGAGCATCTCCCTGGAGTGTCCTGTCTGTTTCCAAAGAAACAGAATACAGCCCAGTTTACCAGTTCCACCACAGATCGCCTCTGCTTAATGCACAGCACTTAGATATATTTATAGTGAAATCAAGTAGAAAGTTTATTTATCAAAGCATAGTGATTCAAGTAATAACAAGTAGAAGTATTGGAAACAAATGGTTACATACAAAATGAAATCATAACATGCATTCTAGAGCCTACACTTAATTAACAAGATATTCTCATGCCCTGTAGAGTAATGATCATCCAAAGGCTTTGCAGTAAGCTTCAGCAGGCTAGCTGTAACCCTCCTTTCATGAGATACGCATTCTGTCAGTTTGCCTTCTAGGTGAAGGATTGTGTGTGTTTCTTTGCACTACAAGATATACCAGCCCAGTCCTTTGTCTTTATTCATAAGCAAGACACCTCCGCTATTTGTTTTGTCCTGTAGATTTTCTCTCTTGTAGATTTTGTAATCTCTTAATTTGCACCTGGCTCAGAATGCAATTAGGCATAAAATGCACAAATGGGGAAACCGGGAGATAAGTGTCAGTTACCTCCTGCCTGAAAAGAACATCTCTGAAGTATTTCACCTTCTGGTAATCTGCCTTAATCCCAAAACCCTAAGAATATAATTTTCAGTATAGATAAATAATTCCTTAAATATTATCCATACATATATGTCACAATGACCAATAAGCTACTGGCTCTCAGTACAGACCTCACATGTTACCCTCTGGTGAAGTATTATGCAGATATCCAACCCAAAGGATCCCGGTACAAACTGATGCACCCCTGTGACCTCTGCCAGTTAGCATCAAGAGGTCCCTGGATCACATCTCTGCTCTGCATCAATGAACAGTTCACTCATTGGTTAAATACATTAAATAAGTAGCGGACGTAGCTAGTTTCTTGTAGTCATCATGAAATAAGTGGCTCTTCAGGGGAATCTAAGTGAGGAGAGGACATTGGCTTTGTGAACCAGATTAGGAAGGTGGTTCCATATGTAGAGAGTGTCATGGAAGATTGCATGGAGATGACTGTGGAGAAAGGAACAAACAGAACATCAGGGCAGTGACAATTCTGGCATGTAGGGTAATAGGCATAATGTTTAAAAAGGAAAGGGCAGAGTTAGGCAGAGCACTGAACAACAACCAGCTTGAACTGGATGTGGTTGAGAAGGGAGAGACAATGACGACTGAGAAAGATGCGGTGATATTATCATTCTGTAGTGCCACAGGGTCTTCTCCTTATCATTCCTCAATACTAAGGAAAGAGGAGAACTCTAGTATCTCCTGCACCTTTTAGTTTCATTCTCAGGCCCTTCATCAAGCTAACAATCTAGCTTGGTCTCCTGCTCTCCTGAGATTACTTCCTTTTCCCTGCAGCCATCACATTCCCTGTTCTCTAGACATACCCTGAAGTACATTTCTAAGAGTTTTGCACAACCACTGTTCCTTTAAGTGGGAGAAAAAAGCCTACATGGTCTGGAAAACAGACACAGTCCTGGATTCTCTGCTTCAAATGATGACTAAGAGCCTTCAGACAGGCTGAATGTAAGAGTAAATAGTCTCTAAATTCCTTCCTGCTCCAGAAAGAAGAGAAAATTAAAGTCTGAAGATCTCATCTTCCTCCAGAAAGTCAAAACAAAACACAGTCCTTAAAACAGAATAAAACACAGAACTCATGGAGTAGGTTCTGTCCCTCTGCAGCAGCCTGACGGCAGATCCACTCCTAATACCTATTCCTATTCCCTAATGTTGCTCCAGGTTGGGTTACTAGAAGGCTAATGAGCTCCAAATGATTCTGAGCTCTGTCCATTAACCCTTTCCTCCTCTATTTAGAGCACCATCACTTTTTATCTTACCTATGTTCTTGAATTGCTCATGCCTCTGAGGGGGCCCATGTCTGGGTAAGGAAGAAAATCTTAGTGGCTGCTTTTTGCATGGTCTGCAAGAGTTACAGTAATGAAAAATGAGGCCCTAAATGAGTGTTTTAGCTATGTGGACAGAGAGAAATGTGCTGATCTTAGAGAAGTAGTGTAGAGAGGAAGTGAAAGAAGTAGCAAGATTTAGACCCCACTTACATACATGGGGTGAAGGAGAGGAGGAGTTGAAACTTATTCCCAGGAAATGGGCCTAGGAGGATGGCGGAATTGTCAATGGTGACAAAGAATAGTGACAGTAATGAAGGCTTCCAAGAAAGGCTCACATGTTCAGTTTTGGATATATTAAACTCACGTTGGAAGTGAGACATCCAAGACAAGGTGTTAGAGAGACAGGTCCTTTAAAAAATTTCTCTTTTAGTTGTGCTTGTGAAGTCTGTGTAGTTTTGGGGATTTTTTTTGCAGAGAAAAGGAGCTGTTTGGTAGATGAGTCACATAATATTTTTTCTTGCTCACTTTGTCATTATGACAGGTCAGTTATTTTATATGAGGCTACAGCAGGTGTCGGCAACCTCTGGCACATGGCTCACCAGGGTAAGCACCCTGGCAGGCCAGGCCAGTTTGTTTACCTGCCACATTGGCAGGTTCGGACAATTGGGACTCCGACTGGTTGCGGTTTGCCGCTCCAGGCCAATGGGGGCTGCGAGAAGCGGTGCGGGCTGAGGGATGTGCTGCCCATGGCTTCCCGCCTCCCCCATTGGCCTGGAGTGGTGAACCGCGGCAGTGGGAGCCACGATCGGCCGAACCTGCCGATCCGGCAGGTAAACAAACTGGCCCGGCCCACCAGGGTGCTTACTCTGGCAAGCCGCGTGCCAGAGGCTGCCGACCCCTGGGCTAGAGCCTGGTTACCCTTTAAGAATTACTGTTTTTAGTTTGCTGTTTGCATAAGAGTTTGCTGGCTAGAAATGATTAGGCATAAAAATTTATATTGATTCTTAAATGTTTAACAATTATGTTTCACAATAGCTGTATGATCATTCCTGGGATCTGAAGATTTTAATTTAAGATGAAATAATCATCACAAAAGAGGGTTTGTATAGGATTTCACTGAACTTTTAAAAAAGCTTTTCAAAGGGAATATCAATACACAGAAGTCTGCAATACAGTATATTTTGATTTCTGAGCAGTTTAAGCAAAAGACTAAATGTGTAAATGAAAATCACTTGTGTTTATGG
The DNA here is from genome assembly GCF_020497125.1 of Mauremys mutica. Classification (NCBI taxonomy): domain Eukaryota; kingdom Metazoa; phylum Chordata; order Testudines; family Geoemydidae; genus Mauremys; species Mauremys mutica. The sequence continues at coordinate 76,336,329 of NC_059074.1, forward strand.
GTATGTCTACACTACAAGACTATTTCGAATCAACTTAATTCGAATTTGTAGAATCGACCTTATGAAGTCGAAGTTGTGTATCCACACTAAATACACTAGTTCGACTGTGTGAGTCCACAGTAACGGGGCCAGTGTCGACTTTGGAAGCGGTGCACTGTGGGAAGCTATCCCACAGTTCCCGCACTCCCTGCTGCCCATTGGAATCCTGGGATTTCCCCCCAATGCATGCTGGGGGGAAAAATGTGTCGAGGGTGGTTTTGGGTAACTGTCATCATTGAAAGCAGCAAAGAATCCTGTGGCACCTTATAGACTAACAGACGTTTTGCAGCATGAGCTTTCGTGGATGAATACCCACTTCTTCAGATGCAAGACATCTAGACATTGACTTGCATCTGAAGAAGTGGGTATTCACCCACGAAAGCTCATGCTGCAAAACGTCTGTTAGTCTATAAGGTGCCACAGGATTCTTTGCTGCTTTTACAGATCCAGACTAACACGGCTATCCCTCTGATACTTGTCATCATTGAACCGTCAATCACGCCCTCCCTCCCTCCCTACCTGAAAGCGCCTGCGGGCAATCTGTTCGTGCACTTTTCTGCTCAGTGACAGCGCGGGCGCCACAGCACTTTGAGCACGGATCCCGCTGCAGTTATGGCCGTTGTCAACTCCTCGCACCTTATCGTCCACCTCTTCCACAGTCAGCTGCTGAGAAATAGGGCTACTTTTCAATGGTGCTGCGAGCACTGGTGGACCATGGGGGTCGTTTTACCAACATCAACGTCGGGTGGCCAGGCAAAGTTCATGACGTGCGTGTTTTCAGGAACTGTGGTCTGTTTAGATGCCTGCAGGAAGGTAGTTTCTTCCCGGACCACAAAATAAGTCTTGGGGATGTGCAGATGCCTATAGTGATCGTCGGGGACCCAGCCTACCCGCTAATGCCCTGGCTCGTGAAGCTCTGTGCAGGCGCCTTGCACAGCGACAAGGAACTCTTCAAGTACCAGCGAGCAGTGAGCAGCGTGACCTGTGACTGTTCAGTTTCTTTACAGAGAAGCTGAACCTGCCCCTGTTTCTTTACCAAGTTACTGTTGACTAGCATCTGCAGTTACATACCCCGCCCACCCCGCTTCCCCAACTTCCAACACACGTTTAAAAATAAAATACATGTTCCACTGTAACTTTACAAAGGTTTCTTTATTGATGACTTTGCGTTACAGGGTTGAAACTGGGACACGGACTGTGCTGGGTAGGGTGTGCAGTGATGTAAAGACTGCCTGTAAACTCGAGGAATGACAGGCTCCTGCTCCCAGAGCGGTCTGCAGTGCCGGACTGGATGTTTCAACGGAGCCTGCCATCCCTCCTTTTTGGGACTCTGTGTGCGGGGGCTATGTGGCCTTTTGGCGGGGGAGGACGGATACAGATTCCTCTGCTGCGTGGCTCTGTGGTCCAGGACAGGGACCGTTGCATGAGATCTGTAACCCCCCTCCCCCGCTACAAAGTCACGTACCCCCCCACCCACACAGAACCTGCAAACCACCTCCCATACCGACCAGGGTGCGTACTGACTGCAGTGTGTGTGTGACCTGCTGCTGATCCTGCCCCCATGTCTGTACCCTGGTAAAGGTGATTGTCCTGTCAAATTACCAACCCCCTTGCCCCCCTTCAAACACAGTCTCCTCTAAAAGAACATGACGGAAACAGTAATTAACAGAAAAGTATTTTTTATTATCAACTAGACAGTTAGGGGATGAAACTGGGATGGGGGCTTGGGTGAGGCGGGAAGGAAAGGACTTCTCAAAATTTAGGGTATGAGAGCTTTTGGGTACTTGAGCACTCTGCTGGGGTGCAGTGACAGTTTACACGGCCTCTGGCGCCCCTCCTTCTGGTTATTTTGGGTGAGGGGGGTATGGGACTTTGTGGCGGGGGAGGGCGGTTGCAGATACACTGCAGGGGGGCTCTGTCCTCCTGCCTGAGGTCCTGCAGAACATGCACAAGGCGCAGGAGCATGTCCGTTTGCTCCCTCATTAGTCCAAGCAGCGTTTGAGTCGCCTGCTTGTCTTCCTCACGCCACCTCTCCTCCCGTTCGCTGTGTGAGCGCTGGTACAGAGAGAGGGTCTCCCTCCACTGGCTCTGCTGGTCCGCCTCGTCTCGGGAGCACCCCATAAGTTCAGCGAACATCTCGTCCCGTGTCTTTTTCTTTCGCCGCCTAATCTTTGCCAGCCTCTGTGAGGGGGATGCTGTGGCGGGTCTGGAGACAGTCGAAGCTGTGTGATGGGAAAAAGGGAGTGAATTCCTTGCAAAGATAAATTTTTGCGAACAATGAACACAGTCTAATCTGTCTCTGTGAATTCTGGGTTGAGATCCCAGTGCCTGATGGGGCAAAACCCATTTTCGCGGGTGGTTCTGGGTAAATGTCGTCAGTCATCCCTTCCTCCGGGAAAGCTACAGCAGACAATCATTTCAAGCCCGTTTCCCCTGGATTGCCCTGGCAGACGCCACAGCGTGGAAACTATGGAGCCTGTTTTGCCTTTTGTGCCTGTCACCGTATGTGTACTAGATGCCGCTGACAGAGGCGGTCCAGCAGCGCTACACAGCAGCATGCTTTTGCTTTTGCATGACAGCAGAGATGGTTACCAGCCATATTGTACCATCTACCATACCATAAAATTGGTAATAAGATGGGCATGGTTACCAGTCCTTTTGCACTGCACCATTTGCTGCTGTCATAAGTGCCCCTGGCTGCTCTTAGCCAGGGGCGCAAAAGCCAAAATTGGGAATGACTCCCTGAGTCAATCCCTCCTTTTTGGTATCTAAAAATAGAATCAGTCCTGCCTAGAATATGGGCAAGTGTACTAGAGAACCACTGTATCAGAGAACCAGAGAGCACAGCTGCTCTGTGTCAGATCCTGCATAGATTATGAGCTGTATGCTATTCACAGGGGGTGCTCCTGCAACAACCCCACCTGTTCATTCCATTCTTCCCCAGCCTTCCTGGGCTACCATAGCATTGTCCCCCCACTTGTGTGATGAAGTAATAAAGAATGCAGGAATAAGACACAGTGACTTGTTAGTGAGAAATGAGTGGAAGGCAGCCTCCAGTTGCTATGATAGTCCAGATAGGACATTAAGGAGTGTGGAGGAGAGGAGCCCAGCATCCTGCTGCTAGTCCAGGGGCAATTGAATCTTTTCTTTACACATGAAGGGTGGGGGCTGATGAAGCTCAGCCCCCTGTTGCTATGATGACGATGGTTATCAGCCATACTGTACCATCTACCAGGAAAAATTAGGGCCAGGCGCCCTTGATCGACCTAACAGATGCTAGTCAGCATGGTTACCAGTCCTTTTGCACTGCCCCATGTGCCAATAGGCTGATGATGACGATGGATATCAGTCTTATTGTACCATCAGCCATCCATAGCGTGGGGGGAGCAAGGATGTTGGTGTTGAGTGCTGCACCATCGCGTCTATCTGCAGCATTCAGTAAAGATAGGGTGACATGTAAAAGAGTCAAGAGAGGATTGTTTTCCCTTTCACTTCTGGGGGTGGGTGGGGGGCTGCGTAAATTGCCGAGCTATGCCCTGACCTACCGCGGACACTGTTTTTGACCCTAGAAGCATTTGGAGCTCAGCCAAGAATGCAAATCCTTTTCGGAGACAGCAGGAACTGTGGGATACCTTGCGTCCTCAGTCCCCCCTCCCTCCATGAGCGTCCATTTGATTCTTTGGGTTTCCGTTACGCTCGTCACGCAGCAGCGTGCTGAGTCTCTGCTATGCCGTCTGTCCGGAGATTTTTTTAAAATACTTTGGACCAGGCGTAACATTACAGTAATTCCCCTAATTAGATGCAGGAGTCTCTGAGCGAGATCACCCTGAGGACGGTCACTGAAGGAGATAGAGAGTGCATGCTGCATGAAAGCCAGCACAAACCAGGGCCCTATGCAGCCATGCTCGGGGAGGCAATGCTCCCTGAGTACCTCATGAAAGCCGCGCGCAGAAAAGTGTGCTACCACGGAGCACCCAATAAGGCAGCTCTCCCCAGGAACCTCCTGCGGAGGCTTTTCGATTACCTCCAGGAGAGCTTCGTGGAGATCTCCCAGGAGGATTTCTGTTCTATCCCCATATATAGAGAGACCTCCTTTTCACATACTTCAGATTCCTGTTATATTAAGAATAAAAGTTTACATGGTTAAAGCACTTACCGACTGCTCCTTCCCCTGATTCAGGATCCGGGTTAACGGCTGGGGAGGGTTGGTAGGGGATCTCCGTGACGGTGATGAAGAGATCCTGGCTGTCGGGGAAACCAGCGTTGTAAGTGCTGTCGCCTGCCTCGTCCTCCACAAACCCTTCCTCATCTTCCCCGTCCGCGAACATCGCCGAGGAACTGGCCGTCGACACTGTCCCATCGTCAGAGTCCACGGTCACTGGTGGGGCAGTGGTGGCAGGCTCCGTAGCGTCCGTTTGCCGCTTTGATTTTTTGGTAGCCTTGTCTGGGGTCCTTGATTTTCACGCAGCGCTGCATTGCATCCCGGCTGTATCCTCTGTCTCTCATGGCTTTGGAGACCTTCTCGTAGGTCTTTGCATTCCGTTTTTTGGAGCGCAGCTCCGAAAGCACAGACTCCTCGCCCCACACACCGATCAGATCCAAGAGTTCCCGGTCAGTCTATGCTGGGTCCCTCTTTCTATTCAGAGATTACATGAACTCCTCTGCTGGAGAGCTCTGCATCGCTGCCGGTGCTGCTGAGCTCGCCCCGATGTCCAACCACGAAATGAGATTCTAACTGTCCAGACAGGAAAAGGAATTCAAATTTTCCCGGGACTTTTCCTGTGTGGCTGGTCAGAGCATCCAAGCTCAGACTGCTGTCCAGAGCGTCAACAGAGTGGTGCAGTGTGGGATAGCTCCTGGAGCTAGTAAGTTCAATTTGCATCCATACCTAGCCTAATTCGACATAGCCATGTCGAATTTAGCGCTACTCCCCTCGTCGGGGTGGAGTACCGAATTCGAACTAAAGAGCCCTCTAGGTCGAATTAAATGGCTTCCTGGTGTGGACGGGTGCGCAGTTAATTCAAATTAACGCTGCTAAATTCGAATTAAAGTCCTAGTGTAGACCAGGCCTATGCCTTAAATCTATTAAGTTTAAATAATATAGCATTGTTTCTAATGTATTTAAAATGCAAGTCTACATACATATTTATGAAACTGTGGAAGCCTGTATACATTATGGACCAAATATTAGAATGTGCATAAACTCTCCCTGTACGGGTGCATACCTATGCTGATAAAATAGAATTAATATGTCCATACTCTGAACAGGCAGAGCACTAAACAACAGCCTTGTACACAGATTATTTCTGCCAGAGCAAGAATAATGTAAGTGTGTGTGTATGGGGCCTTTGCTGGGTCATGGAAGGTACAAGCAAACAGGTGGCTTTCATGACTTTCTACTTCTACGCTGCAGCTGTAAGTGTGCTTTGCAGCTTATGTAGAGAGATACATCCTAGCCCTGCTCGAGCTAGTGTGCTAAAAATTGCAGCATAACTGGTGATAGCACGGGTGGCAGCAGCTCCCACCAGCTACCTGAGCACAAACCCTCACAGGCCCCCTTTGTATGTATTCAGGTTCCAGACCATGTGCACGGGTCACTTGCAGGTTTAAACTAGTGTCAATGGTGAATTCTCTGTAACTTGAAGTCTTTAAACCATGATTGGAAGACTTAAGTAACTCAGCCAGAGGTTAGGGGTCTATTTCAGGAGTAAGTGAGGTTCTGACCTTAAAGTCTGAGTCTATGAGAATGATAGTTTCATACTTTCAAGCCTCAAAAATATAGGTGGGGGAATTATCTTGATTCCTATGAGAAAAATGATAATTGATCACATACTTTAATGAATTAAAAAAAATCTGTTTGGTGGCCCCTTCCCATCATTTCATTATACAGCTGCCATGTAAAACACACGGTCCATAACCATATACCACGGTCCATAACCCAGTATAATGGGTAGGTATGGAATAATTTAAACCTTGTTTGGAAAAATAATAATGTACATTCATTTTCTCTGTTCAAATGTAGGCTTGAAACTACTAGACCTTGCAGTAATTACTTTAATGATGGTCTTCTGTTATAAAGACTATGCCATGATTAGTCCAATATGAGAAAGTTTTGAGGAAAATAGAAGATGGGCTGAAAATCTGATTAGGAATCATGAGATAAAGGAGATCTTATTTGTATTTTCTGTAATGTGTTATGAAATGATGCTTGTGCAGTCGTGTCTTTAAAATACTGAAAAGGGCTCTGGGTGGTGGTGCTATTTACCAATCATGTTAATGATATTCCATATGTATAAATAACCGTTGAGAAGAAGTACCATCAGTTTTGCAGCACAGATGTATACTAGACTGTGTATTTGCAGGTATTAAGCTGATGACTTTGGCATACTTTATAGTAATTCATGTACTAGGAATTGTTTGTCATAATCCAACCAGATATATGTGGAATTTGGGCTAAAATAATACATACTAAATAATATTTTATTTCAGGAACAAGGTGCCATTTGCTATAATTAGGACCTATGTAAAAATAACAGATTTGAAATATAAAAGTTTATTATTGTATTTCACAAACAACACCTAATAGATTCTTATTCTGATTCGGTACAAAGATATCATTATTGCATCTGGGCAGTTTTTGCTAATAATTGGATAATAAAATAGTTATTTGTAGAATTATGTCAGTTTTGATAAATGCTATTACTTGATAATGATCAATTATACTATAAAACCCCTCTCAACTTTATTTACATTACATAAAATGCATGTAGGCCCTTGAATTATGTATGTCTGATGTTTTCATCGTGTGTGTCACACACCCACATGCATTGCAAACACCACAAATGCAAAATAATAATGAGAAAATTATTTTTCTTGTGCTTATTTTCTTGGCACTTGCAGTTTGGTTAGATGTGAGATAGAAGATGCAAATGTTTCACCTATCTGCATAATGAGTCCTATACAAAATGATTGCAGCTCAAGTAAAAGACAGGGTGGCATGTTTTCAGTTTTAATGGGGACACTCAGAAAACTTCCAATCTTTCTTGACATTTCTTATAGCAAAATAAATGTGGTCTAGGTTGGAGTGTCTATTATGAAAATAAGAGAAGAGCAAGTCAATTATATTTCAATGACTGAATAGCCAGGGGTCCTCATTAAAATGATCAGAAAGGCTGCAGTGTTGCTTTCCTATATGTAGCCACTGATTAAGTTGTATAAGAATGACATGGCCTTTTTGGGAAGAAAACAGAGTATGCCTTGGTATCTAGCCAGCCAGCCAGAAATTGTTGACACTTACAAAAGTGAGATGCGCACTCCATCAAGAAAGGGAAGTTACTACTTATGGGGTCATGGACTCCTGATGTATTTAAAAATAGTTGTGGCTGTTTTATTGGAGACAGTCATAGAAAGCTTTGAATTTGTACTAGGTTGTATGAAAAATGCCTGCGGTATGGTGGTGATATGGTATGTTTTCCTTTCCACTGGCTTCAGTGAAGTATATATAGCTTAACAGAATAATGGTTTTAATATAATCTTTGAGTATTTGGACCTTACAGCAATATTTTAGTTATCAGTTCATTACTATTCATTTTTGGAATTTAAATTCTTATTTGCCAATTTTTTTTTGGTATAAAATGTTACTAGGAAAAGGTTCTGCAGTTTTTTTCCAGAAGAGACTATATCCCATAACAGTAAAGAGATTATTTGTTTAGCCCTCTTGATGATCTGCAGTCTAAATAATCATAACATTATTTAGGATCTGATAATCCTGAATTGAGTGACCCTGGAAGATTTGTGAGAAATTTTCTCTAATGGTGGTTAATAGAAAATACATATTTATTCACAAAATAATCATGCAAAGTCATGATAAACAAACACTTAGTAAAGAACAGTGGTATAGGATGGCTATAGTTAGTTGTGCCTTTTTTATTGCATAGTGTTTTGAAGAAGATTTACATATTATACTCCTGGGTCGCACTGCACAGAACACCACCCACATACAAATTAAGTTACAATTGTTTAGGTTCCGCCCCCCTTTAAATAAATTACTAACTAACTGTTTCTGGAGATGTATTCAGAAATGTAGAGTAGGATTTAGTAATGATCTCACTTTTTGTTACTGAGGCCCAGTGATGAGGTAAAACAGTTTGAAGGTATGCATCTTCATCCAAAGGAAAGCAGACTGAAGCTTGCCTAATGGAACAAATTAAATTAAATAAAATCTCTGCTGAGCTGCAAGTGCAAATAATTGTTCGTCAAAACTTGAATTCTAAATCACACCTTCTCAAACAATGCTCCATCATTCGTAATGATGTTTCATTGTAAATTAGGACAACTTGAAATTTATATTACAGACTGATCACATTTTAATTAAGGAATTTTCTATCTGAAGTAAGATATCAAATAGCTAGTAAAAATAATTTACTTCACTAAAAATCACAATTAGAGCATAATTTGGCCAAAATAATGATGTCCCTCATTCTAGAGCTTAGTATTATACAGGGAAAACAGCATAAAATGCTTGCAAACAAGATTAAAATAATTGATAATTATGTGACTTTCAATTATATTGTAGAGTAAACTGACTCCATCAACAGTTTTCATTGTCAATTATACAGTTGCAGCCTAATAAGAGTCTTGAAAAACATCTATATAATTTTCAGTACTCATAGCCAAAGTAGTCCATTTAATTAGCTTTAATTTAACTTCTGTTAAACATTTGACTTTCTATAAACTGCTAGATTGTGTCTAATGGTAGAATTTATCAGTGGCAGAATTTTAGCAGCCAAGTATATTTTCTGAGTTATCATACTGAAATTACATGATGACTATGGAAGCCAAATAGACTTATTTGTTATCATTACATTATATCTTTCGGAACACTGCAGGTTAACTGAAGAGTAAAATTAGATATTCTTTGAATACCTTGGTTGCTTGTGTGCGAACAAGTTCAAAATGTTTCATACAACCCATATAAAAGACCTTTTCAGAGGCCTAGATTTTCTGACATACTGTTCTAATTCAATGCCATTGACTTCCGGTACTGTGTTTAAAAATAAAATGTGGAACAAAATTCAAGTAGAATGGTTTGTTAGCATAGTTATTTTAGGATATGTCAGATTTAGCCTTTAAAGTAATCTGTGTTCTTGTGGCTGCTCTTTGAAAGCAAATCACCAACAGCAGAACATACCAGGCTCATCCCATTACTAATATTTGCTTATGAAATACTTTCACACATCTGAAAAGATTACCTCATAGATAATCTTTTTGAATACTTCCTTCACTGCATAGGCTGTGATAACAGACTAAGTATGAAGTTTAAATGCACCTCTTAATGTAGGATTTCTAGCATGTTGTCTGTAGTGAGATGGTATGAAGAAAACTTACAGGAAGCATTTTAAATTGCTATCCATATCTTTTTTAAACTATTTTTTTTTCTGGAAACAGAATCGCTATGTAGTGCTTAAATTCTAAAATGGTTCTTTAGACTTCAAGTATTAAATCAAGGTTAAAAAGATAAAAGCTGAGAACAAGCAATTGTATATGAATTTAAATGCAAAATATCCTCATAATAATAGAGTCAAAGAAAAAAAATTGTTGTAGAAACTGAACTCACCAAATACGACCTAATGTCAACAATGAACTCTATTTTAACCAGCCTTTCAACCTGTGTATCATCAGAATAATTGGTCTTTTAGTTGATTTGACTAACTGACAGCTAAGCCACTAATAATTACCTATGGCAGCATTTATATTTTTTATTTTATATTAGAACACCACTAATGAATGAATGTATTTTAAATAATAACTATATTTGAATGCCTAGCCTATTATTTAAATAATTATTTATGGAAATATGATTACACATCAATGATTGGAATGGAGAGACTTTTAATTTAATTAAAAAGAAAATAACAGCATGTCTGTATAGCTATTTTTTATGGTTAAACAATTCATGACTTATAATAATATATTAATTTTGTCAATTTGCTAGGATATCATTTCAACTTTATGACAAGCTTTCAGTTTCATTTAGATGAAGTCAGAATTCAAGATAATGCTTACTTCACAACTTATGCTTTATGTGGGTCTTCATCTACAAGGTATTCTAACTACCACCCACAGTTTTCCTACATTGTTGTGATGAGGTTCTTTAACATAAATATAATTCCATACAGCTAAGACCAGGGCATATTTATTGGTCTTAGTTAAGTAGAAATGCCCTATCAAGGAATCCCAGGAGAACATGTATTGGAGAACTTCATTCAGAGGTAAGCTAAAGATAAGAATAATTGATCTCAATAAAACTAAATTGGTAAACATATTGCTTCCTTCAAAAGGCTATTTTGAGGGATCTGTAATAATTTATGGTCTGTAGTAAGAGTACACAGTTTATTACAACTAAGAAACCTATTTCAAATATGATTGAACAGAAAATAATAGATTGATTAGCAGGAAAGTAATTAAATCTTTAAAATGTATTATGTATAACTTTTAAATTATTTCAATTTTTTAAAATATCAGTTTCCTAATCTTGATCAATAGATATTTATATTTAAAAATTGTTGCTTAACTTCAGATATAAGTGCCCTATACAGATATCTCTCTCTTCCTCAAAAGAAGTTTACTTTTTTATTCCACTGCTCAAATATTGGTTGATAACGATTCTAACACAGATTTGTCCTATGTAATATCATGCTACATTTCAACTCTGAAGTTTATTCCATTTACAGAACTAAGGGTATATTGTCATGTTTCTATTAATAGATCCATACGAAAACATATACTGTATTTTCTTTTATAAATATGGGTTAGAGGTGAACAGTTGACCGCATATTTTAAATCCCATGCAGTACCCAAAAGAACAATGAATAGATTTTCCATACATTTGTGATAATTTAGAAATGTCCTATGTAATTTGTTAGTTAGTAGTACTTCATCATACATTGTGGTGCATTATTGCTTTTAAATAAGAGTGTTGTTCAAATGATTTATATTAAGAATGAAATCAAGTGAAATCATATAAGTGAAATCTCATTGAAAAGTTAAACCAGAGCGGTACATAGTGTAGTAGAAGAATATACACAATGATGGATACTACCCACTTAGTACAGTTGGAAAATATAATTTCAGAAGAATTCATTTTATAAAACTGGGAATATTTAAGTTTATTACAATTATTCAAAACACCAGTTGAATATATATATACATACACACATTTATTTTGTAGTTCATTTTATACTCAAAACCAATTTTTCATCCAGCTATACCTGTTTACTCAAAGAGGGTCATTACTACTGGATTAAAATCTTTTCAGCCCCATTTTTATTCTATGTATGTATTTTAAAAGTAGTATTTCTAGAATTTCATTGAATTGATGGTTAAGATAATAAATTCACATCAGTGGTATGTAGCTTTATAAGTAAGAAGCTTATGGGATTTTCATTTTCCATCTTCTGAGCTCTCGGTTTATTAAAATATATATTTATACATATATTAAAGTAATATAATTTTATAACTTAAAAAGCATTTCAATAATATACAGCACATGATTTTTTCCTTGCTTCCATTCATTTTAAGTTGTCCTCTCCTGAAAATATTAATAAACAATGCAAATATATTACCAGCAAATAATTACAGAAAATGAAATGCTCATGTTTAGAATATGGATTCTAGATACACATTATTCAAACATTTTTCCCCCCAGTTTATGCATGTGTATGGAATGCATTTCATGGTTTAAAAACACAGGAATATTACCTCTAGGTATTGTACTAAACAGTTGATTGACTGGATCCCTAGGGAAGCAAGAAAATAAAGTCTAATTTTAACATAAATCCTGTTGTGTTATTTTGGTCATATTGATAAATTATTGAATATATAATATTTTTGTCATGAAAGTTTTTGTTGGTATATCCTAATCAGGAGAAATAAAAAGGAAGTGTTACCTTGTTAGGAATATCCAAATTTAAATGAGAAAAATAATTATTACCAGATTTATAAGCTGTACCCGTCAATGTACTTAAAACTAGTTGCAAATATTTTACATTTTATGATTAATATAATGAGCACGTACAGGTTTATCAACATCAGGACTACAGGAATAATTGATAATAGGAAAAAAGCATGGATATTATATGAACAACCAAGAAAAGGAAGCTTAAAATATTTATCTTAGTATAAATGCAACCAGATCTTGACTTTGTGGTCTCTTATATTTGGACTGAAGACATTTCATCGGTATTTTCATTTTTTAAGATAAGAAAAGCAGCACAAAGTTACCTCATAGCTTCCCTTTGATCATTATTTTCCAAATACTGTGTTATTTCCTGTGAAATTTGGGCTATGCATCAATGAATTATGAAAGCATTAATTACACTTGTTCAGACTTTCATAAAAGGCAGGACATCAAAAATATATTAAAAATGCTGATGTCTGGAAATCTTTTAAAACAACTAATATTGTCAAAAAACCACATATTTTAAGCAAGAGATTAAGAAAAATCTTATTAGAAGGAATGTTATTTTTGTCTACCCAACATTTTAAAATCATCCTAGAAAAGATTAAACTACTACTGTTGTTGGCTGAAGAGATGTTATAATAACAAAAAGGAAAGTTAAATATATGAAATGAGATTATTTTGAAAAGATCACACAGATACAATAGGTTTGTTCAGCAGTAATGAAGATTACTTAAATGTTTTGACACAGATGACAAAACGCTCACATTCCATATTTGCTAAGTAATACTAATCTTTTACATCTTAAACATTCTCTTAAAAATTCGGAACCTTTGTAAATATTGTGTCCACAGAAATTAGCAAGGGACATTTACTTCATTGGCATGTTTAGTCGTAAACTGAAGTGCTCTAAAAAGTGAACAAAATACCAAATATGTAAATTGATGTATGCATTATGTCTGTCAGGATGTTATAGTTAAATATCTGCTGGTATGTCCATGAGAGATCATCTCTTGTTTTCCAGGGAGTCCTATAACTAAGAACAAAATATTCTAGATAATACATCTATAAGGATTAATTGCTTCAGCTTTTAAACAAACCTCTTATGTCCCTTCTGATTCTGGGATATCAGCCTTATCAATTCATATTTTATTTTTATCTAAACACTGTGCTCATACAGAAATCAAAACAGCAATCAGGGATGCAAATAAATATCCAGACATTCAAAAATGTTGTTGTGCTGGTCATTTCATACCAATGATCAAGGATAAATATCCAACACATAAATAAACCATCCTTTCTCAGTGTCTCTTCAGCAGCACAAACAGCCGAATAAACGGGTGGACTCATTTGTAGACAGTAAAACTAATACCCCACAACAAACCACCCCCACTTGCCCCTAAAGTCACTCAACTTGCCCTTTCTGGAAAAAATGGAGAAAATAGTTACATAATGCCAAATTCCCTGAAGCTGTATAAACCCAAGCTGTATTGGAGCAAGGAGTAAGATGGGGAAACAAGTTCTGAAGTTAGACAGCCCTTGTGGAGAATGTCTTACTATGAACCCCTGCTCTTTCAATTTAGAGTGCTATTAATTTAGTTGCCTCTGATTGCAACTGCCACTGTATCCTATCAGGAGAGAGGTGATCCTTCCTGTAGCCAGGACCCAAATCATCAAGAATGTTGTTGGTCAGCATACACACCTCCTTAAATTCCACTGTGTGCATGTGTGTTTGTGTGTATTTACCATGATTGCCTCCCATAATTAAGGCTGAAGTGCTCTTTCTTTTAAAACCCTGCTGAATTTAGTATCTCTAATAACTTTTGTAAAAGTAATATGTATAAATCACACGGTAAACACATAATACAGGTTATAATAAAACTGTAATTATACTTGGAACATCTATAGAACTTTATAACTCAAGTTCTCAAAATTCTAATCAAATATTAACAAATGAAATCTCAACACCCCTCAGAGGTAGTATTATTATTTCCATTTTATATATCCTCAGCTGGTGTAAATCAGCAGCACTCCATTGACTTCAAGGGAGCTGTGCAAAGATATACTGTAGATGTTATTATGGCAAAGGTGGGAATAAAATGCACTTTATTGTCTTATTGGATTATGTTACCATATGAGTACTTGTTATGACACTCTGCATGGAAAGGGGCTGATTCTAATTTATGCTAAATCTGCTTTGCGTTGTCATGGTAAATGTAATTTTCACCCACTTTGGCCGTGTGTACACTGTAGAGTGTATCCCGGACATTGTACCCAGGCATGGAAACCCGTGCTTTCCAAGCTTGCCTTTGAGCATTCACACTGCATTGGTATACTTGGCTCATACTGACTCTTTACGTGAGCCAGCATCTCCATGCTGTGGTATGCTGATGTGTCAAATGCTGTGGCTTCTGGGGGCATATCCCAGGGTTTTTAGTGCCCTTCCTAGCTGTAGCTGCTTTAGGGCTTGGTTCACAGTGTATTGTGGCAGAATTTGTCTGTCCATCCCATGGCACTTGATCGGAAGTGCTCTTAGTCTGCCAACACATCCAGCTGAATCATTTCATGTCTGCATGCTCCTTGCAACTGGAATCAGAAACATGGATCCAGCACCAGTAGAAGATGTTTTCCTGCTCACTCTTCCACTGCTGTTTCAGGCAGAGGATCTGTAAGACACTGGTGGACATTTCGGTGGCAATATCTGTCCTATCAAAGGCTTCTCTGAGAGGTATGAATAGTCATGGGAGCCATGACCTGATTAATGCAGCTGATGCCTGCTACCATTACTGCAGATTCCCCGTATGTAGACCGGCCCTTCTGGAGCAGGGACACAAGCACAGATTGATGGGACTACATTGTCATGCAGACCTGGGATGCCCAGCAGTACCTCCAGAACTTTTGCATGAAGAAGCAGATATTCCTGGTCCTGTATGAGCAGCTTGTACTGACCCTTTAGCCCCAGGACATATACAAGGGAAGCCATACTGGTCCAAAAGCATGTTGCTATTGCCATCTGGAATCTGACTACCCTCGACTGCTACAGGTCAGTGACTGACCAGTTTGATGTTGGCATGTCAGTTGTGGGGGTTGTAGAAAGTTGTGAGGCAATCAGGATTGTTGTTTACCAAAGGTGGTGACCATAAACAATGTTTCTTTGAGTAAATGGGCTTCCCAAACTGTGCTGGGGCTATTTATAATACTCATGCCCATAATTTATCAGCCACAAGTTGCAAATGAGTACATAAACTGAAAGGGCCCTACTCCATTGTTATGCAGGCCTTGGCTGACCACAGAGGCAGGTTCATAGCTGGACACCAATGTGGGATGTACTGGCAAGGTGAATGATGCCAGGGATTTTTGGAGATTAGAACTTCACCTTCATGGACAAGCAGGGACCTTATTCCCTCTCAATGGAGTCTCTATCCCAACTATTGTTTTAGGGAACCCTGCATACTTTCTTCTGCCATGACTTATGAAACTATATCCTGACTTCAGACAGCCTGGCAAAAGAAAGTTTAATTGCAAGTTTAGTAGCTGTAGAATGGTGGTGGAACCTGCATTTGGGAGATGGAAAGCAAGATGGTGCTCCCTTCAAACTGTTTAGATGCCAGTGTTGCTAGTGCCATCAGCATTACTGTGGCCTGCTGTGCACTGCACAACATCTGCAAGGCAAAAGGAGAACCATTTTGCCAGGAGTAAACTCAGCACTGCTGGAGTGCAGGAATAGTACACACAACCAAGAAGTGCCTCTTTCATTAATGGGATGGAATCTCGATGTTCAAGGAAAATGAACTTGTGTGCCAGCATGCTGGGTTTACAGTGTGCTGTTGATGGGGAGAGTGAAGTAATATAGCTATGCCACACTTATTCCACAATTTTGGGGGCTATTGCAGTTTATTACTTTAATAAAACCCATTAATGTAGCTCTGTTTGCAGCTTGTACTGTTGCCATGGAGTTTGATTTTTATGAATTTAATAAAACCTATTCATATAACCTGAGGCTTGCTCTTGCTTGCAACCAAAGCACTTTATCTGAAACATGTCAGAGGGCTTCATGTGTGGATGGTGAGAGGAGTTTGGGCTTAAACACGTCAGAGCACAGATATATTATGCCGTGTAAACATACCTTTTAAGGTACCTTTACGTTGCCAAAGCAGTGTAAGGGGGCCTCAGCATAAATGAAAATCTAGACTCAAGAGTTTAAATTATTTAACCTTGTCTAACAGACCCCCACAAGGGCTGTCTTCTGCCACTGCATTAAGGATATTGTTTGTATTGAGCACTCATTTTGATTCAAATGGAGACTCACAGAGAAATGAACACCAGTGTCCACTGGTTATAGTTGAACCTGCCTGAGGAATTCCTTTGTGTTGTAAATCAGCTGGATGAAAGGAGGATTGACACCTAGCCCATGCTCTGAACAAGCCCATGCTCAGTATTGACAATCCTGGATCTCCTGAGTTCATGCTGTATGACTTACAGGGAACAGGCAGTACTCTGGAAGGATCAGTGTGCTCAGAGCAGGAGAAATGAAAGGTCAGAAAGGTTTTTCTGGCTACAGGGCTAGACACTGGTGTCTTGGTTGGGGTTTGTGTAAGGTGGAATTAACTGTGAGTAGCCTTACGGCTATATTTGTCACCTCAGTTCAAGGCAAATAGGATTTATGAACTTATTCTAAATAAATAAGACTAGAAAATACCCAGTCTTTTCCAACAAAACACTGATTCACTCTTCCCCTCCCTCCCAAAAAACCCCACCACAACCAAAACCCTGTTTTCTCTTGGCAAAGGAGATACACTTGTGTCAGGAGTGAGGATACATTTTCAAAGGATAGAAAATATGATCTGCTATAAGTTTCTATAGAGAGAGGGAACAAATATATGTGATGCTTGCAGAAATCAAAGCCATCTGCAAAGCAGTAAAATCAGGCCAAGAATAATTAAAATTGGGCCTGTATGCTTCTCAGAAGGAATTGAGAGATGACTAAATCCAGTCAGCTGAAAAGAAAATCTCTGTTGGAGGACGAGATTCAAAGTGTCCAAAAAGATCTGGATCCTCAGCTACAGAATGGACTGGTAAAATGGACTGAAGACTAACCAGCGTGAATAGAAGAACCAGAAAGTTTTGGCCAACATGGAATTTGTGTACAGAGATGAACTGCAGCAAGGATTTCACATCCTGAAAAACTGCCTGGAGAAAAAAACTCCATCTCGAAAGTCACGTGCTTGGAGAGGAATTGGGACCGCCAGGCACTATAACAGCTTGTAATTTTGCCAAAACTTTTGAAAAAAGTTTTTTTTTGTTTCATTCAAAAATTTTCAAAAAAAATTCAAAATGAAACTGGATGCCCCCCTAAACTTTTAACTCTCCCCCATTGTTTGCTCACTCCTCCCCCCCAAAAATAAAAAAAACAGAGAAAGTGGATATTTTCCTCCATCAAAACAGAATGAAAAATGTACTCAGATTGTATGCTCTTTAGGGTAGAGGCTGTCTGTTCATTCTATGTTTGTACAGTACCTAACACAGTGCAGTCCTGGGCCATGATGGAGGTTGCTAGGTGTTACCACAATAGAAATAATACTGAGGCCAGCTACTGGGTTGGATGAAGTGGCATCAATCCCTCCTGAGTGTCTCTTCCACTCTCCTTAGGGTTCTGTCACAGTGGAGGCAGAGGGGAGCAAGGGAGGGGGACCCAGGCCCACCCACTTCACTGGGTTCTGATGTAGGGCCCCAGAGGACTATTACAGAGTCCAGAACACTTGCTGGTCCACCCCAAGTTATACTCCCCCCGCATCACTTTCACTGTGTCTCCTCTGTTTGGGGCGTGGTCACAGATTTAAGAGTACCTGCATAGTCTGTCAGGGGTGGAATAAAAAAGGGTTCCTGGATCAGTCTATTTTTTGTATCTGGAAAACTCTGTCATAGGCTTCAATTAATCTTTCACCAGGTCCATTAAAGGGGTGGCAATCATGGATAAATTGTCTATAGTGCCCCAGGAAGCAGCATACCTCTTTCTTTGTAGAGAGGTGTGATGCTGACAGGCCAGAGCCAAGGCCAATTCACATATATGTGAATATCAAAGAACTGCTAAGTGTATGAATTCACTCAAATGTTAATTTGGTTCAAAGGAAATGTGAATGATATTATCTTCATTTATCTATAACCTGTTGAATGCTATCGCATTACATTATGTATATCCTGGTACTTAATTAACCCTAGGTCAACAGCGTGTGTTAGTATTAAGACGAGAATTTACTTGATGTGTAAACTTCATGAAAACTAATAAAAGATTGTTGTATGCTCTTACATTACAATTTACATAGCATATGTTTGGTAGTCGCATTTACCTATCAAACGCAATTGGAGCCTTGGAAATGTAAATGAAGAAGGTTGCTAACTTCAAATCAAGGACCATTGAGTTCACAATGGGAGTTCACAAACTCAATACGAATTCCTCACACACAACCAACAAAGGAAGGTCCACATGGATTCAGACCCTGTCAGCTAGCTTTTTGTGTGAAGAAGATATAAAAGATGGATTAATGGAGAAAAAAAAACCCTCAGCTCAACGTATTATAAACAATTATCAGCTGCTCTTCTCTTCCACTCCCCTATTCCAGAAAAGGATCAATGATTAACTCTCAGGTGTATGCTCATCATAATACCCATAATTTCCTTAACTTCCTTATCTTTGAGTGAAATTCATTATGATAGTGTTTACTGACCCCACACTAAACCAGGGCAAGGCATAGAGAAGTGCTCCCCTCAGCAGCAAGACATACTCCAGGTGTTTAATAGTCTGATAGCCAGCTGGCTTAGTGGTCAGGCAGTGGCTCCATAGTTCTTTCTGGCCTGACCATTCTAGAGGGGGCCCTGGCTGTGTCATATGCGGTAAGCCTCAATCCCTCCTGATATCTCTTCCACATCCCATAGAGTTCTATCACAGAGGAGCAAGATGGGGGACCTCAGCCCTTCCCTGCACCTGGTCTGGACCCAGGGCCCTAGATGGGTGTAACAGAGTCTGGATAGTCCCCCCAGGTCACTTCTGCTGTGCTGTTCTGTTTGGGGCATGGTCACAGATTTAGGAGTATGTGCTTAGTCTATCAGTGGGACAATATCCTGTTCTTTGCAGTCTCTTGTGAGTTTTCAAACTCAAAGAGAAGGGGGAGGGATGGGAATCTGCATCATCACAGCTTCCAGAGGTCTCTTAATGCTGCAGCCACTCCTCTCATGGCTTCAGACATCAGCCTCACTTCCTGGTACAGCCAATAG
Source organism: Mauremys mutica (assembly GCF_020497125.1). Taxonomy (NCBI): domain Eukaryota; kingdom Metazoa; phylum Chordata; order Testudines; family Geoemydidae; genus Mauremys; species Mauremys mutica. The sequence goes on from NC_059074.1 coordinate 76,355,599, forward strand.
CTCCTTCCCGTGGGTTACCAAAGTCCTGTTAAACTATCCCTCCACCTGGAGTATGCCTTGCTGCTGAGGGGAGGGGCTCCCTACCTCAGTAATCCTCTATGCCTTGCCTTGGTTTAGTGTGGGGTCAGTAAACACTATCATAGTGACTTTCACTCAAAGATAAGGAAGTTAAGGAAATTATGGGTATTATGATAGGCATACACCTGAGAGTTAATCATTGATCTTTTTCTGGAATAGGGGAATGGAAGAGAAAAGCAGCTGAGAATTGTTTATAATATGTTGGGCTAAGGGTCCCCCCCGCCAAATTCTGTTAGATTGTCTATTTGAGGCACCTCCATGAATTGAGAGGGTCATTGCCTCTGTATAAAGATAGAACTGCATGGTATGAGCACATGATCTGTTACAAACCTTGCAAACAGCAATCGAATGCTGCGGCAGATTGTGCAGTATATAAAAGCTATCTCTGTGTTAACCATATATGACTGGATTCTGAAGTGGATGGATGTATTATTTCCTGTGGATGTAATTAATTTAGCCCTATGTGAGTAATTCTAAAAATTATAATTGAAGTATTTTTATAGTAAATAATACAGATTTAAATAGTTCTCGATAGCATTTTAACAAGCAGTCTAGGACGAGTTTTGTAGTGGAGACTGTCAAATAAATAAGTAAGGAGTTTTAAAGCTGCTTGTAGTGAGTCGGTGTGGCTCCCCTCCTGCCCGGCAGAGGGAGCTCCCTTGCCAACCCCCCAGTGGGCGGAGCTACCGCCACCAGTCCCCGCCCCCCGGAAGTCAAGGGGCGGGGCAGGAAGTAGAAAAGGAGCGCACCAGAGCTCAGTCAGAGGCCAGCCACCACCGAGAGCAGACGTGCCAGTGGGAGCTCCCGGCTGGGAACCCTCCTCGGCCCGAGGCAGCTACCCGGCCTGGCCGGAGCTTCCCTGCGCTCACTACGATGAGGAGTCCCCGGAGCTTCCCCGGAGCCGGTACTGGGAGGAGCCCCCAGGATTGCCTAGCGCCCGGTACGACGAGGAGCCCCCAGGCTTGCCTAGCGCCCGCTACGACGAGGAGCCCCCCAGGCCCTGCTGTTACCCGGAGGAGCTGCCCGAGCAGACCTGGCCCGACTTCCCAGAGGAGCTGCCGGACCTGCCGCCAAGCCCTGCTCCAGAGGAGCCGATGCAGACGGACTGGCCCGAACCCAGTGCGGCCGACGAGGTAGGCCCTGAGGGGGAAATGGAGTGTAGCCCGGGGGTAGCCGACCCCTGTCAGGCTGCAGGCACTGAAGTGCCGATGTCAGTGTGTTGCGGCCAGGATCCCCACTGACTGCAGCGGATCCATGCCGCTGCTAGGGCCCCGGGCTGGGACACAGTGGAGTGGGTGGGCCTGTGTCCCCCCTGCCACCCCTCTCACGGGTGGCAGTCTCCCCCTCACACCAGCCCCCCGACCCAAAGGTCTGGACTTACCGGTTGTTTGCTCAGCTCCTGACTGAGGACCTGAGCCCCCGAACTTGAACTGCTGCTCAGCCCTGCCTGAGGATCTGAGCCCTGTGTTTGTTGCTGCCCCGCCCTGAGCTAGGGCCTGGGCTTATACACTGAGCCCGGTATCTTACTGTTGCCCAGCCCCTGCTCCAGAGGGCCTGGGCCTATTTGTACTGCTGTTGCCCAGCCCCTGCTCCAGAGGGTCTGGGCCTATTTGTACTGCTGTTGCCCAGCCCCTGCTCCAGAGGGCCTGGGCCTAATTGTACCGCTGTTTGCTCAGCTCCTGCGTAAGGACCTGAGCCCTGAACTGCTATTGCCCAGCCCCTGCTCCGGAGGGTCTGGGCCGCCTAACGTCATTCCCTGTCACTCCTACAGACTAGCAGGAGATAAGAAGTGAGTTGGTGTGGCTCCCCTCCTGCCCGCTGGAGGGTCGAGCCCCGACCAACTGATTACACTGCTTCAGAAGAATTTCTTGAAATGTTACCTTGCTGTAACAATGTAAGAGCTCCTGTGTCACTTTCCCTGGCACTTTGGGAATCCAGATTCAAATAATGTAGGAAGAAGTTGATGAAAAGAGAGCCAGTAATTGACCTGGCCCTTACAATGTGGCACTTGCGTTCTCATATTAGGACCCTTCAAAGTGAATAGTGAAAGGGTCTGTATAGCTTATATTGTAGATATGAAGTATTAGTTTCTTTCATCTTGTTTTAAAGTTGACAGAAAACATGGATGACGTGTCTGGAACCCTGTGAGGGAGAAATATAAAGAAATTGTACAGTGGAACTTAGATAATTCCTAAATTACAGTTAACAAATGACAGTAAATTTAGAGTTGTCACAATGTGCACTATTTTTGTAATGTAATCTTAAGTGGCTATGATGCGCTCTAACATACAAATACTCCATAAACTCCATTAAAATAACAAAGGAAATTAAAATCACCAAACTTCTCTATATTCAAAGAACATTTTCTTTTAGGGGGAAAAAAAATCTCACCTACCCCCACAAAGAGAGAGGAATTTTAAAGGCAAGGATTAAAAATTAGGCTAACTCATCCTGATGAGTTGCACTGTGTTTCACATGTAACAATTTCTACTGATCACATGCTACCTAAAATACCAGTTACTACTGGATGACTTAAGGAGAGTGTGTCAACCTGAAGTTCTGATTGAAACTTTTAATTCTTACTTTGTTTGATCCCTTAGATTAATTAAAGGTAGATATGTGGCAGAAGAAAAATCCTATTATTACTATAGTTTATATGTGTATTAAAAATACAACATAGGTATGATCTCTACTGTACATGTCTCTTTGCAAAATGGGGCATTTTGAATATGGTTACAAAGAATTAAGAAATGTAGGGGTTAAAAAGCCACTCTTCAAGGATTTTAATCTTTAAGGCCCAAATCCTGCAAACACTTATGCATTTGAGTAACTTTACACTTTTCAGTAGTATAACTGAACTCAGTGGGATTACACTTGGTGTCTACATTTGTAAAAATAATTTCCTTTTCTCGCAATTGTTTTCAGTAATCCATTGATGATACGATTCTGAAATCCATTTTCTTTCAAAAATGCTTTTCTTCTTCATAATTCTGCACACTAGCATGTTATAGTAGGGTAATTTATGAGTTCTGGGCCAATACTATTTATATTTAGAAAAAGATAATATATACAAAGATAAAAATAATGCTTAAGGTCTGACAAACTTACACGAAATTCAGAGTTCAGGACCAATCACTGTCCTTCACTCGTCTTATTTTATCAAATTGTGGCTGCTGATATTCAGTAGTCTAGGGTTTCTTGTGTTGCAATACTTGGGCACAATGTTGTTCATCAAGAAGAGATTTTTGGTCATAGCTCTCTTGAATCTATGTATGAATTAAGATTGGGTTTAGCACAGGACAACCCAGTGATTGACTTCGCCCATCCAGGAAGCGATACAGTGTTTATGATGGTTGGACTATAATCACAATGACATCATGTTCTGTGAATTTGTAAGGGTTATCAAATTTGTGACTTGCTTTCAATTACATTCTAGAGTGTTCAGTCTTTTAGACTGTACGGCGGCCATGTCATTTTAGTGACATCTTTAGACTTTGAAAACAAAATTACACAGCAGAAGGATGACACAGACGGAGCTGATCACAGAACAGTGGCTCAATAAAGTCAGAATCACTTGATCTGCCAGAAGCTGACCTCATTTCTGAATTCTTCTAAACTATAGATGCGCAGCTTTGCATTGAATTTGGAAGAGAAATTATACGTGTATTCATCTGATGTTTGTTTCATTGCAGAATATTATGATGTAATCAATTGTATTCTGTTTTTTAAAAAACATTCCATTTTATTGAGCTTTGGGTTCTTAAAATCATTTGCTAGCAGAAGACGTCAATTATAATTAAGGCTGCATGTTTGTCATAAGCATGAATTTCTTAACAAAAATCATGACTTTTAGGGTCAATAAGACATGATCTTTTATCGAACTGAGGAAGACTCCTCCAGATATTTTTTTCAGAGCTGGTTATTCATAGATTCTAAGGACAGAAGGGATCACTGTAATCATCCAGTCCGACCTTCCACCAGTTTGTGACTATTCTCTTTTTTTTGCCATGAGAAACAGACAGACTTTGCTATAATTAAAGAACATTCAGATCCAAAACCGAAACTGTATGCTAAATTCCTAAATTAGCAATCAGAGCGTGTGGCTGGGAAAGGAATCTTTTCCTGCCTCACTCTGTAAACTGAACTCCCATTATTTCAATGTGAGTAACACATTCAAATCCAGGGGAAATATGCTTCACAATGGGGGAGGGATAGCTCACTGGTTTGAGCACTGGCCTGCTAAACCAGGGTTGTGAATTCAATCCTTAAGAGGGCAATTTAGGGATCTGGGGCAAAAATCTGTCTGGGGATTGGTCCTGCTTGGAGCAGGGGGTTGGACTAGATGACTTCCTGAGGTCCCTTCCAACCCCTGATATTCTATGAGGAAGGAGTTCAGAATCCTTATCAGCTGAAATACTGGATAGGATGGTTCCAGGCTTATATTGGTTTGTCAGAACTTTATTCTTTTACTTCATGTTATAAACAGACTTTCTGAATGTAGTGGTGGTTGTACACCAGCATCTCCTTGGATCAAAGCACTAAGACTTATAACTTTAAGCATTCTCAATCACGCCTGCACTGTATGAGTATTCACACAACACTAACAACTCCCAAAGTTCTGTCCCAGCATCCACTGTGCTCGGTGTAAAATTGGGAATGGATTTCTTTAGCAACAGTCTCTTTTTGACAGGTTTCAGAGTAGCAGCCATGTTAGTCTGTATCCGCAAAAAGAACAGGAGTACTTGTGGCACCTTAGAGACTAACAAATTTATTTCAGCATGAGCTTTCGTGAGCTACAACTCACTTCTTCGGATGCATAGAATGGAACACACAGACAGGAGATATTTATACATACAGAGAACATGAAAAGGTCTCTTTTTGGTTGTTCTAGAGTGTTAGGAAGAAATCTTGCAAGGATATTCCCAGGACATTAGTGATTAGAGGTTGAGGGATTCAAAGAACTGCCCTTCTAGTTTATCTCAATTCTAACCTGGAGGAATCAGGGATGATGAAAGAGCAGTTTAATCCTCATGTGGATGCTAAATCTAAAAACCTTTTTAAAAATTCCACTCCGTGGCTGAGACCTTGTGTGCCAGTGTCATCTCAGAACAATGCGTTAGAGCAGAGTGACAAATGTGTCAAAATATTTTTCATGGAGTGGGATTTTCAAAATCACTTAAGTGTCTTAGGAGCGCAAGTCCCATTGAAAGTGGGATTTGTGTTCCTAACTCATGCAGGCACTTTTAAAAGTCCAGATGATGATCCTTAATTATACTGGTGTGACCAGACACCACTGTTAGATTTTTATTATGATCAGACCTACTTTTAGTAAGTTCTTATTTTTTTAAAAGAGACTTGCAATTCCAAATTGCTTGTGTCAGGATAAACATGACTTGTTTTGATATCCTAAGTACAGTTTTATAAATTAGCCTTACAAGTAATCATGCATGTTTGCAGAATTGCAAAAGCAGTTTTTGTATTCGTTCTAGAGCATATTGTAGGCCTGAGATTTAACTCACCCCATTCTAAACCAGCCTTGGGTGAAACCCAGGGATTTTACCACTAAAATTAAGGAAAAAAAATATTCCACTGCTGCTAAAGTGCCCCCACCTCAGGAATGCCCCTAACAAGAGTTATAACAGCAAAGTTGTAAAGCAGAGACACCCAGGTGCTGGAAGGTTTAGGGAGGAAACAGAAAGACCTCAAGAACTGGTAAAATAGATAAGCTAAGCTCTGACCAGTGAATTTATGCTGACCATCTGCACAAAGAAGGTCATAAATAAATTACAATTTGGACATGAGAAATAAAATGTAAAAAGAGTTGAGCAGGAAGGAGAAAACATAGGTGCCAGTGCATGATTGGTTAAATTGTGTTACCTAGGGATACTGAATAATGTGATAGGTTTAGTGAAGTTAAAGGAGGTAGCTAGTTGTACCTATATAATGTAACAAAAATAATGCTCTTTGGGAACTCCCAGATGAGAGGATCCTGACTGGCCCTTGGGTGAATTTTGTCTGTATATTGGGAGTGGTGAGCATAAGAGATTTGCTTGTGTGATAAACTCAGGACAGACAGCTACAAGGGAGGGATAGAAACCAGTCTCAGGGCTTGGCTACACTTACAAATTTGCAGCGCTGCAGCAGGGTGTGAAAACACACCCTCTCCAGCGCTGCAAATTGCGGCACTGCAAAGCGCCAGTGTGGTCAAAGGCTCCCAGCGCTGTACGTTATTCCCCACAGGGAGGTGGAGTACGGACAGCGCTGGGAGAGCTCTCTCCCAGCGCGGGCGCTTTGACTACACTTAGCGCTTCAAAGCACTGCCGCGGCAGCGCTTTGAAGCACAAAGTGTAGCCACAGCCTCAGTGGGTTAAAAGGCCCTCCTCTCTATCAACTGGGGGGTAACTATGGGTCAATCAGGTTCAGCTGAGAAGGGGTTGCCACGGTATCAATTAGAATCAGCTGAAAGGGAGCTACCTGAAGTTAATTAGGATCAGCTGATTCCAACTAAGGGCTGCCTGAGACCTTTTTAAATCCTCCCCTGGGAGGAAGGATGGGGCAGAGAAGAAGCCCTGTTGCCAGGAGCAGCAAGACAGTGAGCCTCACCAGGAGGAGAGGCAGTATTCTCTCCCACAAGGGAGAAATATACTCTAAAAGGGACTGGTGGAGGAAAGGAACTGACTTCCCCTGTGTCCCAAGGGGGACCAGATTACCCAAGCCTGTCTCACCAGGGCTAAAAGCAGTGGAGGCTGGGGAGACCAAGAAAGTGCCTTGCCACACTTGGTATATGTATTTTCGGTGTGTTGCTAATAAATAGATGTTTAGAGCAGAGCTGTGTAAGGCTCTCTCATTGGGAAAAGGTTCTGCAGTCCCATAAAGCTCCAGGGCCGCCCAGAGGATTCTGGGGGCCCGGGGTCTTCGGCGGTGGGGGGCCCTTCCATTCCGGGACCCACCGCCGAAGTGCCCCGAAGACCCGTGGCGGGGGCCGCCCCGCCGCCGAATTACCGCTGAAGCGGGACCCGCCGCCGAAGTGCAGCCCGGTCTTCGGCGGTAATTCTGCGGTGGGGGGGCCCCCGCCGCGGGTCTTCGGGGCACCTCGGCGGCGGGTCCCAGAACGGAAGGGCCCCCCCGCCGCCGAATTACCGCCGAAGACCGGGCTGAACTTCGGCGGCGGGTCCCGCTCCGTCTTCGGCGGTAATTCGCCAGCGAAGACCGGGAGCGAAGAAGCTCCTGCGCCCGGCCCCGCAAGAGTTTTCCGGGGTTCCCGGAGCGAGTGAGGGACCCCGCTCCAGGGGCCCCGAAAAACTCTCGTGGGGGGGCCCCTGTGGGGCTCGGGGCCTGGGGCAAATTGCCCCTCTTGCCACCCCTCTGGGCAGCCCTGTAAAGCTCTGAGGGAAAGGGCAGGTACTTAAATTGACCAGGTTTCTTCTTGAGCCCTGTGGTAAAGATAAGTGCCTTACATCCTAAGCCCTTGGAAGGGAAAGTGTGTGGGTGCCTAAAGTGATTGGGTTATGCCTTGAGCCCTAGGTAGGGTATAGGCAGGGTGCCCTAGATTTTTTTATTTTTTTTATTTTTTTGCAAGTGACAATATGCTTTTGGGGCTGGACAGCTGTGACTGGTGAATAGAACAAGCTATGACATTCTTCCTCTCTTTTTGAAAGGGTAAGGACTTGATTCTACTCCTACTGAAGTAGATGATGTGGGTGGGAGAAAAAATCTCTTCCATGACTCACTCAGTCTTTGCCAGCTGAAGGTCATATAAACTTGTACCTTCTTTCAAATTAATTTGAACAAATTACCATTGTGCCACCAAGCCGTCCTGTTAATTATTTCTCCTTGCATCATTATTCCTTAATTCCAAAATCTCTTACTCATTCATTTTTAAACATGCTTTACTCATTTAGCATATCTTGGAACTGCCAACTCTAATTTCTGGGCAAAGAAAATTAACCATTTCAGTGTTTTATGGGCCAAAGCAGCTGGTGATGTTTGTTAGCTATTTGAACCCAGCCCTTGTTGCCACCAACAATACCTAGTAGAAACACATCAATTGAAAGTTCAACTATAGAAGTGTTCAGAGCACTGGTATCTGCTGACAGAATTTTTGGTCATCACAACTAAGTCTACACTTACCTGCCGGGTCGACGTGGTGAGTTTGACTTCTCGGAGTTCGAACTATTGCGTCTAATCTAGACGCGATAGTTCGAACTCCCCGCGCGCTCCGGTCGACTCCAGTACTCCACCACTGCAAACGGCGGTGGCGGAGTCGACCTTGGAGCCGTGGACTTCGATCCCGCGGCGTCTGGACGGGTAAGTAGTTTGAACTAGGGTACTTCGAGTTCAGCTACACTATTCACGTAGCTGAACTTGCGTACCCTAGTTCGACCCCCGCCCTTAGTGTAGACCTGCCCTTAGTGTTAGCTGCAGAGATTTGCTGTATGAGTGTTATTAATGAGGAGAAAAATTGGCTGTATTGAATCAACAGTGATATAAAATATTGGATTTAGACCTTTTGTTGAAGGTCTCTGTTTCCTGTAATTTCCTCATATATATCGGTGTAACTCAAGATTCAATATTTACATCTCATCGACACCACCTACGAAGTACTCAGTTCCATCAGAAGAAACTTTACCTACATGAAAGCAATTTCTGGACTCATGAAACTTTGCAGAAGTACTGCTAGAGTTTTTTTTGTGTAAGTGTGAAAGCAGCTTCATCTCTGCTCTTTAAAGCGTTACTTGCTGTTTTTATGCTATACACAAATAAAATTTTAATATTATACATTCTTAAACAACACACACAAATTATACCATATAAAACATTTATTCTATAAATATAAAGTAATAATAATTATGGCACTTCTATTGTACCTTCCATGTGAGTGTCTCAAAACACCTCAGTGAATTAGGTCTCATAACATCTCTGTCACATAAGTATTTTCTTTCCTATTTTATAGATGGGGAAACTGAAGCCTGGAGCGATGTACAAGTCTGTGAAGAAGTTGGGAATGTAGAGCTAGGGCTCCTGACAGAAGCTTATGTTTCAACTGCATGACCATCCTCCTCCAATACTCAGGCTTAGTGACATAACTCAAACAACAAAATAATATAGAGAACCAATCCGATTATAATGAAGAAACAAACATTGCACATTAAAAAAAACAGCAACAACAAATTAGAAAAAATTAGGAATAAATATGGGTCTCATAGCCAGGGTCCTATCCTTTCTATGAGTCAACAACCATGAAATCCACCCCTTTCTGCATAACTGTGCTCCAGAATCTCAGCTTTCCTTTAAAAAAAAAGTTTCTAGTTGTGAAGATCACTTTGAAAATGTGAACTATTTGTAAACCTTTGCAATGCGGTCTTCTTGGATCGGCAAATAGCTCTGAGAGGTCGGAACTGATTCACTCATCCCAATGGATTATTAACTCTGAAACTTAAAAAAAGACAATTTAAATATCAACATTATCAACTATTCCTATGCTGTCATAAACAGTTAGTTAAGGGTTAAGGTTTTTGTCTACCTGTAAAGGGTTAACAAGCAGTACCTGTGGACACCTGACCAGAGGACCAATGAGGGACTAGATATTTTCAAATCCCTGTGGAGGGAAGTTTTTTTCCTGTTCTTTGTTTGAGAGTGTCTCTCTTGGGAATTAAGAGAGTCCAGACATCTTAATCAAGTCCTCCCAGGTTTCTGCAATAAATTCTTCTCTTCAAGCTAGTGAGTATTGGCAAGGAACTAGTATTCTTATACTTTTATTTCTGTATTTGCAATTCTGTGTTTTGCTATAGAATTTCTTTAAGTCTGTACTGTGATTGCTTTTACTGAGAAAGAAGGGAGGGGGAATTCCCTCCAGAGATTGATAAGTTTAGACCCTGTATATTGTTCCATCTCGGTTACAGAGACAGTGACTTTCTTTTTTATTCTTTAATAAATTCTTTTCTATTAAGGACTTGGTTGGTCTTTCCTTGGGTGGATTCTCAGGGAAAGAGGAGGAGGGAGGTATCTCTCTGTAGTTAGATCCCGGTGTCTCTCCTAGGAAAAGGGAGGGGGGAGGAAACAGGGGGGAATGGTTTATTTCTCCTGGGTGTAAGAACTCCATGGATTTGGGGCTCTTGGGATCCCCAAGGATTTTGGGGAAGGACTGTGTCCCAATCCACGTTCCTGATTGGGTGGTGGCAGCTTTTACTAGATCTAAACTAGGATTTTAGTTTAGAGGGAAACCAGTGCAGGTCCCCATTTTAGAACCCAACAGCTCTAAGTGGGGGTAAGACCTATGACATATGCCAATCATTTCAGCAGAAGTATTCAGTTTAGGTGCTTATTCTAGAGAGTTACAATCTACCATTCATGCTGTCACAAGTGTTAAAGTCTCACCTGTCCTATCTATCTACCAAAACCTCCACCTTCTCCCTGACAACTTGTACAATGTACTGCCAATACAAAAACCAACACAAAATATAAAAAAATGGATATATGTGACAGTGTAAAATAAATGTAACAATACAAAAGTAAATAACAAAGGGGCTATGGTGCTGATTGTATTGCTCATTTCCATACATAAATAAAAACCTCCATTACAAAATTGGAATGAAGCTGCCACAGAATTTTTAGTGTGCTGCACCAAAGTACCTCAGAACTTGCTGCAGAATTAACATAAGAACATAAGAATGGCCATACTGGGTAGACCAAATGTCCATGTAGCCCGGTATCCTGTCTGCTGACAGTGGCCAATGCCAGGTGCTCCAGAGGGAGTGAATCCAACAGGTAATCTCTCCTGCCTCTCTCTCCTGCCATCCATCTCCATCCTCTGACAAACAGAGGCTAGGGACACCGTTCCTTACCCATCCTGGCTAATAGCCATTAATGGACTTAACTTCCATAAATTTATCTAGTTCTCTTTTAAACGCGTTATAGTCCTAGCCTTCACAACCTCCTCAAGCAAGGAGGTCCACAGGTTGACTGTGCGCTGTGTGAAGAACTTCCATATATTTGTTTTAAACCTGCTACCCATTAATTTCATTTAGTGGCCCCTAGTTCTTATATTATGGGAACAAGTAAATAATTTTTCCTTATTCACTTTCTCCGCACCACTCATGATTTTATATACTTCTATCATACCCACCGTAGTCTCCTCTTTTCCAAGCTGAAAAGTCCTAGCCTCTTTAATCTCTCTTCATATGGGACCCATTCCAAACCCCTAATCATTTTACTTGCCCCTCTCTGAATCTTTTCTAATGCCATTATATCTTTTTTGAGATGAGGCGACCACATCTGTACACAGTATTCAAGACGTGGGTATACCATGGAGGGGGAAGGCATAGCTCAGTGGTTTGCACATAGGCCTTGTCATGAATAGTTAGTAAAGGGTTAAAGCATAGTACTGGTGGGCACCTGACCGGAGGACCAATCAGGGAAGAGATTTTGAAACTCCTAGGAGGGAACTTTTTCTCTCTGTTTGGGGGGGTCTTGGTCTTTGGCCGTTTGGAGTTCAAGAGACCAGACGAGTTAATCAAGTCCCTACAAGTTCCACCTTTCTGAACTAATTTCTTCTAGTCAAGATAGTGAGTATTAGAAAGATACTTTGTGCCCTTATCTAATAATCCTATGTTTGCAATTCTGTGTGTTTGTTATTGATTATTCTTAATTCTGCTTGTACTGGTTGTACTGAGAAAGAGAGAGAATTCTCTCCAGAACTTAGCAAGGTTATACCCTATGAGTGCCCAGCTTGGATTCATAGAGATTCTGTGTTTTCTTTTGTTCTCTTAATAAATTCTTTTCTTTTCTTTGGACTTGGTTAATTCCTTCCCGTGGGGAAATTCAGGGGAAGGGGAGGGGGAAGTGGGCTGCTTCCCTGTGTGTAGAGATTCAAGGCGTTTGAATCCAGGCATACCTGTCTCCGGAGCAGGCTGGAGAGAGGGAAGAGGGGGGAGGTTCCTCCTCTGTGAATTGATCTGTGTTCCCAAGGGGGGAAACAGGGGTGTCCCGGCCCACGGAATTGACCGGGTGGTGGCAGCCGAAGGGGAGACCTACCCTAGGATTTTGGGGTGGGGGGAAGACATGCGGGTCCTCACTTTGAAACCGCCCAGTTTCAAGTGAGGGTAGACTCTGACAGGCCTACTTAAACCCAGAGTTGTAAGTTCAATCTTTGAGGAGGCCATTTAGGGATCTGGGGGAAATTTTTTTTGTCAAGGACAGTACTTGGTTCTGCTAATGAAGGTAGGAGACTCAACTCAACTCAACAACCTTTCAAGGTCCCTTCCGGTTCTATGAGATAGGTATATCTCCATATATTATATAAGGGCAATAAAAATTTCTTCATCTTATTCTCTAACCCTTTTCCAATGATTCCTAACTTCCTGTTTGCTTTTTTGACTGCCACTGCACACTGCGTAGAATGTCTTCAGAGAACTATCCAAGATCTCTTTCCTGATTAGTTGTAGCTAAATTAGCCCTCATCATATTGTATATATAGTTGGGGTTATTTTTTCCAATGTGCATTACTTTACATTTATCCACATTAAATTTCATTTGCCATTTTGTTGCCCAATCACTTAGTTTTGTGAGATCTTTTTGAAGTTCTTCACAGTCTGCTTTGGTCTTAACTATTTTGAGCAGTTTAATATAGTCTGCAAACTTTGCCACCTCACTCTTTACCCCTTTCTCCAGATCATTTATGAATAAGTTGAATAGGATTGGTCTTAGGACTGACCCTTGGGGAACATCACTAGTTACCCCTTTCCATTCTGAGAATTTACCATTTATTCCTACCCTTTGTTCCCTGTCTTTTAACCAGTTCTCAATCCATGAAAGGATCTTCCCTCTTATCCCATAACAACTTAATTTACGTAAGAGCCTTTGATGTCAAATGCTTTCTGGAAAGCTAAGTGTAGTAAGAGGAGGCCCTAAAATATAAACCTTGGTATCAGAGGCCTGGTATGAGGCCAGAGGCCTGAACTGAAGTAACGAACAAGACTTTGCTAACATAAAGCAAAGTTAAGCTGTGAGCCAGAGGCCGGCCCGGTTCACAGAAGCTGGCAAGGAAAAGGGCTGATGCTGCAGAAATACATATTCACCTAGCATATTAAAGGATAAACACAGCATTAGAACATATTATACTGAAACATTCCATAGATAACGAAAGGACAGGCCGACCCATCCCAATGACAGGGGCAAAAGGGTAAAATGATGGATAGAGTTGTTTTGTTCGACCCAACATGTACAAGGTAGAAGGCGGTGCCTTAATACGTAGAAAGGTTGTAACCTCAATACGTCAGGTGTGATGTGTAACTTGTTTGTATCTGTGTATAAGAATGCATCCTTGGGGCGGTGTTTTGTCCAGCCTAGGGGGCAGTGGAAATCCCGCCACTGACTGAGCTGAGTCCATTGTCAGGGAGTACATATGTACTGGCTAGCTGTATCGCAGCAGCACCTTGGACTACGTTTGCCGGGGAGCCGGAGGCTGTACTTTTTTCGACAATAAACCTGGCCGACGTGCCTTCGTACCTTACTAGACTTTGTGGTTATTGGGGGTTCTCATCGGGTCTTCTGGGTCAGCTATCTTCGAAGAGCTGGGGCAGCACACAGAGGGAACACACGCACGCAGCTGAGTGATATCAACATTGGAAAGAGCAGAGCACCACACCGGTACAACTCTGACAACACTGGTGACCCCGACCTCTGATCTGGTGAGTAAGCGAGCTGTCCGCTGTAAGAATCGCAATCTAACATGGCAGAAAACCTCGAGCTAGGGAACCCCCTAATCCCCTCCCTTTTAAGCCCCACGGAGTTTGATAACTCCTGGACCCGCCGGATTGCCAGTAAAGGGGGTCCATATAAATTTAAAAAAGAGAGTGGGGAAACATGGACTGGCATATGTAGAGCGACGGTACAGACCGAGGCTCTAAAAAATAGTAATAAAAGTAAAAAAGCAAGAATTTTGCAACTCCTGTCTATGGCAGTGAAATGGCTTAAACAGCATGCTGGCATGCTGGCCAAACAAGTAACAGTAACAAAGAAAGAGTTAAAAAAATCAAAAAAAGCTACACAGCCCTGGAATGCTCCCACCCCCCTTGCAGGGTGGCAAGCAGCCCAGAGACAACCAGTACAAAAACAAAGTGAAACACTGGAAACAGCTGTAAGGAACTTACAAAAAATACATGTGCCGTCCCCTGTTATAAATATTAGTGGGAAACAGCATGCTTCAGGTAGCTACTCTCTGCCTGAAGAATGGGGACAGAAGTGGAAAAAGGTGGCCCTAGTAAAATTAAAAAATGAAATGGGGTCCACTGCATTGCAACCATCACCTTATGATAAAAGCCAGGTTCCAGTTAAACTTAAACCGGAACCTAGACTGGTGCCTGTCAGAACGGGACAAGTAAGTGCACAGAAGGAAAGAGTAGCAAACAATACTCTCACTGAATTGGTAAATCAAATGAAGGAAAAAATGGAACAGTTCACAGAGCACATTAGGAGACAGGAGCTGCGACTCGATCGCAGGGGAGTGAATAAAAAAGAATTTCAAAGTAAAAAACTAAAATTAAGCGGGTTAACACCTAGAATTAATGCATTAATACATGGAGCTGCCCAAAAACAGTTAACTGCAGCAAAAAAGGGCACTCCCACTATCCATTTGGCATGCACACAAAAGCAACAAACACTGGGGGAACACATTCAGGTTTTACAAGAGCAGGTAACTACCCCCAATCTCCTCTCACAGCCAGGATAAAAACCAGGGGCGCAATTCCCAGCTGTGCAGGTTCCCAATTGCTTTGACCCATGGAACCACACTCCGCGCTCTTATCTGAAAATAGAACCTTCTTTTTCATATATTTTTACATACCGGTTAAGTTTTGTCTTTATATGTTTTCTCAGTTTGCTAAACTTGCTGCTGCTGCTGCTGCTTGTACTTTCAAATACCTTTATAGAGTTAATCTCTCTTGGCTCAGGTCTCGCTACCTTCCTAGGTTGCTCTTCACCCCCCTTCTTCCCCCCTTTCCCCCCCCGCCTCTCCTCACAGAGAATAGAATTTTGGCGCCATTTGTTTTTAATTGTAAGTTTGTCTTGTATGTCATGTGTGTGTCTTATGTCTATGTTGTGTGTGTCACGTGACTATTTTTTTAAAATTATTTTAATTTTCTTGCAACAAAAGTCAATTTTATACCCCTTTAAAAATATATATATATATATGAGCTGTGGTACCACACTATTTTAAGATCATGGTTGGGGTATAATCATACCATTAACACCAATTTTTGTGCAAAGTTCAAAAAGGTTTCAGTTACAAATATATGTACATATATTTTTGCCTCAACAAATAATGCAATTGCAAACAAAAAGAATTCTCTTTTATCAATCACAGTTTTGTTTTTTAATTTTTTTAAAATTGTTATTCAAAGAAAAAATGTAAGGGGAAACATCAACATGTTGACTATTGCTCAAGAGTTTATGTTTTTCTATGTGTCTGACAATTTTATTCTTTACTATTGTTTCAACTAATTTTCCCAGTACTGATGTTAGACTTAACAGTCTGTAATTGCAGGAATCACCTCTAGAGCTCTTTTTAAATATTGGCGTTACATTAGCTATCTTCCAGTCACTGGATACAGAAGCTGATTTAAAGGACAGGTTGCAAACCATAGTTAATATATTCTCATGAGGATGGAGTAGCTGGAGGATCCCCCAAAGAGATTGTGTATTCCGGTATTCTCATTTTCCCCCACAATGTCTGCAGTCCCCCACCATGTGTCTTGTCTGTGTGTAAATATGACAATTTCTGGCATTTGGAACTGAGTCCATTATTGAGTATGTAGTGCTGTTGTAGCGAGACATGGTGGATGAGGTAATATCTTTCATTGGATCAACTTATTTTGGTGAGAGACGTGCGTGAAGAAGAGCTCTGTGTAAGCTCAAAAACTCCTCTCTCTCACCAGCAGAAAGCAATAAAAGATATTAACACACCCACCTTGTCTCTCCATTATTGAGTACACATTTAGTGTTCAAAGAATCTATGTATGTTATTTGTCCTTCTCTTCCTCCATGTACTCTTTCTTCCACTGTGATCCTTATGCTTGTGCTATGTTTCCCTCAAACTGACACCATGTTGTCATCACCATCTTCTCTTAGGAGAGAAACTATGGCATGAGTCATCCACAGACTAATGTCTTGTCTAGTTGCTCTGATAAAACCTGCAGAGACCTCTAATTAGTGACTAACCTGCATCACATCACTTGTACACACTACCCCTGACCAGACATGCCAAACCCGCAGAAAAAACGCAGAAATTGAAGTTGTTTTTGGCTTAATTGGCTTGTGAGTTGCTTGTTGCTAGTTTTTGGCTTGTAGCTTGTTGCGTCTTCTTTTTTTATCAGCTCCCAGCAAGCAGAGGTAAGGGGGAGGAGCAAGCAGAGGCAAGGGGGGGGGAAGAGAGTCAGGGGTGCACAGTGGGCCCACCACAGTCCCAGACTGCAAACTGGGGGCATCTAATCACATAGAGTGTTGGGGTTCTTAGGGATTGGCTTGTTTTGGCCTTGTTTTGAAATGGGATTAGCTTGATTTTTGGCTTATCGTGAAAGTTGGGGGGGCTTATTTACTCCATGAAAGTTGCAAAGAGTCCTGTGGCACCTTATAGACTAACAGACATATTGGAGCATGAGCTTTCTTGGGTGAATACCCACTTAGTCGGATGACATGCATCCAACGAAGTGGGTATTCACCCACGAAAGCTCATGCTCCAATATGTCTGTTAGTCTATAAGGTGCCACAGGACTCTTTGCTGCTTTTACAGATCCAGACTAACACGGCTGCCCCTCTGATACTTGACTCCATGAAAGTTGGCAACTATGCCCTGAACCCACTTCCTGACTTCCTCCTTTTCCAATATGAAAAATAAACTGATACTGCTTTGTACCAAATTGCCATTATCAAAACCAACCTTTTCTAAATTTTGGTAAACGTTTGGTTTACTTAAGAAAAAGAGAAAAGAAAATGTCACGCACCTCTGTTACTTTTTTGTTTAGATTGTATGGGCTTACACATGGGGAAATTGGGAGAGGGAAAACCAATATATCCTTAAATAGCCCTCAGAATTTTCTTTCAATACATCAAAAGTGGCCAAAAATAAGGAAAGACGGAAAATCTAATCAGAAAGCCTGTTCTCATGAAGTCCTAGCTCAATTCGCAGACCAAAGAAATATAAACTCAGATAAACCTTTGGGGTCAGATTTTCAGACATGTTCAGCACCCATTGTTAGGGTCAGATTACCAGAAACTCTCAGTTCACATTTGGTTACTTCACATAACCAGATTTTCAAAAGCGAGTTCAGCACCTAGAATATTGGTCACTTCATTTAGGTGCCTACATGGGAGCTATTTTGAAAACCTGGCACTTGGATGCTTATCTGGGCTGAATCTCCAAAACCTTTTGAAGTCTGCCGGTTATCTCTTATCTCTCTTCCTTCCCATCTCTCTTTCCTACCTGCCCCTACCATTTCTTTTTTAAAATTACTGATTTAATTTTTGTATGTAAGGAATACTGGTGCTCCTGTGGGTGATGAATTTTATAGCCAGATCAATTGTTAAAGGAAAAAAAGATAAAAAGCATTTGTACTCAGTATTAGAATTATTACATTTTTCTCATATATTCATTACAACATGCTTCACAGACCACTAGTGTATATTTTCAGAAATAAAAACATAAACATAAAGCATGTGTACCTCTTTTTACTCTAATGCGCTATTTCCAATTAAATTTGATTCCCTCCTCTTGAAGCATGTAGGCTATGGAAATAGTGAATTAAACTGTGCAATTAAAGTAGCAAACATAATGCACTGATATACAACATACTTGATTTTTGCACTGGTGTAACCATTTGAGATCAAGATAAAGTAAGTGACGTTTCCTGAGCAAAGTTTTCTATTAATGAAACTGGAACCAGACAAGAGATTTATACTTTTCATATTTTATGTATTATATTTTATGGCTCTGGATACAGACTTCCCCAAAATCATGTTCTAATTGGCTTGTTGGGCCTTTTAGATGATGTCATAGCCATGCATCCATTTGAGATCAAAATCAATGTGAACATGTTATTCTCACACAAGGGCATACCCGAAAAGCCTAATGAAGGCCCTTTCTCCAATGTTGCAAACCATCAACCTCACCTTGCATTTCATTTTGGTAATGTAATTCCAGCTATGTTTATGTCTGTCAAGCCTTCTAATTTTACAATTTTTGATGTAGCTCTATCACCATAGAGATTAAACACCCAGTTAATATTTCCTAGATAAGAAGCATTTCTCATGTCCATTTTACTATCATGTCCCATCAATACTTTTCATGGCCATTTAGCTCGACTAATGACTTCCAAATGACTACAAAACACACAAGTCTCCCAGGGTGTTGCAAAGTGTGGGAGCCTTAATTTCAAAATGCCTGTCTGAATTGCATTAATGTAAATATTTGACCTATGCACACCCTTGGGCAAAATGTGGTCAAGCAAGTTGTAGTAAAAATAAAAAGATTTTCAGTCTGTTTTGCTTTTCTATATGGAAATACTGTTAAATTTCTCTCCATTTCGATTCCAGGTCCAGCAACGGAAAGCTTTTACCTGTTTTTGATACAGTATGTCATGTCAAGATTCCAGGGAAGGGATCTTTTACAGTGTATTTGATACTTGTATAAAAGCATAACAAACTATGTGTAATGTATAAATTCCAATCTACATTTCTGATGTCACCATGACATTTAACTCTAGTATTTTATTTGTTGTGAACATATTAGTTGTGTCTTGCTGTGACTAATACTATTGATAGGAGTCATTTTCACAGCGCTGGAAGCAAACTATATGAATTTGGTGTAAGAATTACATAATGCAAAACTACTAATAAAATTAATAATAATTTGCCAAGGTGTAACCTGGTTTGCCTACAGGAAGATAAACTGTAGCTAAAAATGAGAAAAAGCCACCTTTGCTACCTAGGATCTTTGCAGCACTAGCTAATATATTTGACAAAGTATCTATATAAGTAATGCATTTAAAAATACGACTTTATAGCTGTCTGTAACTTCACTACAGTGTGCAAAGTGGCACAGTAATACTTTAAAGACAAAATTATCTTTTGCAGTGGCAACACCATATGCTTACTTCAGTAACATCTGTGTTATTTGCATGTTGTTGGACATGTGGTTAGATTTAGAAAAGAACTTCCTCTTACTCTGTACAGTAGATTTTATTAAAAGTAAACATATAAAATGATCTTGAATTCTGGTTACTAGTTATACTATATGGCAATGAGATCTGAAAATGTTAATTTTAAAGGGGGAAAAAAAGAAGCTATAAAAGCAATAAAAAGTTTATATAGTTTTGAAGCAATATTAATTTTTTTCATTAATTATTTTAAAATACAAAGCCCAGTAACTTTGGGCATGCTTGTTAAAAATATATTCTTAATCTCAAGGTTTCAATATTAAATATAGATTATTTATGTCAAATGTTATGTTGACAAATTTAATTGACCGTAATTGTCAAAATTGCTGGTCATTAATTTATTTTCAGATTTTGTGTGTGAAAATATAAACCTGCAAAAGTGCCATTGTCAATTATGAGCCATTTGAAGTGACCTAATTAGCATTGTGTGATGAACCAACACATGGAAAAGCAAATGAGGACACATGCTAGGGACATAATTGAATGTGATGTGAATACTAATACTGGCTTTATACTATTCAATTAATCATAAAAAAATCCAGTGCAAAGGACTTACTTTTATGTTAATTTTTTATTTGCTAGAATAGATTGAAAGAAAATGAGTAAAACATGAATTCTTTCCACAATGAAAAGTAATTTCCAGTAGAAGGATGAGAAAAAAGAACAAGGGAACTTATATAAACACTATGGGGCTAAATCCAGTTTTATGCCAGTGTGACTCAAAACAGGGGAGTAAAACTGGTGTAATGCAATTGAGAAGATGATTTTCTCCATGCTTTATTCAGTTTTCTTTTCTCCACACCTTTTTAGGTTCTCTGGACTCAGAACCCTTTCACCTTTCTGTCTTCAGCATGAGCCTTGCCGCCCCCTTAGCAGTTGAAATCCTTGAAAAGGAGACTGGCATATCCTGTCACATTTCACACAGGTGGTGGAACATGTTTGAAATGTAAAGGCCAAGTGTCCCCCTCACGTCCATGGGTGGAGGGGAGCCAAAAGCCATGTCTTCATGGCATTTTCCCCCAACATTGTGTAAGCCTTTCTATGGGTGGACTCTTTGGGGGAGAGGGAACAGCCATTCTTAGGGACATTATCTCCTGTCAGCCTTGTTGAGATTTGATGTAAGTTAGTTCCTACTCTTTCAGGAACATATGGGTTTGTCCTCTGCTGAATTAACTCTTTGCAGGGGTTGGTGGTGGAGTGTTCATGGGCACTGGCAGACTCTGAAGGAACTGGGCTGTCTTGGAGGATATCAGAAGATGCGTGACGATACAGGATGTGTATCCCTGTTAGATTTTGGGCGTGTGCATGCCCAAGGCTTCTCTCTGTTCCATGGGAGGTTAAGAAAACCATGCCCCCTAGTGGAATAATCAGTTGGAAAAGTCGACATGACTTGGTGCAGAGTCAGAGACCTGAACTGGGAGTAGGCTTAAACCTCCCAGTTTCTGAAGATGTACATTTTAGGAGGTGGAGTGGGGGGAGGTGGGAAAAAGGAGAGAGAAAAGGCAGAAATGAGGGGGAGAATCAGGTTTGGGGTGGAGTGACTTACAGCCTTAGCCTTAGCCTATAACATTTAAAATATCACAGAGATTACACAGTGGTGGGAGGGAAATATGGTGAAGATAGGAAAAACCTTTCACATCCCACTCTACATTCCTTAAGCTTCTTTTTTAAAAAAAGCTGTGCAACACACATCCCAGGCACAGGTCTTTTCCCCTTGGTTTTGGTGACAAAGTCCCATTGCTGCACATTTGGCAGTTGATACATGGCTATGACATCATCTAAAAGGCCCAACCAGCCAATTAGAACATGATTTTTGGGAAGTCTGTATCCAGAGCCATAAAATATAATACATAAAATATGAAAAGTATAAATCTCTTGTTTGGTTCCAGTTTAATTAATAGAAAACTTTGCTCAGGAAATGTCACTTACTTTATCTTTGACTAATATTCAAATCAATATTCTGTCTGTGGTGTAAATTACGAAGACCAAATTGTTTCCCTGTCAAACAAATATAGTTTTCATATCTCTGATAGTACAAAGCCAGAACCATTTATTCTGCAAAAGGTTTTTCAGAGAACTAATTAGAACATCAAGTGGGGTGGTGCTCAAAGGAAAATGAATGAGAAATAATGAGAAAAACTAATCCAATAATTATTTAAAGTAGTGGGTGTTAGCTTCTACTCTGATCTGGTGGTGGTAGATGGGAGAAGCTTCAAAGTAACAATACGCATCCAGCCATTGAGGACATTTTATTCTCCTATTCATAGTTTACTGCATTACAAAAATCCAGTAGATTTAGTCTGTTTTTCAATTACACTGGCCACTTACACATGTACTGCAAAGCTCTCTGTACCATTGCGCTGGTCAACAAAAGACAATGATTAAATTCTAAAAAAGCTTTAGATGAAACTGCTGCAACAATAGGCATAGGTAATCAGAGGTATAATCACTTTCTGCTAGAAATCTGTAGCTGTAAAATGAACAGAAATACACGGTGGGCTTTGAAGTCCATTTTCATGCAGAGATCAAATAGCTCTGTCAGATTTATTCTTAACAGTTTTGAAGTGTAAATGTACACCAATTCAGGGTCAAGGAATTATTTACTGTACTCTATATTGAGCATGCATATATTTAGATAACGTATTTCATATGTTGGACAATATTATGTTTGTTTAACTGCCCGGTTTTTTTTATTTAACAAGGAGAAATATACATAGAGCTGCTTAGTCATTTTGCAGTCATTCTAAGGTATAGCATATTTGATGATATGTTGCCAAACGTTGTACTAGCATTTTCAGGGGCTTCCAGGGTCTAAGATTTAAAATGGAAGAACACAATAGTAGCATGTATTTGATTATACAAAATTATGATGGAACTCTTCTTATTGATATGCAGATCTATTGCATATTTCTAAGCATGCTTTTAAAATTCCAAACAGCCTGCATGCTACTATATGAAACCACTGAAATACATTGAAATCTCAACCCTGGCTGGGATGATTTAGTTGGGGATTGGTCCTGCTTTGAGCAGGGGGTTGGACTAGATGACCTCCTGAGGTCCGTTCCAACTGTGATAGTCTATGATTCTATGATATTCTATGATCTCTCAACTGTCATTATTGAATGAATGGGAATATATTTCCAGCATAGCTGCATACAATAGTCACTATTATAAATACAGAAAATAATTGATCTCTCAGATATCAGTGTGTATTAACTTTGGGTAAATGTTTATCTTAAAAATATCAGGATGCATACATACATACATAAAGTTGAATTTTACAGAATTCAAGAGTGCATTAACTCTTGTATACCACAGAGTTAAAAGTGCAGGAAAAATACATGCAATACTAATACAACAATATAGCAATCTGTGGGCTAGCTTTTTCAGATGGCACATTTAATTCCCAGTTTGAGAACTCACTGTATAATAGTGCATGTGCAAAAATCTGTTTTTAAATTTGGATGCCTAAATGTAGGCATCTAAGTCCATATTTAGACATGTGGTTTGATTCTGAGAAGTGCTGAGCATCCACAACTCCCAGTGAAATTCAGCATCTATTCTTTGAAAATATTAGTCTAAAATAGCATTTTATTGTTTATGATTTGTTTTCTTCCCCCCAAAGTCCACGAGACTACAAAGAAGACTCTGTGTGTGTGTGTGTGTGTGTGTGTGTGTGTGTGTGTGTGTATTTTGCATCAAACTGGTAGGGAGCTGAATTTTATTTCTCTACCAGCCATGAATAAAGGCCATGGTTTTCAGTGATTTTTAATATAAGTGACTAGGGCTAAATTTGATTCAAGGGCCTCAGGGAAAGTCCCTAGAAGATTGTTGGGCCAAATTATTGAGAAAACTAATAAGATTACAAATCACCATGCTAAAGAAGGGAACTGAGACATAGAGACAGCAACCAAAGCTCCACCCTGCCAGAGGAGTGGGCCCAAGCTATTGCAGACAAAGCAGTTAAGTCCTTACCCCCAGGATAAGTGGAATTTCAGGCACAGCAGAGAACTTCATTAGGGACTTGCAAAACATAAGGGACATGGTGGTTCAATGAAGCAGAAATTCTTTTCCATGGAGGCACTGTCATCTTTCTTGCTCTACAGCTGTATGACCAGCAAAAAGAGGTTAGCTGGTAAAGATACAAAATGGAGGATCTTCTGAATCATGAAAGACAAAATAATCTCTGGGTGGTTGGTATTCCAGAGTGCACAAAGAGCAACAAGCCTGTGGAGAAAGAGGAACCCAGAACAATAGCCCTGGAAACCTGAAATGGCAAATTAAGACTGCTTTCCTGTGAAAGACTATGAGTGTGGGCAAAAGGCTTAACCTCATTCTTTCCCTCCTCTAGAATATCCACACAGGGCAGATGATTATTGGCTCTTCTCATTTATATTGTTGACTTTAATTTAGTGTAGGTCAACAATATTTATTTAGAGCCTTAATTTGTCCATTATATGATATACAGTATGTGTAAACCTGTACAAAAGCTTAATGTTTCATTTAGAGATTAGCATGTCTCAGTTGGCATTCAAAGTTACACATATATCATTACACATCCCCTGCATCAGTGTGGGAAGGGCTTAGAATAAGGAGAAAGGACAGTACTAGCGCCATGTTTTTCAAGACTTACTAGTGTGAATTTTTTTTTAAACAGAAAATGGCTCTTTAATCCAAACTGTTAAGCACATTTCACATGTGATATCCAAGAAACGCACAAAGAGCTCTGTTTTTATAGAAACTTCACAAATCCAAAAAGGGTAAATTTAATAGCACAAGCTTTTCAAAATATATTGTTTGTTCAGTTCAGGTTATTACTACTATGGTTGCACTATTATTGTCAAGAATAGGGTGAGTAACTAACCTTTGGCAATGGTTCATTTATTTATAGGGTTTTTATTACACTCATCACCGAGTATCTGAGCTCTTCACATGTGTTAATGAATTTAGCCTTGCAACATCTCATGTTGTAGGGTAGTATTATTAACTCCATTCTATAATTAGGGAAACAGACACAAAAAGTGAAATTCTGTCTCCAGTGAAGTCAATGGGGCCAGGATTTCACCCAAAGAGGTTACATGATGGGCCCATGGTCACAAGAGGTCTATGATAAATCTGGCAATAGAACATAGGTCTTCTAATGACCAGTTCCGGTGCCTTAACCAGAAAACCATCATTCCCCTTAGGAACTAATCATGTTCTGATGTGAAAAGCAGGAATCTTGAATATTTGTATGATGCTTGTAATAACATAGGAATTAATTTGTGGAAAAGTTCTTACCACCTGGTGATAGTTAGTTAAAAATGGCTCTCTGTATGTCACCTCAAAGGGGTAAAAAGTCAGTAAACTAGTGACAAAGATGTGCTTCTCTGGATATTTTTTGGCCAGATTATCCCCGCTCCCCCAGCCAGCAAGATATTAATTTCTGAAACTCTGGTTTAGTCAGCATTTCAGATCTTCCTGGTTCCACGCATAACAAACCCATAAAACAAATCCTCTGTGGAACAGGAATCATAGGCTATATTGAAAAACTGGATCACATTTTTTTGTGAAATTAATTCCTTCATGTAAAGCCTGAGCATTTGGGCTCTAAATGAGTAGCATGGAGTATATGAGGGAGGTGGAATCGCTTACAACCTGGCCCTTTCTTCCTTTTGGGTGGTCACTAATCTGTAGTGAATGGACCTGTAAATAGCTTGCCGAGATTAGCACCACTTTGTGGACTTTTCCGGCATCCTGTTGCAGCCATAGGTATCTTGCAGCAGGGTAGAGGGCAGAAGAAAGCCTCTATCCTCTGTTTTCGTTGGCTGCTTCTATAACCGTCACCTCTTTGGTGGGGGAGGGGAAAAGGTAGAGCTGGAGGGGCGTGGCCCCACAAAGTCCTTCAAGTAAATAGCGGAGTCTATTCACTAATGGGTGTTCCCCAGTCTCCTCAACAGTTGTTTCCAGTCAGGGATGCACTGCTTTTCCCATCGTGGCTATCCCAGCTGCCAGGCTTGTAATAATTCTTCCCTCATACAGAGAGGCAGAGCTACATCCTGCTTCTTCATCAGTGAGCCATGAACTGAGCCAGGTTCTGTTCTTTTCTTTGCCCTGCAGGCCTGGCATTGGCTGCAGGTATAGTGGGGCCGGGTTAAGTGGGCCCATAGGCTGTCTTTAAAACCTTCTCTGATGATGTGGGGTTACTCTGCTCCATCATAGGACCCAAATCTTGGGTCCACATGCTTCTATACCCCTTGGGATGGGACAGTCACTGTTCCTAATTCTGTCCCCCTCAGACTCCCAGGTACAGACCAGAATTCTGACACCCTTCTTTGGCAGTGGGACCCCACTATCCAGCTGCCTCAGATCCCAAAACCAATGCCTCAGTGCTCCTGAGCCCCTACTTGCTTACACCCATTTTCCCAAAGGCTATCTGTCTGTGGGAGCTCAGGTTTCAAGTCAAACCATTCAGGGACAACCTGGTAGAAAGGCAAAGAACACAGGCTTAGTAAAGGAATTTATTAACCACTGTCATTTTTACTCTTGAAAGCACTAGAGAGTCAGATTAAAACAACAAAATCCTAACTGCATCTCACCTTCCCCAGTCTGATCTAACCCATTTGTGAGCCTGAAGTCTTTCTCTGAAGCCTGGTATGCTAGTTTGGGTGGTGGGCTGGGCTCTTGCTCAGAGAAACAGCCACCTTTTAAAACAATCCCTGTCCCTCTTTTGCCCATGTGCTTCAGCCGGGGGTATTCCAGGCTCTGGCCCTTTCTTCTCATCTCTCCTCATCAGCTTCTGTGCAGAGAGTTATTCAAAACCAATGGCCCTTGTAAAAAAAACCATTGATCCCACAGGGAAGGTTCAAGGTTATGGAGCTTGATTAGCCTCATTGTTAGCCCTCTCTGGAGTGTCCCACAACCAAATATGTGCAATGCAGCGTCTAGACTAAACGGACCTTGTCAATATTTAGATTTTTTTCAATGCAATCTTGATGACTTAATCCAACATGGAGGTTACAATACAAAATAGCACGCAGAACACAAAATGAAGTTCACAGTTTGAGACAGTCATTCCTCCAATCTGTCACAGTATCCACCTACCCAAGCAAGGACCAGTGTGTGGGGCTGCTGTGCCTATAGAATGGAATACTGGCAGACACTGGTGGGGTACTACGTCCCTGGATCTGTGTAAACATGGGTCTTGGGCCCAATCCCAAACATGCCCCATCCTGCCCCTGTCATGACTTTCCACACGAGTCTTAGAACCATTCTAATGGAAGCAATTGTTTCCTTTGTGGGGCTAGCTTCCTTCCTCTCATGTGTTCCACCACCTCATGAAAATAAGGTGACAAGCTCCACGCATGATGTAGGCAAACTTTCCTCAGCTCTAAAAATATATCCCATTCTTGGCCTGGTAGCACACTTATTTCTGTTTTAAGTTTTCCCAAACCAGAATTTGCCCACACAGTCAAATGTTTTGGTCATTTATGATGGAAAATGATGTCTGATGGATTAGTCTGTGATTAAAAACATCACCTCCTTTGTGACTTAAGGAGGTTCCTGAACTCATAAGCCCAAAGGGAAGATTCTAGTTCATTAATACATTGCAGCGCCAAATGCTTACTTTTGAGCAGTGTTTCTCAAACTGGGGTCACCACTTGTGTAGGGAAAGCCCCTGGCGGGCCGAGCCAGTTTGTTTACTTGCCCTGTCCGCAGGTCCAGCTGATCGTGGCTCCCGCTGGCCGCGGTTCACTGCTCCGGGCCAATGGGGGCTGCTGGAAGTGGCGTGGGCTGAGGGACGTCCTGGCCACCGCTTCCAGCAGCCCCCATTGGCCCGGAACAGCGAACCGCAGCCAGTGGGAGCTGTGATCGGCTGGACCTGTGGACGGGGCAGGTAAACAAACTGGCCCGGCCCGCCAGGGGCTTTCCCTAAACAAGCGGGGACCCCAGTTTGAGAAACACTGGTTTTGAGTCATTCCAGGCCTATAGATGTTGATCACTGTGTAATAAGAAGATAGAACAGAAATAAGACTCTAGTGTATGTTGAATGCTGAGCATGGATCACTATAAAAGTAAAAAAAAAAAATCCACAAGGCCATCTGTGATCATGGTTTAAAACCTTCAATTATCTTGATCGCCCGATTGATTAAACACCAAAGAATGAACTATTAAACTGATAGTAGCCTGTGATAGATGTTAGACTTGAGAAATGTAAGGAGTTCAAAAGACTGTACTGAAGTGTGTCAGAAAGGTGTGGATTTCTGGGACATTAAGTGTTCAGTGGGTTTCCTGGGTGGTGTTTAATGCAAATTCCACAAACCCAGATATGCAAAAACCCAACCTTTTGAACCTGTGCCCTGAGAAGAGGGCAATTAACCTGTTCCAGAAATGGGAGATCAAAGGGCCAAGCTGTATAAAGAAACAACTGACCTGTCCAGTTGGGGTCTTGTTCCTGAGCTAAAAACTGACATGAACTTGTACCGAAGGGGGCAAACCCAGCTGTGCTGTTTGAAAGACTGACACCTACAGGAGCCCTATGTCGGAGATGGAGATGACCTCTGGTAAGCTTTTAGCATGTGTGTAGGTTCTCTTATTTTTTATTTTCTCCATAATGTTTTCTCCCTAAGAATAACTGTTTGCTTTGTGAAGACTGGTAGGTAACTGATTGTAGCAGGGTTGGCTGCCCTGCCAAGCACTCCCTTATGGCCAGAGTTCACTCTACAGCCCCGTGTCTGTTTTCTGCTTCTTCAGTGCTTACAGTCCAAACTCAACACAGTTCAAAGGAAATTAAAACATTTCCCTACCTAGGGTCCACTTTATTCAGGCCTCAGATACACATTGGTCCTCCAGACCCCAACACCAGTTCAGTGTCTCTCTCTCTCTCTCTCTCCCTGTAGTTGGGGTGGGGGCCAGCCCGCTTTCCCCAACCTGGGGCATGGTTCAATGTCTCCGCAAGAACAACTCTTGCTCCTTGCAGCTGCTACTGCTTCTCCCAGCCAGCTACAGCTTTTCAGGCTTGTGTTTTCTGAGCATCCCCCTACTCCCACTTTCTGCTCTTTATAGGAATCAGCTACTCTCACACAGGTCTACCTCCTTTAGTAATCAGAGTTGGCTAGTCCCAGGCCCTACAGCCATTAAGGGGCAAGCCACCCAGTTACACTGGTGTACGCTGTAATGGCCCCTGCTAATCACAGGTGCTGGCCCCCGGGAAATCGCAGTGAGGTGCAGAGGGACTGTAAGCCTAAATCTGCACTCTGAAGAGAGAGAGATGCACTTCTCTGCCCCAAGAGAAGTGATAGCTGGGAAGACTAAAACCTTAAGTGGGTGCCCTCAAGGAAGATCAGTTAACCCAGAAACTGTGACATAGCTATAATACAATAAACTGACACAAATAAGAATTCATTTTTAGTCAAGTCCATGAATTCCAATAAATCACATCCTCTTCTACTGACAAGTCTAAAACCAACCAGCAAGGACTCATGCCTACTTGTGTTTAATTTTAGTCTGCAATGTGAGGTCCAAACATTATAAGTCAATTTAAGACTTTTGTTTCAACCAAGCAAAGATGTAGACTTGAATTTATTTGAAACATTTCTGGTCTAACAAAAGTCAGCATGAAATGTTAGAGAATAATGAGCCTCAAAAGGATTTGGATTACTTTCATTCCACAATTTCAGATGATGAAAAACAAACTTACTGAGATAGAAGTTTTAGATACTAATGTAATATAAATAGAAAGATGGACTAGATAAAACCAGCTGAACACTAGTCTGTCCTCAAGACCTAACAGGAACGTAATAACATGCTTTAGAATATGTTGCAATGACTTTTGGCAGATATGCTGTACTCAATTCCATAGCACAGAAAATCATTGACTCTGACTGACCATTTAATACATTTCTGAAAGAGCAGCTCTAAGGGATTTATTAATTATTTATTTTATTTTATTAAAAAATGGTCAAAATGGCAGTTGGAACTATGCTAAGTACATTCAGCTGAGGTAAATAACTTAAAAGTTGAGTAAAACTGTTTGCTGTAGACTTAATTCTCCCAGAGTGTAATCTCTGATTTTTTTCATATTAGTTCTGTTTTGTCCTCAGTGATACTTCATTAAAATACAATTGGACACAGTGCTTGTAAAAAGACATTAACATTTTGCACAGGGCTTGAAATAATATTGCTTAAAAACCAAATTCATAAAAACAACACAGTGACTTTTAGTACCAACAATATACACCATATGAAGAAAAGAAAATAGACACATAAATACATGTATTCATGTAGAAGTGAAATACTATGTCATATAGCTTTTAATTATGATACCTTAGTTTACTTTCAATGTATTTTCATTGTGGAATAATTGTATAAAAGTGGGTATCATGAAAGTAAGTTCAATATTTGGTTGGCAGGTAAAGTCTCTGACCTAGTGGTAATCTGGCAGAGTCACACAAGTTCAGTCATGATAGCCAATTTGTCTCCTAGAAGTCATTACACATAAAATCCTGGATTTATAGACTTTAAAATACAAAATAGAAAATCATTAATGTCCCCGCTGTACTGAGCCTCTACAACAGAAATTAATGCTTTCTGATGTTTATCTGAAGGATGATGGCTCCATGTGTAAGTACTGGACACAAAGGATCATGGTTCTTTTCTCTATCCTTTCAGCTGCCTTTCCTGACTAAAGCGGAATACAGGGTTTTTTTTTAGGAAACCACACCTCACCTTTTTTTCTGGATAAGTCAGTTTTTTTCCCCTCTGATGAAGAGAGTTTGGAACTTCAGCTACTTGGGAATTGAAGGCCCATTGTGAGGCAATACAATGCTTAATTTACATGTCAGCTAGATGGACAAACACTCCTGATCTAAGAGAAAATCTGTCTCTGCTGGTGACTCATATCTTGATTCAGACAGGATATAAAGGATACAGGATATATTTTCAGTATATACAGGATATATTGATACAGGCTGTATTTTCATTATATACACATAACTTTTAAAATAGTGTCAATGCATACAAGTCACAATGATAGTAATGGCCAATAAGACACAAGCTTTCATTTGGTATCTTACAAGACACTATTTAGGGATAAATACCATGAAAGTGGTGTGTTAGGTGTAGTTAGTTTGTCAGGCCTAAAAGGAAATGCTGACGCAGAATACTGAACCCTTCGCCAGCTGGTACCAGTGGGCCCCTTTGTCACATTCTCTCCCTCCAATCTAGCTGTGAACACCAAGTTCAGGATACCCAGCCTCTCTATTTGTTTGAAAAGTAATCTCTGTTTTTTTCCCTGTCATGATGCCGAGTGGGGTCATATCTCCACTCTGTTTCCTACATTCTATTTTCTGCTGCATTGTAGTCCATATTATGGAAAAGATTTGGGAATGCTCTCAGTGCCATGTCTGCCCAATGCTCCTTTCTTAGCCAGCCTATCTGGTCTGCTTTATTGGAACACCACAGAGGTCTCTCATGATGGAGGTCCCTTTAGCTTACTTTCTGCCTCTTCTGAACTCCTGCTGCCCCAGTCTGTCTACTTTCAATAGGCAAGGGAAAAGGCTGAGATTTTCCTCTCCACTGACTTCATTTTTCTGGGTTTCCATCCCCTATAATATATGCAATCACAATCTTTCATAAACAGGATGTGTTTATTAAAAGAAATAGTTATAACTACACCCACAAATAAAACAGATTTTCACACAGCTTGAGTTCTAACTTTGCCTCCCTTGTTTACCAGGGAGCACACCCTGTTTGGAACTCTAACCCAGGCCTGCACAACTCGTAAAGCGGCGAGGGCCACATTCCTCCAAAGAAAACAGCTAAGGGCCGAAACCTCCAGGCCCCGCAGAAACACCCCGCCCCAGGGCCACCCAGCCCTGCGGAAACAAACTCTCCTTCCCCAGCACCGCCCCTCCAAAACAGCTGTAGGCCAAAAAGGAAGGTTGGGGGTGGGGAGGTGATACTTTATTTTAAATCAACCAGGGGCTCCCAGCTGAAGAGGTGGCTGGGAGCCCTCAGGGGCAAATAAAAGGGCCCGGGGCTCCGGCGGCTGGGGGAACCCGGCAGGGCCAGCTCTAGGTTTTTTGCTGCCTCAAGCAAAAAAAAATTTGGCTGCCCTCCGTCCCAGCCCTGGGCTCCCCCCTGTAACCCCCTGCTGCCCCAGTCCTGGGCTCTCCCCACACCCACACTCCCTGCCGCACCAGCGCTGGGCTTCCCCCTTTCCTCCCCACCAGTGCCCTCCCCCCACCCCGCTGCTGCCCCAGCCCTGGGCTCCCCTCCACCAGTGCCCCCCCACACCTCCTGCCGCCCCAGCCCTGGGTCACTGGTAACTCGCTCCCAGGGTGGGTCATTCAGCTGGAATTTTGGATGTGCACAAAACACAGACAGGATTGGTTCCCATATGGTTACAGAGCTGCAGTAAAGTGGAACAGTTTTCAGCTTGTGTGATTGGAGGATATCTGGATGCATATTATAAGACTGTCCTCCATAAATGAGGAAAAGTTGAGGTGCCTTTATTATTCTTTTATTCCACTCTTTCTTTCTATGGGGAATTTGCCAATGCAATATCACTGTCTTCCTTTTAAACAAACATAAAGGCAATGGCTGTTGAAAATAGCAATTCCAGTCCTAATAAGCATTTCTTGCTCAATTTTATCCTACTTTTTCTACAGCAAGTTACAGTGGATCAGTATATTTGATTTGGGAGAAATGAAGTAACAGCTGCCCAAACTGAAGTTGAGCACTCCTGAATTTTGAGGTGTTCAAATCTGGAAGGCAGGTGCTGGGGGCGGGGGCTGTGGGCTCCGCGGGGGAGCATGGCAGCAACATGTCTGGAGGTGCATGGAGCCAGACACGCTGGTCTGAGTGGCACGGTAAGGGGGCTGGGGGTGGAAGAAGGGATAGGGGGTTCCGGGGGGCAGTCAAGGGACAGGGAGCAGGGGGGGTTGGATGGGGCGGAGGTTCGGGGGGGCAGTCAGGGGACAGGCAGCAGTTGGATAGGCATGGGAGTCTCAGGGGTTCATCGGGGACAGGTAGGGGGTGAGGTCGTGAGGGGAAGTTGGGGGGATCTCAGGAGGGGGCAGCTGGGGACAAGGAGAAGAGAGGCTTAGATAGGGGCTGAGGTCCCAAGGGGCAGTTAGGGGCAGGGGTCTCGGGAGCGGGTAATCGGGGGACAAGGAGCAGTGGCATTTAGATAGGGGTGGGGTCCTGGGAGAGGGGTATCAGGGGACAAGGACCAGCAGTGTTAGATAGGGGGTGGGGGTCCTGGGGGGCAGTTAGGGCAGGGGTCCGTGGAGGGGGCAATCAGCAGCTGCGGGCCGGGATTCAAAGGGCTCTGGCTGCCCTCCGCTGCGGGCAGCGCAGAGCCCTTTGATTCCCCGCTGCAACTGGGATTTAAAGGGCTCTGCGCTCCCCGCGGCTGCGGGCAGCCCAGAGCTCTCTGACTCCTGCCGTGGCTGGGATTCAAAGGGCTCTGGGCTGCCCGCAGAGCGCCGTGTGCGGGGGATTCAGAATCCCCACCGCGGGCCGCACAGTGAGGCTCCGCTGGCCGCATGCGGCCCGCGGGCCGTATGTTGTGCAGGCCTGCTCTAACCACTGCAGAGACATCTAGTGGCTGAAAAATATCCTGCAAGTTTACATATACTATACCAGTGGTTCTCAAACTTTTGTACTGGTGACGCCTTTCATATAGCAAGCCTCTGGTTGTGACCCCTCCTTATAAATTAAAACCACATTTTTATATATTTAACATCATTATAAATGATGGCGACAAAGCGGGGTTTGGGTGTGGAGGCTGACACGACCATCTAATAACCTCGTGACCCCCTGAGGAGTCCCAACCACCAGTTTGAGAACTCCTGTACTATATCCTGGTCCATTTGAAGAAAAAAAGAAGCCAAACAGAAACATAAAACTCTTCCTATAAATAAGGTGTATTTGAACAATGTGGGGCCTCAACAATTCTAAATACATATTTTTTGTTGCTTACTTGGTTAGAACCAATTTCTCTATTCCCACTCTTTTACTTTTATAGAACACTTCCATATTTAACCCACATACCTACTAGTGATGGAGAGAGAGAGAGCGCTAAAGGACTGCCTCCTCAACTGAGTGGGAGGTGCCAGTGAACCCAGGCCACAAGTAATTGTGGGGGACAACAAATGAAAAAACAGGGATAGGAATGAAGATCCAAAGGCGAATAATAGGGAACAAGACACCAAGCAGAGAATCCATGACAGCATCCACTGCTCCTCAAATGTGTCTAATGAGTCAGTGGATGCTGCCCAGAGGATCACTACCAAGAGACATAATCTGAGAAGGGACTGGAAATAGGTCAGAGCACCCGCCCGCAATTCAGTTTCATCCTCCTGGTACGATCGATGGCCATCTTGGCCAGTGCCAGAAGGAGGTTGATGAGGAGGTCCTACAACTTTGTGGGGACACAGATGGGATGTGCCAGGATCAGGAGTTGTTTGTTGCAGTAGTGAATGAGCAGGGGATTGCAGGAGGAGAAAAGATGGTCTCGTAGTTCCGATGTGGTACTAGGCAAATCACTTAAACCAAACTTTTCAAATGTGGTCATTAACTGTGTGTTCTTCATTTTCAGGTGCCCAACTTGAGACCCTGGGGTCTGACTTTCAGAAATGCTGAGCACTCACAGCTGCAAATGAAGTAAACGAGATCTCTGTTCTGAACATAGAAAGTGCTATATAATGCTAAGTACTGGTGGCATACACTTCTGACCTTAATATCCCAATGCCTCAGCTCCCCATCTGTAAAATGGGGTTATCCCCCCACTTCACCTACCTGGGATGCGGTGAAAGCAAATTAATCTTTGTGAAGCACTCAGATACTGTAGGGATGAGTGGCATAGAAAAGTCCATGAAGTAATTAATAATTCTGTCTTCACAGCAGGTATTGTATACTGTGCAGTAAATAAGCTCTGGGCCACAAATTGAATAATAAGGAGAAAACAAAATATTGAATAGCTGCTCATTTGATGAGCTCTGTGCAGTAAATGAGATGGGGATACTGTGGAACAAATTGTATGAGATCATGTAATTAAAGACAGTATCATAATGCATCCATACCAAGGGATTGAACTAAGGTTGAACCTGAAACCTGACTTGTGTCTTTTCCTAACTTTTGAGTTCTTGACTTTGCAAACGTAATGTCCTTTTAACATAGTTTTGTGTATAAGATTATATATATGTCACAGGTTTCTTGTATTGTTTAAGTGCTGGCAGAGGTGTTTCAGAAGAGGGGCCTGACTATATGTGTGCCATATAAGCAGAAATATGTTATTTATTTTATATGATTTAATAGTCCTCTCTTATTTATTAATTGTGTTTTTTTGACATTTTTTATAGACTTTTTACACTTCAAAGTTATCTCCAGTTACATTGTTAATTGTGTCATGGCCAAAGACAAATATTTCTTTTTTGGGCCACTAATAACCTTCCCTACTAGTTTATCAGCATTGTGTATCAGAGGGAACAAGTGCTGATCAGAAGAGGGTCATGACAATTACCATTGGATTTGGGACAAATGAAGTTCCTTCATCCTAAACTTTAGCAGCCACGTACAGCAGCTTCTGTATTAATTAACAGCCAGTGATAGCAATAGTGACATATGACTGGATGTGTCACCAGTTCAGTAAACAGAGAGAAAATACTATTGCAAGTGCCACATTTATTTTTACTGATTTGCACAGCCCCTTTTGCATGCCTCCAGCACTTTACCCAATGTCAAGATAGAGAGTCAGCTCCTTAGCTAGTAGGAATCAGCATAGTTCCGTTAAAGTCAATGGAACTACACCACTTAACAGAAAAGCTGATTATTAATTACGATTATAATTATTATTTATATTGCAGTGGTGCCAAGAACAGGGTCTCGTGTTAGGTACTGCACACACACAGCGTAACAGACATTCCCTGCCTTGAACAGCTTTCAGTCTAAATGGACAATACAGACTGCAGGGGAAAGTGATAGAGCATACAAGTGGAGTGAACAATGGTTTGATCTGCAAATGTAATTTCTACAGCTTTTTGTGGGAGGGGAGGGGATGAAGGGAGTTGGGAGATCTTCTGAGTCTTAAAAATTGTTTTGGTTAGAGATTTGTTAGGAGGTGATTAGCTATATGGAAATAAAAGGAAGGGTTAGGGGCCATAGAAGGGAAGTGGGATAAGGGGAATAGAACAGGGGAGAAGAGGGAGGTAAAGAAAGAAAGAGGAGAACACGGAAGTTGGATAGATTGAGGGAGGGCATTGGAGCAAACAGACTATTAGCACAGGGAAGAGAAAGTCCAAACCCTGCACTGTTCTTGTACTGGAAGGGAATCATGTCCCATCTTTCCTTTTACTTCCTCCTGTCTGCCTAATGCTGCAGAACCTGATGAGGCTGTCTGCTCAGAGACTCAGAGACTTTAAGGCCAGCAGGGACCATCAGGATAATCTAGTCTGACCTCTTGCACAGAACCTCACCCACCCACTTCTGCAATAGACCCCTAACCTCTGGCTGAGCTACAGAAGTCCTTCAATCATGATGTAAAGACTGCAAGTTTACCGAGAATCCAACATTTACTCTAGTTTAAACCAACAAGTGCCCCATGCCCCCTGCTACAGATGAAGGTGAAAACCCCCAGGGTCTCTGCCAATCTGACGTGGGGGAAAATTCCTTCCCAACCCCAAATATGGTGATCAATTGGAGCCTGAGCATGTTGGCAAGACCCAGCAGCCAGACACCTGGGAAAGAATTATCTTTAGTAACTCAGGTCACTCCCCACAGAGTGCCTCAGCTCCAACCATTGGGGATATTTGCTACTAACAGTCGCAGATGGGCCATATGCCATTGCAGGCAGTCTCTTCATACCATCCCCATAATAAACGTATCAAACTTGGTTTTAAAACAAGTTAGTTTTTTTGTCTCTGTTGCTCCCCTTGGAATGCGGTTCCAGAATGTCACTCTTCTGATGGTTAGAAACCTTTCTCTAATTTCAAGCTCCTGCTGGCTTCTTTCTCTGGCCCTCAGGTTTGGCCCCTCCCTGGAATTCCTTTCTTATCCAGGTGAAAGTGGGATGCTTCATCATGAATTTAGTGCCCCCAGAGGTAAGGTGGCTCATTCCTGCACAGTTTGGGATGCAGGGGGCTTGAAGGGGGAAGTGTGGCTGCAGGTTGGTCCCATCTACCCCCAATGCTGCAGTACCTGCTGAGTCTTCTTTAGTGCTTTAGCTGAGATTCTGGCCCTCAGGCAGTAAACTCCTCATCCATTAATTCAAGATAAAGATTATGTTGCCAAAATCTATATTAAACACACTCTCTGGTTAGAAGAGCAATGTAGTGCACAATTATTTGTATATATCCTAACAGCAGGGAGTATCAACTTCAGGGAGTGGCATGAAGGACACTTACTTCTTTAGGGCCAAATATCACCTCATGATTCATGGCCTTCTGGACCTCTGTGGTCTTCCTGGGCTCCACAGCTTATCAAGACAACATGAAATTCTGAGGTACCTCCCTTCCTGCATATCAATGGTTGTAGAGTACCTGTGGGGCCATCCAGCCTGCCCGAACTTCCTCATAGAAGTTGCCTTTCAACTGCTATATATAGTATTGGAGGCTCCAGAGACAACAGGGGAGGCAATGCCTTCTTGACATTCCAAAAGGATGTTGAGGACAGGTTCTTCACAACTAGGTGATTGCCATGAAGACTTAACTGTTCAGCAGGACGTGAGGCATGTGTCCCTGACTGATGTCTATGAAATTGAGTTGTCATCTGGAGAGAGGATAAGCTTCCATTGTGGATAAATGGAAAAGGAGGCAGTGGGAAGGGTGAGATCCCTCCTATAAAGCTTCACAATCTTCTTCCATACAAAGAAAGAGCTGAGCCTGCATCTCTGTTTTTCATTTACCCTCTCTGCAGGAGCTCCTGTCCAGACCCCCTTCCACCTGAGATGCTCCATAGGTCCTAATTATGAAATGGACATGGAACCCTCTCTGATCTCCCAGCACCACATTCTACACTGGGTGTGTTTGTCTTCAGGGTTGGTCTGCCAAGTTTGAAGTTAGGTTATGAGACAGAAAGGGTCTAGAAGAATTTGGCTCTTGGTTTGTAAAAAGTTAATTCAAATGTAAAATCAAGAGCAAATAGAGATGAAAATATAGCAAATTCCTCATCTCCCCATGTGTACTGCAAACACACATAGTAATACAAAAATAAATAAAACAGTCCAAGTTTTGGAGGGAGAGTTCAATTTTCAGATCTTTAATCTGATTGAATAAGAAAACACAAATTAGGAAGATTGGGTTGAAGTATTTTGGAGAAAGATACATTTAATCTGAAATAGATACACTTGAGTGCGACTACTGAGTAAAACTCCCAGCAACTCTTCCTTTATTAATAAAAGTGGCTGTTGCTGACAATTGGAGCATGTGGTGGGAAAGGACTGTTGTCAGTGTAAATGGTGGTTACTGGAGAAGGGCTGTCATCGAGATAAAGATGAGGTGAAAAGGCTTCAGTTAGTGAAAAATGACATTGGTTCAATGGATTTGTTTCAGCGTAAGGGCTGGAGGAGGAGGGGGACCCAACTGTCCAAACACTCTTATTAAACAGGGTGGTTTATAAGATATGCTTATGGTCCCCTGTGAATATTGAAAAGGGCTCAAATAATACTGTTAAACCAATCCATGAAAGTCAATGTGAACACTTAGAAATCAGACCCTGAGAGCCACACTGTTTACTGGCCTAGCTGCATGAGCTTAATTCCTCTGTCTGCTGCATACAGATCTAGGGCAGCATATAGCCCTGAGGTCTCATATTTTGTGCATTGCTAGTATCTATATTCTATTTCATGGTTTGTCACAGACTTAGGTACACTGGGACTGGAAAAACTACAGCATGCATAGAAGTCGAATGAACATCTGAAAATAGGCATAAGTAGATTTGGATGGCTGAGAGAGTTAGTAATGGGAGCGAGTACCTAGACCAGTGGTCCCCAACGTGGTGCCCACGGCACCCACCGGGGCATCTATGTGCTCCCGCCTACTGACAAGGGAGCGCCCCGCTGCCGAGGAAGCAGCAACGTCATGAAGCATCGCCGCCGAAATGCCACTGCTTGATG
The DNA here is from genome assembly GCF_020497125.1 of Mauremys mutica. Lineage (NCBI taxonomy): Eukaryota > Metazoa > Chordata > Testudines > Geoemydidae > Mauremys > Mauremys mutica. The sequence goes on from NC_059074.1 coordinate 76,393,981, forward strand.
ACACTTCTTGGCGTTGCTGCTTCTTGGCAGTATTTCAGCAGCTGCTTGTCCAGCGGCTGCGCTCCTCGGCGGCATTTTGGTGGCTAGTCGTCAGGCGACCGCCAGACTGAAAGGTTGGGGACCACTGACCTAGACCATTAGTTTGAATCCCGCCCAGGTAAGTGGTGACTACTACTTAGTTACCATTATTCAATGGCCCGCACTATGTAACACATTCCTGGTTGACACAAGCACAGATGTAACACCAACAGACCCCGTTCGTGGGTGGGTGGGATTGAACTTGGGACTTCTGGAGCTTAGTGCATAAGCCTCTGCTGCAAGAGCTGAAAACCAACGGACTGTTAGCTAAGGCTGTAGAACAGACTCATTTAACACTCTCTGAGTAGTCTCGATGCCACTAGATGGGACAGAACACCACAACCAGAAGGTGTGTGGGTTACACAGACATGGAAAATCCATTGAGGACTAAATGAGATTAGAGCTGAACTACCTCTGGCCTAGCTCATATTAGTGGGGCAGTGTGGGGAAGGCTGTATTGCCACTGCTTGTGCTATCCCTGCTAGGTGGAAAACCAGGAATTTACTGTTCAGGACTATCTATTTAGCACTTTTCATAAACACTAAATTCACTGGGAGAATAAAAGGCAGCCAAAATCTAATTGCTAAGATGTGCATAGTTCACTGCCTATATAGCACAATTGACAGGGGTGGGACATTTAAAAAAAGTAATTGCAGTCATAGAATTGCAGTAAGCTGCATGAAAAACTGGCCTGCATCAATGGAGAGAGGCTTGCAGACAGAGACCAGTACCTGTACCATAGTGTGAATAACTAATATGTGTTATGTCAGGATGGGGTATAAAATTCTTGTTGATATGGGTACATACTGTTAGTCCTTTCAATACAAAACAGGAATTACACATGGATGTAAAGGAACAAAAGGGCTTCTCTCTGAGCCTTTGTTAATTCTCTCACATTCTAAATGCCTCCTATCTACTTTGACGTTCTGCTCTGGACACCCAGAACTGTAAGACACTGTGTTATCTCTCTGCCTCCACAGGAGTGAACTTTGCTGGAGATTGGACTGTGAGTCAGTTCCCTGCCACATCAGTCTGTCTGCTCCTTGAGACTCTGTCAGTCTAAACCTTGCATTGTGGGTAACAGTGAACCCAGTTTCCAAGTTCCCCAGAGACGTCTCCCTGCAGTGTCCAGTCCCTCTCACTGGATGCTCACAGAAATTATTAAGTTCACTGTCTCCAAAGAAACACTGTACTCTTCAGCCTGGTAGATTAGCTTTCAGCAATACAATGGCACTGAGTTTGTAGTAAAACTAAGAATACCTTTATTAATGAAGAACATAGATTAAGTGATACTAAGCAAGAGTCAGAGACAGGTATGGTTACAAACAGAACAACACACACTTTCTAGTGACTATAACTTAATTTTAGCAAGTTACAATCTTTGCCTAAGCAGGTTACTCACTTTCACCAAGTTATCAGCAACTCCAGACATTTAGGTAGGAGGATCCACTTTTCAGAGGCTCTGAGGATGCTGTTCCCTAGGTCCCCCAAGGGATGGATAACTAAAATGTCTTTTTGCTTCCCCTATAGTATCTAAAGCCTCTGCCTCAAGAGCCAGGAAGATTTCCTGTGGTTCAGACTCTGCCCTTTGGAATGATCTCTAAACTGTCTTCTCCCTCTCTTGTTAGCTTGATGGCTTTGTGTAACTTATATGTAAATGTACTTTTATTGTTCTCTGCCTGTAATCAAGCTGGTCAGTCAAGTAAATATGCATTATTTTGTCTAGAGCAGGTTGAGTTTATGCACTGCCTACCAAACACGTTTTAAGAACATATTTCCAGCACAAGTATAAACTCTTTGTACACAACCCAGCCATACACCATGCAATGATTTCTGGGCCCAGCGTGTCTCCAGTTTACATAAGATACCTAATATGACACCTTTTATATACATATTATTACAAAAATCTATTGGGGGTATGCGATGCTGTGTATAAGAAAGATGAGCATTTGTATCATTATTGCTCCCTCTGTTATATAATTGCAACAAATCTTGAACAAAGTATGTCATATAAGGTGTCAATGGAAAAGTTACACCCTATCAAATATGGTTATCCTGATTAAATCCATGTGTCATCTTTGTACGTAAAGTTATGAGTATTGGCCATGGACTTGTATCTTATACATGTGTTGTATTTCTCGGTAACACCCACTTGATAGGATTTACATCAAGGCTAGACAGCTATGTGCTGATGGCCCATTAAAGACTCTAACAATGGGCTGTAGGAGAAACTCCCATCCCACTGAGTAAGCTCTCCTGTGGATGCAGGGCTGCCTAGAGGGGCGGGCAAGTGGGGCAATTTGCCCCAGGCCCCGCAGGGGCCCCACGAGCCCTGGCCTGGCGGCGGTCTGGGTCTTCAGCTGGCATTTCGGCGGCGGGGGGCACTTCAGTGCTGCCGAAGACGCAGAGCGACTGAAGGGCCCCCCGCCGCCAAAATGCTGCCGAAGACCCAGACCTCCGCTGAGTGAGTACAAGCACCGCAGCTGCCCTGCTTTGCCCCAGACCCCCTGAATCCTCTAGGTGGCCCTGTGTGGACGCCTCAGAAAGAATATGGAGGATGTCTGCATCTGTGAGTCATCAAAGCATGTAAGGGCACGTGATATGTTCATGTGATCCTGGACTCCATATTGGGCCAGTAATTGTCCATGCACATGGGATCTGGTCTTTGTTTGGGACAGTATATTTCCATGCACATGGAAGAAGATATAAAAAAGGCACCGGAGAAATCTCCAGTTTGTCTTCATTTTTGCTTCATTTCTCTGGACTGGATTTCTAACAAGGAAGGTCTAAACAAGGACTGATGACCCCAAATATGTTTGGGTAATTCCAGAGAGACTTTTGCAAACTAGCTTTACTGCTTCAAACCTTATACAAGAACTCTGAAATCATTTGTATGTATATGATCTATTAACCATTTATAACTCTCTTCTTTTCTTTTATTATTAAACCTTTCGTTTTTAGTTACTGAAGGATTGGCATCAGCGTGATTATTGGATAAGATCTGAGTCATATATTGACCTGGCTAAATGGTTGGTTTTTTGGGTTTTTCAGTAATCACTCATCATAAAGTCCAGCTTCCACACCCAGGGCCTTATCTCCACCGTGCATCCATAAAGAGGTGTCTGCTGGGTTAAGGCAAGTGAGGTGGGATGGGTACAGTGGGGGTAATTCCATGAAGGCTGTATTTCCCAGTTTTTTCTCCTGCAAGCTGAGAGTCATTAAGTCTGTCCTCCCATTCCAATGTTTGAAGTATAGGGAACAACTACGTTATAGGCATGGGTAAATAAATCTTGATCTGGTGAGATCTTAACAAAACCCCTTTTATGATTATTTGTAGGGTGATACCAGAGTGCTAGGTAACTCCTAAACTCACTAGATTCTTTTGCTGTTTATTGGTGACATGTAGTCATATTATCGTTATAGTAAAAAGTTACTCATTAACACGCAGCCTCAGGGAATAAGTAATAGCCAAGATATTTGTAGTATACCTCAGGTGCCCTTGTGCTTTAGTTTTTTTCATATGGATTTATTATCTAGATTAACATAGGATATGTGAAAATTATGAGAAAATACCTGTGAACTTTTCAGAGTACAGCTTCCAATTTAAAGCAATTATTGGTCAGACAGAAGCAGTGATTTTGGGAAGAATGGCAAATTGGTCAGAGAGACAGAAAGTAGGATACAAAGTCTCTTGTGAGTTTCCAATAACAATTTCTGTTGTTGATGGTGGTGATGATATTTTAAAAAGCAACAACAGCACAAACCACAAGTGAGTTCCAGCAAACTCTTAAAGTTAATGTATCGTAAATACAGTATTTGCCATATGTATATACACATTTAATGGGCTTTTTTGTACCAGACTATTATTCCCAGAAATAGCAAGACTACAACTCTGCTGCAGGCTATCCACCAGCAGAACTATTGTTTAAAATTGATTTGCTGCATAGGCAATCTAACTTTCCGATAGTATGAACTAAGACCCATTTAGTAAAAAAAATTAGTCTGTTGAATGCAGCTGTTTAATTAGATATTCAAAAAAACAGAAACAAAAAAAACCCTTCCCCCATCTCTCTCCCCAGAATGGGTATGAGGTGGAATAATCCCTCGCTGAAAAATAAAAGGCCCAAGAGGCAAGCCAATAAAGGGGCTAACTCAGAAGGGCTCCCCAATTTTATCAGATTGCTAATATGGCTATTTAAGGGAGATAGGGAAAAGAGTACAGTGAAAGCTTTTTTTAAAAAGTGGGGGTGAGAGGGAACCTCAGACAAATCTATTTACCTTCATCCCAATTCTATGTGCCATTCATAGCTGTTAGTTTAACTGAAAAGCTCTTCTAAATGAGGAAACTTTATGCACAATATATATTTGCACATTCCAGTAGGGAGAACAAATTCTGCTCACATTGGTATGGATCTGGAGTAACTCCACCAACTCTTGAGATAAAAACAGACCAGAATTTAAACAGGCCAGTAATCCCCAGAGCTAATGAAAAAGAACACTACTCTGCTGATTATAGAGTAACCAAGAACAGACTTTGGTCTTCAAAGCAGCAACATTTCAGAGATAGAGAAGGAAGAAAAAGCTGCAGGGTGACGGCTCCATTTTCTATACTCACTACACCAAAGGAAAAAAAACCCTCACAGTACTCGTATCTTTAGGAAGTAAGTATTTACCCTAAAGCGGGAATCACATTCAATGTTCTGGGTACAGTCTGGGCTCACGAAGAGCCACCAGAACCTGATTATGTTTGGAAGAGACAATTCTTCAAGGCATATAGCAGTTTCTTGGGTTCCCTGTTTTCCTTGACCCTGATCAATCAGGCTCTAGGCCTGTGTTTATGAGCTAGAAACTCCTGACTGCTTTAGCTGATTATTTTCAACTGTTGCCCCACCTGTAACATGGGGCTAACGAAACTGGCTTTGAAAAGTACTATGAAATGCTTGCATGAAAAGCACTCTAAGAGGTAGGTGTTAGTACTAATATTAGTTATAATAGTGGACAAGGATTAAATGGCTGGGCTGATTATTTTAGATCTGTCGGCAGCTGTCAACATCACTGACCATGGCAATTTTGTTAACACACTTATGGACCCTAGTAAAGAGGTATGGAGGGTCTAATTTTTCTGTGAGCACTGAGAAAGAAATGGTGAGCAATTGTTCCTTTAGCCAGAGGGTCCTCTAGTGCAGAAGACTCCAATGGTAGGTGTTGTCACCCTATCTGTTAAGTATGTATGAGAGGTAACTGAGACATTGAGCAAGGGCACTTGCTTGCAGATCCCCATCCTGGATTGGGGCCTATTGAAGTTATGCCTTAAGAACCAGTTTGTTGAGCTATATTCTAAATCAAATATTTAGATTGGTCATTGGTTGTGTCCTGCTGTCTCCAAACTTAAAGAAACACATCCTAAAGTGAATTGCCTTTCAAGATGTAATGATTTTGTTTTTAAATTCCTTATAGGCTAAGAGTTATATAGAGTGAGGAATGTTTTCCATGCAGCAGAGCTGGCTCCAGGGTTTTTGCCGCCTCAAGTGGCGAGAAGAAAAAAAAAAAAGAAGCCGCGATCGCGATCAGCACCTGCTCCACCGCGCCGCTTGCTTCTTTGGCGGCAAGTCCTTCCCTCCGAGAGGGACCGAGGGACCCACCGCCGAATTGCCGCCAAAGAGCTGGATGTGCTGCCCCTTCCCCTTGGCCGTCCCAAACACCTGCATGCTGCGCTGGTGCCTGGAGCTGGCCCTGTCCATGCAATATCAAATAATTCAGACATGGAAGGGGTAAACTTTATTTACTTTACAGTTATACAGGCAAATACTCTGTAGTTTTGTTGCTTAAAAAACCCCCATAAGTCTGTGTTGTAACACAGTTCTAATCATGAATGTAGTCCAATCAAGGGTCAGTTCCAATTAATATTTACTAAGTTATGATTTTTTCCTCTTTTTTTCAGTATTCACTACAGGTCTATCTACACTTACCACACCTCAATTCCATGTACCATAGGAGTTTGTAAAAATGAATAAATAATACAGATGAGACCAGGCAGAAGAGTTCAAACCTGATTCCAAATTTCTCCACTAAGAGGATTTTTGGATTCAAGATTTTGTTTCAGACTCATCTTCATAATACAATTTTCATGAATTAGGCCCTGCCTTCCTACATCTTTTGAATTACTTATTATCTTCAAATGCTGGTTAAGTTTAATCCAATAAAATAATTTAGAAGTAGCTTACGGGAAAAATACAAACAGTTATTTGGGTAGAAGGATGGTCGTATGATTAAGACGAATCACAGTTCGGAGATCTGGGTTCCTGGCTCTGCCCCAGACTTCCTGTTAAGTGACTTAAACTTCCTGAGATTCAGTTTTCCACACTGAAAAAGGAGGTATCGTTGTCCTTCCCATTCAGGGCTGTTGTGAGATTTAGGGCTTCTTTCACATGGTTAGAACTCCTTTGTGCCAATCAGGTGACATAAAAGAGAATTCCCATGTCAGAAGGGAAGCTCCCTGCCGGAGCAAGAGTGCCAGATCTGACCCTATCCCTGTGAGTCCCCCAGTCTGGCTTTGGAGGTTGGGAGGGGGCATGGCAGACCTCTGCTGTGCCAGTCTTCCATTGACATAAGGTTCATTAAATAACGTAGTGGTGAAACTTAGAGCAGCCTAGCAACTGCTCTAAATCACTGGCCTTCAGAATCAGGTTGCTGTTGCCCAAGTCCCTGATGTCCCCGTCCCCCCCCCCTTCCCTTTCTGTTTCCTGATTGGATTGCTAATGTTAGTCAGGCATTTTGTCTCACCATAGGAATGTTTATGCGTGAAAATATATTTAATAACAGCACAAATAATTTTTAGTTATTAGTTGGCTGTTTCTATTTTTCCTCTTTTCAATTTTATTAAACATATCCATGATGCCGACGGAGTATTATAATCATTTTCTATTTCCTTGTCTCTAATGCTAAGCTATTTTTAGTGTAGTGAACAGTTGCTTAAAGTGCTAGTAAATCCTCATTGCAAATGGGACCAACTGCTTTTAAGCAGGTAAGGAAATAAAATGCTGCAGACATTCCCTCCCACAAGTGAAGCACAGAAAGAGACCACCGTGCCTCAAGCAGAAAGATGAAAGCAGGCCCAGCTATTAACTGGGACTAAAGTGCACTACAATATCCATTTCCATCACACACTGAAAAAAATATGTGAAGAAGTAGGGATATTTTTTAATATTGCATTTTCCTGTTAACGCTGGCTCTCTATTTTCAAACCACTGCTATTCATTAGCTGTATTATTAGATATAAGATACTTCATGCATGTTAATTTAATGGTCTTTGTTTTTACAATCTGTTTGGTGTTGACAAAGAACTGCACATATATTGTGCATTAAAGTCATGAACTCATACCAGCCTAGAATTAATGAAAGCTAGAACAAAAGCAATGATACTGTTTTAACTAAATTCATGTTAAGATATATACCTGTTATTAATTTAAAATGTTTTGGCTCTGATTCTTGAGTGGCCAGGCTACACACAATGGTGGATCTGGCAGGGGAAAGTGGTCAGAGATGGTTTTGTGCCAATTCACACACATCCTCATCCATTCTGGGGATGGCTGGGAACTAGTTTGGCCTTTGTCATAAGTTAGAGCAGCCCTGAGACTGCTCTAACTTGCAATATTTGTAATGGTCCCCAAGGGGCCATTAAACTGTCTGGAAATTGCCAGAGTTCAGTACACTCTTTGTATGCCCCTCCCCAGCATGCCCCCTATAGTGGGGAGCTGGGATGGATGGTATGGAGCCAGCTATGAAATCCTGGGTGCTGCGGGAAGCAGCGCAGGCTGAGGGATGTGCTGTCAGCCACTTCCCGCAGCTCGCATTGGCATGGAGCAGCGAACAGTGGCCAGTGGGAGCCGCGATCGGCTGAACCTGCGGACACGGCAGGTAAACAAACCGGCCCAGCCCGCCAGGGTGCATACTCTGGCGGGCCGCGGGCCAAAGATTGCCAGTCCCTGCTCTAGATTCAAAAGCTTTTTTAGTCCCTCACCTGGCATCACCTCCTTATAGCCTTTCCTCTAGGTCGTCAGTCTTCTGCAGCCCTCCCAGATGAGACTTGTGCCCCAGCAAGTACCTGCTCCTTGTAGGTTCCTTAGCAGAGTCTTTCCACTCAGCGGGCTCCTGCACCTTGCAGGTTCTGCACCCAGGCCTTTGCCTGGGAGCTCTGGAGAGTAATCTCTATGCTGCTCTCCCTCAGTCCTCACTGACTAAGCTAATGTAAAGGCTAGCTTGATACTCTGTGGTTGTTCATGTGACTACTATCTGACCCCACCAGACTACAATTCCCCAGATCCCTCAGGGAAAACATGTTCCAGCATGCCTGCTCTTAAAAGGACCAAACCTTGGAACAGGGTTGGCTGGCCCCATTCTCCCTTATGGGACGGACCTCCCTGTTACAAGGTGAAAAGGAATCACTTACATTTATACTCAGCTGCCAGATCCTGAATCTAGAAACACAGATAGGAATTTAACAACAAGATTTGGGTATGGTTTCCATAATACAATATAATACGTAAATATGTTTGTTTGTGTAGCATGGAGTAATTGGAAAATGAACAATTCTGTTTTCCTCAATGATCTCCACAGTAATCACAGGTTTTCCACTTAGTCTTCCCATAATGAAGAACAAATGTGCATTTCTAGGGTGCTTTTTCATTTTTTGGATTTTTGAGTGAACCAAAATGTTTCAGTGGAATTTTTTGGGTTTGTTTTCATTTAGATTCAGCCGTTTTTTCTTCTTTTTAAAAAAATTGGCTAAATTGGAAAAGAAATGTCATTTTGAAAGCACAAGGTGAAGAATAAACCAGTTCAAAATGAAATACTCAAAATGAAACTTTCTGAAACAGCTGAAACAATATTTAAACTTTTTTCTGACATTTTTTTCAGACAACACCATTTGTCAAATTGGACCTTAAGGTGCAAATAGTTTTGGAGCCACCAAAAATACATTTTTTGGCAAAAATTTTATTCACCAACAATTTCCCCCTCAGCTCTAAAAACCACAGATCATGGAACATAACTTTAATTCTGCTTCCCTTTTGCACTTCTTCACACACCCCTTTATCAGATTATTTCCCTCTCAATACTAGAAGTTATGGATGTTTGTTGTAGCAATTGGCTGTATTGGGAGAAGGTAGTTTTGTAGGATTGTGTGCAGAAGGGCAGCTGGGAGAGGTGATGGATGGCTGGTACCCCTAGGGGGGAGTGTTACATTTACAGTACAGGGTCAAATTGGACCCACATTCACAGCTGTGAAACCCTATTGCCTTCAGTAGAATTACAGATGGAGTGACTGATGAACTTAATAGTCTCTAAAATGTGTACTAAGATATTTTAACATTCTTTGGCATGTGTACATTGGGGTCACACTAAAGCGCTGTTCATTTTTACACCTACTAAGACAGAACAGATTAGCATGTATGTGTTTCTAGGTTGTGAAGTAAGAGGAAGGACAAAATTTCCAAACACAACAGTTTCACATGCAATTTTCTACTTGAATTAACAATTTAATGCACATTTCTGTGAAAGTGCATCCTTATATGGTATTCGCAACCTTGACTGAAGTCAGCAGAGAAGCCATAAACCAAACAGTATAGGACCTGAATTTCTCTGTCATCTACATGCCTAGAGACGGTCCCTCCGAAACACGTTTGAGGAATATTGATGGAGAAGCTTGTGCTACCACTGATCATGCAGTGGGAAGACTGAAAAGCAGTTTCCATGGCTGCTAATCTGGTATCTTTCATAAGCACTAAAAACACTTTAAAAAATATTAAAACTCCAGTCATATAAATACTCTGTCTCACTAGAAGTAAGGACACAGATAAGATCATCAGTCTCAGAACCCATGACTCTACTGGAAATCTTTGATCAGAATAATAAATCTTTTTGGAGGAGTAAAAAAGCTGGAATATAAAATAATTTACTAGGAAGTCATCCCCCACAACCTACCAGCAACTAGTCCAACTTCCCTATTAACCATGGAGAAACTTACTAAATTCAGTGGAATCTGAGAGTTTCCTTCTTGGCTCATCAGACAGTTCTGAGAATCCAGATGAAATACTGAACTTCCAAAAAAGTAGTCAAGTATAGAAGAGCAATCTTTAAAATTCATATCTGTAAATTAAGCAAAGAGACCAAAAGTAGAATCACTGTTTAAAAGTACAAGAAATAATACAATTGTTGTGTCCCTGAACATGATACTCATAGCACAAGTTCATTGTTCTAGTTACCATTCCCAAAATAAAGACACTGATAATAACAACAAATATTGCCATGTGTCCTCCAACAAATTAACAGATCTTCGCGTTTACCAGTAGCTAGCTACTTACATCTTCAGTTTTACCAAAGTGCAAACTCATCTCCTTTGTAAAATGACCAATCACATTTTCTCTAGGAGGCTGCTTTTATGCAATTGAGCATGGAACTAATGAAGTTCCTAATAATCAATTAAATCAGGATGTGCTCTCCTCCCTGCTTTCACTTCAGGAAATTTGGAATCTATTCCTTTTGGTTCTCCCTCACAGCAGATTTTTAAAAGATTTGATTGGCTAAAACCAAAGCTGATACAGGTCTTTATCAACTTATGTGGCTACAGCTGTAATGGGAGAAGTTTACTTCTCCCACCTTTAGAATAGTTTCTGCAAGAGATGATTAGTAGGCTGATGCTTTGAATTAAAAAAAAATTGAAAAACATATTTGAGCAAATGTTTTAAAATGCAAAATCATAGAAGTTACACCTCAGATGAAATTTGATCCTTTGTATTTACCATGAATGTAGTTGTTCACTACTATGGGTAAAATATGCTTCTCCACATGAATTAAAACACCACTTAACTTTGATAAATGTATTTTTATTAATCCACTGAGATCTCAAGCAAAGACTTTCAGCCACAATTATTGTCTGAGCCAATTCTTGTTAAAGTCAATAGAAAGAATCTCATTGGGACCTATATATGGCATAAACGCACAAAGGAAATAATAACCTTTCAGCACTGAGAAGATATTATCCCCTCTACTTCTTAGTTTCAAATGTAAAATATTGTTACCAATGCTTAGCATGCAACCTGTAAGAAATGCAAAATGATATTCAGCAGATCAGCCAAGCCACAGCCTGAGAAAGGTAGTTCAAAAACTAGCAAATGGCTCCATCTGCTGTTAGTCTATAATGACGTGAGATCAATGTATACTCTACATCTGCTCTTTGAAGTACTGTACTAAAAAAGGCTTGTATTGGTAAATATTTCATGACACCCAGAAGAGATCAGGTGTCTTTGGGCATAAGTGTCTTTCCTGATTATTTAGGAATATGAATATTATATGGAAATGTTTCTCCCTTTTTCTCCCATTGCCTTTATTTTAACTTTCTTTTTCTTTTATTTTTGTCTTCTACTTGGCATATTTCCTTAGGGCTGAGTGCCATCAACTGCAATTGTTTTGTATAATAGAGGCAAAGTGTTCAGTATCTCACATGTCAACCTGTGACCCAAAACTGAATGAATGTTGTGCTTCATTGTTAATTCAAAATGGGTCCTAGATAAACATAATCCTATGTAGCCTTAATCTATTCACTGTCCATGGTACCAAAGTAACCATAAACCAAAGTTTTATAGGATTATTTTGTTTATATGTTACACTGGCATTTCATGTCTAAAACTAGCAATTTTATGCCAGATTGGGCATACTGTTTTACTGTCCTGATGTTCTGTAGTCGTTGCTTAAATCTACTGTGTGGCTAAATAGAAATCTAGGTTAGATTCCTGGCTCTACCATTGACTAGCTCTTAGTCCTTAGGCAAATTATATAATCTATCTTTCTCCTTGGTAAACAAATAATCTTCCCTGTCAGAAATTTGCATTAGGCGGAGTGACAAGTCCAGGCTGCCCTCTTGTTAAATGGAGATAATGTTTACTCACTTTTCAAGATCTATAGATCTAAAAAAATCACTAAATATTATTATTTACTCTTTGATTCATTATTAAGTGTAAACTCAAAGAAGATAGGGTTGCGACTATTGCTAGACATAACCAAAATAATTATCTGTCTGGAAGACATCCAGCATGTATTGTGTTTGACCATAAATAAATAATATTTCACCTAATTATATGATTAGATTGAGGGAACGTATCTGGGTGGGTAAAAGTTACTGGGTTTACATAAAAATGCTCTGTCTAACTGCATAAAAGTGTAACTCAACAGCTACAATGGTAAACAAGTGATCTTCCTTTAACACACTATACCCCAGTTTCACCCTGTTATATGATTATGATATATTGTGTACAAAGTATGTCTTGTGAAGTATAATTTGAAAACTCATAACTTACTGAACATTATTATCCTGGTAAAATACATATCACAACTATGTATGTAAAGTTATTAAACTCTACTGTATAACAATGATTTTACTGTAACATGTTGCAAAGTTAGAAAAGCAGGCTCAAATTAGTTTTTCAGAGACAGACACACCTGCATGCCAGCAGGGTGCTAAAGAGTTATTACCTGTTTAATCAGAGATTCACCAGCAAAGGAGTTGTAAACAAAGTATTTACAATTCACCTGAAGGACAGCTGGCAGAGCACATATGGAATGGAACAGCATGACCCTGTGACCCAGCAATGACTTTTCCAATGAAAAGGGTCAGAGGATAAAAAGGAGACAGTGACCTACTCCTCATCTCTCCTCGCCCATCTCTACTCATGGCAGCAAGATCGCTTGAAAGACAATAGGAGCATCATTGAACTGGGGGGGAATGGTCTTAACTGGAAGGCTTTCCAGGTAATATGGACTGCTGAAAGTTTTTGGGTCAGAGAAACCTTTTTGCTTTCAAATATTTAGCTTGGGAATTTAGTTAGGAATTAGTTTGCGGTTTTATTCTTTTATTTCTTGTGTGACCAGTTCTGACATTTATGCCTTTATCACTTATAATCACTTAAAATCTATCCCTTTCTAGGTAATAAACTTGTTTTTTTTACCTAATCCAGTGTGTGTTTGGATTAAAGTGCTTGGGGACTCCATTTGAGACAACAAGGCTAGTGCATACAAACATTACCCTTTGTTGGAATGTCAGACTAATATGAGGTTATATTGCACAGGGGTCTACTGAGCAGTATAAAATGCACATCCTAGGGTGCAAGGCTGGAGCTGGGGAATTTGCAGGTGTTGCCCTCTATGTAGTTCATGTCTGAGAGAACATTCATACAACTTAGCTAGGAGTGACTACATGCTAATGGCTGTGTGTGAGTGGAGCCTGGAGAGGCTGCTTGTCACTAGCAAAGCAATGTAAAAGGCACCCTGGGCTGGAGAGTTAAAGGGACACAGTGGTTCAACAGTCTAGACTGTACCCTGGGGGATGTCACACTTCCCTCTTAGTAACTAACACTAGACAAGGATGGCCTCTATTCCTTTTATTTTGGCTATGGAACCACTGACCTGCAAAATACAACAGTTTAGAGAGGTTAGGGTTATCCTTGGTGCTGTTCTAAGCACATATCACTTGGGGATTCACTCTCTTCAGAAATTTTTCCCCCTTTTCTGTGCTCTCCACAATGGATATTCTTCCCCTGCTCTTCCTCTGTTCTCCCCTCCACCCCAACTGAGTTCTTCCCCTCCCTTCTCCCTCTGTGCCAACCACCCCAGAAGATTCTCCCTCTGCATTGATTGATTGTATTCTCCCCAGGAACTGGAGGGAATGTGGGGAGTAGAGAGGAGAGAGTTCCCTGAACCTGCAGATGGGTAGGCAGTGCTTGCAAGCAAAGGTAGGCAGGAAAAAAGCAGTCACTCCCCTGAGTCTGGGACTCAGCAGGGCCGTGAAGGCACCAGCTACGGGGCTTTGTGGTGGCTGTGGCAGCTGTATGAACAGCCACTGCTTGACAGCATGGTCATAAAACATTGATAGAATTTGAAGGCTGTCAGGATTCCATATTAATTGGCAAAATCAGGCTTGGAGACAAAGAATGACACCAGGGAAATGCCTGAGTGATTCAGATTTACTCTCCCATTTAAACTTAGATACCTGAGTATACTGAATACCTAGCATGAGTCATCAGCAGGGATTGAACTTGAGACCTCTCACATTAAAAGCTTGAGCCACCTTTTACCTATTGAACTAAAGTACTAACTTTCCTTAGCTAGCAGGTATAGCAGACTCATTAGCTGCATTTAGATTAACCACTAGAGGGGGACAAAGATCCTCAATATAGCATTCTGGGTTTCATGTGGTTATAACCCTATGAATAGTTTAGGTACTTGCACATAGTTAATGATAATCTACTATTCCATTAAATCAAATATGAACTGGAAAACAGGGTCATCTCTGGTCTTTGCCCATTTGAGACTTCCTTGATTTATTAACAATTGTTTGTTTTTTTTCCTGAATATTCTTTTTTCCATATGGACAACTTGTACAGACTATTGCAAAAATGACTAAAAGCCTGTTGCTACTGCCACAGCTGCTTTCAGGAAGAGTACTTTGCCCACTTAGAATAAACACAAAGATGAGAGAGGACCTCATATTTGAGATGCAGCTGCTACTGTATATGCTGCTTTCTGTGTCCAGCCTGACTTTACTTCTGTGGCACAGTATTGTTAATGACTACTTATGCCAGCATACTGTCAATGCACTACTGCTCATTACATATCTAGCTCCTTTGCTGTTGTTTTGGCCAGCCTGCCCAGAGCTTGGGCACACTCTTAACCTAACCATAAAGATTGCAAGAAGGCTACAAATGAAAGGAGAAAAATCAGTCTTATGTTATGAAGCTTGATTCAAAGCCCATTGAGTTTAATCAGTGTCTTTCCATTGACTTCAGGGGGCTTGGGATCAGGTGTACGCTTCCCTCATAAGTATTTCCAAATCTTACCACTACCAAATAATTGGACCTCCAAATGAGTTTCACTCTAGTCCAGATATGAGCAATCACCCATCCATATGATTAATTATTGTAAAGTACTTTGAATATGTAAAATACTGTGCAAATGCTAATATTCATAGTATTTGTGGCTACTACCTTTTCAGCACTGGAGAAATTGCATCTGACTATAAAATTATATGCCACCAGTATCTTCTGTGCTTTACGACTTTTAACAAAACTTCCTACAAGATAATTTCTCTCTCATTTATGAGATGAAACATCTTAGATTTTAGATAATATTGTGACAGGGTCCCCGGGGTGCAACCTGGACTGTGGGACCACTGAACCCTCTGTACCACACACCTGGGCTGGCCCTTACACTGTGATGCTGATGTCAAGTTGCAAACCTCTGGCAGGTGTCCACAGGCAGCCACAGGCAGGGACACACCCAACTGTGGTACATGAATGATCTCCCAGCCACTTATGAACCACCAATAGGGAAGCTCCAGGCAATTCCCCCCAGCCTTGCACCCCAGAACTGTACTGTCTTGCACTGGCCAGAAGCCAGATTAGTGTAAATTCATTACTTAGTTCACCACGTCTTCATAGGAAAGTGGACATGCACCAGCCTTTGTAACCTGAGCAGATTTCCCAAGCACTTTAGACACACTAATTGATCAGGATAAAACATTAAAATAAGTTTTTGAAATACAGAAAAATAGATGTTAAGTGATTATAAGTAGTAGACATAAAGGTCAGAGATAGTTATCTTAAGAAATAAAAATAGAACATGCATTCTAAATCCTAAACTTTTAGTCTAAGCAAGAGTTGAATCAAACAGCTTTTCTCACAAGCAGGTTACTCAATACACAGGCTGTGACTACCTTCCAGCCTGGGACCACCCTTCAAGTGGTGATGTCACTGTCTCCTCTTTTATACTTTCTTCACTGTGAGGTGGGTTAGTCTGTCTCCATGACATACATGCCTTCTCCGAGAAGTCTCTGGGATAGTGGATTCTTTTCTTGATGGGTGTTGATGAGCCATTAATGCTGTCTGGCTATTGATGACTACTCTTTTGTTGTAACTGAAAAACTGGTTGTGGTCCTTCCCAAATCATAGAATTCAAAGGAGGTTTTGGATGAATCATAGAATATCAGGGTTGGAAGGGACCTCAGGAGATCATCTAGTCCAACCCCCTGCTCAAAGCAGGACCAATCCCCCAGGCAGATTTTTATCCCAGTTCCCTAAGTGGCTGGCCCCCTGAAGGATTGAACTCACAAGCCTGGATTTAGTAGGCCAATGCTCCAAAATTCACAAACATATTTCAGTAACACGTATAGCAATACTTCATAACTTCACGATAGCACATACAATCCAACAGGATATTAATGTTCAAGAGATTAAGACTTTTAAAATGATACCTCACAAGGCATACTTTATACAAAACATGTCATAATCATATCACAGTGGTGATATGGGGATTCCAGGATGCTACTTTGAGGTACAGAGGGTCACAAATATGCCTTGTTTTTCCTACGTATTTAATGTGAAGAGACTCTGATCTCTGTTCTGAGGAGCATCATTTCAGATAAAAGTTCTTCATATGTTTCCTAATGTCGAATTGCCCCATTTTTCCCAGTTCCAGCTTTACATGACTGCAGTTAAGCTCTTTGCCTTCCTTTGTGGTTTCTGTTTGCAGTAAAAAATGGTTTTGTCAGTTAGTGAGTCTGTTTGGCTCTTTGCAGCATTAGATGGTCACTCCTTTTATCTAGCACTTGTATAATAATTCAACTTTGGGTGTAATTTTGCAAAATTCTGTAGGGATTCCAGCCAGGCCAGCAGAAGGCAGAATCTCTCTTTTTGAGAATTCTCCCACAAGGATTGCTGCATGCATTATTTAGTGTTAAGAATTTTCTCCGTCGCCCATCATTCTCCACTGAACTCCAGAGTCTGCCGTGCTTCGTTGTTCTAAGCAGTGCCGGTGGAGCTCTAGTTCTGGTTTGGTTTATTTTGATGTAACCCACTGGAAAAAAAGAATCATTACTAAGCTGCAATTTTACATTTCTTTACTTGAATGACAGAGTCAGAAGTTCCAGTCCAATTGTGTATGCATGATGTGGCCTTTATTTTTAATCCTATAAAATTAGCAGAATTCAATAGGTTTCTTGTTCTAGTGTCATTCAATATTATTCAACTTTCTTACTATTCTTCTTAGTTATCTTCTGTCTCATCCTGCTTTCTCTTCACTAAATTTCAAGTGGTGAGACTGCTCTGCATTTTTTTTAACAGTCTGGCCTGGCATCCAAGAAAAGCCTCTTACCCCCTTCCCTCCTCCCCGCATTAATGGTGTCATTGCTTCTGTGCTAATGTTAATGTCAAAAAGGAACTTGTAGCTTTAAAGGAACCATAATGCCCTGTGCTTAAGAAAACAAAAGATTCCTATGGCTGTTCCTGTCTGGAGGAAGTTTCTTCCCTGTGCTGACTGACAGCTCATTAACTGGCTGTAATCCAATCCACCACAGAGCCCATGTACGCACAGACAGCTCTTAGGAACTCTATAGGGTTCAATCCTAGCAGAAGTTGCTTTATATCCAGGCTTGGCAGACTTAAATTTTTATTTTTTATAAGTTTGATGGATAACTTCGATGTTTGTGTTTTATGCATGTTTTTAGTTTTTATCTATTTAAATGTTCACACGTGTAGGAAATTACAGGGGAGGGGGGGGATCAACATTTATTTGACACCATGAGATTCAAAAAGTTCAAGCTATATAAACTGTGCTAAAACACAAATTGTCAAAATCGGATGTCAAAATAAACAAAGTAAATATCCTTAAATCATTAATCATGCCAGTTTTTACTATTCATTCGCTAGTCCCTTTGGAACAAGACTAATTCAAAAGTCTAAATCGCTGGATTTCTACTCTATGTTCTCAAGCAGTGTTTTTCTTACTTGGCCTATCTGTAAATTTCTATGATGGATAGAAATACTTTTTTGTTGGTTTGTGTTATGGTGAAATCTGCTTGCCAACATTTACTGATAAAAATTTACTCCTAACAAGCCCGCTCATGTCAATTTCATGTACAGATTGAGTCTTCTTGGTTCCTGCTATTTATGAGATGGATTCAGGTCTTGCTAACTGACCATGGATGTACAAATGCAGATTCTAGCTGCGCAGAACTGTTACCCACCACCCGTGGTGCCAGGTATCATAGGCCAGGGGAGGCTGAGCCTCCCCAAACAGCCTGGAGTGGCCCCGCCCATGCTTTGCCCCCAGGAGTGCCTGAATTCCCACACCTCTTTCCTGGCCCAGGCTGGTGCTGGGGCCGTGGCCGTACAGCCTGCCACCTGGACTTGGGGAGGCTGGAGCTGGTGCCTGCCAGGCACTCCGTTTGGGGGTGCTGTGGTGGCGGTGCCCATGCTGCATTCCAGGGCCGGGGTTTGGGGCACTGTGGTGATGTCACCCACCCAGCGCTCAGGGGCTCATGTTGGGGGCACTGCCACCCCACACTCTGGGGCTGGGGCTGGGGTGCTGGGATGGCCCCCAGCTAGGGGGCCGGTGGCCATGATGGGGGTGCTGTGGGCTCCGGTAGGGGAGGGTGGCAGATGGGGAGGGGCAGACAGGGAGGGGTGGGGCCTCAGGCAGAAGGAGTGGGGCCAGGGACTAGCCTCCCCCAATGGCCAGTTCACCCACCGTCCATGCCTGGCACTCTAAGAATGGGACCCAGAGCAAAAATCTGCCTCATTTATCTTCACTGGATTTATCATTAACATCACATTGATTGTCAAACCCTTCTATGGGTAATTAGTTAGCTTAAGTTTTCAGTAATACAATAACTAGAGTCTCTGTAAAATTGCAAAAGCAGCAAAGAGTCCTGTGGCACCTTATAGACAGATGTATTGGAGCATGAGCTTTCGTGGGTGAATACCCACTTCATCGGATGCATGTCAAATTGCATTGTCCCTTTATTGCTATACAGTGGGAAAAAGAACTATGAAAGAATGGAGTCAAAGATTTGTTGACACTATTCAATGCATAGTTTTGAGTGATCAGACACACCCTGTGTTAACATTTTTCTGGCTTTCCCTTATACATGTATAGGCATATGGGATAGGGTGGGGAGAGATGTTCAGAATTGGGCTTTTAACCAAAGTTTTAAGTACAGGAAGTATAGTTTACTCCAAGGAAGTGTTATCTACTCCCTCTCATAACACAAGAACTAGGGGTCACCAAATGAAATTAATAGGCAGCAGGTATAAAACAAAGAAAAGGAAGTATTTCTTCACACAACGCACAGTCAACCCGTGAAACTCCTTGCCAGAGGATGTTGTGAAGGCCAAGACTATAACAGGGTTCAAAAAAGAGCTAGATAAGTTCATGGAGGATAGGTTCATCAATGGCTATTAGCCAGGATGGACAGGGATGGTGTCCCTAGCCTGTTTGCCAGAAGCTGGTGTGACGTAGTAGGGAGCGGGGTGGATTGACCTGGGAATGTCATTTAGTTTTACTGGGACTGTCTGCATGGGGGATAGGAGAGCGGGGGATGACTTTAGGTGAGGGACGGTACCTGAGCCTGTAACCTGAGCCAGGAAGTGGGGTGGGGTGACTCGACACCTTTGCCTGGGAAACTGAACAAAGGGAGAGGGGGGAGAAGGAGCATGAGAGAGCCTGCTGGAAGGGTTTTTGGTTTCAGTTTTGGGCTGGCTGGGAAGAGGCAGGGAACCCCAAGTCTGGGGTCTAAGATCCTTGCCCCCCAGAGGGACCTGCCTGGGGAGTCCTGGTTGTACCTATAAGCCCTGCTTGGGACTGTGTCTAATAAACTTTCTGTTTTACTGGCTGGCTGAGAGTCACAGTGAATCGCAGGAAGTGGGGGGTGCAGGGCCCTGACTCTCCCACACTCCGTGACAGCTGGGAATGGGTGACAGGGGATGGGCCACTTGAGGATTACCTGTTCTGTTCATTCCCTGTGGGGCACCTGGCATTGGCCACAGTCAGCAGATAGGATACTGGGCTAGATGGACCTTTGGTCTGACCCAGTGTGGCCGCTCTTATGTTCTTATCTATCTTTTCCTCTTCAGATACTGCATGTTAGTGACAGAAACAACTCTTAGCTGTACTTGTGCTATTTTATTTTGTTTCTGTATATAATTCTTCATGGCTCTACTGGATTTTTTTTGAATATCTATAAATATTACAGATCGTTCTAATTTTACCTGTTTCTTAGTGGTTTGAGCATTAGCCTGCTAAACCCAGGGTTGTGAGTTCAATCCTTGAGGGGGCCGCTTAGGGATCTGGGGCAAAAAAATTGGTCCTGCTAGTGAAGGCAGGGGGCTGGACTTGATGAGCTTTCGAGGTCCCTTCCAGTTCTAGGAGATTGGTACATCTCCAATTATTACCTATTAATATATTGAGTGAGTGCATGTATAAAGCACAAGCCTCTACAACTTGAGAGCCTAAATGTATTTTATATTGAACAAATATTGGAAGCATAAATTCCAGGGCATAGTATTGGAGATGAATATTCAGAGGTGTTTATACTACACAGAATATGGATTTAGGCCAGGGTGGGTCAATGATTATGATATGCACATGTGAATGTTTCCATATGGGAGGCTAAGTCTAGAGGGGCAACTTTGGGAGTGAGAGTAGACAATAAATAGATAAAAAAAAGAATTAAGACCTCAGAAGATAAAAACAAAACAGCTTAATCCAAATTTTTAGGGGGTCCTCTTGTATATACAGTATCTGCTGCACCACTCAAAAAAACCCTAAAATCACAGTCTGAGTCATCAATAGCACCCTAAGAGCTTTCACTGAAGGCAAACTATCCCCTTGAACACTGGTTTAAGAGAACACTTATGATTTTGCAGTACTATAGTTTCCTAATTTATCAGACAGAGCCATAGTTCTATGAAAGAATCCTTGATTGTGTGTGTTTTTTAAAAATATTCTCCTTCTAAAATCCAAAGAGAAATAAACCTGTCCCTCCCAGCTTCTAACCAGTACAAAAACCTAACCACTCTAGCTAGCTGATTTTAGGTCTGTTGTTTCTTAGCAAGATAGTTCACTACACTTACTATCACTTAAAATCCTCCTCCCACAAGAAGGGGGCAATGACTGTATATATAGGGGCCCAAACCCCTCCCTTCTAACAGGTGTCAAGTTTACTTTAATCCCATTGTAATACATTTCAGCTGGACCTCCTCGCCAGCCAAATTAGCAGAGATTATTTTTCTTCCCCAGTGCTATCCCTGAATCTGTGTGTGTCACAGAACACTAACAAAGGAAGGGAAAGAGCTTAGCTCAGACTATTAAAAATATGCCTTCTCATCTCTAAATTATTGTTACTTAATAAAAATTGAGTGTTTGGCTCTTCAGCAACTCCAACAGCAATAATTACAGCTCTCTGATAATGTGGCTTTCAGCTCAAAAGTGAGTATTTTCTGATTTTACTTTTAAAAGGAATTGTGATGCTTTTATCTGCATGAAGGAGAATATAATAAATTGGAAGACATGAAGAAATCAGAAAGTGGGTAGGAGAATAAAGAAAGATATAATGAATTATTCCAAATTCCTGTCCCAGGAATTTCACAGTATTATTGCAGTTAGTACCTTACACAGTGCATGTGGGAGTTCTGATATCCTGTATAGTGGCTGTATAAAGGATATAATAACACAATAGAGATAACCTTGTGATTCTTTCTGTAACCCGTACCCATGTTCTCCATTTTCCAGCTAATGTTTGTCTCCCCACTAGTTGCATTATATCTTACATTTAGGCTCTGAACCTGCTAGCTGCTGCAAAGTAGGCTCACCTGTGATATTGATAAAGACCCATAGACCACAAACCCTTTGGGACAAAAGGCAATATCTTTCTTGGCTTCTGTGAAGCACTGACCATGCTTTTGCGTGCTACAAAATCAATAATAATGGTAACACAAATTCCTCCACATGGGAGTACTGATGGACTGAAAATAAAGAAAGCTTGATGGCTGAGGTATTCTGCCATCTCTGTAAACTTCAGATGGCATTCAGCCTTCCTCTATTACCAAGCTTCACTCACTATTTCAGCTCCTGATGCAGATATTTTCACCAGAACACTTCCAGCCAATCCACTTCATTCCAGAAAAATACCACCCATCAGTCTAGACCAGTGATGAGCTGCCAAAATCTTAACAACTGGTTCCCTATAAAAAGTTCTGATTTAAGGGGGGGCAGGGGGAGACATACCCGTGGGGCTGGGGGCCCCTGCAGGGCCTGGGGCAAATTGCCCCAGTTGCCCCCTGGCAACCCTAGAACTTGCAGCTACCTCCCCCCTTACCTTGCTGGCAGCTCAAAGCAGCAGGATGATTCAGGAGCTCAGCTGAGCTGCCCAGCTGCTGGCCATGCTGCAGCTCTTTGGGGGGAAGATATCCTTGTGGGGCCAGGGGCCCGGGGCAAATTGCCCCAATTGCCCCCCACCCAGGCCTCGGAGCTTGCAGCCCCCTTACCTTGCCGGCAGCCCAGAGCTTAGCTGAGCTGCCCAGCTGCTGACCATGCTGTGGCTCTTTGGGGTGGGGGAAGCGGGGGAGGGCCCAGGGGAGACATCCTAATGGGGCCAGGGGCCCCTGCAGGGCTCGGGCCAATTGCCTCACTTGCCTCCTTCCCTCCCCTCTCCTCTCCTCTGGCCAGCCCTGGAGCTTGCAGCAGGACACCCCCCCACACACACACACACCTTGCCGGGCCTCTCAAAAAGTGGCAGCAGGATGACTCCAGAGCTCAGCTGAGCTGCCCAGCTGGTGCCGGCGGCTGGCCACGCTGCAGCTGGGGGGAAGCGGGCAAAGGGCCGGGGGAGCCTTAGCCTCCCCAGCTGGGAATCCTGGGAGCAACAGCATGGTCCGGCCCATGGACTGGAGTTCTTTGCTCACCCCCTGGCCCTTTAACAACTGGTTCTCCACGGAGGTCTAATTTTAGCAACTGGTTCTTGGGAACCTGTGGGAACCGGCTCCAGCTCACCATTGGTCTAGACCAGTGGTGGGCAACCTGTGGCCCATGAGGGTAATCTGATTCCATGCTGTGAAACATTTTGCTGTCATTGACTGTCTGCAGGCGCAGCCCTCCATAGCTCCCAGTGGCTGCGGTTCGCTGTTCAGACATGTTTTTCATGAAAAATAGAGCTTAGCTGAAAACTCAGTTTTCCATCAGAGAAGAATTTCAACAGAAATTATACTGCTCCTAATAACCAGGAAGTCTGATTTCTGCATTCCTCCCAAACAAACAGTTAAGTTTGTGTGAACTTTTAATTTTAGTGTATACTTTAAACTGTTTCCTCTTGGATAAATGAAATCCAGTTAAGTATTATTTGAAGGCATTAAATCACCCAAAGGCTCCTGTGTGTATGTGGAAAATGCTCAGTGATAAATTTTATTGATTTGCAACTCAGTGCACTTTGCAAGTATTGGGCTATAAAGTATACTTTCTACAGCCATTGCTTATTAATGGAAGATAATTATTTTGACACCTTGCCCAGAGCAATATCTTATTGTTAAGCACTATATGATCTCTGATGACAAAGGTAAGGATTAAAAAGGTGCTGAACTGTTTTGAGATATTTTGAATAACTAATTTAGAATGCATGTATAGCACAGGTATGCAAACAGGACAAGTATTTTTAATGCTTTTTTAATAAAAAAGATCTGGTTGAAACTAGCACACAAATTAAAGTGAATATCTAATTCAGGGGTCGGCAACCTTTCAGAAGTGGTGTGCCGAGTCTTCATTTATTCACTCTAATTTAAGGTTTCGCGTGCCAGTAATACATGTTAACGTTTTTAGAAGATCTCTTTCTATAAGTCTATAATATATAACTAAACTATTGTTGTATGTAAAGTAAATAAGGTTTTTAAAATGTTTAAGAAGCTTTATTTAAAATTAAATTAAAATGCAGAGCCCCCTGAATTGGTGGCCAGGACTGGGGCAATGTGAATCCCACCGAAAATCAGCTCGTGTGCTGCAGGTTGCCTACCCTGATCTAATTAATAGAATGTTCTTTATATTTTAGTGGTAGCATAGTATCAGGTTGTGTTGCATCACATTATTGTGGTTTATTCTTTTGACTGTTAACGATTTACAAGAAAAGACATTGTTTATTGGACCAGAAACCCATGAGCATTATCGTAATGAATATTCCAGTTGCAGGTTGTCAGTTCATGAATCAGATGTTTGTTTAAAAACTCATAATTTAAATATTTGTGTTTTCTTCTTTGGGCTGACAACCTCATTGCCAGTAGATCTTTATATTAGACATCAAGAAGTAGGTTGTTTCAAAATTGTCACTGACTACAGCAGTTTAATGTCTGCAAGCAAGCCCCATTTACATCAGACAGTTCGAATGCAGGCAATTAGAAGAAATTTGTTACAACACTCCAGCCCTTTAACACAGCACAGAGAAGATGAAACAGGGGTGAGGCTCTTACCCCAGTGTTTTCATTTTCAATAGGTGCCTATTTCTTGTGTCTCTGATTAGTTTCTAACACTCATTCTTCACTCTTTTTCTGAGGTATGATCTTTTCTTCTTAACACTTCTGGTATAACTTTTACAGGAAGATCAAAATCATAATTCTTTTCTTTAAGTAATGCCTCTGATGGAAAACTGATTATATATTTTTCTTCTTTCATTCATATATTATCTGGAGCTGTAGATATCATTTGTGTATGGAAGCCAACTAGAAAAGACAAAAAAGAACTCAGATTAAATAAATATAAGCAAAATACACTATCAGTAGTTACCTTATTAAGATGATTCTTGTCTTCTGACAGACACAAGTAGAAAAAGTAGTTTAAAGGGATTTTATTACAGAAGTCCATCATAAAATCATTTTGATTTCCTTTTATTTCCTTCCTTCAGTATCCAAATTCTTACTATTCATAGCTTGGTGGCCTGTTCATGAATCTAAACATTATGCAAGGCACTTGGAATAGCTCATTCAGTTTAGCATGGCACCAACTTCCCAACGTGCATATTTTGACCATATCAGTGATAGTTATAGAACAACATATACAAGTTCAGGAGTGCAGTGAATGTATAGCAATACAAAACACATAGCAGGGGTTTACATAGGAGGCAATACATCCTACTTACTAACAGGAAAGAGTTGAGAACAATAAAAATGCATATGAGATTTGAATCTTTTTAGTCAGTGTAAATGCATATTCTGAATACACATGACTTGCATTAAACTGACCAACCTTTTTCTACTGTTTCAATTAGTTTTAATATATAGTTTTAAAAAGTGAATGTGATGGTTTTTGAGAGGTACCAGCCTGACAAAACTGGAGACTGGAATATTTTATCCATGAAATAGGGGCAGCAGTGCAAGCGTTCACATACTATTCTGCTGTATGTCCTTAGTTTGATCTGCAGCAGGCAAGGAGGAAAGATGGGAATCTTTTGTCAGGTAGATAACTCTCCTGTGACATGGAAATTCCATTTAAGATTAAGGGTATTTTTAATGTGCTCAAACCAAACAAAATATCAATGTGGATCCAATTGTGCAGTCCTTGATTTCAACTGGATTGGTCATGTAAAAAACCAAAGGAGTTTCTACTGAATTTACATAGACCAGATTGGATTCTTGTTATGGTTCTCCAAAAAGAAGTTCCATATTAAAGAGAAATTTTGCATATGTTCTTCAGTGTAGAAGAAAGCCTTCTCCAGGGGCACAAAGTCACATATATATGTAAATCGTTTTTGACACAACAGGAGTCTCTTGGACTGTAACCCTAAGAGCCTCTTAATGCCCACTGGCAGAGGGCTCCCTATATTGTAACTCATATCAAGCCTGACACGCTCACTACCCCAACACAGTATTATCATAAAATGTATTTAAAAGGTACCATGTAAGGTAACATAGGTAACCCAGTGAGGCGCTGGTCTTGAAAATCATTGTGTGATGTATGTATAGGTTGTATACAAAGTTATATATGTGTGCTGGAAATATGTTCTTAAAATGGGTTTGGGATGCAGTGCATACCCCAAGTCTAGACAAAGGAATGTGGATTTCCCTGTCTGACCAGCTTGATTATAGGCAGGGGACAATGAAAGTACATTTACGTATTAGGTAAACAAAAGTTAACAAGTGGAGGAGACAACTTAGTAAGCACAGTGGGGGACAGAATCTGTGCCTCCGCATGCCTGTGTGACTCTTAAGGCAGAGACAATGGACTCTGGATAATATAAAGGGAGTAAAAAGACACTTTAGTTATCTATCACTTAGGGGATATAGGGTACAGCACCCTTTGAGCCTGTGAAAATTGGATCCTCTAGTCTGGAGACACTGGTCAGTTGATATAAGTAAGTACTGCTTAGGCAAAGATTGGAACCTGCTAAGATTAAATTTTAGTCCCTAGTGTCACGGAGTGTGGGGGAGTCAGGCCCTGCACCCCCGGGCTCCCTGCCGATTCACCAGGACTCTCAGCCAGCCAGTAAAGCAGAAGGTTTATTTAGACGACAGGAATACAGTCCAACACAGGTCTTGCAGACACAGATAACCGGATCCCCCCTTGATAGGTCCATCTTGGGGCCCCATAACCCCCATTGGGGATCAGAGCCCTCTCTCTCTGCTTCTCCTCTTTTCTCCAGCCAACTCCGGTCTGCCCAACCCCCTCCGGCCCCTCCTCTCTTCCCAGCTTCTTTCCCGGGCCAGGAGGTCACCTGACCCCTTTGTCTCCAACACCTTTAGCCAGCACCTTTGCAGGGAGGGGCCGGGCCATCAGTTGCTAGGAGACAGAACTTCAGGCATTTGCTGCATGGCCTTTTGCTGCTCGATACTTAGGATCTGTACCCAGCCCCCAGTAAGACCAGTCCCACTTCGTCACACCTAGAAAGTGTGTTTTGTTTTTGTTTGTAACTGGACCTGTCCCTTTTTTTCATTCTTAGGATCACTTAAATCTCTGTTCTTTGTTAATAAACTTATTCTAATTTTATTACAAAACCATCTCAGTTCTGTCTATTAAAGTGAAGTGTGAGTCTTCAGCTAACCTTGCAGGCTGGTGTGTGCTCTGTTTCTTTGGAAGCAGCAAACTTAATTTGTGTGAGTGTCCAGTGAGAGGGACTGGACACTGTAGGGAGATGTCTCTGGGGAACTGGGGTTCACTGTCTGCTACCCTCAAGGCAAGGTTTAGACTGGCAGAGTCTTGAAGAGTTGGGCTGGCCAGGCAGACAGGCTGATGTGACAGGAAGCTGACACATAGGAAAGCAGTAGCAAAGTTCCCTCTTGCTGAGGCGGAGGGGTAACATGGTGGCTTACAGTTTAGGGTGTCCTGAGCAAGACTTGGGCTCCAATTCAGAAGCGTTTAAGCACATGCTTAACTTTAAGCATCTGCTTAAGTCTGTCCTTACTTAGCAAAGCTTTAAAGCACATGCTTAATTTTAAGCACAAAGGTAACTCTGACTTCAAGTTAAGCATGTACTTAAGTGCACTGGTGCTCACAGGCCTACACATGTTATCTATGGTGCATATCATTGGCAAGAACAAGGCTATCCAGAAGGGAGGCGGAAGGGGCAGTTTGCCTGAGGACCTCCATTTGAAAGGGCCCCCAAACAAGTGGTGTTGCAACCTCGTGCATCAGGTCACAAAGCCACTCACTGAACTTTGGCCTGGGGGCCAGACATCACAACAGAGAGGCGACTGAGCCGTATATGAGTGTCACCATGTGAGGTTAAGATGAGAGTGGTTCAACTGTATGTAACATAAAAAATTTCTGGGGTCACCCCTGCTTACGTGCATTACTGAATGGAGGCCTTAAACAGCTTTATGATTTAGTTTGGCAGACGAGAAAGCAATGTGTAGAAATATGTATGTTTGTTAGCTGTACCAAATTGTATTTTTATTTAATGTGTTCATTGATTTCTCTTGTATTTTAATTTGATTTTTTTTTATAAAGCACTCAGGTTAACCATTAAGAGAGTGGGCAGTGGTATACATACAATGTGTTACTGCTTTTGTTTCTCAACCCATTTAACCTGGTTATTTCAATCATTTCTATTCTCTTTCCTTCTAGAATAGAAGAAAACAAAGAATAGCAACATATATTACCAACTGCACACATGACCCCCCCAGACAAGATTTTATTCCACAAATAAATAAAAATTATAAATCTGTTCATTTTGTTGTAAAATATTCATTTTATCTGGTCTCTTTCCACATTCACAACAGCAAATTACAATCCTGATTTGCTGCTTAGCGGCTAATTGCCTGCTTTGACTGGCTGATGTCCTTTTGTCAGGTTTTAAATGTTGCTTTATCTTAAAGGTCCCATATGCTGGCTGAAGACTCTATTATACAGAGGATAATAGATGGTTTCATAGAGAATACAATGCTGTAATTCACTTGAGGGACTCTGTCAATGTTATAATCCATGAAAGCATAATGTACGCTGTTTATAAATGACACTGGATTCCAGCCTAGTATTCTTTTCAGTGCATTCTATTGCTGTTTGTAGTACATAACAAATGTTAAGTATCTAAAAGTATGAAAATATCTCTTGAAATGATAAAGAGCAACAAAAAATTAATCAAGGTAGTTCATTCTCTCTGAAGAAATCACAGCAGCGAACTCTGAGTTCACACTGTAGAGGATAATAATTATTTCTCTATATTTAATCTTCGTTGCACAGTAATAGAGCTGACCAAATATTTTCTGACAATTTTTCCATTGGAAAATCTGATTTCATCGAACTCTAAACTTTCCACAGAATGTCATTTTTAATTAAATTTTATTTAAAAACAAATCAAAATAAAGTGTTTCTATTGATCAAAACATTACAGTTCAACCTGATTAGAGTGTTTCCATTTTTCATTTTGAAATTGCTTTTCATTTTGAAATGATTTATATTTATAATATAAAATAACAGCATCCAAATCAGAACAAAATATTTCAACTGACAAAACAAAATTTTTGAAAATTTCAATTGGACTAAATATTAACTACATTCAAAACCTCTTTCTTTAAACCACCCTTACAGTAACTAGGAGACAATGCAGGCAGAAGCCCAGCAGCAGGGTGGGGGCTATCCAGTTTATTGCGCTGAGTGTTGCATGTATGATTACCTGCCCTGTGGGCGGGTGGCGTATGTGTGCAGTCGGTGCAAGGAGCTCCTGGCCCTCAGAGACCATGTACGGACTTTGGAGGCCAGGGTGGCGGAACTGGAGGAGCTAAGAAAGGCAGAGAGGTATGTTGATGAGGCTTTCCGGGACACTGTAGAATTGTCTCACCTCCGCTCAGACAGCTCCTGTGCTGTTGAGGAGGAAGAAAGGCCCAGGGAAGAAGAGCAGTCAATGGGAGCAGAGGGAAACCTTCCCATAGTTGGGACCCTCCTTCCAGATGGTGCTGGGGTTGCCTCTCGCACTGAGGTTGCCTCTCCGGGGGAGGGAACTCCAGTTTCTAGGAAAAGGCAGGTGTTAGTAATGGGAGAATCGATTATTAGAAATGTAGATAGCTGGGTCAGTGATGACCGGGAGAACCGTATGGTGACTTGCCTGCCTGGTGCGAAGGTTGCGGATC
This sequence comes from Mauremys mutica, assembly GCF_020497125.1. Classification (NCBI taxonomy): domain Eukaryota; kingdom Metazoa; phylum Chordata; order Testudines; family Geoemydidae; genus Mauremys; species Mauremys mutica. The sequence continues at coordinate 76,423,482 of NC_059074.1, forward strand.
TCTCGAGGCATCTAGATAGACTTATGTGTAGTGCTGGGGAGGAGCCGGTGGTCGTGGTACATGTAGGTACCAATGACATAGGGAAGGGTAGGAGAGATGTCCTGGAAGCCAAATTTAGGCTGCTAGGGAAGAGACTGAAATCCAGGACCTCTATGGTGGCATTTTCAGAAATGCTCCCAGTTCCACGCGCAGGGCCAGGTAGGCAGGCAGAGCTTCAGAGTCTCAATGCGTGGATGAGACGATGGTGTAGAGAGGAGGGGTTCACGTTCATTAGGAACTGGGGAAACTTCTGGGATGGGAGGAGCCTATACAGGAGAGATGGGCTCCACCTAAACCAAAGTGGAACCAGACTGCTGGCACTAAACATTAAAAAGGTTGTAGAGCAGTTTTTAAACTAGGAGATGGGGGAAAGCCGACTGCTGCAGAGGAGCGTGTGGATCGGACACAGACTTCTCTTAGGGGAGAGTCTGATGATAGAGAATCTCCAGGTTATAGTCAGGAGCAGAGGACTGAAAAGTATAATGTAAGGGCCGGATCAGATGATAAACAGTCACATAAAAAAGAATCTGGCACATCAGAAAAAGGCAGGCTAATAAACAGGGACAAGTTTTTAAAGTGCTTGTACACAAATGCCAGAAGTCTAAATAATAAGATGGGTGAACTAGAGTGCCTTGTGATAAAGGAGGATATAGATATAATAGGCATCACAGAAACCTGGTGGACTGAGAGCAACCAATGGGACACAATCATTCCGGAAGGACAGGACAGGTCATGCAGGGGGAGGAGTGGCACTATATGTGAAAGACAGTGTAGATTCAAATGAAGTAAAAATCTTAAGCAAATCCACATGTTCCATAGAGTCTCTATGGATAGAAATTTCATGCTCTAGTAAAAATATAACATTAGGGATCTATTATCGACCACCTGACTAGGACAGTAATAGTGATGATGAAATGCTAAGGGAAATTAGAGAGGCTATCAAAATTAAGAACACAATAATAGTGGGGGATTTCAATTATCCCCATATTGACTGGGAACATTTCACTTCAGGACAAAATGCAGAGATAAAATTTCTCGATACTTTAAATGACTGCTTCATGGAGCAGCTGGTACGGGAACCCACAAGGGGAGAGGCAACTCTAGATTTAATCCTGAGTGGAGCGCAGGAGCTGGTCCAAGAGGTAACTGTAGCAGGACCGCTTGGAAATAGTGACCATAATACAATAGCATTCAACATCCCTGTGGTGGGAAGAACACAACTGCCCAACACTGTGGCCTTTAATTTCAAAAGGGGGAACTATACAAAAATGAGGGGGTTAGTTAGACAAAAGTTAAAAGGTACAGTGACTAAAGTGAAATCCCTGCAAGTTGCATGGGCCCTTTTTAAAGACACCATAATAGAGGCCCAACTTCAATGTATACCCCAAATTAAGAAAAACAGTAAAAGAACTAAAAAATAGCCACCGTGGCTTAACAACCATGTAAAAGAAGCAGTGAGAGATAAAAAGACTTCCTTTAAAAAGTGGAAATCAAATCCTAGTGAGGCAAATAGAAAGGAGCACAAACACTGCCAACTTAAGTGCAAGAGTGTAATAAGAAAAGCCAAAGAGGAGTTTGAAGAACGGCTAGCCAAAAACTCCAAAGGTAATAACAAAATGTTTAAGTACATCAGAAGCAGGAAGCCTGCTAAACAACCAGTGGGGCCCCTTGATGATCAAAATACAAAAGGAGCGCTTAAAGACGATAAAGTCATTGCGGAGAAACTAAATGGATTCTTTGCTTCAGTCTTCACGGCTGAGGATGTTAGGGAGATTCCCAAACCTGAGCTGGCTTTTGTAGGAACTGTCTGAGGAACTGAGGAATCTGAGGAACTGTCACAGATTGAAGTGTCACTAGAGGAGGTTTTGGAATTAATTGATAAACTCAACATTAACAAGTCACCGGGACCAGATGGCATTCACCCAAGAGTTCTGAAAGAACTCAAATGTGAAGTTGCGGAACTATTAACTAAGGTTTGTAACCTGTCCTTTAAATCGGCTTCGGTACCCAATGACTGGAAGTTAGCTAATGTAACGCCAATATTTAAAAAGGGCTCTAGGGGTGATCCTGGCAATTACAGACCGGTAAGTCTAACGTTGGTACCGGGCAAATTAGTTGAAACAATAGTAAAGAATAAAATTGTCAGACACATAGAAAAACAAACTCTTGAGCAATAGTCAACATGATTTCTGTAAAGGGAAATCATGTCTTACTAATCTATTAGAGTTCTTTGAAGGGGTCAACAAACATGTGGACAAGGGGGATCCGGTGGACATAGTGTACTTGGATTTCCAGAAAGCCTTTGACAAGGTCCCTCACCAAAGGCTCTTACGTAAATTAAGCTGTCATGGGATAAAAGGGAAGGTCCTTTCATGGATTGAGAACTGGTTAAAGGACAGGGAACAAAGGGTAGGAATTAATGGTAAATTCTCAGAATGGAGAGGGGTAACTAGTGGTGTTCCCCAAGGGTCAGTCCTAGGACCAATCCTATTCAATTTATTCATAAATGATCTGGAGAAAGGGGTAAACAGTGAGGTGGCCAAGTTTGCAGATGATACTAAACTTCTCAAGATAGTTAAGACCAAAGCACTTCTCTTTGTGAAGAACTTCAAAAAGATCTCACAAAACTAAGTAATTGGGCAACAAAATGGCAAATGAAATTTAATATGGATAAATGTAAAGTAATGCACATTGGAAAAAATAACCCCAACTATACATACAACATGATGGGGGCTAATTTAGCTACAACGAGTCAGGAAAAAGATCTTGGCGTCATCGTGGATAGTTCTCTGAAGATGTCCACGCAGTGTGCAGAGGCGGTCAAAAAAGCAAACAGGATGTTAGGAATCATTAAAAAGGGGATAGAGAATAAGACTGAGAATATATTATTGCCCTTATATAAATCCATGGTACGCCCACATCTCGAATACTGTGTACAGATGTGGTCTCCTCACCTCAAAAAAGATATTCTAGCACTAGAAAAGGTTCAGAAAAGGGCAACTAAAATGATTAGGGGTTTAGAGAGGGTCCCATATGAGGAAAGATTAAAGAGGCTAGGACTCTTCAGCTTGGAAAAGAGAAGACTAAGGGGGGACATGATAGAGGTATATAAAATCATGAGTGATGTGGAGAAAGTGGATAAGGAAAAGTTATTTACTTATTCCCATAATACAAGAACTAGGGGTCACCAAATGAAATTAATAGGCAGCAGGTTTAAAACAAATAAAAGGAAGTTCTTCTTCACGCAGCGTACAGTCAACTTGTGGAACTCCTTACCTGAGGAGGTTGTGAAGGCTAGGACTATAACAATGTTTAAAAGGGGACTGGCTTTAAATTCATGGTGGCTAAGTCCATAAATGGCTATTAGCCAGAATGGGTAAGAATGGTGTCCCTAGCCTCTGTTCGTCAGAGGATGGAGATGGATGGCAGGAGAGAGATCACTTGATCATTGCCTGTTAGGTTCACTCCCTCTGGGGCACCTGGCATTGGCCACTGTCGGTAGACAGATACTGGGCTAGATGGACCTTTGGTCTGACCCGGTACAGCCTTTCTTATGTTCTTATTAAGAATCAAAAGATTTTCTACTGAATGTACATAGATCAGATTGGATTTTTCTGGTAATTCTGCAAGAAGAGGCTCCTTATTAATAGGCTTGACAGGATTATATTTGTTATCAGCAAATGTCAATAACTGATGACAACATTGTAAACACAAACTGAAACTATTTCCATTGATAATAATTGAAATTTACAGATAGGCACCATAAGTAATATGCGGCTTGAGAAATTGTTAGAGTTTGATTTAAGGATATTTACTTTGTATATTTTGACATGTGATCTTGGCAATTTGTGTTTTAACATTTATAAAGCTTTAACTTTTTGGATCTCAGTGTTTACTGTCTTTAAATAATTACTGTCTGACTCCCTCATTGTCTGAGCTCCCCATAATTTCCTGCAACTGTGAAAATTTAAATTGATGATTTAAAAAGTGCTTATAATAACTTTGACAGATAATATCAATGCTTATCAAAAATAAAAATTGAATTCTGTGATGCCTACATATTAAATGGAAATTCTGTGTTTGTCAGTGTAACAGAGAGCTTTTTCCATAGGCACTTAATCTCATACATATGTAAATCACTTTTGATAGTGGGGGAGTCTCTTGGACTTAGGTCCCAATTCAACAAAACATGTAAGCACATGCTTAACTTTAAGCATGTGTATTTTTGAAAACTTCGTTTCATGGGAAATCTTGAAATTCACTGTTTCACTCCAATTTGGTACAAAAACAAATTTCATATTCATGGAATTTCCCACAAAAGAGAAATTCTGGTTCTACACAGCTCTACTCAGGTATTCCAATGATATTGGCAAATAAGAGCAAGATGGAGTTATTAATTTTGTTTCTATCTTTGTTTACTGGTTTCTAACTGTAATTTCTATGTCTATTGCAAGACTTTTGCAGTTTTTCTGCAAGTTTTTCTTTTTCATTGTTCTGTCCATCTGAGATACTTTCATAGCATCCATTACTGTAGTATGTGAGTGCCCCAGTCTGAATGTATTTGTCCTCCTAACACGCATGTGAGGAGAAGTACTACTTTTACAGATGATGGACATAGGCACAAAGAGTTGAAGGGCCAGATTTTTAAAAGGTGTTTAGGCATCTACTGATGTGGATAAGTGCCCAGTGGAATTTTCAAAAGTGCCCATTGAGTGTTAGGCACTTAGGCACTTTTGAAAATCCCACTCGATGCCTAGCTGCATCTTTAGGTGCTGTGATGGGGCAAGGCCAGATGGCTACAGTAAAGTAGTGAGGAACAGGTATATTAGCCCCAGGCTAAACAAATCCCTGGTACCATGGTAACCAAATGGCAGTTGCTCCAGGTTAATCAAGATACCTGGGGCCAATTAAGATCCTTCTAGAAGGCAGTGGAGCTAGCTAGATTGATTGGGACATCTGAAGCCAATCATGGGCTGGCTTGAACTAGTTAAAAGCCTCCCAGTTAGTCAGGAAGGTGCTGTGCTGTTGGAGGAATGAAGCAGTACAAATCCATATCAGGTGCAAGGAAGGAGGCCCTGAGGTAATGGTGAAGGTGATATTGAGTGGGGGCTGCTGTGAGGAAGTGGCCCAGGGAATTGTACATGTCCTATTTCCAAAAAGTCAGCTACCATAGCTGCTAATTGTAGGGTCCCTGGGCTCCTCCCCCCATTAATCACTGAGACTGGGAGACAACAAAGACTGTGTGAGGGAGGGTTGCTTCTCCTCACCTCCCTTGTTGGCTTATGATGAAAATGACTCAGTAAGCTGTGACCCTTGCCTTTGGAGAGAGAAGGGCTATGTGGAGGGTCACAGGGATCCTCTGAGGCTAGCAAAATCTGTCAGGAAATGCAGGACCCATGGAGTTAAGGACAGTACTTTGTCACAGTGCCAACATACCTTTAAAAATCTGGCCCTAAGTGACTTTCCCAAGGAAGTCTGTTGCAGAGAAGGTACCTGAACCCAGTGCCGAGCTAGTGACCTAACCACTGAAGCATTGCTTCACTCTCAACCCCTAGACTTCTACAGAAATTGGCTCAAATAAAAACTCTTTGATATTGTTGTGGGTTGGTTGAAAGATCATTAAAACTGGTGGATATAACTCTCGCCCTTTGCTTAAGATACCTGTAGAAACAGTTAAGCTGCTTTATAGCCACACCCACCTAAAACAAAGGGATATGTGAGCCCACCACTAATTAGAACTATGTGGGCAAAAGACTTTTGCTGGGTATTTTGTGTAAGGGTGTATGTTTTCTGTGAACAGACGAAGCACACAGGAACAGACTTAAAAAGAGTCGCAACTTGGACAAGTATGGTGTGGTGCTGGCTAAAAGGTTTGGGGCTGTGAGTAAAGAAAATATCTCTTGTTTGGTTTCTCCTGTGTACAGGGAAACAGGACTCCTTGTAAACAAACAAGAGTGTGTCGAAACTATGACTCCATCATCAATTTCTTCTCCTAGTTGGAAACCTGCAGGGCCTTGAACTCTGACAAGTTGCTCAGGTTTAAAGGGGGTTAACAATATTTGACTGTCCTTGAGACTCTTCCTTCATGGCAGCTGGGTGGGGACTTCCCATTAGAACTCACAGCAGCAACAGGTATGGATACTGATCTGTTGATGTCTCGGTAGTGACTATCCCATAATGAGCTGCAATTCCCCAGTAACAGCTGCTGAATACAATGGGGGGGATGGGTATTTAAGTGAATTAGAAACTGAGAGAATTAGTTAATGCCAAATTCAATAAAAGGAAAAAAAACCCCTACAATATACAAGTGATCCTGATGGCACCACTCTCCATACCTAGTGGTTAAATCAAAGTGGGAGACAGTTTTATGTGGATTAAGTGTATTTTGTGATGGTTTCAAAGATGCCTAGTATGCTAGATACTTTTTGTACTTGTGGGGTAATAGATACAAAAAAAGAAGAAGCTATTTTAAAAGAACATTAAAATTGCAAAGTCAAGCATACAAAAGGTAGGAAATGCCAGAATTAAGGAAGCCTAAGGGCTAGTCTACACTTACCTGCCAGGTCGACGCGGTGAGTTCGACTTTTCGGAGTTCGAACTATCGCGTCTAATCTAGACGCGATAGTTCGAACTCCCCACGTGCTCCGGTCGACTCCGGTACTCCACCACTGCAAAAGGCGGTGGCGGAGTCGACCTTGGAGCCGCAGACTTCGATCCCGCGGCGTCTGGACGGGTAAGTAGTTCGAACTAGGGTACTTCGAGTTCAGCTACGCTATTCACGTAGCTGAACTTGCGTACCCTAGTTCGACCCCCGCCCTTAGTGTAGACCTGCCCTAAGCAAAATTATTCAAGATAATTAAGTCTAAAGCACAAAACTGGGTGACTGGGCAACAAAATGGCAGCTGAAATTCAACACTGAGAAATGCAGAGTAATGCAAACTGGAAAGAATAATCCCAATGACATATATAAAATTGTGGGTTCTAAATTAGCTGTTGCCACTCAAGAAGCAGATCTTGGAGTCTTCATAGATAGTTCTCTGAAAACTTCAGCGCAATTCACAACCAAGGTAAAAAAGGCTAACAGAATACTAACAATGATCAGAAAAGAGATAGAAAATAGTATAATGCCACTATATAAATCCATGGTGTACTCACACCTTGAATACTGTGTCCAGGTCTGGTCGCCCTATCTCAAAAAGAATATAGTGGAAGTAGAAAAGGTTCAGAGAAAGGCACCAAACATGATCAAGCGCAGGCAATTGCTTCCATAGGAGGCGAGACTAAAAAGATTGGGCTGTTTATCTGAGAAAAGAGGTGACTAAGAGGGGAACGTGATAGTGGTCCATGAAATCATGAATGGTTGGCAAAAGCGAATAGAGAAGCATTTTTTACCCTTTCCCACAATACAGAAACCAGGGCACAGCAGATGAAATTAATAGGCAGCGGGTTTAATATAAACAAGAGGATTTTCTTTTTCACATCACTTAAATCTCTAAGTACTGGAATGGCTACTCCAACTGCCCTATTCTGTACACTCCCCCAGAAGCTCTGGTACTGGCCACTGCCAGAGACAGGATACTGGGTTAGATGGACCATTGGTCTGACCCAGTATGTTAGCTCTTATGTTTATAAGTCGGCTCCCTTCTGAGTATGCATTATGATCCTTTTTTTAATTACATGATCATATACTGTCTTTTCCATTGGACCCTTGCCTCATTTAATGCACAGGGTGGAGGATGCTCACTGAATGAGCAGCCATTCAATATTTTGTTTTCTCCTCGTTCTTCAGTGCTTGGCCCAGGCATTATTTACTGCAAACTGTTCAAACCCTGGTCCAAAGACAGAATTGTTAATTTCCTCAGGGCTTTTGTATGGTACTCATCACTATCAAATCTGAGTGATTCACAACTGTTAATTAATACCACACTTTCATGAGATGAGGGGTGATAATATCCCCATTTTACAAACAGGGGACTGAGGCAGAGATTAAAGTCAAACTTTTGGGTGCCCAACTTGAGAATTTGATTTTTCAGAGTACTTTGCACTATACAGCACTTTATACATTAAAGCATCTGCTTTCAGGAGAGGAATATCAGCCCTCCTCAGTGAGCTCCAAATCCATCACTCAGCTACGGGCTCTTGGGAAACTATGGAGGGGCATTTTTATTATTTTTATTGAGTGTGTGGGTGTCTCAGTCCAAGGCAACTGCACCTATTTCCCCCTCTACAGTATGGCAAAGGCACTCATTCTAGAATCCCAGCTCCCCAGCACTGTCTCTCTTGGCTGGAGACTTACATCTCTTTCTCTCTATGACTGGGGTATTTTGGGCTGAACAGTTCTCTGACTATACTGTGATATCTCCAGCAAAAGATAGGTCGCCCAAACAGGCCTGCTTCGCTTTGCTTCTCTCCTCAGAGATGGTACTCAGTGTAATTGCCACAGTTAAGTTACCACACAGCTCTGTCTATGGCCATGGCTACACTTGCAAATTTGCAGCGCTGCAGCAGGGTGTGAAAACACACCCTCTCCAGCGCTGCAAATTGCGGCGCTGCAAAGCACCAGTGTGGTCAAAGCCCCAGCGCTGGGAGCGCGGCTCTCAGCGCTGTACGTTATTCCCTACAAGGAGGTGGAGTACTGACAGCGCTGGGAGAGCTCTCTCCCAGCGCTGGCGCTTTGACTACGCTTAGCGCTTCAAAGCGCTGCCGCGGCAGCGCTTTGAAGTGCAAGTGTAGCCATAGCCTAAGTAAGCACATTTTATCCTAAAGGTAAAAGCATTGCAAAGAAAACATATAATAAACAATAAAAGAACCTATATGCATGCTAATAAGCCTACCAAAGATCACACCCTGACTCCAACCTTGTGATCAGGCAAGTGTGCAGTTCTTCAAACCCTACCAAGGACATCTGTACTTACACCTGACCAGTAGGTGGTAGAGCTGATCACAAAGAATCCTGGCCCAGAACCTCAAAAGTATTTTGGCATCTAATTCCCATTGATTTTAATGTGTTAGGAGTCTAAATACATTTGGGGATCTGGGCCCCAGTGCCCATTGGTCGTAAGGGAGTCATCAGGCCCCAGAGGAGGGAGGAATAAGGTGCTCTCCCATAGTTAGGGACCAAGGGTGCTCCAGGAAAGAGTTACATAGTGAAGTCCAAAAAAGTGGTTTGCGCTCCGGAGCTGAGCTCTGTTGGAGTGATGATAAGGACGCACATCTTTGCCTGCAGTGGTGAGAGTGTTTAGTTCATAGGTTGTCAGTCTTACAGTAAAGAACTACAATTTTAAGCAAAGGGGCAGTAGTATTTGGACAATGACCTGGCACTAGGTGAAATAAAAAGCGAAATGTCAAAAACGTAAACAAAAGAATGGCATTTTGAGTCCCAGGTTGTGCAGGATATTGTGATATGGTATCAAAGCTCTTTTGGGCTTATGAGCCATTGTGGCTTCTTACAAATCTATCCTTTTTTCTCCTGGCTCCACTCCCCACAAACCATACTGCTACTGAATTCATTTAATTTTTATAACATAGTGTCTTAAATATTGTTCCTTGGTAATGCAACTTATCTGCAACTGTGTCTGATCATTCTGGAAAGCTCGGATTTATTTTTTTTAGCCTGGGGTATATCTTCTAATTTTCCTATTATTCAGTTATAATGAAAGCTGACAAGAAGCCTAGTTGTGATGCAAGGGAATGAAAAGACAGGTCTAAAGTTGATTATTGTTTGGTTATGGCAGGCAGGGTTAGTTGGAAGTCTTATGCAGAAGGGTTAAATAGCTCAAGATGAGCACAGCAGTTGCTTTGGTACAGAAAAGAGATCTTCCTTTAGCCCAATCAAGATGGGAGAAACTACATCAGGTTATTTTGGGGTCTTTTTTACTCCTTACAGTTGCACCTGGATAATGCTCTCTTTTTTAGAGGCATTCGTATTGAAATCACTGGCAATAAAAATCAGGAAGGGATAAATAATCTCTTAATCTAGGCACTCAGATAACATGACAGTTGGTATGAACAAAATAGAACAGAAATCTTAACTTTCATGATTTTAAATGGTAAGATTCTAGCACTCTTTTTGGGATGCTAACCATAAAGTATTGGCTGATCACAAGTGCTGAAAGTAAAATTAGCTTTTAAAAAGTCACTGATAATTTACAGTCCCCCCCCCGATCCCGCTTCCCCTGAAACCCAGGGCCAGATAATTTCACATTCACTGGTGCCCTGGGCAGGGGAATTATGAGTAGAGTTCTCTGCAGATGGCATCCCTGGTTATTGTTTTATTCTATGCCTGAAAAAAAGACGACCATGACCTTGCTACCTGCCCATCTCACAGGGTGCATTCCCTATCCTTTCCTCTTCTCGCATGGTCCATTTGCATATCACAGATCAGAATTTTACCATAATGTGGTCACTATGATATTTACTAGTCTATGATGCTGCTTGCAAATGATGGTGCTCTGTGTTGTCTTGAATTTTTATTGGAACATTATCATTTTGGGGTGAAAGCATGCAACAGCAGCCCCTCTAATCTGTTGTACACTCCTTTATGGCAACATTTCTCCTGCAGCTAGCCTGGACAGGTAAAATATGAGTGGTATGAGCAATTGCCCATACTTATCCAAGCAACACTGGTAGCTTTATCTTGCATATATCCTGGGCCTAGTACTCTGTGATCATCACACGGAATCTGTCTGTCTTCCTGCTCAGTCCTTTAGGATCCATTTTGCATTTCATAAAAGGTGAGGGCAGCAGCAGCTAGGGATTAGTGCCTACTGTGTCTGAGCATAGATCAGCAACTTAATTTTTAGAAGTTCTGCACCTCCCATCCTGTGGTTTGAAAATCCCCTCTAATTCCTAAGAATCCAAATCTGAATGCTCACATTCCCTTCAGTTTATCTAAATTGCCCCCTTCGTAAAATTCCTGTGTGTGTGTGTGTGTGTGTGTGAGAGAGAGAGAGAGAGAGTATATTGTTCTCTGTTGACTGGCTGTGGTATTTGCACAGTAAATTTAATCTGGTGGTGGAGGCCTGCATTTTAAAGCTACTCTCTACAAGTTCAGCAGGTGTGTGTTTTATGATGGAGAGAACATAATCTCCATATTTAAGGTTGCAACGTCAATGCTATAATAAGGCTGATTTGATCCCTTTTGTACCACTTAAAGAAAAGAAAGGAGAGAAATCCTCACATTTAGCATATGTAGGGGGTAAGTTTCTTTGACAAGTAGCATATTTGCTGAAAAAAATTATTTCCATCAAGGAGAAGGGCATATTGTACCCCTTGGGAGAAATTGGGGCTTTCACACACACACCCTGGTCCAGTCCAAGGATCCCCAGAGATCTGAAGAGATGTGCAGAAGGCAAGGTTTCAGCATGGATGCCATTTTCCTTGCTCTGCTTCCTGGTCTTTAGCCATATGATTTCTGCAGGACCTGTACTTCCAGGGCCTACCACTATTGCAGCTGTCACAGGATGCCCCTGGGGGGCACAGAGGGGCAAGCCAGAGTAAGTTAGTGTGAAGTGAGTTTGTGTGTTCTCTCCTGCTGGTTTGCCATGTGGGCTTCAACAGTAGTGGAAGGGGAATCCTGAGCATCTCAGTCTGCCCCTCCACCAACTCCAGCCAGGTCTACACTAGAAACTTTTCCTAATGTGGCAATGTTGGTTAGGGGTGTGAAGTTTTTTTTAATGCCATTTCTAAACCTTAATGTAGAGACAGTTATGCTGTTATGAAAACCCTTATTCCATCATAGCTTATTTGGTTTGGAATGCAGCTTATTTCGTTTCTAGTGTAGAGTAAGTCCTCAGCTATGTATCCCAGATTCTGTAGGTCTCCAATCATCAGCACTGGGGAGGAAAGGACGAAGCAGGCCGCAGAAACAACATGTTTTGCTTCTTCATTCTGAAGGCCCAAATCTGTGGGCACAAGCTCCCTGTGTGCTAGGATGTATAAGGATGCATGGAGCCCTTAGTCTTTAGGGATAGTCAAAGGAGACTGTTCATTGTCTGATCTTTGGAAACTTTTTGATGTTTTTGTATTGAACTGGTTTGATGCTCACACGCTGTATGGGGTCTTATAATTTGGTAATATATAACACTTATCCAAAACAGCTTGATTTACAAAAGGTAATAGCAAATTTCCACCACAGACTGGTAAGGATTCAATTTTGGCCAGTTCCGCTAGGACCCTGAATAACACGATCTCCTCTTCTGGGTTCTAGACAAGGCTGATATGACATTTGAATCACTGCTTAGCTCAGATTGTTTGACTATAAATTGAGTCCACTTAGTAAATACAGTACTCCTAGATGCATGGCAATTTTAATATCACTTTAGCACTTCAGGATATTAGGACAGTAACATAAGCACAAACCACATAACATTCCATACATGTGGACTATATGGATCAAGAGTACTAAGTAAGCCAACCACAAAGCAACTGAAATTGAAAATATATTTTAAAATTCCTAAAAACAGTTTAAAAATATGTTACCTGTTTTAATCATGTTTTAAATATAAACAGAACAGTGGATATGTGTTACCCCTTGAACGACTGTAAAAGAACATCATTTGACATCATTTAGGGGAGCTGGAGTTGTACATTAAAGCAAAACTGCATCAGTAGCATGAATGTCAGAAATGTTACAGGTCTCTTCCACAGCCGCTCTGTTAGAAAGTCATTTCTAGAATAAGTCAAGGAGACGGGTTTGATAATTGGCCACAAGGACCCACATTTAGAGGAACAAACTCTTCCATACATAAAACACATTGCCCCAAGCTGGTATTACTGTTTAATTTTAGCAGCTTTAAATTCTTGCATTGACAGGTTTTTCTGATGAACTGCACTTTTGATGGTAAGCACTAGGGAAGTGCATGTAAGGAAGGAGGCTAAGGAATACGATGCAGGCAAATGCTACACAACAAAGAAAAACGAAGACAGTGGAGCCTAATGGAGCACAAAATGGATTTCATATGCTAGGGGCAGCATTTGGCAAGAAGGAAGTTTTGCAAGTATTTTGAGGCTACTGAGTTTTGCACCTTTAGGGTTTTACCTTACTATCAACAGAAATCTGCTTAGTTCAATTACACAAAACATTTCAACCAACTAGTTAACACCAAAAGACAATGCAAATGAAAATAGCAAGTGGAAGACTGATGAATTAAAATAAAAGCAAACTTGGGTATGATAGCCAGTTATTCTAGAGGCTTTCAAACATGCTAGAATTTAAAGGGTTCAAACATTTCCAGCACCTTTGGAGACATCAATTTGAAGTTCCATTTTCATACTCTCTTTCTCAAAGGCTGTCTGGGCAGGTGATCATATGAGTAAAAATTCTCTTTTCCTCAGCCATTGTAAAAGAAGTGAATAGATAACAGTGGCGTTTGGAGCATTTTAGGTAGCACATTGGAAAGGCAGCAGTGACAAAAATCTCCAGAGTCAGGCAGTATCATATCAGTGATGCTGGCAGTACAAGCTCTGTCAGCATGGTCATTGTGCAAGAAAATAGCACTCTGGGGACACAAGAAAAAGTAACAAAGTAGATGGAAAAGTCAGGGGCTGCTAGGGAGGACTCTCTGGAGAAGAGGGATGGGCTGGTCTGAGGGAAAAAAAGGGAGAGAGAGAGGAACTTGCTACATGGAGACTGAGAGACAGTCACAGGAAAAGAGAGAAGCATAGCCTGGTATCAGAAAGAAAAAAAACAATGAGGAAGGAAGGTAAAGGAAGATGAAAAAGGGACACCAAAAAGAGTGCTACAAATATTTCGGACATAACACCTGTGGTGGCGAGGGGGAGAGAAAGATCGCTGATAGCTATTTATTTCAGCTTGTTTCTTGAAAACTAAATATTCAGAATAAAGCAATCCTATTCTTAACTCTCACTCTTGGGGGAAAAAACAAACAAACACAGCAGTGAACAGCCACAGTAGAATAAACCAATGGTCCATCTCTTCTGGCTTCGTGTTTCCAGTGGTGGCCACTGCAGGGTGGTTCAGAAGACATAACTGTCCTCCTTCTGGCAATGTTCCTAATTCTTCAGTATTCTACTTTGGATATAAATTCCTTCCAGATGGTGATAGTTTTATGTCCCATAGCACTGGGACTAAGAGCTATTATATTTTATTCTAACTAAAATAATGTTAGATGCCTAATCTATTTGCCTCAGTGGAGTCGTGTAGAAATGGAGTACCCCAAGACCAATGCACAAAAAGGGACTGAAAGCGGCAGTCTTGAATTTCTAGTTTTTGTCATTTCTGCACTATGACTTTTATTATACATGCAGGTTAGACATATTTGAAGATAAATAAAAAGGGTATTAATGGCAAAGCCCCTAATTTTTCAAAGTCCAGGTATAATGATTTTAATATAGAAAATGCAAAAAATTCTTGATCATTATATTTAATTGTTTAATTTTTTTATATTTTTGATTTCAATGCTCTATTTTATGTTGTAACTGTTCATAAATGCAATTATTTTCTACTTTTAACTTAAAATGTTATTATTTTAATAATATTTGCATGGCCTTTTAAATTTCTCACAGAGCAATAGAAAGGCATATTCAGCCTGAATGAGCTGTGAATAGAGAAGTTCTACAATAGCTGGTAGGGAACTTTGTTCCTATCCTTCTTCATGTCTGGTTGTGTGCGTGTGTGTGTGTGTTCACAGTGCTAGATCTATCTGCATATTTCTGATCCACTGGCCCTGTTCCCAATCCACCTAAAGATCATCTATCCCCCACAAAAGATCCCTCTCTGCTTGTGGGGATTAAACCCTGGCTTTGAGGGTGTGCCTATTGCAGACTAAATTCTCTCTTGCATTCGAGTTCTGCTCAGCACAGGTCAGAGTAGGAAGTTACGGCTTCCCGATTCTAGGAGCCAGTCTATCCAGGCTCTAGCATTAATTAGAGAAGCCTAAAGGCTGGTCTAACTCACACCTCTGTAGTATGGTCCCCAGGGGATCTTACACCAATGGAGAAGTGATGTAGCAGATCTCTGCCATGTCACATCCTGACACACTCCATATGCTGAAGCAGAGAGAATGGCTTCCAGGAGCTGGCTCCACTGGCTTTATGCCAGTGGGGAGTTCCCCTCTGAATAATACCATGAAGAAGAAAATATGTGAGGGGGGGGAAAAAAAAACAATGTGTCTTTAAAAATCAGTTTAATCTAATCTGGGACCACAAACGGTAAAATGCCTTCATCATAATTATTTGGTTATTGCACGACATCACTACAGGGCAGAGTTAAGTTTGGGTATATTTCTTACCTTTAACCTGTTTGGATTTCTCTTAAGTGCATCATTAACTCTGAATTGGTTTAAGCATTAAATTACTGATACATACTCTCAACCTTAAATCCATCTTAACTTTGTCTGGGATAATAATAATAATAGTAGCATCAGTGACAAATCATGGGAAGTGCAGAGGCGAAAGTAAACCGGTATTGGCTGGTATGGCCTACTGGTAAGAAAGGGGCTGCCGGTACGGGCTGGTACACAGCTGTCGTTAAAGTGCTGCTGCGGCAGCGCTTTAACCACCGTACTGGCACAGCCACTGACAAGGGGGCCAAAGAGGCAGCTGCCCTGGGGCCCTGCGATTTAAAAGGGCCTGAGTTTCCTGGCAGCGGCCGGAGCCCTGGGCCCTTTAAATCGCTGCCGGAGTCCCGGGCGATGCCGGCCAGGCAGTGCAGATGGGCTGGCTGGGGGACGCTGACCCCAGCCCCACCGCTTCTGCCTGAGGCCTTGCCCCTTCCAGGGGCCCAGAGCTGCTCCCCCACCTTGCCCAGGACCCTGGCCGTGCAGCGTACCGGTAAGTCCTTGAAGTTACTTTCACCCCTGGGGAAGTGGTATGATTACAATACCAACCTTGCAAAGATTTTGTAATCTATCCGGAGGCCGACACCTATCCCGGCATATTAAAGAAAATATATTCTCAAATTCTCTCTGTGAGTTTATTTTATTTTCAGTGTAGCTTCGGGCAGAAACTGCAGATTCTAGATCATTGAAAGGTAAATAACTTCTGATGTTGTCTTTTCCTTTGAATCTATTAAGCCATTTAACTAAAGACATGTTAAGCTAGTCTAGAAGTACCATGGTCTGTGATATGGAAATTGTGGAAAATGTTTTTTCAGAAATCAGGATTGAAAAAAAACTGAGTAAACATCCAGAAGGCTTTCAGCTAAGAGAGGATTTTTAAAAAAAAACAAAACAAACTTTTAAAAAAATGTTTTTCTTTTCCAGTTTTTAATGAAGAAAAGTTGTAGGTTTAAAATGGACATGAATTCTTTTCACTAATGACATCACAAATGTCCCAAAAAACTTAGGACACATCACAGGTATGGGGGCAAGTAAATATTATGGAGGAATGGCAGTTACTTGGTAGCTCAGGCTAAAGCACAGTTGCTGATAAGAGCCCATTTTTCTACATGCTGTACAATCCTGTGCCTAGGCATTTATATATTTGATTTAAGATATTGTTTTGACTTGGTTGCATTTTAATAAAAAGAATGTGTAACTGAATTAGCAATAAAAAACAGAGCAAAATCTTGGCACCACTGAAGTCAATGACAAAATTCCCAATGACTTCATTGGGGTCAGGAGTTCACCCACAGTAGCCAATGTAGCTATAATTGTCTTATATCCATGTATCTATTAGATAGGATAAAAATTAGGAATATAAATTCTCATGCTTCAGGACACAAGCTAACCACTAACTGATGAAATTCAGAAGAAACGTTCCTGATCTCTGTTATTCCATAATTGTCTCTGCACCTGGATTAGTGATGGGGCTGGGTGCAGGAGGTCTTGAAGTTGAGGACTGGTTACTCTCTGCAGCACTGTCCTTTACTGAACGCATGGATATCCAAGTAGATATCTGAGCTGGAGTTTCATGTAGTGAGTCAAGCCTGTATGAACTCCTCCCAGGTATCCGTTGTGATGACGACTCTGCATTTGAAAGATGATCCAGCCAATGCCAGCACAGCACATGCAAGAGGTGGGAATGCCCTTCCTTGAGGATTCACAGTATCCACAGAATTGGGGAACCTCAACTACACCAGAATCGTCACCCTGTCAGGCATGGTCTACAGGAAATTGCATGGCAAACCTCATGGAACTTTCCTCCTCGTCTGACTCCCTCCTTTCATGGGCTTCTTCAAGGAAGGGGATCTGTCCCACCAGTCCTATTTCTAAAACTGCTGCTGCCAGTCAGAGCTGATCAGGGATTTTTCAACTAAAGGCTTTTTTGTGGGGTCAGAACATGACAAGTCATCAAAATTAAAAGTTCTTGTGAAGACCCAAGTTCAAGTCCCTTTTCTGCCTAATTCAGAGCAGAGATTTTAACCAGGGTCTCCCACATCCCAGATGAGTGCCTTGACCACTACTGGCTCTTCTGGCATGGGTCTCTCTTTAGTCATGAAAAGTTTTGAAAAGTCCTGGTGCAAAATAAAACCAAATAACAACCTCCCCAAATGTTTTGCAAAATGAATTCTTGTTTTCCGTCCAGCCCTATTCCAAGGTGCTGTACGTATATGGACTTGCAAGCCTGCCAACTGCCCCAGTTTCAGAATTTTCAGTTGCAAATTTACATGTGGTTCTGGTCCATGTACACTCAGGATAACTCTCTGAAAGGGAAAAGGCAAGCTGGAAGAGCTTTCTAATTTTCACATGAGGGATATTCCCTTTATTATCATCCCTTCTCACATCAAATAAGATCTTTTTGAAGTTTAGCACATAGCGCCGCTTACCTTCACCATTTCTTGTATGCTTTAGAGAGAAACTCCCAATTTGGAGCTATGTTTCTCTTATACTCAGGACTATGATGCAGCAAATTTCTTTTGAAGGTAAATTTTGGTTTTAATCCTGCATTCAATAGATGCCTCCTCAAGACATCCATCTAGCTGACAATAAAAGATGAAAGAACAATAACCAAAGGTCTGATATTTACGTTTGTCTATCGGTATCAAGAAATCTCCGCATTCTTTAATAAGATCAGACCCTTACACAATTCTGAAACTTCCCATCTTTTTATATGAACATGTCAATTTTATATGCATTGTACAAATCAGATCCTAGAGATCATAGGGCATGAAAAGCAGCTTGCTACTCCAGATGGTTTATATAGTCTGACAAAGTCAGTTTCACCCTGTAGTGCAGTTTTCTGAAACAGTCCCCAGTCTAACAGCTGCACAAGAACACAGTGACAGAAGGGAATACTTGACATATTTATAAACAAAAAATAAAATACTTCCTATGCTCAGGGGCCCTAATAAGCATCTAAGTCTAATATGATTTTATTAAATACCAAGACAAGAACTAACCGCACGACAGATTTCTTAGTGTATTTAGTCTTTATATATCTGTTTAACAATTCATTTAATTTGCTTAACATTCAGTTTTGTTCTAAATTAGGTACATGCCAAACAGAGACAGATGATTTATTCTGATTGTCACTTTTCAGTAGAAGAAGCGGGACACAATACTGTACATCCCTTGGGACTTATACTGTAAACATCCACCTGGGATTAGCTTGACTAGCCACTGGATGTCACTATGTCACAAAAATATGCTCAGCTGTGTCCACATTGATCTGTCAGAAAGGAGGAGATTCTTAAGGGGCACCTTTTCATTGTGAGGTGATGTATATAACATGAATGAAAATCAAGTACCGAAAGCGTCAAGCTTCACACTGAAACTGTGTGCTAGAAGGGCAAAAGTTTGAACATTGAAGTTTCAGGCTTCAGCTATTCAGCATATATAGATGCATAGACTTTAAGGCCAGAAGAACCATCATGATCATCTAGTTCAGTGGTACTCAAACTGTGGGGCATGCCCCCTAGAGGAACATTTGAGGAGGGATGCAGCGGGGACAGGCCAGCCCCCACAGAGGGTGGGGATGGAGCACCACAGAGCCCTGCTCCACTCCCAGCTCTGACCCCAACTGCAGCTGCATGCCCACCCCAGCTCTGCCATCATTCCCTCTCTCTCCCCAGGCCAGCTTCACCTCTAGCCCTAGCTTCTGTCTCAATCCCAGTTCTGCCCCCAGCTCTGCCTTCAGCCCAAGCTCCTTGGCGGAGCCAACTGTCTTGTAATGGAGGGGGTGAATGGCCAGATTCCATTATTGGTAAGTGGGGGGGGGGGCAACAGGAAAAGTTTGGGCACCACTGATCTAGTCTGACCTCCTGCACATTGCAGGCCACAGAACATTGCCCACCCACTCCTGTAATAGACCCATAACCTCTGGCTGAGTTACTGAAGTCCTCAAAACATGATTTAAAGACTTCAAGTTACAGAGAATCTGCCATTTACACTAGTTTAAACCTTCAAGTGAACCGTGCCCCATGCTGCCGGGGAAGGTGAACCCCCCCCCCAGGGTCTCTGCCAAGCTGACCTGGGGAAAATTCCTTCCTGACCCCTAATATGGTGATCAGTTAGACCCTGAGCATGTGGGCAAGACCCACCAGCCAGACATCTGGTAAATAATTCTCTGTACTAACTCAGAGCCCTCCCAATCTCGTGTCCTATCACCAGCCGTTGGAGATGTTTGCTAGTAGCAGTCACAGATTGGCTACAGGCCATTGTAGGCAGTGTCATCATACCATCCCCACCTCCATAAACTTATCCAGCTTAATCTTAAAACAAGTTAAGTATTTTTCCCCCACTGCTTCCCTTGGAAGGCTTTTCCAGAACTTTGATCGTCTGATGGTTAGAAACCTTCATCTAATTTCAAGCCTAAATTTATTTATATCCATTTGTTCTTATGTCAACACTAGCACTTAACTGAAATAACTCCTCTTCCCTGGTATTTATATGTTGTTTGTTAATATCCCTCAGTTAAGTTTCCTTTGTGGAAAAAGTTTCTGAAGAAATTCTGTGGAGTGTGATTATTTTCTGTTGAAAGAACTGGGCATTTTGGCTTTGGAAAATCCTTTATGTCCCTAGTGATGAAAAAGCAGGGGTTGGATGACCAGCTTTGAGAAAATAAAATTGTCTCTGAATCTTTGCCAGATAGTAGAAACAGATTTTTTCTGATGT
This sequence comes from Mauremys mutica, assembly GCF_020497125.1. Taxonomy (NCBI): domain Eukaryota; kingdom Metazoa; phylum Chordata; order Testudines; family Geoemydidae; genus Mauremys; species Mauremys mutica. The sequence continues at coordinate 76,443,536 of NC_059074.1, forward strand.
TTTGAAATTATAAAACAATTTATTTTTCATTTCTATTTTCTGGCTGGAAAGGTAAGTGCAGGAATACTGTGAAGAAAATCTGTTCTCACATGATTTTCAGTCCAGTTTCTAAAAGCTTTTTATCACTTATTCAATTCAATATGGAATTTATTGAGGGTTGTCCATCACCTGGCATAAGGGCAAAGTCAGCCCATTAAATGGCAGACTTTTATAGAGTCAGACAGTTTGAAGAAAAAGAAAACACTTTTACAAAAAGGAAAGCCTAATTAGGGTGTCTTCCCTTTACAAGAAATTGAACTTTGATACAATTTTAGAACCCCAAGTTTCTTTCTTTGTCAGCTGGACAGAGAAGAGTAGACAACACAGTAAAATAGGTTCTCTCTGTATGGGAGACAGAGCAGCTGAAGGGAACACCCATCTCAAAAATGTTTGGAAGTACTAACTGTAAAAGATGGGGTGATGATCTGTCAAATGCAGGAGAAACTATCTCTGTGAACCTGAGAAATTGAAGGCAGTGCCCAGGGGTGGCTCTAGACATTTCACCGCCCCAAGCATGGCGGAATGCCGCGGGGGGCGCTCTGCTGGTCGCTGGTCCCGTGGCTCCGGTGGACCTCCCGCAGGCACGCCTGCGGGAGGTCCACTGGAGCCGCGGGACCAGCGGACCCTCCGCAGCCATGCCGCCGAAGGCAACCTGCCTGCTGCCCTCCCGGCGACCGGCAGAGCGCCCCCCGCAGCATGCCGCCCCAAGCATGTGCTTGGCGTGCTGGGGCCTGGAGCCACCCCTCGCAGTGCCTAAGAGCATGTCTACACTTGCCATTTAAAGTGGAAAAAGTCCCTTTTTTTGCACAAAAACCATGGGAGCGTCTGCACTTGCCAATGACTTTTTGTGATGAAACTCAGAAGTTTCTTGGCAAAAAGAAAACCACCTCCATGAGAGGCACACAGCTCTTACCGATGATGCTTTTGTAGTGATATGCAAGTGAAGACACGTTCTTCCTGTTTACAGAACTTTTATCCCACAGTGCCTAGGTGACCACTTTGGCCAGCAGCTCTACTGCTCTGCTGCCAGCTAAACAGACACCCACCCTCCCCTGGTAAAGCCCCGTGGAACTTTGGAACTCGCCTTCCTGTTTTCTTGGCAAGTGCTCACTTATCATCTGGCCAGGTGACAATGCCTGCTCTAGGGAGCAAACGATCCCCTGCTTGGAGCAATGCTGACCTACTGGAGCTGATCAGTGTTTGGGGAGAGGAGACTGTGCAGGGACCCAGGATGCCCCGCAATCTCCCCCCACCCCTTCTCACAAGACCCATGGTCAAAATGGATAAAGCTGCATTGTGGGATAGCTGCCCTCTGTTCGCTGCTCTCATGATGCTGGAAGTGCTGCAGATGTAAACACTCTCTGATTCCTGTGGAAGTAAGTGAGTACACAAACCAGCTCTTTTCTTTCACTGGTTCACTGTCACCGTTGAAACTGACAGCGCAAAAACTCTGCAAGTGTAGATGTAACCCCTCCACCTTCTGCATATGGTGTTTTGTCCCATCTAGTGGCACTGAGACCACTTAGAGAGAGATATAAAATGAGTCTGCTCTACAGCCTCAGGGCTTGGCTATACTTGCAAGTTAGAACGCATTAAAGTAGCCCTGGGCACCCTAGCTGACTATCCATCCACACTGGCAGGCACGTAGAGCACTCTGACTCCAGGGCTAGAGCGCTTCTGGTACTTCACCTTGGCGAGAAGATTAATGCTTGGTGTGCATTGGCTGAAACGCCTGGGTGTCAGTGTGAACAAAGTGTTTCATTACTGCACTCTGAAAAATGTCCCATAATCCCCTTAAGTCCAGTGGCCACTCTTGTCATTGTTTTGCAATCACTGCAGGAATGCAGATATGCACTTTGAAAGCTCCGTTTGACAGCCGGCATGCTTATCTGCTCTGAGACAAAGCAACCATTACTGTGGAATGCTGTGTGTGAGAGAGAGAGGCGGAGGGGAGGAGGGGTCTGCTGCTGTCTGAACTTACAAGACAGCATGCTGACATGCTATCAGCCCCCCAAAACCCCACTCTCTCTCCCCCCACATACAACACACTCCCTGTCACACTCCACCCCACCCTCCCCATTTGAAAAGCACCTTGCAGCCACTTGCATGCTGGGATAGCTACCACTATGCACTGCTCTCTGTGGCCATTGCAAGAGAGCTAATGTGGCCATGCCAGTGTGCTTGCAGCTGTCAGTGTGGACAGATTGCAGTGCTTTCCCTACTGCACTCTATGAAGGCTGGTTTAACTCAAAGCGCTCTACATCTGCCAGGGCCGGCTCCAGGCACCAGCATTCCAAGCTGGTGCTTGGGGCGGCATTCTGCAAGGGGTGGCTTTCCTTGTTGTTTTGCCCCCAAGCAGTGCGCCGAATTGCCGCCGTGGACAGCGGGAGCAGACCGTGTGCCCTTAGGGTGGCATGCACGTTTCCGCGGTGGCAGCAATTCGGCAGCAGCTTCTATGTTTAGCTGTCCGCGGCAGCTTCAGCTAAACATTGAAGCTGCTGCCGAATTGCCGCCGCTGCGGAAACGCGCCTGCCGCCCTAAGGGCACATGGACTGCCCCCGCTGTCCGCAGCGGCAATTTGGTGCGCTGCTTGGGCCGGCGAAAACTGTAGAGCCGGCCCTGACATCTGCAAGTGTAGCTATGCCCTTAGCTAACAGGAAGTTAGCTTTTGGCTCATGCTCTAAGCTCCAGAGGTCCATGGTTTGATCCTGCCTGCCGACGACTGGGGTCTGTCGGCATTACATAGACATAGCCTAAATCAAGTGGAAACTTCTGAGTGAAGTACTGTCCCAGAATCTGCTAGCAATCGAAGGATTTACTGCGTCTTCTGTACCAAAGATGGAGGGATTTATTGCCCTAAGACTCTGTTAGAGACAGAGGAATTTTACTTACCCCAGAACCTATGGGAATGGGGGAGAATTCCCTCCTCCTACAAGTTTCTTAGAGGAGGAAAGATTTACCTCCTGCCTAATAGTCTGCCAGAGATGGGAGATTTACAGCTCCAGAGTAGGCTAGAGATGGAGGAATTTGCCTCTGTATAAGAAGAAACCTTCACAGACCTTTTTGCAGAAAAGGGACCGGGAGAGTTCAGAGTGAAAATTGGTATATACTCTAGGAAAAATATGACTGATGTAGAAAAACAAACTTTATAATTCTACAGGAAGGACTAGAAAGGCTTTTGGGATAATGTATCACTATGGTTCAAAAGGTTCTATCCTAAGATATATATTTAGATAATTAAAATGTCAGAACTTGTATACCATTTTCAGGCTTTAATAAAAGTGTTATGTAGCAAAAATGGTAATTGCAAGTGAACTGCTGCTATGTGTACCAGCAGGTGAAGTCACAATTCCCTGCCTACACTGCGATAGTCCCAGCAAGCCAGAATAGTCCAACATCTATTCTTTGCTATGAACAGCTGTAATTGCCAGCAGCGATAAGTGACCTGATAGCCCATTCTAAGGCTACGTCTACACTACCCGCCGTATCGGCGGGTAGCGATCGATTTTTCAGGGATCGATATATCGCGTCTCATCTAGACGCGATATATCGATCCCCGAACGCGCTTATATCGATTCCGGAACTCCACCACCGCGAACGGCGGTGGCGGCGTCGATATGGAGAGCCCGGAGATCGATCCCGCGCTGTGAGGACGGGTAAGTTATCGATATAAGATACTTCGACTTCAGCTACGTTATTCACGTAGCTGAAGTTGCGTATCTTATATCGATTTTTCCCCTTAGTGTAGACCAGCCCTAAGTGTAATGCCAATGCACCAATGGTAGGTCATCAGAAGTGGGGATCTCCTGAGCTTAGCCTCTACTGCCTGAGCTACGACACACAGCTCTTAGCCAAGCTGGTAGCAGGCTCATCAGTGTCAAGCTGGTCTAACCACCACTAGAGGGGGACAGAGTGCCACACCAAGCAGGCATAGGTTACATACTCCCCCTGGGCTGGGAAGGGCATCTTGATATTCAGAGGCTTCCCAGTTGAATTTCCTATATGGGCCATCACTTGTAACACGGACGCCCCCACGGAGGATTGTTGACTGTGGGAATCAAGCCTGTGACCTCTTGAGCTTAATGCATGAGCCTCTAGTGCCTGAGCTAAAAGACACATTTCTCTTAGCCAGCACTGTAGCAGGCTCATCAAGCTCTAGCTGGTCCAGCCACCACTAGAGGGGGACAGAGTGCCACACTGAGCAGGCATGAGTTACCTAAGCAAGCACAATTCTTTTTAAGGTGAAAGCATTGCAGAGAAAACATATAAAAACAATAACCCTCTCCCACATACACATGTTAATAAGCTTACCAGACATCATTCCTGGACTCCAACAAAGGCTCTGGTAGGAGTCAGTCCTTCAAACCAAAGGGTTTTTCTTTGGATACAAGTTCATAATAGTCTAAGGTGATGTCTATACTGTATACCTTACAGCGGCACAGCTGTGCTGGTGTAAGGTCTCCTGTGTAGCTGCTCTTTGCCAGCAGAAGAGAGCAGTCCTGCCAGCAGAATGAAACCACCCCCAACGAGCAGTAGTAGCTTTGTCAATGGGAGAACGTCTCCCACTGACAAAGGGCTGTCCACACGGGCATTTTTTGTTGGTAAAACTTTTGTTGGTCAGGGATGTGTTTTTTCACACCCCGACCGACAAAAGTTTTACCGATAAAAATGCAGTGTACGTTAGCTAGAACTCACACAACCATGAAAAATTGAGTCTTTCCTTTATATAGCTTGGGCCTTTGATCTTGGCCTCATGTAACAGGTGATCAGCAGACAAAGACCCACTCTTCGGGGCATAGCTTCAAAAGACTGGGTTTTTGTAGAACCAGGGGTGGGGAATATGCATTCACTTCCCCCTAGATATTTCCCAGGAAATCCACTTCACATATATTGTCCCAAATGACCATTCCTGTCTACCACATTATTCAATATAGTTCTTTGATCATCCAGGGCCACAATAATACATAACCTTTGCAATAAATATAAAGGATTCCAAAGATACTTGAACTTAATTCAATAAGGTTTTTCAAGGATATTGCAAGAAATTGTCATATCTGTCACAATTGGGATGGGGGACAAGAGACAACTGGATTATGAAACAAGTAAAAGACAATTCCCCCACCCTTTGGAATTTTCTATTGAAAGTATATTATTGTTCCTTAGAAAAATATTGTCTGATATCACTGACTAGGAGCTGACCTGCTAATGCATTACTTCTTAATGCTTTCCTCTTTCTTTGCCTTCTGTGAAGTTTGACTTTCTAATGAAAAACAGTCACTTGTAATTCTGTACCTGAAAGTGAAACTTCAGAGAATTCCCACTTCTTGTAAAGCTTTGAGGGGAGAGAGAGAGAGAGAGAGAGAGAGACTTTTACCTTGGAAGTCAGGGTGCCAGCGCTTCTCAAATACTCAACCCCCCACCCTGAGAAATTGTACTTCACACCTGGCTCTGGTATTCAGCAATATTTCAGAGGTCCCTGGGCTCCTTTAGCTTTTGATTTCTCACTAAAGAACCTGACTCTAAAAACACTTCTTTGGGAGTTAACCTACTAGTTGATCGCACACTTTCCAGATCAGACTGCAAAACACTGATCACACTAATACTACTGTGAAACACAAAAACAGATTCTGAACTTTTTGACAACACTCACTACCTTTGTGTTGAAGCCAAAAAAAATTACTTTACCCACATGAAACTCTACCAGTTTCATGGGGTTACTCCTTGTTTAGAGCAATGGAAGTGAGCTCAGGATCAGGCCCTCAGAAATCAAGTTTATTTCTACTAAAATGATTACAATAATTAGATGCACCATTCCAGGGGGAAAGAGCTAAACACATGCCCTGCCCTGTTTCCCTAACTAGTTGTCATTATACATGAATTCATCTTGTATTTGCTCATATGTATCATTGGTGTTGCAATACTAATTAAGCATTTCCCCTGTAGTTTGAAATGCCTTATGACATTCAGAGCTGAAGAAGAGCTCTGTATAGCTGAAAAGCTTGTCTCTCTCACCAACAGCAGTTGGTCCAATAACAGATATTACCTCACCCACCGTGTCTCTCTAATATGACATTCAGTCAGATATGTGCACACATATTACTGCGCTAGGTGGCTAGTTATACTTCATTGTAAAAAAATGCCTAGTTATGAGTTCATTTCATGTTCACTGGATATATAAGACCTTGGGAGAGGTCAATGTTTTCTTCCCATTTATTCACACCTAACAAGCACGTTGCAAAATGAAAGAGCTGCAAGTCGTCTTAGGCAAACATCAGTTCATAGGTACTCCCTATTCTGTCTTTGTACACTATGCAGTTGGGTGCTTAACTCCCATTGTGGCTTTGAAACCCTCTGTGTCCTGTGAAGCACCAAGCATATTGATGCTTAATAAATAATATTAATGCTTAACGTTGCGAATGTTAAACAGTTTGCATCAAGAAAATATGCTTTAAAGCATAATTTCAGTGACATCCTTACAACTGAATTAAAATCTATCCATATTTATGAAATACCATAAGGAATAGTCAGTGATTTTATTTCAGAAAATTGTATATGCAGAATATATAACTATGCAGAAAATGTTTTTGGCTGGAGAGATGCATAAACTGAATTTCAGTATAGACTGGATTTTTACATTATAGTCATTTTGTTACACTAACTTTTAAGTGATATATAATTTTTTAAATCTATGAGCCTGTGCTAGCATGCTGGAATATTTCACTGACAACTGTAGTCCAAATGGCAAGGTTCTGTTATAAGGAATTCATCACAGATGTAGTCCTTAGGCCAAATTATGACCCAAAGGAGACAGGAAATAAAATGTTAAGAAACAGCTGATATGTTTTAATCTACCAAATGCAATTTGGGCACGATCAGTAGGTTTTGACATATTTTTTTACTTGCTAGTAGCACTGTTGGGGAATGCGGGAGCCATCAGTGAAGACTTTAATGTCCCCTTCCCCCTACCCTTCAGCAGCTGTTGACCATCATTCCTCAATCAGGTCCACTTCTTCAGCATGTCAGTGAGCTTCAAAACTTTTCTCCAGATGGCTGTAGAAGTTGGGAACTAGGACTGGGAGCTGCAGATTAAATATCAGGGTCTCCTGCATTTCTGCAAAGCTTAGGCTTACAAAATAACACATCCTAGTTTTTGCTGTTAGATGCAAGTGTATGCATGTGAGTGTCTATGAATTTGCAAATGGAATGGAGAATGGGGGAGCAGGATAGTTTTAGTAGGGGACTGATCCAGCCCATTACAGTTAGTGGGAGGGAGACTTTCCATGAATTTCAGACCTTTGGGTTAGGCCTTATATGACCTAGATTTTGCCAGATAGATACAAGCCTGCAGGGGGTGCAGAGCCTCCATGCCCAAAGAGGGATGGATCCTCAGAGTGCACAATTGGTCCCCATTTCAGGAGGAAGGAGGAGTGTATATGGGGCACTATGCTTTGGACAATGCATCCTGATCCCTGTAAATATGGGTCAGCTGTGCAGGCTATTGCTGAATGGTGAGACTTCTCCTTTCTGCCCCTTTCAGATATTTGTGTCACTGCTGAGAGAGGAAGGGAGCAGCCTCCGCCTTCCCTCAAGCACAGGGACTGCTTATCTGGTATTGTGTGGGGCATGCAAGGAGGAGGGCGAAGTCACCTCGATGTCCTGCCCAGGGCACCTGCAGTAATTTAGGCTCAGTCTAGTCCTACATTAGCACTAACAAATGCCTGCTTTTCTTGTACTCTTTGTTTCTCAGAAACATCCCACAAACTCTTGACAGTGAAATTTTCAATCATTTATTTTTGTGCATACCTCCAGAAACCCAGTAACTATGGCTGAAGTACACAAACCATAACAAGGATATTGATATTAGATACAGAAATCCCTTAATTATGTTCAACATACAGTAAATCGTTTAAAGCCCCGTTGGAAATTTAGATAGCTTAGCTCAAATCTTGCTGTCCTTACCCACTCCTTATTAAGGCAAAATTCCAATTCATTTTTCCTTTAAGTATCTCAAGATGTGGCCCTATATTTTATTTATTTGGATTTATTAAAAAATAAAAATAGAAGAAGAACCTCTCCAAAGCTTTAGGTTCTCTGGTATAAGCTATAAAACCAACAACAATAAACCAAATACAATTAAATAGCTACTTATCCCTCAACAGACAGCAGAACTCCATCCTCTTCCTGGCAGGTCTAACTTTCCATCCCTCAGAACTTTTTGAGATTTCAAAAATTTTCCTGTTCTGCACCAGAATGAACCCAAGCCCCTTCAAAGTTTTTTTTTTGTGAAATACCAGAGAGAGTGAGTGAGAGAGATTCAGATTCAAGTCCCTGCTCTCCTTGATTCAGGACAAGGATTTTGGCCTGGGTTCCCCATATCCCAAGAGAGTGGCATAACCATTGCGCTATAGAGTCAGTGTCTCTCTAATAAGTATTTAATTATTTATACAAGGTAGAACAACTCCAATAGGAGAGATTGAGAAAGACCCATCCCAGAATACCCTGGTTGTTACGGCCCTCACCTGCGATGTGGGAGATGCAAGTGCAAGTTCCTGCGCTGAATCAGGCAAAGACTTGAACCTGGATCTCCTACATTTCAGGCGAGGGCCCTCACCACCATATTATTGGTAGGGGGCTCAGGTTCTCAACCTCCCTTTCTGGTTTTGACCAGAAATTCCATCCTGGACTGAGACCCCACTCCTGACAAAAGTTTAATCAAACCAGGGTACATCCCTGCAAAAAGGTTTGCCTTCAATGAATTGACATTTCTAATGAAAAACAATTTCACTGAAATTTCTCAACTAGCCCTAAATCTAACCCCCAACCCATTGACAGGATGTGCCTTGTAGTACACCCTACAGAAGAACAAACCTGGGCTATTTTGGCTCAGGGGGTCAGCATGTTCCAGAGCTGAGGGCTCACTGCAGAGAGCGTTTTGCTGTCTGCTCCCTTTCATTTAAATGAAGGACAATCCATTGGACTGCAGCTGTTGTAGTATGGCACAAAGAGAGAAGTGGTTTCTCAAGTGCAAAAGTAACAAGTCATTTACGTTCTGTGAAACCATAGCCATAGCAGAACTGTGATCACGTCCATTTAACTATGGTATTGAATTATGATAGGACAGTGGTTCTCAACCATTTTCATAATAAGACCCCCTTGGGACTGCCCTTTGATTTAGCCACAATGCCACCCTAACAAACCCAACTAAAAATATTGCAACTACATTTGAAGAACACCAATAACTACCTAAAAGAGTTTGCTGGCCTGCAGCTCATGTGCTTTTTAAAAATGCCTTTACTTGGGAATCTGTTAAAGATCAAACCTTTACAGTGATGATCTAAAAACACCTCCAAAGTCACAGTGTTATTAGGAAGATTGGATAATTTATATGGAAAGGAAATAAACTGCAGTGTAAAGATACAGAGCTGTGATCCTGCCTCTTTGTGTGCCTCTGGATTTGGCCAAAGGAATCAGAAAACAGCCAGCGTTGTCCTTAGCTGCTTGTGCTCAGCTCGTATAGAACCAGCTGTGACTCTAAGCATCCCTGTATTCACACCCTACTCATTACTGTAATAGTCTTTGTACAAAATATGCCATGTGAGATATCATTTGAAAATTAATAATGCGCTGATCATTAATATTGCTGCACAATGTATGCGTGTGATGTGTATTAAGACTTATGACATATGCAGGAATTATTACGAGGCCCGGGGGTGAGTAAACAGCTCTGGAATGTGTTTTCCCCACTTGGGGGTTACTTGTGAAGTCCTTTGAAAGACAATGAGAATTTATTTACATATCATGTAAACAGACTCATCAAGCTAACAAGGGGTGGAGGCAAAAACAGAAATGGGGGGGAAAAACCCCAGTTTGGGCACCCCCAAACTCCTAGGAGGGAATCAAAGGGCCTGCTTGACACTTCCCAGAGACATTTGGCCTGGATCCACAAAGGGGTAAGAGGAATATGTGCTAAGCCCTGGCCCCCCTCGGAGTTGGTCCCCTAAATCCAGGCTGCAGGGTTGGGAGTGTATCTCTGCTTGGGATCAACAGCCAGGAACCCTCTCCTGGAATCTGCTGCCTAAGAATGGTTTAGGTGCCTGCTCCACACAAAACAACTGGGATTTATAGAGAAGGGGCCGTATACCTCTCACATGTTTGCCCTGCCCACCACTCACACTCTTTCTTTGCCCCTAATTATTATTTAATTATGCAATATAAGGTGGAACAGCTTTAACAAGAGGGATGGAGAGAGTCCCATAACACAATATCCCTCAGCCCAGTGGTTAGGACATGCACCTAATAGGTGAGGGACCCCTATTCATAGAATCTCAGGGTTGGAAGGGACCTCAGGAGGTCATCTAGTCCAACCCCCTGCTCAAAGCAGGACCAAACCCAACTAAATCATCCCAGCCAGGGCTTTGTCAAGCCTGACCTTAAAAACCTCTAAGGAAGGAGATTCCACTACCTCCCTAGGTAACCCATTCCAGTTCTTCACCACCCTACTAGTGATAAAGTTTTTCCTAATGTCCAACCTAAACCTCCCCCTCTGCAACTTGAGACCATTACTCCTTGTTCTGTCATCTTCTACCACTGAGAACAGTCTAGATCCATCCTCTTTGGAACCCCCTTTCAGGTAGTTGAAAGGAGCTATCAAATCCCCCCTCATTCTTCTCTTCTGCAGACTAAACAATCCCAGTTCCCTCAGCCTCTCCTCATAAGTCATGTGCTCCAGCCCCCTAATCATTTTTGTTGCCCTCCGCTGGACTCTCTCCAATTTATCCTTGTAGTGTGGGGCCCAAAACTGGACACAGTACTCCAAATGAGGCCTCACCAGTGCTGAGTAGAGGGGAATGATCACATCCCTCGATCTGCTGGAAATGCCCCTACTTATATAACCCAAAATGCCATTAGCCTTCTTGGCAACAAGGGCACACTGTTGACTCATATTCAGCTTTTCGTCCACCGTAACCCCTAGGTCCTTTTCTGCAGAACTGCTGCCCAGCCATACGGTCCCTAGTCTGTAGCAGTGCATGGGATTCTTCCGTCCTAAGTGCAGGACTCTGCACTTGTCCTTGTTGAACCTCATCATATTTCTTTTGGCCCAATCCTCTAATTTGTCTAGGTCCCTCTGTATCCTATCCCTACCCTTCTATCCTATCTCAAATCCCTTCTCCACATCAGAGAGAGGAGGGAAAAGAATTGGGCTCTTCTACATCTGGGGTGAGTGCCCTAACCACTGAGCTAGAGGTTATAAGGGAACAATCTTCCTTTTCCTCCCCCGCATTTTGTGTGCAGCTAGGTGTGCCTGAAGCATGCCTACCAGATCGGGCCCTGCAGGCCTATCTCCACCTGATTTGAGGAGCATGCTAAGGCTTAGGCATGAGATAGATACTTGCATGCCAGCCTGAGACAGAAGTGCAGATGCCCAGAGGCAGAAATGTAGGTGCTGAAGAAACTTTTACAGCAAAGATTTAGGCACTGAGTGAGTTTAGGTGGCAGGTTTAGCAAAGGTTTTGTGCATTGCAGTATCAGCTGAATCTGTGACTTAAGCATTTAAATCCCACTGTGGATCTAGACCTTTAAAATGACATGTTGCAGGCCACAAGGCCAGCCCTTTGAATAAACAGCAGGGGATGGGAGCTCAAGCCTATGAGAAGGAGGAACTTCGGGTGTAGGGACATAGAGAGGAAGGGTTCCAACTTATTGTTTGAAGTGGAAACTGTGGTGGCGTAAATTAGACAATCCCAGTATTACAACTCTTCTGTAGGGAAGTGTTTATTTCATGTCAAAAATATATCAGATCATACAAATATTCATTTAAACCTCATCAAAAATGTTATACCACAAATAGGTCAAGGCCAGGGGGCAAGCAATACGCCTGGACAATCCAGCTAGACAATCTCAATGGATTTAAGAGCCTAAATACCTTTTAGGATCTGGGTCTCCTTCCCTACACAAACACCCTGGTAGCTCTGGCTCTCCCTAAGCACCACAATGATATTTTTTATTTTTACAAGTAAATCCTTATGAGCCTAGAGCAGGTGAATTAAACCCTCCAATTGCTTCACCCCAATTAGTCCCAACAAGTTTCCTTATAAAATTGGCACTAGGTGTTTTTTCTATCTTTCTGGCTCAGGGATGGTTACTGTGCTCTGGAAACTTTCTGGAACAATAAAATTCCAGATAATCTTGACCCCAAACCTTGCAGAACTCAGCAGGTTTGCTTTGTGGTGATCTATTCAAATCTTAAAGTGAAACAAAGGGGATGTAAGCTTATAAGTACAGTAACTCCTCACTTAATGTAGTTATGTTCCTGAAAAATGCGACTTTAAGCAAAACAGATGTTAAGCAAATCCAATTTCCCCATAAGAATTATGTAAATGAGGGGGTTAGGTTCCAGGGAAATTTTTTTCACCAGACAAAAGATTACACACACACAGAGTATATGTTTTAAACAAACAATTAATACTGGTACACAGTGATGATGATTGTGAAGCTTGGTTGAGGTGGAAGAGTCAGAGGATGGGATATTTCCAGGGAATGCCTTACTGCTAAATGATGAACTAGCAATTGCCTGAGCCCTCAAGGGTTAACTCTCACACTCTACTATACAAGGCAGCAGGAAAGGAGGGAGGGCAGACAGAGACACATACCCTGTGTGTGTGTGTGTGTGTGTGTGTGAGTGAGAGAGAGATGCACATATTCCCTTTAAGTATGAAGAGTGGGGTCAGTAGTACGCTGCCTTGTTAATTAAATCAGCAAGCTGAGACCAGACCACAGCTGCCTGGAAGCTCCCTCATATGTCCCCCCCTTCTCTATGGAAGATGGGGTAAGCGGGGTGCAGGAGCAGAGGGGAGTGGGACACCCTGACATTAGCGTCCCTCTTCCTGCCCCCCCGCCCACAGCAAGCAGAAGTCTCAGGGAGCAGCTCCAAGGCATAGGGCAGGAGCAGCACATGGCAGTCGGGTGAGGGACAGCTGCAATTGCTAGCCTGCTGGGCAGCTGCTGCACAGGGAACTTAGGGGAGTGGGGAGCTGATAGGGAGAGCTGAGAGCGGGGCTGTTCTTCCTGCAAGCAGTGGACAAGGCAGGCAGCTGCCAAATGACGTTAGAAGGGAGCATTGCACAATTTTAAATGAGCGTGTTCCCTAATTGATCAACAATGTAACAACGAAACAACATTAACCGGGATGACTTTAAGTGAGGAGTTACTGTAAAAGTAGGGTAAAGGTGTGCACAACTGCAGAGTTTCACATAGCTTTAGACATAGGGGATATGTCTACACTTGCAGATGTAGAGCACCAGGAGTTAAACCAGCCCTCGGAGACAGCAGCAGGGAAAGCGCTGCTGTGTGTTCACACTGTGCTCCTTGTGCCTGTGGAGCATGTCCACATTAGCAGCTCTTGCAATGCCACAGAGAGCAGTGCATTGTGGTAGATATCCCAGAGTGCAAGTGGCTGCAGCATGCTTTGGAAAGGGTTTGCAATGCCTAATGGGGCAGGCACAGCATCACATGCTGCAGGTTTCCCAATCCCATTGTTCCATGGGTATCCTACTAGGTTGCCAGCTGCTTTTCAAATGAGAGGTGAGGAGTGTGGCAGGGAGTGTGTTGTGTGTATGGAGGGGAGGAGGAGAGACAGTGTGTTTTGGGGGGCAGAGTGTGTCAGCATGCTATCTTGTAAGTTCAGACAGTGGCTGGGGGAAAGCTGAAACCCGACATCAGCCCCCACCCCGTGCCTCTCTCTCTCTCTCACACACACACACACACACACACACACACACACACACACACACACACACACACACACACACACACACACACACACACACACACACACACACACACACACACACACACCTACCTCTGCAGAAGGAGCATTCCACAGTAATGGTTTGCTTTGTGTCCCAGAGCAGATAAGCATGCCGGCTGTCAGAAACGGAGCTTTGAAAGGGGATATGTGCATGCCTGCAGCCGAGTTCAAAACAATGACCAGAGTGGCCACTTGACTACAGGGGATTATGGGATGTTTCCGGTGGCCAATCACAGCGCAGTCATCCACACTGACACCGTGGCGCTCCAGCCAGGGCGCAGAAAACTCTGTGCTTCTCGTGGAGGTGGATTATCAGGAGTGCTCCAGCATGGGGTCCGGGTGCTCTAAGTGTCTTGCCAGTGTGGACACCTCAGGAGTTATGGCATCTGGGGCTGATTTAATACACTTTAACTTGCAAGTGTAGACATGGCCAGGTTCATACAAACCTCTTCTTTCCTCCTCACCCAATCTCAGTAGTTTTTGATATCACAATTAGCGCTACCTAGCAAAGTAATAGTGCTAAACAGTTTAAAGCACTAACATAATCAGATTGTGTTAAAAGTTAGAAATCAGAGGAAAACAGGTTAACTAAAAGAATGGCATTTGCCTGTTTTTGGTTTTAATAAAACAAACAAAAAGTAAGCTGCATTTGCCAAGCCTCAACAGAATCTCAGAAGTATTGCATTTGTCATTGCCTGATGATGTAATGGTATTAGTTTATAACAAAATGTTAAGGGCAAAGATAGTTTTCTTAAGTAAATTTAAAATGCCCACTGCTTCTTGTAAAGGAACAGGAAAGTGTTTTTAATAACAGACAGCAGAGGCAGTGTGCATACCAAAGTGAAATAAACTCAGTTTGCTTATCAGGAAGACTTGTGTGACTAACTCAGTCCATGTGAGGGGTAGGCAGGGACAGTCGAAGAGACACAGTGTAGCACAGTCTGAAATGTAAGTTCCTGTTTGAAAGATGGAAGTATTGCCAAGCACAAGAACTTAGAAATCAGAAGGCAAACCATAATAAAGCCATTGCATATAATGTAGCTTGAAATGCACATGCATCCCTTTCTCTCATGTGTCCAGTATACCCTCAATGCATTATGTATGGAATCAGAGACCTTAAAAAGGAGGCTGTTATTTTAGAAAAGAGCTACAGCTATAGGCACAAACAAGTCTACAGAGCTTGAGTTGCAGTTTTGTTTTTGTTAGTTACCAGTGACAACACCTTGCCTGGATCTCTACACAGAGCACTAATATCTAGTGGCTGAATAATATACTGCAAGTACGCATTTTTATTGCAACCATTGTAAATAACATCATGTTTTAAACTGAGTGTGAAACCTATGAGAAAATATCTCAGAGTGGGGATGGTTGAAGCTCCCGACATTTCCTGTTTGCTAATTGGGAAACATTCCTTCATACCTGGCTCCATCACCTTTACACCTGAAAAGCTAACCACTTTAATCTTTTTGGCTGGGTATTCAAACCAAGTGTGCAAGACCCCTCCAAACACTGGCAGTTACAAATCCAGATAACATTTAGCAATGCACCACTGATGGTGATTATGTAAATGTCTTACCCTGAGTCATCTGGAATAGTAGCTGATTTATCCAGCAGATGGAGCACTTTACTCATATAACATGCTGCAACCAGCTATGACAAATGTTTTGGTTCAGGTGCAAGACTGAAGATTCAAACCATGCTCAGTAGTAGAGTCTGTAAGAATTATTATTTTTATTTTTTGTTGTTGTTGTTGCCATCAGACACTGCATGCTTACAATGTGCTTGATAATGATATTTTAATGGACTTGGTGGGTGCACATATACTGTGGAGTTATTTGTTGTTTTTGCAGTTTCCAGAAAGATATTATTTTAACTCAGCCTGGGAATAACCATCAATAAAGCTCTTTTTTCCTCCAATGAGTAAAATGTTACTGTGTATTCGTAACACTAAAGCTCTGCAATTTTTGTGAAATGAAGCCTATAACTCAGTCTTTGGAAGCGGATCTTTCATCTGTATGTCACTTAGACATTTTGCTGGTGAGTCATATCTTTTGTCAAAGACACACAGGCTTTTAAAGAAACATCAAGGCAGCCTTTTAAAGAAGAAATACTGTGCGCCAGCACCATCGCTGGTAATTCCAGTGATATCTCTGGAGAAATTAGTTTAAGTTAGAGGAGGGCAAGTAAAGGACATGCAAAAGTGGATATGGAGGAAATAAAATCATAAAACACACAGAGGCAAAAATGAGTCAAGAAATCCTGAAAGTAACGTTAATACGAATTTAGGAAGGTAAAAGAGCATAGATGATTGAAAGCAAAAATCAAAATGACATGACTCCTTTGCTAAAAAAGGGCTCCTTTTAGGATCATTCATTCGGTCTAGTGGTCCGCTGTGCTGAGTCACTCCCTTGTGCCATGTCTGTTTCTTTGGCTTCTATCACTTTCCTGGTATTGTTCCTGGGATCCGTCAAGGATCCTAGCTCATTATTACTGTTATATTTTATTATTATATTATTATTACAATCTGGCTTTATTCAAAACACGGATGGTATAATGCCTCTGCCCGTTAGACTCTCTGCAGATTGTGAAATATTATTTTAGCATAATTAAAAAAAACACTTTTCCAAAATCAAACAAACAAACCTGTAGAAATGATTTTGAGCTACCTGAGTACCTACCTGGACTCACTCTCTGATCTTGAGCCTCATCACTTGATTTATGCAAAATAAAATGGTGTTGTATTGAGTTATCTGCATAGATTGCCTAAGCATTGACGGATGAATAGGCCTTGCAGTGTGCCCGCTGCTGCAGAGGCTGAGAAAATGGATTGCATTGGTTGCAAAAGGTTCAAGCAGCTTTTTCTGGAGTTTAAATGTATCTTTATTCAAGAGCTGATGAAGAAGAGACTGCACTCTTTCTTTTCCTAGTGTTAAAAGAGCTAATAGCTTTATCTATTTGAAATTGCATCATTATGTGTTCTTTTTATACCCACTGCATGAGTTAGAGGTGGAATGTCAGCTTTTTTGTTACAGTTTGTTTTATTTATCAATTTACATTTTTTTAATTCTTATTGGGGGAAGGATTTCTCTGGGATTATTCTTTGTTTACCACGACCGCTTTTACAACCTATATTATGGAAGACATCCCTGCAGCTAAAAGGGCTGCACATAGATGGTACCTTTCTCCTGAGATGACAGTGCTACCAATCAACCGAATGACAAGGTGTTCTTCTTTCTTCCCAATATCAGGCTTCTTATGCTGCTTCCATAAACCCCTTCCCTCTAGGAAGTGAGGGGATAATCTTATAAAGTGGATACTTCTCACATAGTCCTTTGCAGTTTTGTCAGCAGAAATTGTTTCAATTGTAATCCTGCTTACTCTGTTTTTTTCTTTAAATATTCTACTGTGATAAGCAGAATTGCAGCCTTACAGAAGTGTCATGAAAATTTACCAGCTTGGATTCAGAATCTCCTGACTCATCCTTTACCATATTGAAGAGGATGACTGGTGGGGAAATATTTAATTGTCCCTTAAAATAAAAAGTTACTTGCTCTGAGTTAGTGGATGAGAGGAATTTTGCAAGGTGTTTTACTAAAAGTCTTTAAAATAGTGGTAGTGGTAAATAAAGATGTGCACGGGTCACTGTGAAAGAATGATCTGGATTTCTTGGTAAGCTGGGGGCAAGCAAATAATATGTATTTTAATAAGTCTAAATGTAAATGTGTGCATCTAGAAACAAAGAATGTAGGGCATACTCACAGGGTGGTAGTTTCAATTCTAGGAAGCAGTGACTCTGAAAAAGATTTGGGGGTTGTGGTGGATAATCAACTGAACATAAGTTCCCAGTGTGATGCTGTGGCCAAAAGAGATAATGCGATCCTTGGATGCATAAATAGAGGAATCTCAGTAGGAACAGAAAGGTTAGTTTCCCTCTGTTTTTGGTGCTGGTGCAACCACTGCTGGGATACTTTGTCCGGTTCGGGTGTCCACAATTCAGGAAGGATGTTGATAAATTGGAGACAGTTCAGAGAAGAGCCACGAGAATGATGAAAGGATTGAAAAATATGCCAGAGTGATAGACTCAAGCAGTTCAGTCTATTTACCTTAACCAGGGATGACTTGGGGCAGGTCTACACTAAGGGCGGGGGTCGAACTAGGGTACGCAAGTTCAGCTACGTGAATAGCGTAGCTGAACTCGAAGTACCCTAGTTCGAACTACTTACCCGTCCAGACGCCGCGGGATTGAAGTCCGCGCCTCCAAGGTCGACTTCGCCACCGCCGTTTGCAGTGGTGGAGTACCGGAGTCGACTGGAGCGCGCGGGGAGTTCGAACTATCACGTCCAGATTAGACGCGATAGTTCAAACTCCGAGAAGTCAAACTCACCGCGTCGACCCGGCAGGTAAGTGTAGACTAGCCCTTGATCACAGACTATAAGTACTTACATGGGAACAAATATTTGATAATGGGCTCTTCAACCAACAGAGAAAGGTATAGCAAGAGTCAATGGCTGGAACAGAAGCTAGGCAAGTTCAGATTAGAAACAAAGCATAAATGTTTAACTATGAGGGTAATTCACCATTGGAACAACTTACCGAGGGGTCATGGGGGATTCTCCATCACTGGCAATTTTTAAATCTAGATTTGATTTTTAAAAAAAGATATGCTCTAGTTCAAAAGGAATTGTTTTGAGTAATTCTGTGGCCTGTGGTCAGACTAGATCCCAGTGGCCCCTTCTGGCCTTGGAATCTATGAATCTCTCATTGGAACAAATTGTCTGTCTATCTAAGAGTTACTATGTTCTTTCTCTCCATATCAAATATATGTTATTCTGTGAAAGGTCCTAGTAATAAGACTAATTTATCAAAGGGTATGGTCAGTATTTGTGGCATGAAAACCCATGTATGACCATAGAAGCACAATGTTCCAAGCTTCCACAGAAGTCTAACTGTTTAAAAATAATATATGGTCCAATATGTAACAAATAAATTTAAAAAAGCAAGAGTCTCCAGCCCTTCATCTAAAGCAGAAAAATGCCTAATGAAAACCTTGACCACAGGAGACAAGATCAGGGTCTTGTGCAGTTGAATGTAACCTTCATGGCATCTGACCCAAAGAAATACCATGGGTCTTCTGGGTTGTGCTGCTATGGAGGCTGTGTTTGATACTACGGGGGAAAATATCATTTCTCCAGTGGCTGAGGAATAGTGAATTTCACATCCTGTCCTGGGGTAGACTCTTTGATGCTGCAGATCTCTAGATTCCTAAACACGCAGGGCATTATTAGTCTTTAATTGTAGTAGCATCTAGAGGTCCCAGCCTGTTGTGGTAGACACGGTACAAAAATATACCAAGGAGAAGATGGTCCCTGTCCCAAACAACTTACAGCATACAAGATGAGACACAAGAGGTGGAAACAACAGATGTGGAGACTCTTCAAATGGAGAGGTGAGCATCTGTCAGCTAAATGACAGCCAGTCACCTGGAAAAGAAGCTTAAAGGCACCATTGCCCAACAAGAGTAAAAATTGATAATTGATGAGAGGAGATGAAGATACGTTCACAGGAGTATTTGAAAGAACCCTCCTCCTCCTCCCTTCACCTGTTTTTCCCCTATGAACCTCTAATGACTGAGGGTGAAAGAAGCATCTCCCAACATTTCCAGTTATATGTAGACCTTAGATGTCTGTTCAAATGGAAAACTGAAAAGGAAATTGTGGTACTAAAAGTAACCAGCAACATCCTGCTTCTGTATATGAGACCAGCTTGCTCTTATCATCTAATAACGCTACAATTTCTTATTTAAAAGCCCATGAAAATTAAAAATTATGGATATGGCAACATATATAAGATCTAATTTGTTCTAATTGGGACTAGTTTTGTGTAAATTGCATATTCAACTCTTTCACAAAGCATCATGTGGCTTAACATTGTGTTGATTCTGCTTATCGAAACAAAATTCAGAGAAACAGGTCAGCAGGTGCATCGGAATGACATGTTTTTGAATACTGCTGTCAGTTAAATGAACAGGCTATATTGGGTTGAGAAGATGATTATATAGTTGATATATTTTCAGAATTCCAGTCATTAGAGAGAATAAGAACCTGGGCAACCTTCCTTTCCAGCAGATAGATAGTTAAATATATACATCTAATAGGTATAAATTCATCCCTAGAAAATAATAATTTCTTAATAATATGCCAACGAAAATGGTGAGATCTGACAGAGCTACAAGGGTTTGGGGAGAATTAGTACTAAACTTATGTAGGTTTTGTGCTACAGTTACTTTATTAAGTGAATTTCAACGGCTTATGAAAGGTGCCAGATTCATGTCACTGGAAATTCTGAACTATTTTCTTTCTTTATCTACAGAATAATTGTGGAGAGCAGTGAAAGCTTCCCCATCCCCACCCCGCCTCCTTTGAAAGTTGTGATTCCACAGTGAAGAAAGAGGACAACTTTGGCTAAAAACCCATACTGGTCCAGTGACAAAGTGAAAGCAGCATTTATAAATAAAGAAGTAATAGATAACAAATTGGAAAAAGGGAGAAATAGATAGTGTGACAAAGCGCCATGCCTGTATTGGTGGGTCCCGTGCTTCCTGGCAGATACAGTGGCCTCAGAAGCTCACTAAGACCTTCAATATGACCTCCCTTTCCCAGTATGGTGGCAAAGGTTACAGCTTATTGACCTATTTTCATCATAGGCCGGTATGGGAGGTGGGAAGGTGGAATACCCACAGTCTCTGTTGTTCCTTAGAGCTCCGTAGGCACAGTTCGGTCTCCTGCCTGGACTAAAGTCTGTTTCCCCTTTCAAAGGGATCTCTGTAGATCATGCAGAGGGAAAAGGGGGAACCCGGGCCTGCCCTCTACTCCGGGTTCCAGCCCAGGGACCCTAATAATAGCAGCTGTTAGCGACTTCCCTCCTCCACTGACGCTGCTCTGATTCCCAGGGCCACTTCCCCGTGCTCCTCTTTTCCAAGCTTCACCCTTACCTCAGGGTTCAGTAACGCTTCCTCTCCTCCAGCTCCTTTCACCTGGGCTCCTCTTGAGAGAACTGGAAAGGAGAGCTTTTAAAGCAGTATAAGTGGGACCTTAATTGGTTCCAGCTGTCTCCATTAGCCTAACAGCCTTAACTGACTAAATTGGCGTCAGGTGTCTTGATTGGCCTGGAGTAGCACTTGTTTGGCTATCCAGGGAACTAGGGACTTGCTCATTCTGAGGCTGATATACCTGCCTTCCACTATCCTCTTATATCCTTCCGGCCTGAGTCCGTCACAATAGCAATTGATATAAATTAGAAATTATGAAGTGCAAAAATTGATAAGGGAAGCTAAAGACATCAAGGAAATATTCATGGCTGGTAGGACTGGGAACAGTAAGACAGAGTTTTTAAAATATATATTATGAACAAAAGAAATCCCAGCAATGGTGTAGGCCCACTACTAGACAGTGGCGTTGGAACAATTTTTAAAGTGGGAATGCTGAAAGCCTTTGAACAAAACTATAAAAACCCTGTATTATAACACTAACCATTTCAAGCCAGCGGGTGCTGCTGCTCCCTCAGCACCCCGAGTTCCAGCACCCCTGCTACTAGATGGAGATGGTAAAATTGTTAATGAGGCAGAAAAAGCAGCACCATTCAATAAATATTTATGTTCTGTATTTGAAAAGAAGTGGGATGATGTACTTATATCAAATGAAAATGATGAAGTATTTTCCAGTTCATTAGTAACTAAGTAGGACATTAAATAACATCTACTAGGGATAAACATTTGCCTGGTACTGAAATCAGGCTTACAGGCCTGTAATTGCCGGGATCACCTCGGGAGCCCTTTTTAAAAATTGGTGTTACATTAGCTATCCTCCAGTCATCTGGTATAGAAGCTGATTTAAATGATAGGTTACAGATAACAGTAATGCTCTAAAATGTCTGTTAGTCTATAAGGTGCCACAGGATTCTTTGCTGCTTTTACAGATCCAGACTAACACGGCTACCCCTCTGATAGATAACAATTAGTCATTCTGCAATTTCACATTTGAATTCCTTCAGAACTCTTGGGTGAATGCCATCTGGTTCTGGTGACTTATTGCTTTAGAAAAACACAAATTTTGGGCTCAATACAGAGGTAATAGGGTGAAATTTAATGGTCTGTAAGAAACAGAAGGTCAGATTAGATGAGCTAATAGTCCCATCTGGCATTAAACTCTGTGAATCCCTTTGCCAATATGCTTCAGTTTAGTTCTGGAAAGATCACATCTGGAGGGATAGATCAGACTCCAAGGCCATTCTATCCTTAGTCTCACTGAGGACATGATCAACAATGGAGCCAATCTACACCAGCGACAACATCACAGGACCTAACCATGTCAGCCACACCATCACCGGTTCATTCACCTGCACGTCCACCAATGTAATATACGCCATCATATGCCAGCAATGCCCCTCTGCTATGTACATCGGCCAAACTGGACAGTCCCTACGGAAAAGAATAAATGGACACAAATCAGATATTAGGAATGGCAATATACAAAAACCTGTAGGAGAACACTTCAACCTCCCTGGACACACAATAGCAGATTTAAAGGTAGCCATCCTGCAGCAAAAAAACTTCAGGTCCAGACTTCAAAGAGAAACTGCTGAGCTTCAGTTCATCTGTAAATTTGACACCATCAGCTCAGGATTAAACAAAGACTGTGAATGGCTTGCCAACTACAAAAGCAGTTTCTCCTCCCTTGGTGTTCACACCTCAACTGCTAGAAAAGGGCCTCATCCTCCCTGATTGAACTAACCTCGTTATCTCTAGCCTGATTCTTGCCTGCATATTTATACTTGCCTCTGGAAATTTCCACTACATGCATCCGACGAAGTGGGTATTCACCCACGAAAGTTCATGTTCCAATACGTCTGTTAGTCTATAAGGTGCCACAGGATTCTTTGCTGCTTTTACAGATCCAGACTAACACAGCTACCCCTCTGATACATGAATATTCAGATAAATTCTCAGCCTTTCTTGTCCATAACTGACTTCCTCATTCTAACAATTTTGGGGTGTCCTTATTGTATATCTCAGTATATTCATAATCTCAATTTATCGTCATATCTGTCAATTTGTTGCCTTGGCAATGAACTGGTTATACATTTGCTGATGTTCCTATCCTAAAATATCCAACCCTGGTGTAAGTTTAATTTCCTGCAATTACCTGGTATCATTTTATACAAGCTTTCACCAAAATCCTCTAAGCAATAACTCAGGGTCACCATTGGGCAACTCACTTTTGTTAAGGCTCATAGGTCTCAAAACCTTATGCTGACTTCTTAAGCTAATGTAAAGCTGTAGGTTTCTTGCAGTCCTGCTAATAAAATACCTGTAAATTAGCTCTATGGGATATACATGTCCCACATGCACATATGGGGTACCTGTCCATCAGTAACAGGAATCAGACCTACACTGTGACCCGAGGACCTCTTGATGCCAGAGGGCAAAATAATGTACAGGTTACAGGGTCCCCTGAGTTCACCAAAATAATGTCATGTAAGGCAGAGGTTCTCAAACTGTGGTCCGTGGACCACCAGTGGTCCACAAGCTCCATTCAGGTGGTCTGTGGGTAGTTCCCTCTAGGGTGCACGCTTGGGTGGCTGCACATGGAGTTTGCTTACATTTCTGGTTTTGGAGGAACCCAAAGCAGAACTGAAGCCAATCTGGGTGTAACTTGCTGGCTTTGTTACAAATCAGGTGAATTATGTCATCAACTCCCTCAGCAGGTGCTGAGCCCTTTTTGTCTCTAGAAGCACTCCACTCCATAACAGATCTGAGTTCCCTTCTTTTAGTTATTTTCCAAAGGTTGCAGTGGCTTGAAAAGCGACTTTTCCTTTCCAAAATCTTTGAGAATCACTCAGCTGGCCTGATCCTATCTATTCAGTTTTTGTGGTTAGCATGATAGTGCCAATCACTTGTAATACCTAAGGGGTACATATTGCCCACCCACTCAGAATCAGTAGAACTGGGTGTAACCATACCTTGGTGAGTCAAAACTGAGAATACCAAATTCAGGACAAACTGCTGAGAAATAGGGCAGACACACCCCAAAACTGGTTATTCTCTCATAACTTTTGTTGCTGGTTTGGTATATCTTAACTTCTGTTTCACCACACTGGCTAACAAGAAGCCAGAAAAGCAGTTTCCTTAGGCATTCCAGTCTTTATATCATCTCCAAAAACACTAGACTTAAAGATGCATGGTTTTTACAACCAATTTAATCAAATAAAAGGTAATTTATGAATATTCACCTGGTTACTGGAATATGTACTTGAGTCCATATATTGAGTTAATTCAATCACAGGATTGCCAGGAAATACACCCAGGAAGTGTGGGTGCTAGTACCAATTACCCACTTATCCACCAACATTTGAGATAATGCAAGACCTATTTGGAGCCAGAGCATCAAGGTAATTACCTGCAGAGGCCACCAAACTGGTTTTGGACTAGCAGGACTAAAAAAGCTTCAGAGGTGAGAACAAAGGCTCTGACTAAATGTAAAAGGGGACACACTCTCTGGGGGAAGCAGTTACGGAAGAGATTGTTGGACAGACTTACCCCTAGAACACAGAGGTTAGCAGTCTGGGTTAAAACCAGTCTGGGTTGGTTACAGGGGCGGCTCTAGAAATCAGGCTGCCCCAAGCAGCGCGGTGCGCTGCGCCGCCCTTCCCCGGTCCTGCGGCGGGTCCCCTCTTCCCGCGGCTCCGGTTAAGCTCCCGCAGGCATGACTGCGGCAGGTCAACCGGAGCCCGGGACGAGCGGACCCGCCGCAGTCATGCCTGCGGGAGGTCCAGCCGAGCCGCGGGACGAGCGCCCCCTCCGCAGTCATGCCTGCGGCAGGTCCACTCGTCCCGGGGCTCCGGTGGACCTCCCGCAGGCATGACTGCAGCAGGTCCGCCAGCCCAGCCTCCCGCCCTCCCCGGCGGCAGGGGACGCCCCCTACATTTTGCCGCCCTAGGCACCAGCTTGTTTTGCTGGTGCCTAGAGCCGCCCCTGGTTGGTTAGTTTGGGGTAAGCCCTGTGGCCTGAAGCCTTTGAGAGAAGGGAGCTCACTATTGACACCTGTTGCTGAAATGGGAGAAGAGTGCCCCAAAGCTACTTAAGAATTGCAGATGGGCAGGGACTCCATTGGTGAGGGAAGTCTCTGCCATCCTTTGTGGGAGAGCAAACTGAAATGACTGGGCCAGCCTTCATTTGCGTTAAAGTTTTATTTGTCAGTCTGGGGCATTTTGGTTAAAATACAGTTAAGTCTTGCATTTGGGGCAATCAAACACAACTGACCCTGTTGGAAGATAAAGGGATCCAGCATCTGTGCCAAAAGTGCCTGGTGTCAGTGACCGTTCCTGCGGGTACCCAGGGCTGTGAGTCACCTTTTTATCTGAGCATGAAGGAGAGCTGCCTAGCACCACCAGCCCTTCAGCCACTCAAGCATCCAACTTTGGGCTATGTCAGCCCTGTCTGTAGCTGGCAGGATAACAGGAGATGCATCCCAGCCCCCAATCTTCTTGAACTGTTCCCCTGTGATATCCAGCCCCTGACACTGGCTACTCACAGAAATCCCAGATACATTACTCCTTTGGGCAGAGGATCCCAGTTTACCAGTTTTTTTTACCTTAAACCACCACTCCTATGTAACACACAGCTCTTGTAATGAAACAAAATTAGGTGTTTGTGTGAATATATAATAAATAGACTAGATATGAAAGAGTGATGGAAACAATCATTAAAATAAAAAATCATAATGAGCGAGTGCCTACACCTATTAATGGTTACCTTTCCACTCTAATAAAGTAGGTTTGCCTCCCAAAGTGCAGTCTGTTGCAGAGCTCACTGGCATCACAGGAACCATGGTCCAATCTTTAATGGAAAAACACCCCCACTCAACAAGATGTCTCCTCAGTGAATGGATGCAGAGGGTCCTTCTCCACTCTGTCATATACTGAATCTCACAAGCTACTGTTCATGGATAAGTACCATGAAAGCCGTGTATTAGGTACAGAGAGTTGGTCAGGTCTCAGAGAGGACTGGCTATAAAGAACAATGAAACCTTTTGCCAGTTGGCACCTCTTTGTCAGTCACTTGACTGCAGTCATACATAGTTGGGTAAAGGAGCCTGGACAGAGCTAAGGAAAGAGAAAGAAGCTCCTACTTTCTGCTGGGAGTTCCTCTCTGGTGGTATGGACTTGGTTATGGGACATAGATCCCACTCTGAAGAGCTGAGCAGCAGCAATGTCAAGGCAATGGATGGCACAGAGACGCAGCTTCAAGGCAATGGATGTCTTACCTCACAGAAGGTGTGTGGCTTTCAAGTTCATTCTTCTCTTCCCCGATACAATTCTGTTTTAAACCCCTCAACTCAATTCTTGTGAGTGGGGAAGGATTGACCAGCAAGAGTGCCCAGGTGGTATATATTGTTTCTGAGCTTTTTGACTGAAGACTTAAGCTAGTGTTTAAGTAAAATTGAATTTGGCCCTTTTTGCTGCCGACATCATATGGTAGAAGGATTACATAGGCATACTTAGGATTTCAGGTGAGATGGATAGGTGCATAGACCTTTTGTTGTATTAGAATTCTTTCTCTTGTGTTACACTGTGTTCCTAATGTTTAATCTTAAACAATGCTTTGACTTAAGAAGGCTGTTTGGTCACTGTATACTCCACTGGCACAAGCTCTCAAAGGGAAGAACCACAGGTACCCAATCTCAGTTGACTTGCTGGAGTAAGCATGGTGGACTCACAGGGTGATATAGGCCAGGACCTGGTCTAAATGGTGAAGAATCACAGAATTTCTTCCTGGGGAAGTGAAGGCACAAGGCCTCATGCTGAGGGGGAGCACTCAGACCAGAGAAGGGGTCAGAGATGCAACAGTCACCATGATCCCTACTCTGGTCTGTCAAACCACCTTCTCACTGAATTCCCTCTTGAATGCTTACTTTAGTCTCAATGCCTACAATGAGTGAATCAATAACATTCACTATTTTAGAATTCTATGTTTATTTAAATTATATGTAAAATATTTTACGGAATGATCAAAATAGTCACATGAATAAACTAAATACCTGCAAAATTGTGGTGCTTAACTCTCATCCATCCTCATCCACTCCCTCCCTAAAGTTTCTTTCCCTCACTTATGTTATGGCTACAATTTTAGGTTGTATGGTCTTTGGGGTAGGGACTACTGCTTTTTTAATGTCTTCCAAGAAGTGCCAAGACACTTTTGCATGGTGGAAAACAGGTAGTAGGTAGTAATAAAAAAAGGTGAACTATATTTGAACTATAGCACATGTGATCTTCACGAAATTCAAGATTTCCAGGGGTTGACACAATTTGTCTGCTATAGTTATATATTTTTGAATGAGCTATATACTCTTACCTCTGGGAAGAGTAACTTCTCTTAGGCTAAGACTGAAATCCTATGCTTAGAAAATAATGATGGTCCAGGGATTTGGACACTAGCCTGGAACTTGGGAGAGCAGGGTTCAATTTTGTGTTCCATCTGGACTTCCTGGGTGACCTTGGGCACCTTGGACCTTTGAGCCGCCGTTCCCTGTGTGTAAAATGGGCTAAAAGAATATGCTGTGAGGCTAAAGACATTAAATTGTCAGGTGCTCAAACCCCTTGATAATGCGGGTGGGGGCATGTAAGTACCTAAGATAGAAAGATTTTTACATGAATCTGAAAGTGTAAGACTAGTGTATCTGGGGGTTGGGGGGAGGGGGAGGGAGATGGAGACATGGATATAGGGGAATGTCTGCTGCTTGCCTGTATTCCAGATACCATTGTTGACCCCTAGCATTAGAGCTAGTCAAGAAATGCCAAAACCCAAACAGATTTTGCACAAAATCTAGCACAAAAGCATCCAAAAGAATAGATTGCTCACATAGAGATGTCTGTTTCAAAGCAAGCAGGATGCATTATTGCTTGGCATTGATGCACTATTCTAATGGTAATTTAGGAAATATGGCTTTTATACTGTGACTCTTCAGAGTAGTAGGAACAGACTGTAAAAGGTCCTGAAAACAAACAGGGTAAGCAAAGCTTGGCCCATTATAAACCAGAATTACTCAGCTGCTACAGAAGCCTGACTCGTGGATCTTCCACAGTTTCCATGCAAAAAAATGCCATGTCTTTTGTGGGAAGCAAAACTTGGTTTCTTAATTTATTCGCTTATGGATAATACTTCCTCCAAGCAACAGTCTTGGTGATCTTTTCTTTTAGTGCTCTGGTTTTTAAAATTTCATTGTTTAGTTGACAAGGTGGGAACAAGGTCAGATACTAGTTTGACTTCCACTTGGTCTATCACATGACTGTTTTCAGCATATATGATCTAATCAATGCAGGGGATTTGGGATCACTCTTCTGAGTACATGTCATAAACAGTTAGTTAAGGGTTAAGGTCTCTTCTACCTGCAAAGAGTTAAAAAGCAGTACCTGAGGAACACCTGACCAGAGGACCAATCAGGTGTTGTACCAATATAATAAAAACCAGCAGGATCTTATTAAGAGGGATAAGGCAAAGATGCCACATTTATTGTAAATATAATAGTAAAGCAAAAGACAAAAGCAAACAACGTTGTTTTACTACTTATTTCTATTACTACTTATTTCTTATACACACACACACACACACACATATATATTCATTCACACAATCATTCATTCAGGTTCTGTATAGATGTTATAGTTACCAGCCTAGATGTTGCTCATGCCAAGTTACTGGCCAGGTATCTTGGTCATGAGGATGGAGCCGAGTCTGTGTCAGATGCATCTGATGCTCCTGGAGGTTGGTATCAGAACCATAGACTCAAAGTCCTCAGTCTTTAGAGTCCAGTTTTATAGGGATTTTTCCCTATGTTAGTTCATAGGAGTTGCCTCATTCTGCTGTTGCTAAATCAATCAGCAGATGGCTGGCTCCATTCTGTCAGATGCTTGTTTTTCCTTCCTTTGAGGTGTGGTGGGTCATCTGGTTGATCCCACTTGACACCTTCTTCAGCCAACACTGAATTCTTCAGACTGGTAACTCCCTAACCATTCAGTCACACACATTCTCTATCTTAATCACGTCTATTTCACTGTCTCTTTACTTTTTGGGGTGTTACCAATTTATGTGAGACTCCCTGTCTTTTAACAATCAAAGATAAAGTGAGATGAAAACTTACAGAGGGTGGGGGTCTCTATCTATACACTATAACAGCTACTGTTTTGGCTTACTTAGAGTTAATTAATGTTTAACAAGTTTTATACAAAGTATTTCTTTGAGCAGGCTTCACACAGACACAGCTGGTGGCTTGCAGGTTAGAATCACAAATTTACTTTTAACATAAACCTTTAGTTATGAGGCATCAATTAACAATAAGTCATTTTTTATATAAACCATGTCTAATATAAACCTTCTTTAATATCCCTACATAATGACAAGATAATTTTAAATCTCTGTGGAGGGAAGTTTTTTTTCTGTGTTCTTTGTTTTGAGTAGAGTCTCTCTTGGGAGTTAAGGGAGTCCAGATATCTTAATCAAGTCCTCCCAGGTTTCTGCAGTATTGGTCTTCTATTCAGTCTAGTGAGTATTAGAACGGCGAACTAGTGTTTTTTTTCTTTTATTTCTGCATTGGCAGTTGTGTGTTTTGCTGAAATAATCTCTTTATTTCTATTGCTGTACTTTGCTTTTACTGAGAAAGAAAGGGGGAGGGGGAGGCGGAGTTCTCTCCAGGTTTATAATTTAGACTCTGTGTATTGTTCCATCCTGGTATGACAGAGATAGTGTACTTTATTTTTTTGTTCTTTTTAATAAATTCTTTTCTTTTCTTTGGACTTGGTTAATTCCTTCTCTTGTGGAGATTCAAGGGAAGGGGAGGGGGGAAGAGTGAGTTCCTCCTGAGGTTGATTCACAGAGTTGAATCGGTGTGTATCTCTCCAGAGTGGCTAGGAAAGAGGGAGGGGGGAAGTGGGTTGCTTCCCTGTGTGTAGAGAGTCAGGGAGATTGAATCTGTGTTCCCCAGGGAAAGTTGGGGGAACAGGCAGTGTGTCAGACACTTAGAAAACTGACTGGTGGCAGCGTATCAGATCTAAACTAGGATTTTAGTTTAGGGGAGTCCATGCAGGTCCCCATCTTGTGAACCCAAAAGCTCCAAGTGGGGGAGAAACCTATGACAGTACAGTTGGTTGAAATTTTTCTGATGGAATGTTTTCTCCATTGGAAAAATGCTGATTTGACAATCAGTTTTTGTGTTGGGAATATTTCAACAAAGTTGATATCAATTTCCTCATTTTAATAAGGTTGGAATATAGTGTATAGAACTGGGGTAAGACTAAGTAGAATAAGGAGGAGACATGTTAGACTGAGAGAACATGCCTCATTTGAAGCTAAGCAAGTTACAGCAATGTTTAATTTCACAGTCCAGATGATTTTAGGGTTAGACAGATATGCCTTCATGCCAATTGGTCATCTGAGTCTGATGTATCCAACAATCACCAGGGAACAAATATCCCTCAGATATCTGCACCTAACTCCCATTGCCAAGTAATTGGGGATTGCATGTGCATATTTGGAGACAGAATATAACCATATGAAAGCATTTACAATTTTAAAAAAATTACAAATTGCAGAAATATTTGGGGTGGAATCCTGACCCTATAGAAGTCCATGGCAAAACTCCTTTAGCACTATCAGGGTCAGGTTTTCACTTTACTCTCAAATATTAACTTATATCATTTATGTTGACTGGTAGGTGACTTGTAGAATTAAATTTGATCATATACATTTATAATTTTTAGTGTCTAATTTTACCAGACCTAATAAAAATCCTACATTCATTTAAAAACAGAAGTCTCCAAATATACTCATACCTGCCTCAACAACAGGTATGGGAGCAATTTCTTATAGAAGATAAATGACTTATGGAAAAATAAGAATGTTCTCCTAAATGGCTCTTATCATCTGAAGATCAGTATAATATTTCTTTTAATCCTGGTCAATTTAATCAATGAAATCCATCTAGGCCAGGGGTGGGCAACCTATGGCACACGTGCCGAGGGTGGCACGTGAGCTGATTTTCAGTGGCACTCACACTGCCTGGGTCCTGGCCACCGGTACGGGGGGCTCTACATTTTAATTTAATTTTAAATGAAGCTTCTTAAACACTTTAAAAACCTTATTTACTTTACATACAACAATAAGTTAGTTATATATTATAGACTTATAGAAAGAGACCTTCTAAAAACGTTAAAATGTATTACTGGCACGCGAAACCTTAGAGTGAATAAATGAAGACTCGGCACACCACTTCTGAAAGGTTGCCGACCCCTGGTCTAGGCATAAGAAAAAGAAAGTAAGATTTCCAATTATATCATTTGGGAGTAAAGTCTGAACCTCCTTTCTTGGAGAACTTCTCAAGTTAAATTGTCTTTAATACAAATCCCAATCAGACAACTTATATAGCAAGCAACAGAACAATAAAATTTTGCTGGAACCCACAATATATTCTAAGATCGTTTTAAAACAGTGGAAAATGTCTAGGGCTGGACTCACCAGTACAATCAGAATTCTTTATGCTAATTTAGCAACACAATTCAGCCCTAAACATAGCTTAATTAGGGAATGGTTTGGCTTAACCAGCCAATTAGCAGAATCAGGATGTGCAGAGGTGGCATAAAGCCATCTCCCCTCTTCCCTCCAGTTGTGTGCCAAACTCTGCTTGGCCAGATAAGATTCAGTCCATGGACCTCAGTGGTGCTACTCTTAATTAACCTATAATATGGGATTTGGATATCATAAATGAGATTAATGCATGCAGCAACTCTCAAGCATTTCATAAAGTCTAAATGCATTTCTATAAATCCAATATCTATTTTAACAATACTAACACACAGGTGAGCCAAACTGGTTTATAGCTATTCATTTGCCAGTGTTCATTGAGGCCTTAGAGCTTTGGCATGAGCTGCCACTTGATCTGCCAGTGTCTCACACCCTCTTTCCATGTGTTCACAGAAGTCATATGGGAAGAAGGGTAAATGAATATGGCATGTGAGAATACAGGGAAACAAGAACAGTAGAAGAAACACAAACATGAGACCTGAGAAAAGAAGAGCAGGGGTGAAAGTGGGCCAGTACCACATACAGGTAAAAAGTGGCCACCAGTTCCAGCCTGTACGCAGCCAACATTAAAGTGCTGCTGCAGCAGCACTTTAACATCATTGCTCCATCCCCCTGGGTCGCCGATATGTGGGGGGAGGGGGAAGGGGCAGCTGCCATGGGGCCAGCAAAACTTAAAAGGGCCCAGCGCCACAGCAGCAGCCGGAGCCCCAGGCCCTTTAAATTGATGCCAGAGCCCTGGGCAGCATGAGCCAGGCAGCTGGGGAAGGCTAGCCCCTGAGGCACCGCCCCTTCTAGGGGCCTGGAGCTGGGCCCCTGTGCTGGTGAATGCTTAATGTTACTTTCACCCCTGAGCAGGAGAGGGACTGATTGCCAGGAGAGAAAATATAACTACAGGAAAATAGAGCTGAAACACAATTGGTATGTATTGTATTTTACTGCAGAGTGATGTCAGGGGAGACCATTTCTTGGACAAATTCTGCAGTCTGTCTTCCTTTGTCACTAGCTGCTGCTTTTCTCTCTATCTCACTTCCCCCTGAAGTTTCAGTTTATAGTATTCTCCTTCATTTTCCTGTCCTAATTGCTGTGTAATGTTGCTGTACACTGCTGAGCAGTTACTGCATTTCACTTGATAGGTGGCCCTGGTGCTAGAACCAGGGGGGCCATAGCCCCCCTTTTAACAAAAAAGAAACATGTGAGCTCAGTGTGCAGAGGCAATATGGGAGGGCACATTGTGTCATGTGTTCCCCACCAGATTTCTGCCAGGGTTTGCAAGCCCCACTTAGTCACATAGTGGCTGGGCCCCTTTCCTACATGGCAGCTGCTAGAGCTGGCAAGCTGTGTGAGGAGAGGCCTGAGCAACATCTGGAAGCTGCAGGGACGGGAGACTGAGGCTAAGAAGGGATCTGTTGAGGGGGCACTGACATTATATGAATGAAATATGACCATGTATATCATATAATTACAACACATCTTATACACAGTATGTCATGTAAGGTGTCAATGGAAAAGTTATGATTTGCAGAATGATTACCCTATATGTATGCATGTATCACTGTTGTATCTGAAGTTATGAATATTGACTCTGTACCTGTAATTCAAATGTTTGCTTTTGTGGCAACACCCACAAGATAGTTAGTTTACATTGGGTCTAGCAAGCACATTGTGAATGGATTCTTCAAATTGATGGCCCATGGAACACTTAACTCACAATGGAACACAGAAGAAGCTATCCCCACCGATGGACTTTCCTATGGCCCTTTTACTCATAATATGGGTAATGGCTATGATTCATCAAAGTATGCAAGGGCATGTGACCAGCTCATGTGACACTGGACTCCATCTTGTGCCTGTACTTCTCTATAAACTCTGCTGAGAGCTATTCTTGGAACAATGAGTTTCCTTCCAAGAGAGAAGCTATAAAAGACATTGGAAATATCTCATTTTGCCTGTTTCCTGCTCTGATCTCTGGACTATGGACTTGTACTAATTGGAGCATTAGAAACAAGGGACTGAGGATGAAACTACTAGGGACTTAACAAGCCAGCAGTTTATTTCATCACTGTGTCAAGCCTGATACAAGAACTCTGCAATTATTGTCTAGATATGATTTTTTTGACCTTTAACCTTTTTTTCTTATAAATAAACTGTTAATATTAGATACTAAAAGCATGATTATTGGGCAAGATCTGAGTTATGTATTGATCTTCCTATGTAGCTGGTCCTTTGGGATCAAAAGGATTGTCTAGTGTCTGAGAAATTGAAACAAGGACGAGGATACCTAAGACTGAATTTCTGACTTTTTGTTAGCCAACGTGGTGAGACAGAACTTAACTTTTTGTTGCTGGTTTAGTATATCTTATGGAAGAATAGCCACCAGTTTTGGGGTGAGTCTGCCCATTTCTCAGCAGTTTGTCCTGAATCTGGTATTCTTAGTTGTGATCCACTGAGGCACAGTGACAGTTTAAATTGTCGTCTCCTCTCCCCCCGCCACTATTAGCAGGTACAGATCATATCTGGGATATTTAAGTAGTATTTTAATTCCTCTACCACTTTGGCCTTGCCTTCCCCATCATGTCTATGAAGGTTCCAGCACCCTTGATAGGTGGTTATGTTTCGGTAGTTGATGCTCAGATATCACAGTTCTGGGGACCATAGATCTATAAAGGAATCTGCCTGTCTATATATTTCCTCAATACATTTACTCATGCATATATTAAACATCTTGATCTCCATAGAGGAAAGGTGCTACAGTATATATACATAAGATCATTTTTGTCCCCCTTCCCTTGAAGTTCCACGTCACTGCAAACTTTCTCCAGGTTAAAAACTGCCGAATGGGACTTGACAAACTATCAATATTACACCTGCATTGTCAAGAGAAACTTGCTGAGTCAACAATACTTCTACTCTTTGCTTGATTGGAAAACAAGAGATCAAACTCAAGAACAAACCTAATCTCACATTTGGAGGTGGCTGGTTCTTTTAGATGTCTTACAAAATTATATACACATAACTTCTTTCACAGTTTTATTCATAGATTATTTTTTAAGGCCAGAAGGGACCATTTTGTCTGTCTGACCTACACAACACAGGCTGGTAAATTTCATACAGTTACTCCATATTAAGCCCATTACTTATGTTAATAAAGCATGTCTTCACAAAAGACATCCAATTTCCATTTGAAGAGATGGAGAATCTACCACTTAAACTCAATACCCTTATCCTTAACTGTTTTGAAGTCTCAGCAACAGGAAGTGCCTAAATATTCTTTAATGCTATCATACAAATTTGCTTCTCACCAGTCCAGTCTGCTTTTTTCCAAAATCTGTTCTGCTTCTTAAAGTCTCTAGAATTGCAATCTCACAGTTAATGCCACTACTCTGAGGGCTAGTCTACACTGGCAACGCTAAAGCAGCAATGTTTTAATGTGGCTTGTGTAGTCACAGCAGAGCTCTGAGTGGGCTCTAAAAAACCCACCTCCACAAGGGGCATAGCTCCCAGCGCTTGTGCACTGTTTACACTGGCACTGAAACTTGCTGTGCTCAGGAGGGGTGAGCAAGAAAGTTGCAGTGCTGCAAATTGCCAGTGTAGACAAGCCCTAAATGTTTCTTTGCATCATAAATCTTAAGATCTTTAAGCAGCAATAACAGGCAGCTATCTCATGCTCCACAAAGGAATGAATTAACCAAAGGACAATTAAAACCCAAAGCATCACAAGTACAAAACAAATATTTCTCCCAGAGTTCAGAGCTGTATGAATCCCTTACTTCCTGAGGACAGCATTGTCCCTTCACTGTTAGGCCTGAATAAGGAGTCATCTGTAGTTCTCTCTAGGGTGACCAGACAGCAAGTGTGAAGAATCGGGACAGGGGGTGAGGGGTAATAGGAGCCTATGTAAGAAAAAGACCCAAAAATCAGGACTGTCCCTATAAAATCGGGACATCTGGTCACCCTAGTTCTATCACCCTAAGAGGAACCTAGGGAAGGAACTGGGCCACAGTTCCTTCCTTGCTGCCAGGAAATGGTATCAAGTAGCAGATGACCAGCACAACAGAGCCAGCTCAGTGGG
This sequence comes from Mauremys mutica, assembly GCF_020497125.1. NCBI lineage: Eukaryota > Metazoa > Chordata > Testudines > Geoemydidae > Mauremys > Mauremys mutica. Next base: position 76,479,080 of record NC_059074.1, read on the forward strand.
TATGGTAAACACAGTGTGGGAGCGGTGCCAACGGACTACAGCTCTCTATCACATCCTGCCCATATGTGTGTGGGAAGTCCCTCCTGCAGCCCCTACTCCCACTTGTTGCTGGCACAGAGGGCCCGAGGGGGCAACAGCGGGGTTCGTTGCTCAGTGTGCTTAGCGCTAATGAACACACCAGGGTGGAGAAGCAGACAAAGTTTATTTGAGATCTCAAAGCGGTGCAAGGAGACTAGCACGTCTCAAATCAAGCGCGCAGATACAAGCAGCTTTCTCTTTTTATATTCAAGTCATTTGCTTCAGCTTAGATTCTCCCCCTTTCTTCCCCCTCCCCTTTCTCCCTCCCCCCGTAGCAGCTACAGTAAGCAATCCTTGGCTGCTGCATTTGCAGCTTGTTAGCAAACTCTCCCAGACCTGTTATCTTGTCCTTCACAGAGGCATGTAGGCTTTCCTTATCACTACTGCTTCAGACTGCCTTGAGCTGTTAGCTGACTGTTACACATTCTGTTTTGCAGCTACTTAGGTTGGTTAAAGTTCATCATGGAGGAGCCTTGGTTCACTTAGGCCTAGAGCAGGGGGGCTTCATCGACACTCGTGGTCTTCCACCCCCCCGAGTTACCTAGAGTTATGCCTAGTGACACCAACACACTCTCTTCACTCTACGCAAAAGAATAAATGGACACAAATCTGACATCAGGAATCATAACATTCAGAAACAGTGGGAGAACACGTCAGCCTGTCTAACCACTCAATGACAGACTTGAAGGTGGCAATTTTGCAACAAAAAACTTCAAAAACAGACTCCAAAGAGAGACTGCTGAACTCGAATTAATATGCAAATTAGATACAATTAACTTAGGTTTAAACAGAGACTGGGAATGGTTGGGTCATTACACTAATTGAATCTATTTCCCCATGTTAAGTTCTCCTCACACCTTCTATGGGCCATGTCGATTATCACTTCAAAGGTTTTTTTCTCCTGCTGATGATAGCTCATCTTAATTGATTGGCCTCTTAGAGTTGACATGGCTACTTCCACATTTTCATGTTCTCTGTATGTATAAATATCTTCTTTCTGTGTGTTCCATTCTATGCATCCGAAGAAGTGAGCTGTAGCCCCCAAAAGCTTATGCTGAAATAAATTTGTTAGTCTCTAAGGTGCCACAAGTACTCCTGTTCTTTTTGTGGATACAGACTAACACGGCTGCTACTCTGAAACCTCTCTTCACTCTGCTCTTGTAGCAAAGATGTAGAGAAGCCATAGTATGGGGGAGGGGCACTTACTCCCCCTTCCACCCCTTGTGACTGTCAGGCAGGTCAAGCCCCTATCTGGCCCTGAATGACATGGAACAAAATAGACTGGTGTGTAGAAAAAGACTCTGACAAATCCATTTTCCCCTCAAGGTGCTCCTTTAAAAAATCAGAGCAAGATACATATACTTTTCAAGGCTTTCATCCAATTTTAATAGAGTTGAGACACTGAAAGCAGTGTAAATTGCTGTAGTTAAGCCTACTGTTAGTTTCAGCATCATGCAGTGACAGGGCATTATTTCAGAGCTGTGAAAGTTATTACCTTGATAATGCCAGTACTGTGGAGCTGTCAAGTATTGTTAAATTGGGGTTTCTGAGGAAAAGATCAGAGAGCAGTCCAGGGCATAAGGTCAGGTTAAGGTAAGTATAGTCCTCCTCCTATAAACACCCTTTAGGCACACTTGATTCCAGAACAGAAATTCAAATATTTGTTTCATTGGAAAAAATCAGTGTTGGGTTCTTTTTAAATGAAAACCTTAACATTTTCAACAAAACTGGACATGTCTTTTTTTCAACAAAATGGAAATTGACAAAACATTTTCTGTAGAAAAAATATTTTGGTGGAAAATTTTCAAGCACGTCTAATTCTCAGTCACAGGCACTGTGGAAACATGTCAGAACTCAGACGTGTTTAAAAGGAGATGTGCCATCTTTGTTTGTTTTTTCACCGCATCTTCTGTAAATGGCAGACTCTAGCCCTTCCTTATAGTCAGGCTTCTGGTAAGGTCCCCTAGCTCTAAGGGTGTTTCAGGAGATTGGTGAGGAAAAATCTTGTGGTCTCTTTTGTGGGAAGAAATACTTGATATGGTAGCTCAACCTTGTACAGGGAGTATGATAAGGCAGTCCCCTCCTGGGGCATCCTCCAGAAGCAGGCTGTGGCACAATAGGTGCCGGTGCCTCTTTTTCCGCTTTCTTTTTCCCATGAAAGGAACATGGTCTCTCAGTGTCTAATTCCCAGGCCTACATCTGGGCGTAATTTATTCATGTATATTCCAATTCCCACCATACAACATATCAAGATACAGTGATTTTTTTTTCCATTCCCCTCTTAAGGGACATCATTTCCAGGTTACCTAACATTATTCTACATCCAGAGGCTAACGGTTACTGTTCAATCAACATGAGCAGCAGTGATCTTTGTTTGGGTCCTTGGGCTGTCCAACTGAGAGGCTGGACTTTTCAGGCTTAGTGCCTGGGGGTGCCTAGTCCAGCAAATAGGCACTTGTAGGTTCCAGGCCAGGCTCAGGTAGTGTCTTTCACTGAGGCCCCTCTGCTCTGGCTCCCTCATACATCCCTGTAATGGGGTATATAAAACCCACACTAGCATGAAAGGGGTTAAGGAGCTACTTTGGGCTGGAATGGCTCTGCCCCTGTAAATCATGGCAGGACTGGAGAAGGAGTTAAAAGGGAGCAAACTCTTTTCAGATTTGGGCAACCCTGGGAAGAGAACTGACAGTTGAGCCTCTGCAGTCCTGAAGAGAAGACTGACAGCCTGTGGAATCCCTGCTTTTGCAGGAGGATGCAGTACTCCTTAGGAGAAGGGGAGAGAGGACTAATATTTACACTGGAGCCCCAGCACGGTCTGAAGTGGACAGTGATTCTCTGAGGACCCTCCCTGCAGTGGGAAAGGCCCATACCCTGGAGGGAGCTGCTGACAGGTTTTTCTTTTCCTTTCTTTTGTTTTAGCCTGTTTATTGCCTACAGGCTGTTTGTGGTTGTGCCTGGTACCCTGAGAGGGGATGAGTCTACAGAGGCCTCGGTTGGAGGGTTGAACACCAACCTGCTAGAAAGATGCCCTGCAACACCTGCTAGGGTGAGGGATAATTGGACTTGCATGTATGTACTTCCCATGTAGCTAGGGGTTGTGCTCTACCATGGACAGATTTGTGACCATCCCAAGCAGACCTGCACCCAGCTCTATCACCCAGCAGTAGCAGCCTGTTGAAACATACAGCTTTGTCCGCAATTCCTTGGGCTTCTCTCCAGCGCCCTGCTGCCGTGTGGGTCCCATTGCCAAACAGAGCCCAGCCACTCCTTGGTTCAGGACCTTTCCCCTTATCCAGCCAGGTGAAAGGATGTGCAGTAAGGAGGGGACTGATGGGGATTGTAGTCCCCTGCTTTGCTGATCCAGCACACAAGTCTCTCTTTTTTTCAGAACACTCTAAAAAACCCCACCACCTCCGGCTCCTGGCAACCCCACTCAGTGCCCTGGTGCAGAGATTCCATTGATCTGTTGCAGGAGTGGAGTTACAATAAAAGGGGGTGTGGATTTTAAAAGTAAAATGCCAACAAAGGTCAGACTAGATGATCATAATGATCCCTTCTGATCTTAAGTTCTATGATTGAAACCACACAGCTCAAATCTGGGTCAGGAATGAGGGACCTATAAACTAATAGGGACTATTAATGTCCTTTTTGGGGGGAAGATTTTTTTATTTATTTAAAGAAGATTCTGGGAATACCTCTTCTAGAGATTTAGAGCTACATTCTGCAAAATTGGTCAAAGGTAGGCAACAGGTCTTGCCAGACAAGCTAATATTAACAGGGCTTCATTGAATTCTTCATCCTTATTTCTTAAATGAAATAATTATTTATCATTTGTATTACAGTAGTACATAAAGTCCCTAACCTACTGCAGGGCCCCATTGTGCTTGGGACTGTGTGTGTGTATTATCTAGATATATAAATGTGGCAGTCCTTGCACCAAGTGTTTATAATACACATGAAAAAGACAGGAAGTCTGTGACCATGTGGGGTGTGGCACTCACAGCTAGCTAGCTCAGGACACCACCTCAAGGAAGTATTAATTCACTGTGTGGGGTAACAAAGGAATATAAATAGGTTAGCAGGCAAGGCCATTCACTTGTGTTAATAAAGATCAAGACTAGATGTTAATTGTATTTCCCTACATCCTGTTAGATATATACCAGTGTAACCAAATTAACCTCTAGTTGCTAAATCCTTTTAATGTCTTACAACTCTGTAATACCTCTACCTTATGTATGCAACTATATTCAATTGTCATTAGATCCAAAGGCATGTATTTAGCTTTTAGGTGTGAATTTACTTAATGGAGAATAGTTTGGCTATCACATTGCATTTACAAGACTGAAGCCTTAGGGCTGAAGTATTGGATCTTCAAAACAAGTGCCATTGGGACTTTTCACAGACTCCAGTACAGTATCTATTCTTTGTCAGAGGAAAGCACATGCTGTGATGGGTTTTCTGTGAAGACACCTATCAGCTTGCTTTCTGTGCAGGAGAGCTAGAAATACAGATTCATGGGAATGATTCAACATCTCTGATCTACTGAACTCTAAACAGGGGCAGTTTAAACCACTGGACTGAGATCTTTCCCCTCCCCCCACACCCTGCCCTGAAAGATTCATGGAAGGACTTCTGGAGAATTAGCAGACGTTATACCTCTGCTAACAACTGGACTCATATATTGTGATTCAACTGTAAAGTATTACATTTGCTTTGACCTTAGCTCTTAGCTAATACATTTTAGTTTTAGCTACTAAAGAAATTGGCTACCAGTGTTTGTCTTTGGGATGATCTGGAGTATATTTTAGCTAATAAATTTCCTTAGTATAGTTTATAAATTTTATTAGCTAAAATTTCCTTAGTATATTTTGACCTGGGGTAAGTGACTAGTCCTTTGGGAATAAAAGAACGTAATGTGTGGTGAATTTTGGTTTTAATAACTTTTCATCATAAAGTCCTGTTTGTCTGGGTGGTAGTAAGGGGCTGGAATGCTAAGGGGACTTGTCTGTAGTCCAGGGTAAAACTAGTATAGTGGTCTAGGAGTACATTTTTCTTTCTGGTTTGGTGAATTCTAGTGTTTGGGATATCTGCCTTATTTTCTGACAGTCTGTCCTGAGTTCAGCATTCTCTGCTGTGAATCACTCCAGGCACTGTGACAATGGGTATTGAACTTGTTACCAGAAGAAAATAAAAGAGAGATGTTTTAAGGACCCCCCTGCTTTCAAAATCAAGCTCGGTTTCCCCCAAATTAGGGTCTATCACCAATAGCCACAGTAAAAGAAAACTTAAGTACCTTTAAAGGATAAACCAAAACATAGTTGAACAGGGAAGGTAAAACAGATATAAGGCAGGTATGGAACAAATCTAAAACAGGTATAAAACAACTTGATGGTTTTACCAAACACAATTGGGCGTGAAGTCCAGACCCAACTAGGATAAATGGGCTAACAACCAAATAGTCTTAACGTTACAATTAGATGACTATAGTCTGGATGGACTCAGCTCACTTCTGTTTCTCTCGCAGGTAAAGGGAACCAGGACCGGGGAACTCTGAGGGCCATGCCACCAGTGATCAGAAACGGTGATGTCTGGAGCAGATATAAGGCAGGTATGGAACAAATCTAAAACAGGTATAAAACAACTTGATGGTTTTACCAAACACAATTGGGCGTGAAGTCCAGACCCAACTAGGATAAATGGGCTAACAACCAAATAGTCTTAACGTTACAATTAGATGACTATAGTCTGGATGGACTCAGCTCACTTCTGTTTCTCTCGCAGGTAAAGGGAACCAGGACCGGGGAACTCTGAGGGCCATGCCACCAGTGATCAGAAACCGTGATGTCTGGAGCAGGTAACCAGCACCGGATGGATCGCAGGTAGGTGATTGATGTTCTCTCGAATAACCATGCGACCCGAACACGGGAACAGGGGCTGCCTCCTTGGAGGATAGCAATCTGTCACATTACGTCAGTCCCTTTTATCATGTCCCGTGTGACATTATCTGATTAAAATATGACCATATTAACCTTTGGCATGCGGCCCGCTAGGTTTGTTTGCTTACCGTGGCGGGTCGGGCTGATTTGTTTACCTGCCACGTCCGCAGCTTTGGCCAATCGCGGCTCCCACTGGCAGCGGTTTGCTGCTCCAGGCCAATGGTGGCTGTGGGAAGCGGTGGCCAGCACATCCCTCGGCCCGTGCCACTTCCCACAGCTACCATTGGCCTGGAGCAGCGAACCGTGGTCAGTTACCTCCCTAGTGTCCAACCATGTTACTTACAGGGCTTGTACCCTGCCAGAACTCTCCTTCAAGAGCCTATGGTCAGTAACACTGTGCAGTGACACAGAAGTAGTTTCTCCAAAAAGAATTAGGATTTATTTTGCCCAAACAATATGCAGAGCTTAGAGAAGGTCATTTAAAAATAACCAACACCTACCTATATGCATATTGTCTTATCTATGTTTGGCATTCCCCTCAAGCCGCCTACACAGACGTGACTTATGCTTGATGTCAATGTGCTTGATGTCCCCTAAGCATCAAAACTATGAGCAGACACTCAATTTGGTGTTCACCTCTTGTTACTTTCAGATTTTTTTTGACCCATGAGGGTAAGTTCGATAATGGTGTTTTCAGAAGAGGAGAGAGCAAAAAGATGACACAGCGGGAAGCAACCAGATTTCTTCACTGTCTGGACACTTCTCTATGTACTAGGCTCTCTCCTCTTCCTGGACTCTGGAGACAGTATTCTGGAGGGCAAACTCTTCTTGGTATAACAAGGGAAAGCTAGTGTCCTCCCACACAGTGCAAAAACTAGCAGCAGTTTTGCCCTTTATAATTATACTCTTGTTATGTTACAATCATTGTATTAATTGTCCACTCTTATACTATAATGTTTTAATTAAAGATAGGTGAACCAGAAGTAAAAACCACCTGAAATATTTTTTCATTCTCCTTTACTGGGGAGAATTAAGAACAAGCAAAGAAATGGAGGTGGATATTTTGACATATTCCTTTTGACATACGTTTGAAAAGTCTTATTTCCATTCCAGTGCAGAACAAAAATAAATTTCAAAGCCTTCAAAATTGCCACAAAACAGCATTATCTTCCAGCCTGCTCCAACTATATCATTTTGGAACACAAGTTCTGAACCCAGTCACTATTTACTTATGGATTAAAACTTTCTATTTTCTTCTAAAAATGATGTAATTGTTCTTTAAGTGACATGTTAGGCTGTAGTTATGTTATCTGTATGTTTAAAATATTAGCAGACTAATGGCAAGTCCAGGACAATAAGTTAAAATTCTAAGTCAAGCTGACTAGAATGTATATTTTTTCATACTAGTGAATGATGTCCATGATTGTACCCCCTTTCTGTGGTCCTTACTCAGTAGTAATTTCCCTTCTGATTATCATTTAAACATGGTTACTTATCTTATCAAACTATTTTAATTTATTCCCTAGCCCACAAATCATCTTTTTTTGCTCATACAATAGCTCTTTCTACCAATCACTTTTGTGTTCATATCCTGTTTGATTTTAATCATTTTGTCTGTGGTTTCTTTGTCTTCTTTGATTATCTTCCTGGGGTTTCTGAAAGTTGAGGTCAAATTGGAGGAGAAGATGTCTCAAAAACTACGTTGACTAGTGACTTACCTGTTGGCATATGTAGCACACGTCATTAGTTTCTTAAGATAGAACTGGTGCAACTCTTTTTTTTGAGTGGCTTCTTTTTAATAGAGGTCTATCTCTGATCTTTTCTTGCTATGCCCTTGGACCTTTTATTCAGTTCAATTACTTGAAATCAGTAAGAAATAACACTAGGGCACAAATTCTCTGATACAAATAGAAGCCAGTGCTCCAGTTTATACCAGCAGAGAATTTTACCCTAGATATTATGAAAATTTCTATAGAATAGGATTTTCAAGGGAGCTGAATACCCAAATCCCATTAAAATTCAATGGATTTGGGCATCTAACTCCTTTAGGCTCCTTTGAAAATCACAGCTGTAAATAACAGCTATAAAACGTCACTTTTTATAACTCTTAGGGTATAATGTGAGAAAATACCAGTTAATGCTGGTAACGAACCTGTACTTACAGAAAAAAAAATTCTGATTGCCAATTACCATAACATGTGTCTAGGTAGGTAATGTTTTCCCATAGTTTCCCATAGATAAACTACACTGGCCTAGTGAGTGTTATCTCGCTGTAATGGTTGTCCTAATGATTATGTGGTTTAGTACTACTTCACAGCAAAAGGAGTTTTTAGCCCAAGGGGTCAGTAGGTCTGTGCTTTGGATGTAGAAATTCCTGTAGCATTTTTTATATTTTCTTTTTTATAAATTTCCATTATGATTATTGTTAAAGTGACAAGGTGTTCTTCCTTCTGAGTTTTTCTCCTCTTCTGCTTTCATAGTGACTTATGAACACACATAACTGAATTTGTCATGAAGGAAAAATGGCTCTTCTTTTTTATTTTTTAGAACCCTCCATTTCCATATCTGAGAAGGTATAGTTTGTTAATGTTAAAACCTTTGGCACTGGGAATGGAGTTATGGAATCACTGTTTTATTTTGCTGCTGATGGTGTTTAGTGCATCCATTTTGGGTGGATTACTCATCACAATACCCAGCCCAAATAGTAAGACCAGGTGCTGATCTGAATCCTCTCCCACGGCAGTGAAATGGCTCTGTGGCCACTAGCCACTGGAGTAGCGTCTACAGGGCTAATGGACAGCAAATGACTTCAAGATGTGCCTAACCCTAAGCAGGTGATTTGTCCCATTTTTGTTTTCATTTGAAAATGTTCTTAAAAAAACCCCATTTTTCTTTGAAAAAACTTTGACAAAAAGCTTTTTTTTGACAAGCTGTACAAGGCAAAGTTTATACCACATGAGGGACAACTGGAAGTGTCTCTCTCTGAATCCACTTTGAACTCCTCACAGCGGTTGCTTCTTTTTTGTCAAGCCTCTGAAATACTTGTTCGTTCTTCAGAGTTTCAAAAAAATAGCCCTTTCTCCTCTTTTCAAGTTAATTACAGTTAATTGTGATTTGGAAATGTTCAGCTCTATCTATTTCTTCAGATATACAATTACACTTGAGTGCATCCAAGATGCAGTGGTGGTTAACAAAGATTATGATGCCATACTCTTGGTTAACCACAGGAATGGACCAGGGAATATAGTGCCAGGTCTTTCTGTACACCAAACTCAGTTCCTTCGATAGTTCTGGAAAAGAGTTAACATAAAGTTAAGGCCAAGTTAGCCAATATTTAATTACCAACGTAGCTTGAAAACAAAACCTTATTTTAAACACTATTTCTATGAGGTTTAAGGGGCTCCTGCCCTGGGGCTCTCCAACTGGAGGACACTCAGAATGAGGGAGCTTGCACACCTCTATGGTATCATTCCTCTCCCCACCCATACCGACCCAGCAGAGAATTCACATGTAGGTTAATATAGGCAGTATTGATAAAGGCAGAAAATGAAGAATGCCGAGCAAGGGACATAAAAGGCAATAAGAAGAGGTTCTTTAGATACATTAGAAACAAGAGAAAGACAAATGAAAGTGTTGGTCCTCTACATGGGGGGAAGGAGAACCAATAACTCGTAACAGCAAGAAGGCTGAGGTATATAATGCCTATTTTGCTTCAGTCTTCACTAAAAAGGTTAACGCTGACCAGATACTTCACACAATTAGTATTAACAACAAGGTGGAAGGAATGGAAGCCAAAATAAAGAAAGAACAGTTTAAGGAATATTCTGTACGGTGAAATCATCTTTGAAGGGCTGCTCCAGGGCAGCACCAGACAGAGGCATCCCTAGTAGCATAATTCATTGGAGAAAGACATGGAGTACTAGGGATCTGCACTCACTGACCTGCTCTGTTATGAGGCTCTGTCCATCCCTTCAATGCAATATCAAGAATAGCGATAAAGATGTTTCCTCCTTTGCAGAAGCCTGAGAGTGACTCTGGTGGCAGGAAATTAAGATGAATAATTCCAGCCACGAACACAACTGGAGGTACTTGAAGGTAAGTAATGAAAGATTTGCACAAAATTGAAACTATTATTCTTAGCAGGATCCAATAAAGCTCTAATTATGATAGACATTCAATGCTCTTGATTAGAATTCTGCATGGGTAACAGTACAGATAGTGTGCAGTCAGGGAAATGACAGTGATCTGTAGTCCTCCTCCAATTTGGATTTCCAGTGTTTCATACCGATAAGCTTAAACTGAGTTACTAGAATGCATCATAGAACTCAGAACATGAGCTCTAGTAGACATCAAGGTCCAAATTCTGGTTTTAGCTGTAGCAGTTCAACCCTATTTAAGTCAATGGGAGCCGCATCAGGAAACTGAGGAGAGAATTAACCCCTATATGTATAAATTAAGTTAATTATTAGCTACACTTAGGTGTCATGATATAATCCTGTTATTCATGTGAGTGTTCCAAATGACTTCCAGTCCACATTTGCAGTTCCCTATTTACTTCCCAGGTGATTATTTATTGCCAGCCTCGATGACCATGATATGGCATATTAATTGTCTAGACCAGCGTAACACCTTGACAAGCTAGGTCTGCTTTTGAAGGTATAGACCTATAATTCATTCTTAACTTTAATATTACCTGTATTAAAATGGAATTAGTCACAAGTCAGACTAATGCCCATTCAAGTCATTAGGACTACTCATCAGGGCCGCCCGGGGGGGGGGGGGCAAATGGGGCAATTTGCCCCGGGCCCCGAGCTCCGCAGGGGCCCCCAAGAGAAGAGCGGAGGCTCCCGCCTCCGCCCCTCTCCTGGAGCCTCGGCGCATCAAGCGCCGAGTCTCCGGCCGAGCCCCTGAGCCCCGCCCCGATCCGAGCCGCGTGGTGAGGGGGCGGGGCTGGGAGCTCCAACGGGGCCTGAGCCCCGCCCCGCTCAGAGCGGCGTGGGGAGGGGGCGGGGCAGCTGCCTCCGCTCGGCGTGGAGCTCACAGCCCCGCCCCCTCACCACGCGGCTCTGAGAGGGACGGAGCTCAGGCCCCGCCGGAGTCGCGCTCGGGTAAGAGGCCGAGGCCGGGGCCGGCGGGGGGGAAGCGAGACCCGCCGCCGCCACCGCCGCGCAGCCCGGTCTTCGGCGGCGGGGGGCCCCTTCTGTTCCGGGACCCGAAGCCGAAGTGCCCCGAAGGCCCGCGGCGGGGACCCCCCCCCCGCCGAATTACCGCCGAAGACCGGGCTGCGCTTCGGCGGTGGGTCCCGCTTCGGCGGTAATTCGGTGGCGGGGGGCTCCCGCCGCGGGTCTTCGGGGCACTTCGGCGGCGGGTCCGGAACGGAAGGGGCCCCCGCCGCCGAAGACCCCGGGCCCCCGGAATCCTCTGGGCGGCCCTGCTACTCATATGCTCAAAATGAGGCACATGCTTAAGTACCTTGTTGAATTTGGGCCTGATTGAGCTGTAGCTCCATACTGCAGGTTTGGCTACCCATTGCAATAATAATCATACCACCAATAAAATATTATAATGAATTGACACAATATACAAAGTAAATTATAAATGACAGTTAAAAACATATAAACCTGAACAAGAGCTCTGGACGATGAAAGTTTCTTTCCTGAAGAAGAGCTCTGTGTGGCTCGTAAGTTTGTATCTCTCCCCAACAGAAGTTGGTCCAATAAAAGATATTACCTCACCCACCTTGTCTGAGTTAAAAACTTGAGCAAATAATGGCACAGTTCCTCAGCTGGTGTACGTCAGCATGGAGCTATGGCATCTACACCAGCCCAGGACCTGATCCAATACCTTTAATTACTGATGTATTTCCGAATGTAATTTTAAAAAATTACTTAGGGTACAATCCCGCATTCCTTGTACACCCAAAGGTGTCCCCAGGAATTCAGTTTGATCATCATTTGCTATACATACCAGTGGAAATATATACTTTTCCTTTAAAAATCAGATGCATTTTAGCATAGCAATTTGCTCAAATCTAAATGCCAGTTTAAAATAGTCAATGAACCCTTCACCAATGTTTTCTTTTCCCCCTGTATTGTAGCACACTGGGTTTTGCCTTTGATTCAGTGCTATATAGAGTAGCTCTTGGCTAACCATTTTCTGAGAACATTTGTCATATCTATCACTATACACTGTGTGGGTTGCCTGTGGTCTGAATTGGTATTAGGATTTCTTGTCACTTCAGCATCTTGCACTTTTGAGTTGGTCACACACATCAGCTCTTGTTTCACAGTAACCATTTTTACAGCCTCTTTCCTCAGCTAGGTTTCAGAGTGGTAGCTGTGTTAGTCTGTATCAGCAAAAAGAATGAGCTACAAGTACTCCTCATTCTTTTTCCTCAGATAATTTGCTTTATTTAATAAATCTTTTATATTACACCTCATTTTGCCCACCGTATAAACAACCTAACTGCCTTAATAGAAAACTAGACACTCTGCCTGATCAATATCAAATGACAAAGGGTTTGACCCTGCAAAGTCCTGAGCACTCTGAAGTGCATTGAGTAGCCCCACTGAAATCATGTACATCAAGTTAAACACATGCTCCAACTTTGTAGATGGGGACCAGAGTGCTTAGCACCTTGCAAGATCAAGTCCAACATGCATTAATTTGCATGCTGCCCTTTGTCCATCCATTGACGATCTAAAGGAAATAATGAGCCCTCGATCTGATATCATTTTCAGTCATGGAGCCCCCATTAAAGACAGGGGCAGAATTTTGCCAACTGCCTTCACAAGTTCTTGTATCAAGCATAGTGGGTATACATGTGTAATAATATCAGGCTATATTAATTCATTGAATGGAGACACATTAGTGGCGGGGGAAGGGGAAATGCAACTTATTAGGTTCACTTGAACCAAGAGGTACCAAGAGCTATAGGCCAGAATTTTCAAGTCCGTTTGTCTAAAGTTTGACATCTAAATCTATATTTAGTCACCTAAATAAAAGTGGCCTGACTTTCCGAAGTGGTGAGGACTCATAAAACCCATATCAGTAATCAACTCTTAAAAATCAGGCTGCTTTATTTAAGTACTAAATTACAGATTTAGGTGCCTAATTCCAAGAATTCAGGTTGGAAACTGTTGGCATTTGGCCCTACTCCTCTAACTTGAACCTTGTCCTTAAATGGTACAGCATCTTCTGAATATGACAGCAGTACAGTCATATTCAGAAGAAAAACTTTTGTATTCACTAGCTTTGCTGCCATGACATTTCAAATCCATTTTCTTAGTTGACCATGTCTTACAGGTTTGACAGCACCAAGGTACTGTCCCTGCCTGCAGGTATATGGGATCTTGGGGAGCAATTACCACATGGGTGGGGTGCAAATTAATTTCTTTATTAAAGGAAAAAGGGAGTGGTGAGAATTTAACAATGAAATACGATGGGATGGGGTGTATAGGGTGTTTACAATAGACAATGATGGTGGGGGGGTTTCTTATTGAACAGTGTAGGGAGTTCTAACAGTGGGGTACAGTAAATGGGGTTTAGCACAATGGGATACAGTACAGTTAATAAGCAACTCAACTTTATATAGGAACAGCTCTAGATACAATGTGGAATGTAAAACATACCAAAAGGAAATGCAAAATAAAATAGTAGCTTCTATATAGAATGGTTAACAATCTTAGATAGAATGTATTAAGTGGTAGGTGGCCTTATACACAATGTAACACAATAGTATTAATGCAAATACAAAGTATATCAGAAAGGTGGAAGTAATATGTGAATCACAGTGCAATAATACAATATGGATGATAAGTGAAATTATGCAGTGTAGACTTAATTTGTGAGGCTGTGATAGCAAGAGTGTACCCAAAGGCTGGGTCAAGAAACAGGAGGCGGGCGGGGGAATGATAGTGGCAACTGATGAGAGATGCAGCTGCAAGCAGCGAGAGACTCTGAAGCCCTGCGAGGTAAGGACAACAGAGCAGTGTGTGTGTGTGTGTGTGGGGGGGGGGGGGTTGGGAAGTTCAGATGGTGATGCAGACGTGGGGGAGAAAGCAGCAAGGAGTTTGGGAAATTCAGAGGGTGATGCAGATGCAGGGGAAAAAAGCAGCAAGGGATTTGGGAAGTTCAGAGGTTGATGCAGACACAGGGGAAAAAAGCAGCAAGGGGTTTGGGAAGTTCAGAGGTGATGCAGACACAGGGGAAAAAAGCAGCAAGGGGTTTGGGAAGTTCAGAGGGGGAGATTGGAACAGCAAGAACCTTATCTATCCTCTAACTTAATCAAACTTATATAAAATGACAAGCAGCTTCTACAAAGTAACTAAACAGGTACAGAATACAATCAGGCAATGACTTTTTAAATCTATCCTAACCAATGACTAGGCAAAACAACAAATATCACAATTCTAAGCAAACTGCAACAAGCAGCTATATGGAGCAACAAAACAACGAACTATAGCAAGGCAGGTGAGACTTACAAGCTTTACAATCTTAACAAACTATGACTTATTAAACTAAAGAAACAAAACCTATGGTGCACCTTATGCTATGGGGAAGTTACAGAGGGCAGAGTGGTATGTGCCCCAGAATACAGCTCCCAAGGCAGCCCCCAAGGAAGCCAAGGGAGGTGGCTGCAGCAGTGGATACAGCTGAAAACCATGAGTCCAGGGCAAAGCCCACAGGAGCAGAGCTTAGCAGCAGCACCAACTTACTTTTAGTGGCAGAGTGCCACGGGGTTTAAGAGAGAGGTTTTAAAACACAGACCAAGGTTTAGCTTGAGTCTGTGTGCTGGGGAGACAGAGCCAGCAGCTAAAATAATAAAAATAAAAGTAAAGAAAGTTTCACAGAGGGATTCTTACCATCCCCCAAGGCAGCAGCAGAGGCAGAAACAGCAAGCACATCAGAAGGCTCGGTACAGTCTTGATAATCAGGAGATCTCTCAGGCAGCAATTCGTTCTTCGGGGGGGGGGTTCAAAAACAGGGGTACACTCAAAAATAAAACGAGAGCGGAGAAAGGACCCTCAGAACCCCTGGTTGATCAGACCCGGCAGCAATGCAAGAACCTTTCTGAAGTCTGTTCAAAAAATGTCTGTTTTTAAAGGCAAACCCTGGCAGCTTCCCGCCAGTAACTCTCATTGGCTCCCCCTCTTACAGGGAGGAGGGAGGCAGAGAAAAACTGCAGGCAGCCACAGAGGCATGTTTGGACTAGCCCTGAGCCCAGAGGTATGACTCATGCCCAGGATCCTAAAAACACAATAGGTCTTGCAGTTCTGGACAGTGGCCACCCTACACCAAGCCCAGGTTTTAAAAAGGTGATAACAGGACTAACCCTTTGAACAGGGCAGTGGTCCCACTTAGCATAAGTGGCCATCCCTTTGAGAAGGGCAATGGCTTTTGTTAAACAATTTACGGGGCCCTCCCTTTGAGAAGGGCAGAGGCCCTGGTAAACAACTTAACAGCCAGGGAGGGGCGGCCACAGAGGAGAACAAGAACAAAATGGAGTAAGGGGGCAGCTTTAAGAAACAAAATGGAGCTGTAACAGACAGGTACATTTGAATCTGCTTTTGCTGGGGAAGCTCTTCAAAGCTGTTGGCTAGACCTGTTTGTGTGTTGGAAAGAATATCACAAGCTAATCTGCTGTATTAAAAGCTTAACCAAAATCTTTACTTTTCTACAGTCTTCAAGATTCAATCCAAATGTCCACACAGCTGAATTATTTTCTTTTTCCAATTTCTATTCTGTTCAGGTTCTTATACCACCATGAGCACAGTAATATCTGAGTGACTTTCAACAGTGCTGTATGCCACATAACTAACATCTGTCACATATGATTTGTTCTCTCTCTCTCTCTCTCTCTCTCATCCTTTCCCCAGGAATAGACACCCTTTTTCTTGATTGATAATAGATATTTGATAAAACCTGTCTGCCTGCCTGTTTTAGTTGTGGTCTTACATTATAATGCATTAAGTTGTATGCTGAAGAAGTATGAAATAACTAAAAGTAGTTTGATTCAAAATACATGCCACTGTGCATTCTGACACAATACACAGTGGTAAACACTGAGAACTTGAGTCTCCAGTCTTTCTGACATTGAGTAGTGTGACAGGTATGGCAATTTCCTTCCCTGTTCTAGACAAACCTTATTGAATTAAATCAAATCTCTTTGAATTAAATGTAATGTCTTTGGAGTCCATTGTATTAAACAAATGATTTATGCATCCTTGTGGGTCAGGGATTTATGTATTTCCATGAAGAAGGGTAGCTAGAGTTCCTCCAGGAATTGAGACCACTGGGGGTTGTTCAGGTAAATTCACTCATAAGAGCGGCCATTCTGGGCCAGACCAATGGTCCATCTCACCCAGTATCCTGTCTCCTGATGGAGAAGATACCAGATGCTTCAGAGGGAATGAACAGAACATGGTAATTTTGAATGATAGCTCCCCTGTCATCAAGTTCCAGCTTCTGGAGGTTTAGGGACACCTGGGGCATGGGTCTGCATCCCTGACCAGTTTGGCTAATCTCCATTGATGGACCTATCCTTCATGATTTTACAGACCTCTATTATGTTCTCCCTTAGTCATCTCTTTTCCAAGCTGAACAGTCCCAGTCTTTTTTTTTTTTTTTTTGGTGTGTCTCTCTCCTTGTATGGAATCTGTTCCATATCCTTAATCATTTTTGTTGCTCTTCTCTGTTGTAACACCTCCATAATAGCACCACTACCTGGAAACGCTTGCATATATTAGTTCAGATTGGATTCTCCAGAGACCGAGGCAAAGAAAGGATTTTCAGATAAATAGCACAAGTTAAGCTGACTAAGGGCCGTCTTTCCAATACAACAAATGGACAGAACCTTGTGTCCAAGAGGAAGCCCCAATCCTTCCTGGGAAAGGTTGGAAGGACTTGGCCTAGTCTGTGCTGTTCTGAGCTGAAGCTGTGATGAACTTGCAACCACAGGAAAAACCCAATTGTTGGGCTTGAAGGACGAATCACCCATCTGGAGTTGGGATGATTTCTAGTAAGCTTATTAAAATGTATGTACATTCTTTTATTGTTTTAATATGTTTTTAACTTAAGAATGAAGGTGCTTGCTTAGCAAGAACTGTGTGGTAGATTAACAGATGGATAAAACTATGGACAAAAAAACCATATCACATAAGGGTGAATACTTTTCACATATCATGCTTTCACCCCATATCTGACCTCTCAGTCCTTGTCCTCAAAGGAAAACTGTATAATGGTCCCTTCTGGTTTTAGAATCTGTGAATCTTCAAAAGATGAGCCTGGCACTGAAGTTCATAACTTTGCTGCACACTAAAAAACATGGACTTGACTTAGATAGACTGGTTTTATGGCTCATTACAACAATTTGTAACACACCCTACTGCCCGCTAATCCTTTATGGCTCATGTCATTCTAAGAGGTCTGTTATAGTATGTGTGAACTCCTTATGCTTAACCAGGGAATGCTCTAGGAATTTGGCCGCCCCAAGCACGGCGGCATGCTGCAGGGGGCGCGCTGCCGGTCGCCGGTCCCGCGGCTCCGGGGGACCTCTTGCAGACGTGCCTGCGGAGGGTCCGCTGGTCCCGCGGCTCCGGTGGACCTCCCGCAGGCATGACTGTGCTTAACATCTGTCCCACCTTGTATTTCACTTAGACACTCTAGTTACCTTCTCCTGACCTGAAGCGCTCTCTGTAGCTTAAAAGCTTGTCATTTCCACCAACAGAAGTGGTCCAATAAATATATATTACCTCACCTACCCTGAATATTTATTGCCTCTTAAACCTTAATTAATATTTTTATTAAGTTGAAATTTCCATATCAACATCACAATGCACAAAGAAAAATGAAAAATGAAAATTATAAACTTAAAATTGCCATCTGTGGCATGCAACATAATATTAATATACATATGTTTGACATTATGGGGATCACCCATATCCATAAGGGGTTGTGTCTCCACCAGTCTTGTATCTGTGGGTATCTTAATGCTATGCTGCTATGGTTCAGAACTCTGACACCAGTAGCCAGCTTACTAGCATAAGGTTTCACCCAGGCTTTCACCTGCCTGGTTACTCCTTGCAGGGTGACCCAATATCACCTCTCGTCCAGAGTTTCCCCTAATCCATCCCCCAAGTTAATCACCCCCATAAGAAATGAAACCTGCCCTAATTATCTGTTCACTTTAGCACACACCCTCCACACAGTTTGCATGTCAAAGATCTGCTTGGGTGAAAAAAAATAAAAACTTTAATAGAAAAATCATAATTTCAAAGATGAAATAGTGAGGGAAAGGAAATGTGTACAACTTACATAGAAAGCAAATATCAAGATGTAATTCAGGCTTTACACATCTATATTAGCTAATTTCCCTTCTCTAATACAAGTTTCTATTGCTTCTGAACTGTTTCCCAGCATGCCCTCTGTCCTAGAGGGGGATCCTGTGTTTCAATGACAGTACATGCCTCTCTCTCTGTGGCATAATTACTCGTGGTTATTTAGAGTGGGGAAAACTCTCCTTTCTCAGTTTTCAAACACTGGGTTTTTTTTCCACTGTCTTTCCATTAACTTTAATGGTTCACAATTGGGTCTTTCTGGCTGTCAGTGGATGGGTATTTGAAGCTGGTTGCATGTAAACTACTAGCCTGTGAGGTGCCCCTCCCTGTCTGATAACTTGACCCCCTGCTGTGCTGTGGTGCTGAAGTTGCACCACAGTTACAATTAGAATTTTCTATACACATGTAGATGCATTCATAAACATAACCTATGTATATATCTCCTAATGTCCATCAAGTTCAGAACTTTGCAAGCATTCATAAAAGACCTTACCTGACATATATTTATAATCCTATATCTGGGGTAGGGATAGCTCAGTGGTTTGAGCATTAGCCTGCTAAGCCCAGGCTTGTGAGTTCAAGCCTTGACTTGAGGAGGCCACTTAGAGGTCTGTGGTAAACTCAGTACTTGGTCCTGCTAGTGAAGGCAGGGGGCTGGACCTTTCAGGTTCCCTTCCACTTCTATGAGGTGTGTGTGTCTATATATATATAGACACACACAAGCAGTTGATTCAATTACTTATTCTTTGGGGTTCAGACCCTCTGTTCTTCCCTTGGAATGTCTGGGCCCTAACTGTTAAAAACAGTTTTTTGCATATTGTAACAATTTTAATATTAAACCATAACATCAGATAAACCAATACTTGGCAACTAACTGGGCAACAATGTAGACAAGGCAGGGAAGGGTAGTGTGAAGCAGGGAGAAGAAGAAGGAGGCTGGGGCAGAGTCAAGAGATGGGAGGAAGAGGAAGTGGGAAGGAAGTCTGGGACAGCCACCAGGCCCTTGGGATTCCTTACAAATGTTTCTAAAAATGAAACCTCAGATTTCTTCAAAATTGTACAGTTGATCCCTGTGGTTGAAAGTGACCCTTTCTTTTGTCACTAGGTCAGAGGGTTCAGGGTACCATTGTTCTGTTCTGTGCATTGGTTTACCTTTCCACCATGGTAAAAACATTTGCTTTGTGACCATGGCTGCTCTCAGAAACCCTGAACGCTGTGCTGATGAGAGGCCCAAATTTATGGGTAAATATCCTAATTTGTAGTTCTCGACCAGTGTTTGACTATTCAAGCCCCAAACCATTTTAATTCTTTGTCAACTTCTTTCCATATGTTTAACTATAGGTTATACCCACAATTTGAGTGGAAGTTTGCCCTTATTTTTAAGACAGCACTAGCATGTATCTGAAGGAACAGCTTTAATTGTAAGCAGTCAGTGAGGTGTCCAGTACAGTCTAAATACATTTTTTTGTTGTTACACCTAAATTTATGGAAGTATGTTTTGCATTACATAATATAATTCATTACCGTGGAGCCTTTAAGGAATGCTGCAGATCTTAATCACAGGATTTAATAATATCTTCAAGACTCGGAGTCCTTTTTCATCAAAAAGGCAGAGATGGATGACATGAGTCTAGGGCAGGGGTAGGCAACCTATGGCACGCGTGCCGAAGGCGGCACACAAACTGATTTTCAGTGGCACTCACACTGCCCAGGTCCTGGCCACCGGTCCGGGGGGCTCTGCATTTTAATTTAATTTTAAATGAAGCTTCTTAAACATTTTAAAAACCTTATTTACTGTACATACTACAATAGTTTAGTTATATATTATAGACTTATAGAAAGAGACCTTCTAAAAAAGTTTAAATGTATTACCGGCATGCAAAACCTTAAATTAGAGTGAATAAATGAAGACTTGGCACACCACTTCTGAAAGGTTGCTGACCCCTGGTCTAGGGAGTTTGTGGAGCTGTAAAATTGACAAGAATTTTAGCCAACAGCTGATGTAAGTAACACAGTGTTTACACAGACACTGCGTCACTCTACCTACACCAACATAAGCCCTATGTCTCTCGTGGAGGTGGAGTTATTATGATGGTATTATAGGGCACTTATATCTGCGGGAGCAATGCTGTAGTGTGTACACTGACATAGTTAGGTAGATATAAGCTGCCTTACGTCGACCTAACTCTGGAGTGTAGACCAAGCCTAAGTTAGAAGGCTGAAGAGCCTCATTAAAGTCATCTGTAGTTATGATGGGGATATATGTATCTCTGTGACCTCAGGAAAGAAAATATGATGAGTCTCAGGCTTATCCATATTGAATCCATATATGTTAGTGTAGTGGGGCGGCTGCCCCACTCCTGGAGAACAGGGGTTAAAAGCAGCCAAGCTAGGCTGATTGGGGAAGCAGCCACAGCTCTGACTAGCTCAGTCAGGGCCCAGCTGGCCTTATAAGAGGGTTGGGGGCCAGAAGCTGGAGGAGCCTGATAGCAAGGTACCTGAACTGGAGCAGTGCTGGGGAATAGGGCAAGGGAGCTGGGGAGCACCAGCCTGGTAAACTCCCAGGCTGCAGGCCTTGATGAAGGCCTACAAAGGGGCTACAGAGGTGCAACCTGGGGATAGGCAAAGGCAGCAGATCCTAACCCCTTGCCGATGAAGAGTGGCCGTTATAGACTGCAGTTTCCCCCAGTGAAACGGGGCTAGATGACGACTGGCAGTAGTCACTGAGGCAAGGTGGGTTTAGAGGGTTGGGGGTTCCCCTGGGAGGGGAGACTCAGTGTGGGGGGGTACTGTGGTGGGCAGAATCCTGACAAAAGGAGCACCGGGGTCCAGGAGGGATATGGGGGCCTGAGGCAGGCAAGACACCTGCTGGCAGAGGGCACTCCAAAGGCTGGAAAGAGCTAATTCCCAAGATGACCAGCAGGAGGTGCTGCGCCAGTGAATCATGGTATCGCTACAGTTAGCCAGGATCATTTCAGACTGATTTACAGTGGTTCTGAGTATGAGAAATCTACCCAAGTATCAAAGATAACAGCAATAACATTTTCTGTTAGTTTTCTGTGGAACAGCACATAACCTCCTCTAGATTTTGAGGTGTGGCAGCAGACAGAGCTCTACCAACCCAGTCCTGTTCCAACTTGTGAGACTCTTGTACAGTTAAATGAGTTTACTATATTAATGCTATGGTGACAATGGCCTTTTTCGACCAGGCTTAAACTTTCTTACATAGAACCACATGGGGAGAATATAGGGACACCCAGACACCTAACATAGTTAGTTTGATTACCTGGCAGAGAGCACAACAGCCAGACCTCCAAGGAGCTGGGAACTGGTGGAAAGTGAGATGGGGAACTGCTGGGGATGTTCCCCTCCTCATCTGTTGGGATCACATGGTGCCAGTAGGACCAACACAGTTGTTGCATTATGAAGGTCAGGAGAAAGGAAGGGGAGAAAAACAGGTTTGGTGAGAGACGATGGTGGAGGGAGAATGGACACAAAAGGGAACCAGATATAATTTATGTTGTTCTTTTCTTTCTGATAAGTTTGAAGTATAAAGTAAACATTTATGTGCTTGAACCAGTGCTATCCATTACTAGACACTGAGCAGAACACTAAGGGCTTGGCTACACTTGAAATGCCAAAGCGCTGCCGCGGGAGCGCTTCCGTGGCAGCGCTTTGAAGTGCAAGTGTGGTCACGGCACCAGCGCTGGGAGAGAGCTCTCCCAGCGCTGCACGTACTCCACCTCCCCAAGGAGATTAGCTTACAGTGCTGGGAGCTGTGCTCCCAGCGCTGGGGCACTGTTTACACTGGCGCTTTTCAGTGCTGTAGCTTGCTGTGCTCAGGGGGGTGTTTTTTCACACCCCTGAGCGAGAAAGTTGCAGCACTGTAAAGTGCTAGTATAGCCAAGGCCTCACTAAATGTGTGCGTGTGTGTATATATGTAACAATTATTTTCTGGGGGGTAGGCAGCACGTCATTGCTTTCCCAGGTACTTTCAGTATCCAAATCCTTAAATGGGTACAAACAATATTATAAATGGCAACCCCACATGAGAAACATCCCCAACAAAGAGGGCATCGAATGTTTGCAGTTTATATTCCATGAAGTAGCACGCATCCTTCAGGTAGTTCTGTGAGTCTCTGAGATTGTGTAGAATGCATGGTCGCAGCAAGCTTCTGGATCAGGGATCTTCTTTGTCTTATGATTACATGTATATCTTTTAATATCAGAGTTCCTACACAGGGGGGAATTTTCTGCTGGAGTTTCCTTTCCTTTCAAACCATTTTCAAATAATGAATCCACAAACTATTACCCTAATCTTAAGTGCATCCAGGTAAAGCAACATCCCCAGATGCATAGTTTGCATCCTGAACATATCTGAAGGTTGAATTATGTGTGGCCTTGCAGAAAGATAAGTAGGTAAGGAAGAGCAATTGTGGTTAGCTATCCTTATTGCTGTCTCTAGGTCCATGCTGCAGGAATCCACAAATGATGGAATGGCACAGTCTAAGTCAGAAGGGATCTTCTTCTGTTCTCAGGGTTCCCAACAATACACAATTGGCTCTGACTCTCAGCTGGTCACTGTAGTCTGTATGTGATTTTGACTTAGGCCTATTCTACACTAAGGGGGGGGGATCGAACTAGGGTACGCAAGTGAACTCGAAGTACCCTATTTCGACTGACTTACCTATCCAGACGCAGCGGGGTCGAACTCCGCGGCTCCAAGGTTGACTCCGCCACCGCCGTTCGCGGTGGTGGAGTTCCGGAGTCGACCGGAGCGCGCGGGGAGTTCGAACTATCGCGTCTTGATTAGACGCGATAGTTCGAACGCCGAGAAGTTGAACTCACCGCGTCGACCCAGACGGTGAGTATAGACCTACCCTTAGGGAGGGAAAAGGGTGGTCACCCAGTGGTGGATGCAGGAGGAGGATGGTGGATTGCCCCAGAGAAGTTGGGAGCTCACTGTGTCATGTTCCATGGCCCACAAGTGAATACAAAAATTGTATCTTAAACCCTAATAATAATTTATTTCCTCAGCTAGTGTACATTTGTGCAATATTAGGACAATGATTAAAACTAAAATATATAGTCTGAGTGCCACTACACCACATGTAGCTTGATTAAATTTTGAATATTCAGAACAAAGCTATTTCAGTTGTACATTGTACAGCTTCTGGTTGTGCACAGAGCTCCTCTGGAAACATTCAGATTTGCTACTTTGTATGCCTCTTCATGAAACTTCACCCAATTCTGATGGGAAATCATTGGGAATGTGCTATTTAGATTGCTGTTGGTGTTGACTGCATTGTTTTGCTCTGAAAAGCCTCCCAAGCCCATGGTGGTGTTCTTTCTTTTAGCAAAGAGTCCTGTGGCACCTTATAGACTAACAGACATTTTAGAGCATGAGCTTTTGTGGGTCAATACCCACTTCGTCGGATGCATCCAACGAAGTGGGTATTCACCCATGAAAGCTCATGCTTCAAAACGTCTGTTAGTCTATAAGGTGCCACAGGACTCTTTGCTGCTTTTGCAGATCCAGACTAACACGGCTACCCCTCTGATTCTTTCTTTTAGTGATTCTGATAGATGCCGATCGACAGCGCAGGAAAACAAAGACACTACTGCTCTACACAGCCTGGCCCAGTACAACACTTACTTTATTAGTCCATCAGGGTGACAACCCAGTGTTGAAGGGAACTGCTTCTAATGGTGAGAACACTTCAGTCTCTGTAATCATTCATCCTTGCCCTTCCTGCTGAGACCACCCCCAAGGATGCCAGTTATGTTTTTGATTGTTTTGTGAATACTTGTCCCCAGGGAACTGGACAGAGACCACCAAGCCATTTCACACAGACAGACCCTCCACTCCCTCCCACCAACACCTGTAAGATGATGGCAACTTTCAGACTCCATTGAGCTGGGCTGGATTTGGCTGGATGACTTGAGGTCTTGATGCAGCAAAGCCATTAACCACATTATCACACGCTGTCACTGGGACTATCGGCATACTTACAATTCAGTGTGTATGTAAGTGCTTTTGCTGAATGGGGGCTATAGTGGGGAACTGCTCCACATCTCCTCCCATTACCAACTCCTGAACTCTCCAGTTCCCTGCTTAAAAGCACCCAATAACCTGTCACCTACTGCTTGGCAATAACTTAGTCTGGACAATGACATCACTGTTTGCATCATAATGAATATAACCTCCTGTAAGTCATGTGCTATAAAGATCCAGAGTGTTGCTATCTACTTCAGTGGGAATAGGATCAGGTCCATAATGCCTTTGAGTGCATACTGCACAACAAGTCTAATAAGAGCTTGATTTTCATTTTTGTCAGCTGAGCATCTTGGAACCTTTCAGGCAGAACATTCTAATTTAACTATCAAAGTTTTTCTCTAAAGCTATTACCATAACTTTCAATAAAACAAAGTATTTGCAGTGCAGAGTTATACAGTAGCTGCAGGATATTATTAATAGATCCTAACAGAAGGAGCTGTGTTTTAATTGCAGTGTTTTGTACATATTTAGAAAGCAAATTATTTGGAGGCAGAGCTATAGTCAATACCTGCAGTGCTGCTAATGAAATTATAAATAAATGTCTTCTTCAAGGAGGTATTCTGAAATTATAAAGTCTTCTTGGAGAAATTACACCAAAATAATTTATCACTGGTGGGAAATACCCATATAACCCATTGGTGAGTGTGCATGACAGGTCCCATTCTGTGCCAGTTCCCAGAGGATATGAGCTGTTACAGCCCCCAGGTAAGGGGGTTTGCCTCTTTAGCTCAAGCTGTAGCAGCTCATGCTTTTTAACTCTGAAGGTCCCTGATTCAATTCACAGTGTGTTGGCCAAGAAGGTGGTTGTCTCACATACATCTCTCACCCTCCCCACCATGTTTCAGTGTGACTATTGTAACAAAAGTAATTACATTGCCTGTTACAATTTACCCCTGCAGACATGGCCAGATTCTTTCTTCAGATCCATATATTCCCTCTTCAAAGTTATTTCAGCTGGAAGTAATACCAAATTTCCTACCGGACCTAAGGCTTCATTTTTCAGAGTAATTTAAAATTTAATAGGGTTGTAATTATTTTTTTCACCATATAATAAGGCTAGTTTCACTGCTTGTGTCAGTAGACTGGAATAGTTTAGATAAATCCAGAAGCTCTGTGTGGTTAAAGAAAATAAATAAAAATTTAAAAATTGTATTCCTTTATTAATTTTTATTATAGAAATTTCCACTAAATAGTAAATAAAGGAATAAACATTTACTCTGCACTTTTGAGCAACTGAAAATTAGAACAATGGGGCCTGGGAAAAAGCATTTTTCCTATTTTAATAATTTCCCAGCGCAGAGGTTCTCAAACTTCATTGCACTCTGACCCCCTTCTGACAACAAAAATTACTGCACAACCCCAGGACAGGAAACGAAGCCTGAGCCCCACCGCCGTGGGCAGCAGAAGGAGAAGCAAAACTGAAGCCCAAAGCCTTCAGACCCAGGCAGGAGGCCTGTAATCTGCCAGGTCTAAGCCAGTCCTGGCAACCCCATTAAAATGGGGTTGTGACCCAGTTTGGGATCCTGACCCATAGTCTGAGAACAGCTGTCCTAGAGCAATGTTCTATTGATCAAGCATGGCTTTGTTTTCAGTATAACCAAAGTAAAAATTAAGTATTTTCCATTTAACCAAGTTGTATAATCGTGGTCCCAATGCACCGCTTATTCAGACAAAACTCTCATTGATTTCAATACTTCAGTGGAAGTTTTGCTAATTTGATCAGGCAATCAAACAGCTAGGATGCTGGCAACATTCGGAAATGTCAGGCCCAGTTCTTCCCCTATTGAAGTCAATGGATTTTTTGTCATTGACTCTAGCAGGAGCAGGTTTGAGCTCTTTAAGGAGTGAGTACTCTTTTTAAGGCCATCTTGGAAGTGATGGTTTTGAAAACAAGAAACAAACAGTGATCCTGAAACACACAGCTCTTTGTCAAATATATGTTTATTATTTTCAGATGTACATTTAATATAAATATCAGTACATTCATTTCATAGTTTGTAAGCACATGTACAAAGCTGAATTTGA
The DNA here is from genome assembly GCF_020497125.1 of Mauremys mutica. Classification (NCBI taxonomy): domain Eukaryota; kingdom Metazoa; phylum Chordata; order Testudines; family Geoemydidae; genus Mauremys; species Mauremys mutica. The sequence goes on from NC_059074.1 coordinate 76,505,515, forward strand.
AAGCATTGCCCTCCTTCCTCTCCAAGTTCCTTCTGCTTTGTTTCTCCCCTGTCTGTTAATAGCTGCAGGAGCGGGGACCCAAGGGGAGACCATAGTATGATTGTTGAAAATCAATAGCTGCTAGTGCTGCTTTCAGACTGGTTGGCAGTTAGTACTTTTTGGCTTGTTATAAGTAACTAACCCATCACGTGCATGACATCGCACACAATGTCATGGACATGATGGGTTAGTCGCTAATGGCAATGTCAGATCTTGAATACTTGTCTGAACATACCAGCCACAGATAGTCCTTCTATCCTAAAAGCAACAAAGAATCCTGTGGCACCTTATAGACTAACAGACGTTTTGCAGCATGAGCTTTCGTGGGTGAATACCCACTTCTTCAGATGCATCTTGCATCTGAAGAAGTGGGTATTCACCCACGAAAGCTCATGCTGCAAAACGTCTGTTAGTCTATAAGGTGCCACAGGATTCTTTGTTGCTTTTACAGATCCAGACTAACACGGCTACCCCTCTGATTCCTTCTATCCTGTAACTGCCAGTGAACTGCACATTTTTAGAAGCTCATTTTGGTCTTTATGCTTGTAGTATTCACCATTAAGGAGGCAACTGGACAATAACAAAGAATATTTTTGCACAGCATCCTTCCACCATGTACCCTAATATCCAAATAGTGGGCCTGATTCTTCTCTTCCCCTAGCTTTACACTGATGTAAGTCCATTGACTATGATGAAGTCACTCCTGAGTTACAGTACTATAAGCGAGAAGGGAATGAGGCCTTGTCAGTTGAACCATAAAAATAGACATATATGTAATACATTTCTCTCATTGAATAGACTCTCCTTTTAAAAGCTTGACCTCAGTGTGTTTTCAATGTTGTTAACTTCACGTTCTGTCATCTTGCGCTTGACATTTGTGCACCGAGTCAGACGCTTCCGAAAGTTCCCGCTAAGTAGTATGTAAAGGAAAGGGTTAATGCCGCTGCTGGCATAGCTGAGGCAGATGGAGAAGTAATAGCTCACATAGAATGTCAGTGATGGCTGAGAAATCTGAAGATTCACGAGCTGTATCACATGATATGGAGCAGCACTTACAACAAATACACCGACCAGCACCAGCACCATCTTGGTCAGTCTCATGACCCTTTGTCTTGGGATACTGGTATTGTAACTGCAACACAAATGTGAAGATTGGTAACTGTTAAATGAAGATAATATAAAGGAAAGCACAGATCAGTGAAGACAGTATATTTTGGGCAAAATTTAGTCCTGACAGAAGCAGACACAACTCCCAGGGACTTCATTTTTATTTGTCATGTTGTGTCTGCTTCTGTCAGGGCTCAATATGGTCTTGTGGGTTCATTAGTATAGGTGGCACTGAGAACAGGGCTGCCCGGGGTGGGGGGGGCAAGTGGGGCAATTTATGCCAGGCCCTGGGCCCTGCAGGGGCCCCGCGAGCTGCTCCAGGTTTTCGGTGGCAGGCCCTTCATTCCCTCCAGGTCTTCGGTGGCGGGCCCTTCAGTGGAGCCGAAGCCTCAGAGCGAGCGAAGAACCTGCCACTGAAGTGCTGCCGAAGCCTTGGCGCGACGCCTGGTGAGTACAAGCACTGCAAGCGGTGGGAGAAAAAAAAAAAGCTGTGATCGGCGGCACTTAAGCTGCTCTACTGCCGCTGCTTCATTCTTCGGCTGCAATTTGGCGGCGGGTCCTTCCCTCCGACAGACACCCACCGCTGAATTGCCACCGAAGACCCGGCCCTGCCCCAGGGCCCCTGTATCCTCTGGGCGGCCCTGAGAAGATTTTTTTTTTTTTTTTTAATAGGCCTGGTTAATGACAATTTGTTATCATTGAGAATATTGTAAACAAATATCTGCCCCTTCCAGCGTTGGAACTGTGCAGATTGGGGCCCCACTGCTGACTGCATTGTTTTAACTGGGGAAACATACAGGGCAGAAGATCATGGCTGGCCCTTATGTGGTCCTAAAGAGGATTGACAGGAATGATGCAAGGAAACTTCCCTCTACTATGCGGGTGTTGGCTATTTTTGTAAAACCTATGCACACTGTTCCCCCTCTGCAGCTGCTAGAGTGCAAGACATGACAAATGGAGTGGAGAGGGATAGGGAGGAAGAATCCTCTGCAATAGATGGTGGTGCCTGCCATGTACATAAGAGATCTTGAGGAGAGATATGACTAGGGCTGGTTGAAGATTTTTTGTTGAAATTGTTTTTTTGTAATGTACAATTGTGTTTTTGACTAAACACATTTTTCATTAAAAGAATCTGCTTTCTATGGACAATTTGAAAAACAGAATGCCCCAAAATTGTAATATTTTGTGCAAAAACCAAAATATATGGATTTGGCAATGCTGCTGCAAAGCCTCATGGGTATTGTAGTTTGGTTGTCTCCTTCTCTTCTATGAGCTGGCTCCTTGGCAAGACTACATCTTCTATCCTGCATCATGACCAAGGAATCTCATGATACACCACCTCTTCTCTCTAAGAGAGAAGATCATGGTGCATTTTGGGAGATGTAGTTTGACCAGGTTGCCTGGCCCATAAAGGAGAATGGGAACTTGAGAAACCTGAGCTACTACTCCTGTAAGGCACCCACAGCATTTCCAAATAGAAATGCCTTGGTCAAAATGTTTCAGTTTTTGACCTTTTTTTTAAAATATTTGAATTTCTGCCAAAAATTTAAATTTTCCATGGAAAATTTTAGATTTTTTAAAATTTAATTTAAATTTTCTGAACTTCCTATTTCCCTCCTCCCCAAATTTTCAGCTATCTCTAATCAAGAATTTGGTCCTCTCTATCAAGAGTTCTAACTCAGTCAACACCTGAAATCATTACATTTAAAAAAAAAACCTGCTTCAACCAAAAGACAAAACCACACCAATTTCCCATCAAAGTTTGGAGAAGCAATTCTTTTTTGAGATAAAAAACTGTATGCACAATTGCAGCCAGGAACCTCTTTCTTTTGGGTTATGTTATAATCTCCTGAAATAGGGGTTTGCAATGGAAATACTGATATAGCTCAGTACAGGAGTAGCAGGGTGACAAAGCTAAGTACAGATGTAACTGGGTGAAATATAATGGCCTGTGTTATAAAGGATGCTAGACAAAATGATCTAAAGCCTTTAGGGGTTTAAACTCTATGTATGTATGAGCCTTAATTCATTATGTTTTGGAAGAGTTTCTGTTAATAATTCCATCACATACCTTCATGCAACAGCATTCATATCTGAGAAAGTGTTTGTCCACCAAACCAAACATAATTATGGGCCTGAGACTACAAGGTGCTGTGTATCTGGTTTGAGGTGCTGAGTACCCTCAACTCCCACTGACATCATGGGAGTGAAGGGTATACAGCGCCTTTCAGGACCTGGCCCACTGCAAACAAGTTCTTCCCACCCCTAGTAGCATATCTGGAATATAACATACGTTACCATCCTGCTTGCTTGTTTTGCTGATACATCTCCCATGTGTAACATAAAATCAATATATAGCAAATGAATATCAGTGGTAATGGGAAAAAGAAAGTTGTGATAGTCAGATAAAGCGTGTACCTGGAAAACAAAATGCAGAGAGAACAGACAGCTTGTTTGCATAATGCATATAAATAACCTCAGAAATGGAAAAAAATATAGACAACATTTTTCAGAAAGTGGCCTCTGATTTTGGGTTTCCTGGGACCTCACTTTTGGAACCACAATTGAAGTCAAGGGCAGTTGTGAGTGTTCAGCACTTCTGAGGATAAACTCCCCAAACACTCAAGCTAGGCCCTCAAAAACTGAGGAACACAAAATCAGAGGCCTCTTTTGAACATTTTGGCTGAGATTTAATTATAGGACAAGATATGACGTGTACAGTTAGAGGGTCATGTACTTTGGGCATCATTCTGAAAGAACATGAAACATACAAATATGAACTCAGTAGAGTATCAACTTTTTCAAAAGTGCTCAGGGTTGACCTAACTCGCCCATCATTGAAGTCAATGGTAAAATTTCCATTGATTTCTAGTATCATTAGTTCCTAGCACTATTATTAATGCCAAGCACATCTGAAAAGCCAAACCTTCTTTTATTCCCCTCCCCTCCTCCCCGCCCCTCAAAAAAAAAAAAGACAATTGTAGAAATAAGGCAAGAATCTGGGCACAGCCAGACACTGGAGGGCCATGGTTGTTTCGGAGAATGTAGGTTATTTTTTTCATGGGCCATAGCCTCAAATGAGCATAGACTGTCTGGACAGACAGTGCACTGAGGGATCTCTATGTGGAAAAGAAGGTACCTAATTCCAACCAGAGACTAAGCACTCCAGGCCATATCCTCAGCTGCTGCACATCAGTGCTCCATTGCATTCAGTTGTGCTGAGGCCATCAATATTAATAATAATATCTAGGTCTACTTTAGTGGAGATAGCACTCTGAACTGCCAAGCAGGAGACCAAAGTTCAGCTCATTCTTCTGTTCCCTCATGTCAGGGACAGGAATGCTGCAGACAAATTGGGCCTGGACCTCAGCTGGTGTGAATCAGAACTGAAGTGAGTGGAGCTACTCATAAGAACGGCCGTACTGGGTCAGACCAAAGGTCCATCTAGCCCAGTATCCTGTCTACCAACAGTGGCCAATGCCGGGTGCCCCAGGCATTGAGTGAACCCAACAGGCAATGATCAAGTGATCTCTTTCCTGCCATCCAGCTTCACCCTCTGACAAACACAGGCTAGGGACACTCTTCCTTACCCATCCTGGCTAATATCCATTAATGGACTTAACCTCCATGAATTTATCCAGTTCTCTTTTAAACCCTGTTATAGTCCTAGCCTTCACAACCCCCTCAGGCAAGGAGTTCCACAAGTTGACTGTGCGCTGCGTGAAGAAGAACTTCCTTTTATTTGTTTTAAACCTGCTGCCCATTAATTTCATTTGGTGGCCTCTAGTTCTTGTATTATGGAAACAAGTAAATAACTTTTCCTTATTTACTTTCTCTACATCACTCATGATTTTATATACCTCTATCATGTCCCCCCTTAGTCTCCTCTTTTCCAAGCTGAAAAGTCCTAGTCTCTTTAAGCTTTCCTCATATGAGACCCGTTCCAAAGCCCTAATCATTTTAGTTGCCCTTCTCTGAACCTTTTCTAATGCCAGTATATCTTTTTTGAGATGAGGAGACCACATCTGTACGCAGTATTCAAGATGTGGGCGTACCATGGATTTATATAAGGGCAATAAGATACTCTATGTCTTATTTTCTATCCCCTTTTTAATGATTCCTAACATCCTGTTTGCCTTTTTGATGGCCGCTGCACACTGCGTGGATGTCTTCAGAGAACTATTCACGATGACTCCAAGATCTTTTTCCTGAATCATTGTAGCTAAATTAGCCTCCATCATATTGTATGTATAGTTGGGGTTATTTTTTCCAATGTGCATTACTTTACATTTAACCACATTAAATTTCATTTGCCATTTTGTTGCCCAATCACTTAGTTTTGTGAGATCTTTTTGAAGTTCTTCACAATCTGCAGTTTAATATAGTCTGCAAACTTTGCCACCTCATTTTTTACCCCTTTCTCCAGATCATTTATGAATAAGTTTAATAGGATTGGTCTTAGGACTGACCTTTGGTGGACACTACTTGTTACCCCTCTCCATTCTGAGAATTTATCATTTATTCCTACCCTTTGTTCCCTGTCTTTTAACCAGTTCTCAATTCATGAAAGGATCTTCCCTCTTATCCCATGACAACTTAATTTACGTAAGAGCCTTTGGTGAGGGACCTTGTCAAAGGCTTTATGGAAATCTAAGTACACTATGTCCACAGGATCCCCCTTGTCCACATGTTTGTTTGACCCCTTCAAAGAACTCTAATAGATTAGTAAGACACGATTTCCCTTTACAGAAACCATGTTGACTTTTGCCCAACAATTTATGTTCTTCTATGTGTCTGACAATTTTATTCTTTACTGTTGTTTCAACTAATTTGCCCAGTACTGACGTTAGACTTACTGGTCTGTAATTGCCGGATCACCTCTAGAGACCTTTTTAAATATTGGCGTTACATTAGCTAACTTCCAGTCATTGGGTACAGAAGGAGCTTACAAACCATAGTTAATAGTTCCGCAACTTCACATTTGAGTTCTTTCAGAAATCTTGGTCCCGGTGACTTGTTACTGTTAAGTTTATCAATTAATTCCAAAATCTCCTCTAGTGACACCTCAATCTGTGACAATTCCTCCGATTTGTCACCTGCAAAAGCCGGCTCAGGTTTGGGAATCTCCCTAACATCCTCAGCCATGAAGACTGAAGCAAAGAATCCATTTAGTTTCTCCGCAATTACTTTATTGTCTTTAAGCGCTCCTTTTGTATCTCGATCATCCAGGGGCCCCACTGGTTGTTTAGCAGGCTTCCTGCTTCTGATGTACTTAAAAAACATTTTGTTATTACCTTTGGAGTTTTTGGCTAGCCGTTCTTCAAACTCCTCTTTGGCTTTTCTTATTACATTTTTACACTTAATTAGGCAGTGTTTATGTTCCTTTCTATTTACCTCACTAGGATTTGACTTCCACTTCTTAAAAGATGCCTTTTTATCGCTCACTGCTTCTTTTACATGGTTGTTAAGCCAGGGTGACTCTTTTAGTTTTTACTGTGTTTTTAAATTTGGGGTAGACATTTAAGCTGGGCCTCTATTATGGTGTCTTTGAAAAGCATCCATGTAGCTTGCAGGGATTTCACTTTAGTCACTGTACCTTTTCATTTCTGTTTAACTAACCCCTCATTTTTACATAGTTCCCCTTTCTGAAATTAAATGCCACAGCGTTGGGCTGCTGAGGTGTTCTTCCCACCACAGGGATGTTAAATGTTATTAAATTATGGTCACTATTTCCAAACGGTCCTGTTATAGGTACCTCTAGGACCAGCTCCTGCACTCCACGCAGGACTAAATTGAGAGTTGCCTCTCCCCTTGTGGGTTCCCGTACCAGTTGCTCCAAGAAGCAGTCATTTAAAGTATCGAGAAATTTTGTCTCTGCATTTCGCCCTGAGGTGACACGTTCCCAGTCAATATGGGGATAATTGAAATCCCCCACTATTATTGGGCTCTTAATTTTGATAGCCTCTCTAATTTCCCTTAGCATTTCATCGTCACTATCACTGTCCTGGTCAGGTGGTCAATAATAGATCCCTAATGTTATATTCTTATTAGAGCATGAAATTACTATCCATACAGATTCTATAGAACATGTGAATTCTCTTAAGATTTTTGCTTCATTTGATTCTACATTTTCTTTCACATATATTGCTACTCCCCAGCACGAACAGTTCTGTCCTTCCAATATATTTTGTACTTCTGAATGATTGGGTCCCATTGATTGTCCTCAGTCCACCAGGTTTCTGTGATGCCTATTATATCAATATCCTCCTTTATCACGAGGCACTCTAATTCACTGATCTTATTATTTAGACTCTTTCACCAACTGAGGGCCTGGCACATGTAGTTTTAGAACCTTACCAAAGTACATCATCAGGTGACGTTAGATCAAAAGCACAACTCTCTAAGCCGTCTTTGAATTTGATTACTTTTGAGTAGACCCACACAGGAAACACAAGGATCAGTGAAGCTGCCCACAGGCATAAATTAACGCGAATAGTCTTTGATCTTGTTCTCAGGTTAGTGAGGCGAAATGGTTGGACAAGAGCCAAGTACCTGCAAAAACAGGTAACAGAACAATATTATGGAAAAATAAAATGAATTAGGAAGTTTATATAGTTGTCCCTAAAGTAATAAATAAAATATACATTGCCAAAAGTGAAATCTGCTTTTTAAAAGTCATATAATACTACAAACAGGAGGAAAAAGCACTTTGAATCTGCAGTTTATTCAAGCAGTGCTCTGAACAGTCCACAACTGCAGTTATGAGTCATTAACCTTTGGTTACTACTATGTCATTATCTGATTAAAATATGACTATATAGATAGATCATTGTTGCTACCACTGTTATACAGTTGCAACAAATCTTACACAAAGTGTGTTAAGTAAGGTGTCAATAGAAAAGTTGTGAATTGCTGAATATGATTATGCTATCTGAATGCATGCATGCATGATTGCTCCTGTAGTTAACATCCACAAGGTATTTAGCCTGTACATCTTGAAGGGACTATTGGCCCATCAAAGAACACTTAATTCACAATGGAAGATGCCTATTTACACTTAATGGACTTTTCTGTGAACTTTCTAGCTGGAGGATGGGTAATGGCTTCTGCTATGACTAAGCCATATCATGCATGGACATGTGACTTGCCCATGTGACTCCAAACACCATCTTGTTACCTGTAATTTTCCACAGTGAGAACAATGGGATTCCTTCCATATGGCAGAAGCTATAAAAGGTCCTGGGAACAGCTCCGTTTTGCCTCTTTCCTGCTCAAACCTCTGAACTATGGATTTATACTAATGGGAGCATTCTAACCAAGGGACTGAGGACCTTCCAATCATTTGGAAACAACCAGAGACTTAACAAGCCAGCAGTTTATTCCATCATTGCTACAAGCCTGATCCGAGAACGTTGCAATTATTCCATGTATTTGATTCCTTTAACCAATTTTAATTCTCACCTTTCTTTCTTTTATAAATAAACCTTTAGATTTTAGATACTAAAGGATTGGGAACAGTGTGATTATTGGATAAGATCTGACTTATATATTGCCCTGGGTTTGTGGCTGGTCCTTTGGGATCAGAAGAACCCTTTTGTTTGATGAAATTGTTTTTAAATAACCACTCATCAGTAAGTCTAGTGTTTTTTGTGGTGATATAAGGACTGGAATGTCTAAAGGAGACAGTTTTTCTCACTTCTTATTAGCCAGTGTGGTGAAACAGAAGTTTTCTTTTGTTGCGGGTTTGGTATATTTTATGGGAGAATAGCCACCAGTTTTGGGGTGTGTCCAGGGCCGCCCAGAGGATTCCGGGGGCCCGGGGTCTTCGGCGGCGGGGGGCCCTTCTGTTCCAGGACCCGCCGCCAAAGTGCCCCGAAGACCGGCGAAGCGGGACCCGCCGCCGAAGCGCAGCCCGGTCTTCGGCGGTAATTCGGTGGCGGGGGGGGGGTCCCCGCCGCGGGCCTTCGGGGCACTTCGGCGGCGGGTCCCGGAACAGAAGGGGCCCCCCGCCGCCGAAGACCAGGCTGCGCTTCGACGGCGGCGGGTCCCGCTTCTCTCCCCCCCCCACGCCTGGCCCCGGCCACCGCTTCTCTCCCCCCCCCCCACGCCTGGCCCCGGCCGCCCCCCCGCCGCTTCTCTCCCCCCCCCCGCCTGGCCCCGGCCGCCGCTTCTCTCCCCCCCACCCCCGCCTGGCCCCGGCCGCCGCTTCTCTCCCCCCCACCCCCGCCTGGCCCCGGCCGCCGCTTCTCCCCCCCCACCTGGCCCCGGCCCCGGCCTCGGCCTCTTACCGAGCGCGTCTCCGGCGGGGCCTGAGCTCCGTCCCGCTCAGAGCCGCGTGGTGAGGGGGCGGGGCTGTGAGCTCCACGCCGAGCGGAGGCAGCTGCCCCGCCCCCTCCCCACGGCGCTCTGAGCGGGGCGGGGCTCAGGCCCCGTTGGAGCTCCCAGCCCCGCCCCCTCACCACGCGGCTCGGATCGGGGCGGGGCTCAGGGGCTTGGCCGGAGTCTCGGTGCTTGATGCGCCGAGGCTCCAGGAGAGGGGCGGAGGCGGGAGCCTCCGCTCTTCTCTTGGGGGCCGCTGCGGAGCCCGGGGCCCGGGGCAAATTGCCCCCTTTGCCCCCCCCTCTGGGCGGCCCTGGGTGTGTCTGCCCTATATCTCAGCAGTTTGTCCTGAACTTGGTATTCTCGGTTGTGACCCACAAAGGCACAGTTACCACTATATCCTTTAACTGCTATGATGGGGGTTTTTAATAAATAATGGTACTGGAAGAAGTCAATTTTAGGACTCATTCCTAAAAGGAGTACACAAAAAGAAGACTTTAGACTGAATTATTTCCTGGAAGGGGATGGGGATATAACAGTGTACCTAAGACTTTCATTTTTCAACATAATTAAAGGCCAATCTGACATATTTGAGTAATAGGATCCCTCAAATCTGCTGTAGTTGCATCTGTAGAATTTAAAAGATTTACTATCACTACTGCCAAAGAAATAGATTCTGAACTGTTCAGCGAGTTCACTAACTCACAAGTAAACCTCCAGCTGTCCACAGTTTACAAATGCTACAATATAAATTCAATTGAAATTTCATGACCTACATATTTTGTAAAGGGAACTTTCATCTGTCAGCTCAAAGTGGATTAAAGTTGTCTCTGCTTGAGCTAAAAACCAGAAGATTAAATGAAGCAATTTATCTGGCAGAGATGTAACATTTAAATGTTTACTCAGGAATGTATAAGATAGACATTTAAGTACATTGCATTTGACATCCTTTTTCATTCCAATTAAGGTCAGAGCTTGAGGGTGATAACATTATTACTAACATCACAGCTAAGTTAACCTGTAAATAATTTCCTGGGGAGCATGGTCCCAGGTATTTTGGAATCTATGCAAGGAAATTCCATTTTGTTGTTGAAAACAATTAAAGTTAAGTTCTACTTTTCTGTCTGCATCTTTTCATACTGTAGTGGCAGAGCCCAAGAAATATGGGGCAGACCATGAATAGGTTCAAAATGCACAGAATACAAATCAGAGTATGGTCTCCAAAGATGGCGTAAAGCTTCCACATACAGTTGCCCTGGAATCTGGTGCTGCTTTCTGCATGTCTTCCTCGTGCTTCATTAGAGAAGCCTGAGAGGTACTGTAATATGTACTGGCTTGTCACAGTCACAAGGGGATGTAAACATAGCTAAGGGTCAGTGTTGCACAATTACATCCCAGCCAATCTACCCTCCTTTTCCTGTTGTGCATGTTGCAGGGAGGGTGTATGGTGTACAAACCTCTATGATGGCTCTGTCATTAGAATCACCCAACAGAATCACCCTTGCACTGACATGATTCTCACTGTGCTGGTCAGAACGTTTTTGCAGCCACAAAATGCCAGCAGTGCAGTGCAAAGCAGCCACACTGTGCCTGAGGATACAGCCCATTGTGTTGTCAGGGACGGCTCCAGGCCCCAGCACGCCAAGCGCGTGCTTGGGGCGGCATGCCATGGGAGGCGCTCTGCCAGTCGCCGGGAGAGCGGCAGGCGGCTCCGGTGGACCTCCCGCAGGCGTCCCCTGTGGATGCTCCACCGAAGCTACAGGACCAGCAGACCCTCCGCAGGCACGTCTGCGGGAGGTCCACTGGAGCCGCGGGACCGGCGACTGGCAGATCGTCCCCCGCGGCGTGCCGCCGTGCTTGGGGCGGCAAAATGGCTAAAGCCGCCCGTGTGTTGTCAATTAAAAAAGTTGGGTTTGGTATAATTCCTTAGAGTTCCCATTTCTAGTTGAGATCAGCTGTGTTACAGAGGTGGTATCTTTGCTCTAAGTCAGGAAAAGGGAACCTCTGGTTTCCTTACCCTTTACCAACTGACTTCTCAAATAGAACTAATGATGGCATCGAAGGAGGCTGTATTTGCCACTAGTGGCTGCAGAGTAGTGCTTTAGGGCAACTGGCTAGACGGGAAGATGATGAAGGCAATGAGGTAGTCTCAGAGCTCCCTGAGTGCCTTGCAAAAACAGCAAGTAATTAAAATATTGGATTTCAAACCTAAGAAATGTGCTGGACAGTGCTCCCAAACGGTACCAGAGCTCTGCATTTAACATGCAAGGGTAGATTCTCGCCTGCACTGGAGCACTCATCTGAGGGAGGAGGAGGGCATCAGGGAGCTCCTTCATCCTGAGCCCAATCCCAGCCCTGATGAGACTTAGAGCAGCAGCCAGCCTGATCTAAGATCCATCACTAGTTTAAGGTCCTTTAATGAAACTTCTGGCAGTGGAGAATGGTGGCAGAGCTCCACCACTCTCTCCCCCCAACACATCCTCTATGCCAGGAAGAGGGGAGGCAGTACAGATGTGCCAGCAGAGTTCTCTTTACCAGGGGAATGCTCTGTTGGGCATTATGGCAGTTTTGCCACTGAAGTGGTGCACAGGGTGTATAACCCAGAAAGAAAATCTGTTCCTATTTCTTAAGCCAATACCAAACAGTAGAGCTAGTTGAAAAACACTGAATTTTAAAGTTTACCAAAAGAAAAAAAGCAGGCACTTAAAAAAATTGTGAAAACAATCTCTACCAGCCCAGCTCTACCAAACAGTTCAACAATATGACTCTTCTTTGTCCAGATACCCCATTCCCATTTTCTACTTGAATGGATTCTAAACTGGGAAAGACTTTTTAGATAGACACAGTGAACTGTAGGCCTGATTCAATTCACATTGAATTGGAGTTGTATTGGCCGCTACTTCTTTAAGAAGACTGAAATAGGGGATTCATAATCACAGCAGCCTTCTGAAAATTGGGAATTCAGTATTTGCTAGCTGCTACAAAAACCTCTGTATCAAGAAGCAAAACAATTCTTAGAAATAATTTTCTAAGTTAGTAAATCACAGGGTTTTTTTCACTCTGCAAAATTCCACCCTAATGATTTGAAGTCATATTATTTAAGACGCCTACTAGAGTAAGACACTTAAAAGAGCAAAAATAAAAGTGACAATTGGTGAAAGGCTGATAGAGTTTTTATTAGTAGTAACTGATTTTTAGTGTTCATGGAATGGACAGGATTGACAGTCCTTCAGACTGAGGTACACCAGGCAAGTATGGTATCAGCGATAAGGCTGAAAGCTTTCACATACTGCCAAACAGATATGCGTCCTCCTTTTTCTACAGCAATGGACTCCAACCTTTTTAAGCACAAGATCACTTTGTGAATTTAAGTGCAACCCAGGATCTGCCCTGCCCCTTCCCTGAGGCCCCACCCATTCAGTCCATCCCCCCATCCCTCCGTTGCTCGCTCTCCCCCATCCTCACTCACTTTAACTGGGCTGGGGCAGGGGTTTGGGGTGTGGGAGGGGGTGCAGGCTCTGGGCTGGGGCCAAGTGATTTGGAGTGTGGGAGGGGGCTCCGGGCTGAGCCTGGGGCAGCGGGTTGGGGTGCAGGCGGCGGTGAGGGATGTGAGCTCTGAGAGGAAGTTTGGGTGCAGGAGAGGGCTCCGGCCTGGGGCAGGGGGTTGGGGTGCAGGAGGGGCTTGGAGTGCGGGCTCTGGGAGGGGGCTCAGGGCAGAGGGTTAGGGTGTGGGAGGGTAGGGGAGCAGATTCCCTCCAGGAAGTGCTTACCTTGGGCAGTGCAGCAGGGCTAAGGCAGGCTCCCTGCATGCTCTGGCCCCATGCCACTCCCTGCGCTATCTGCGGCACGTTCCTGTGCTGCGGCCCCAGAGAGTGGGGAGGAGGCAAGTGGCTTCATGCACAGCCCATCCCTGCAGGCACTGCCCCCACAGCTCCTATTGGCTGCAGTTCCTGATTCCTGGCCAATGGGAGCTGCGGGGGAAGTGCTTGCAGGCAGAAGCCGCGTGTCCCCGGTATCCCCCTTGCAGGAATGTGCCAGCTGCTTTCAGGAGTGGCACGGGGCCAGGGCAGGAGCCTGCCTTAGCCCTACTGCACTGCCGGAGTTTTAGCGGCTGGAGATTGCAATCGACCAGCAGAGACTCCGTGATTGACCTGTTGATCTCGATCTACTGGTTGCTGACCACTGCTTACAACTACTGTAGTAATTTTAAACTGGGAAACTACAGCGGAAACACAACTACTTTATGCAATAAACATTCTTTATCATAAAACTAGTATCTCTGACATGTCATTTCACAAGGAAAATGTCATATAGATATTGTATATTCAGTTAACTACAATTACTACAAATAAAGGACCAGATTATCCTCTCAATGGAGTTATTCCTGATTTACATGAATACATATAACAGCAGAATTTTGCCAGTAAACAAATATATCAAGCCACATATATGTATGACTTTAACAGCAGTCTCTGCAAACTGAGCACAAAATTCTGCTTTCACTTGTACTGGGGCAAATCTAAAGTAATTCTACTAAAGTCAAGTGAGTTACTGCAGATCTTCACCAGTATAACTGCGAGCACGGCTGAGTTAAACAACTATCAGATGAAGTATCGATCATGTTGAAACTTTGAGGTTAAGTAGACAATGGAATAACCTGATATGTGAATTCATGGAATCTAATAGTGTAGATGCTATAAAAACCTAAGATTACTAGCATTGCCTCCCACTATCACTCAATAATACAGGTTGATGGACTAAATGAGCTGAAATGCTCCTGTCCAAACTTAACTATAAATGATTTGAAACTGTGGTTAACCATGTAGTAACAGCTTTCCTATACTAGGCACTCATACACTATAGTGATAGGTCCAGGAAAGTACACAGAGAGGTAACTCATCTTTACATTTTATGTGAACTAGATATAAAAATATCTTAAGCCTTCATAGAGTCATAGTTTCATAAAGTTTAAGACCACAAGGTACCATGAGATCATGTAGCTTGATCACCTGCATATCAGATACCATTACATTTCATCCAGATACCCTTATATTGAGCCAATGACTTCAGCATTTCAAATCCTCAGGAATTTAATCTCTTGTGTGCCACTGGGAGAGAACAGAAGAGGCTGAGGTGCCACCAATGTTAGAGGACCCTGCAATGGCAGGGAATTGGTTGGTGAGATGATCCTAGCAAGCAAACCATGTCCCATGCTGCAGAGGAAGGAGAAAATCTCTCAAGATGCACCCCACTTGGCAATCAGTTTGACCCTGAGCATTTGAGCTGAGCACCCCAGCCAGCCATCTAGAAAGTGGCTTCTCTGTACCACCTCAGAACACTGATCCATCCTATAAACAGTATATCGTTTACTTTACTTCAGAGCAATGAAGATTCATGTTTCAGCTGACTGATTTCCTTTTCAGTCATGCCTATGGCTATAAAATCCATTCTTTCATTTTTCAAGTCGTGTAACAAACCAAGCTCTTTTTCACTGGAATCTGACAGAATATGACATATAACAAAAAAATATGGCGTTTGTTTTCCCCATGATTACTATTAATCATGGTCTCGCAATCACAATGCTGGAGACAGAAATAACAGGCTGTTTGACTGATCTGGATATGAGAGGAGACAGGTTATCCACCAAGGATTGTTTGAAATGCTCCACATTTATAATGCAGCTGGCACTGACTTGCCCTAATTTGTGTAGATCTATCGGTACTAATCTAATCTATTGGCTCACAGAATCAGATTCTGATATCACTGATATCAGTCACATTAGTGCAAATTGGGACTAACTATTTTACCTATTGATACGATGCTTATAACCTTGGAATTACTCTGGATTTATACCACTGTAATTGAGATTGGCATTTGGCCCATTCTCTGTACACAAATACAGCGTCCTATTTACTCATTTTTATTTAAATTTGCTTTCATTATTCCAAGTATTTTTGTGTGGCAGCAACTAAGCTGCTTTCACACAAAAATATGGCCAAAATAACTGTCTTTTTCATAGACGCTGCAAAGGCATTTCTAGAATCTGGCATAAACAAGGTATGATTGACAGTATGAAAAATCTCGGAATAGTTGCAAATCAGAGCAAGTCAGTGTAGAATTTAAATATATCGAGGAGTTTAACATATGGGGGAAAAGAGTAAAGTGCTGCTTTCCCTCTTCTGCTGACTTGCATAATAACAGTACTAATAATACTAATACTTATATAGTGCTTTTCATTAGAAGATCTCAGTGCTCCTCCTCAGCTCCTGCTTCTCTTTGGCTGGAGTGGAAAGAACTCCCCCTCCCTGCTTCAATCTACTTCAAGCGCTGAATATACGACTACAAAAAGACCAGTAATATTCTCTTTTCTTCACAGTATTTCACATAGAACTGTACAGCATAATTTACCACAGC
This sequence comes from Mauremys mutica, assembly GCF_020497125.1. Classification (NCBI taxonomy): domain Eukaryota; kingdom Metazoa; phylum Chordata; order Testudines; family Geoemydidae; genus Mauremys; species Mauremys mutica. Next base: position 76,521,394 of record NC_059074.1, read on the forward strand.
TGCCATCAGTCATAGGATCTCAGTGGTGTCTAGATCAAAGCAGTGCTATCAAGTAGTCAGTATTTGAATTTATTTGTATTTGCGATCATATATTTCATAAGTTTGTTAAGTGCCTGAGGGTCATTAACGGGGCTGAAACAAGGCGAGACCTGTCATATAATGGAGTAGTGCTTCCCACTTCATAGCCAAGGTTGGAAATAACTTTCTGTCATGTCTGGTTTTCTGACTTCTGCGTTGCTCAAATTTTCCCCGAAGAAGCCAGACCCCCTTGATATTTTATGTGCTGCCTCTAAACCCTGGGTAGAATTTTTCTGGGAAGTTTGTAAAAAATCAGATAAGGAGTTGTGAAGATATGGGAATTTCAAAAAGTGCCCATTTCCTTTTTTGGAAAAGGTTTCTGTAATTTAATGACAGTATATTCAAAATGTATCTATCCTGAAATGTATCTGTACTATAAAGTGTATCAAGATTGTGTAACTTTTTGGGGCCCATTGTATCTGCAAAATAATTTGGCCAACAAACTCCAGATTTGTTTTATTTTGCAAGCTTTGTTGAAGAGAGGAGCAATTTAGTGTTTTCTTGGGACCTTTTCTCCCAAGCACCATTTAATGGCATGCTTAGTACAGACCACCATTTAATGTTCACCAGCATTCATACTTTCCTCTTTCCACAAACTACTGTAAAACCATCAAGATCACCTATTTTAATATTTCTAAGATATCACCCTCCAGCTATCCTTCAAAACACTCAAGATATATAGCACATGCTTCATTCTATTTCCTTCATATTTTCCTGTACTCTGTCAATGACAACCTTTAGTTTTTAACTCTTTGGGTCATGTTACCTATCAGCTCTGTGTTCTTGGGGAACCAGGGCTCAGTACTCAGCCTGACTCACAAAAGACCTTCCTCCCCCACCGCCCCTCATCACAGCGTCTGCTTGAACCAAAGCTGGTCAGAAGAAAGATGTACAAAAAGCAATGAAAAGGCAGTGGGAGACACACCTAAACCCCTCCAGACAAGGGTGACAGGATTAAGGAAACTCCCCTAGCCTCATTTGCATCAAAGATAGGACAGGGAGGCATCTCCATGAGCATACAGAATGGAGAACAGAGATTCCAAGGCAAGAACCACACTGAACTCTGGGACTAGAAAAGCAGGGAAGCACTGCTCCAGATGTTAATGAACCCACACCTGCACACACCCACCTCAGTAGTTATCAGACCAAATCTAGCACTAAATCCTTTATTGGTATCCAAAATACTGAAGCTGCCTAATTGCATTGTGAGCTCCCTGGAAGGAACACCGCCCATAGCCAGGAATGATCAGTTCCTATTGTCCAGCCTGAACAAAACAACTTTGGTATACTCCCTTGAGCCATCAGTTTACCCATAAACAAATCTAGTATTCTCCCTTGAACCATTGTTGTTTCCCTACAAAACCCCTACCCACGCTCAAGTAAGGGTTCTGATGCCTGGATCCAACATCTGCATCAGTTCCACTGGGACTTCATCTTCTCCTGACTGATTGTGCTGGGGGCTCTGCCTGTCTCCAGCACTCCAGACCCTCAGCTACCAACACCATCTGGGATTCCCGATCAATTCAAGCTTCATGGAGTGGTGAGAATCTCTCTCTCTCTCTCTAGGTATAGCCTTCTGACCCTGACTTGTGTGATTGGTTACAGTTTTCTAAACCTGACTTTTGTAATCAAATTTAAAGTTAGATTTAATATTATAACTGTTTTGTTTGTTTGGCTTACCTATGGTTATTACCTGGCAATAAATAACTTTAATGGGTAAGCTGGTTGGTTTTTCTCTCTCTCTCTCTCTGCAGCAATGCTCCTTGTACCTAAGCTAAAGAGCTCTGCAGCGCCCCAAAATCCTGTGGGGTTTGCTCATCAAGTGGGTTACTACTTGCTGAACCTGGGGCATATGAGGGTGGCAGCTTGGAAGTGCTGCTTGACCCAGCCTGCTCAGGCATACTCTATTCCAGTGCGGTGCCCATGGCATATGGGGCTGACAGCTTGGAAGTGCTGTTCGACCCAGCCTGCTGAGTCCAAGGGCATATGAGGGTGACAGCTTGGAAGTGCTGCTCGATCCAGCCTATGGAGTCCAAGACATATAAGGGGTCAGCTTGGGAGTGCTGATTAACCCGGTCCTCTCAGACGCACTCTGTTAATGTGTGTGTGTGTGTGTCTGTCTGTCTGATTCTGGGGCTGGAAGAACCCAGCCCTGGGGAACCTAGGTCCTGCAGGATAGCTCCACTGGGAGGGAATTCGAAGAAGTGAGAAGTAGAGCTCCATATGAGAACACGAGTGACACAAACAGTACATTGATAGAATTATGGAGCCCCCCCCCCCGCCCAGAAGAGTAACCCTAAGAAATGTGCATACCCCAAAGTAATGGGCAAATCTGGTTACAAATTGGTGGAGGAACACGGGCATCATGTGACCCTAATGATGTGGCCCTTGTTGAGTAGTTGCTGCAGAGCGGAGTGGGGAAACTGAGGCATGGAGCTGCACAAACTATCTCTTCCTTTTTCAGACTAAGCTCCTTTAGTGAGGTCCCTCTTTCATAGAATATCTGGTGACATTTCAGTTAAGAATCATGCTTAGAATAACTATAGGACCATGCAATAAGTTGTTAAGAGTTGTGTCTTAAAAGTAAAAATTTTAGAGCAATACTGTGACTGCATGAAAGGGCTTTTGGTAGAGCCCATTAGTGAGATAAGGGAAGTAGAGATTGCTGAAAAAAAAACAACCCTTGTCTGCTCACTTGAGACAGGAGAAAAGCAACAGGTTAGAGAGATGGGTAATGAAGAAGGGGAAATGCCCCTGGGAAATGGAGTGCTTTAAGGGTGAGAATCCCCGGTTGAAGTGAGTCTGAGCTTTGAATAATATTTCACAACATGGGGTAGTGCAAAGGATGTGGCTGTTGCATAGGCATAATTTTATGCATGTCTGGAGATGGTTGAAATGGTAAAGGGAAGGCATGAACTGGAGCTGGAGAAAAAGCAGTTACAACAGCATTTGAACAAATGTGAGACAGACGTGTGTGAATTTATAGCAGAAAAGCTTAAAATGGTGACCCTACTTAGAAATATGCAAGAGGAGAGGGACAAGGCCAGCAGGAATGCAGAACAGTATAGGAAAGAGTTAACACACACAACAATTTTGTTAGAAGAAGTGAGAGCAGCAACTTGCTTCCTTGTAGATGAGAATAAGGCAGCCAAGGCAGCAGCAGGCCATCAGAAATGTGAGGCAGAGATCAGTAAATTGCATACCCACCTTAGCGCCCATAAGGGAGTGGTAGCGGCTGTAAGGCTGAGAGAGGATTGCGATTTGGCGCCCCCTGGGAAAATAGAGATACCCCCTCATGCTGACCCCAAAACCCCATTCAACCCCGATTGGCCACACATGCATAATATTGCTCCTGTTTCCACAAGGGAAGTTAAACACATAGTTGCAAGAGCCGATCTTCCCACAATGGAGCTGGTCACGGATGTAGTAAGATGATCTCCTAGTCAGGCCAAGGCTATTGCACAGAGGGTGGGGCCATTGAACCGTGACACTGCTGTGGCATGGCTGGCTTGCATTTGCCTCTGTTGATGGCATGGACTTAACCTAATTGGCTCAGTTATGCACCTCTCCTTGTGATACAGATGCTCTGGACATAGCCATAGGTTCTTGGGAGCAGACTGCTGCTGGACCCCGGGAATGGATAAGTGCTCTCAAAATATTACTGCCTGCTTCTTCCCTCAAGAAACTAGATATAATGGAAGAGCAGAAACCAGGAGAGGCCCCCAAAGCTTACCTAATTCCAAAGAAGGTGCTGGCAGCGCTCTCTGATTCATTACCCCAGACAGAAGAGAATGGGAATATCACTTCCCATTATCAGGGCCATGAGTTAGTACAGAACACTTATGCAGGACTAAATTCTCAGACAAAAATGACCATGTGGGCTGTGGATGTAGAATACCTAACCTGGAATGAACTAGTGGCAAAAATCAAAGAAGCAGGGGATTTGTTGCGAGAGACTGGTGTCTTAAAAAGACAAATCAGCAAAAAGACTACCTCAGAGCCCATACAGGCTATCACATTTGCGAATAATGGTTCTCACTCTGTCAGTTGCCCTCACAATTATAATTCCCCTACCCCCCCCCCAACCCTGGGCAGCATCGACCCAATGAGACCCTTAGGAACATGATTTGGAAGCAGCTGGTGAACTTAGGGAGGATATTGGAAAATATGATCACCAGCCCCTCAGCATCTTGATTAATGCTTTGTCTCAGGTCATGCAGAGAACAGCGTTAATGCAGGGAGGCCCCCCTCAGCCCACTGCCCAGTACGGAGTGTGTTCCCCATGCCCACTTCCTGTCAAAGCCAGATCCCTGCCCCCTCTTCTGAGTGGAGGCTCTTGAGGGAGTCGGCCGATCAGTAGGGGTGCCCGGTTCCCCACGGGCCTCCCCAGCTGATAGCACGACTTCAGTGTGATGTATGTGGGAGAGCCACTGTGAAGGCTACAGTGGGGAACCCAGGGATGTTAGCCCAATTGTTGGTGGACACCGGAGCAGCAGTAAACATTCTAAATCCCGGGTGGATCTCTGGAGGGAGACCCACCGCTAAACAGGTTCAGCTCAGTGGGTATGGCGGAGAAATCCAGGATGTCTGGCAGGATGTTCCCTTGCAAATTGACAGACTACAGGGACAGTAGAATGCTGTGCTCATGAGGGAAATGAGAAGGGAATCCTAGGTGTTTCTTTCCTCCGAACATTTCAGCTAACTGTGGATCTAGCTAACGGTGTGTTATGGAAGTTAGAAGGGGGGGCCTGCAGAGATCTCTGCTGTGCATTGTTGTGCTGCTATAAAGGCACCCACAGCCACCTTAATCTCCATTAGTGATCCATGGGTACAAGAATTTTCCACAGTATGGACTAAAAATGAGGCAGACTGTGGAAAACTAGATGCTGAAGTTTAGATTGAGGGAAAAGATCCGCCTCCTCAAAGGCAATATAAGTACCCAGCTGCAGCAGAGGAGGGCATTAAAAATACTATAGACTGCCGCTAGGAACAAAGAGTGCTTGTGCCTATGCAAAGTATCTGCAATTCATCAGTATGACCAGTCCTTAAGGCAGACAGTGTCACTTACAGAATGACAATAGACTTCCTTGCAGCAGCCCATGTAGGAGCTGAATACAATGAAATCGTAGCAGCTGGCTCAAAACGGTTCTCTGTGATCGATTTGGCTAATGCTTTCATGGCTATATCCCTCCATCCTTCATGTTGGTATAAGTTTGCTTTTACCTATAGGGGATGACAATATGCCACCAGCCAGACTTCCATTCTTCCCCTAGTATTTGTCATGCCCATGTCACTAAAATGCGGAACCATTTGCGCCCTGACCACCACTCACTCATAATTTCATACATGAATGACATCCTAATACACACCCCCACTTCGGAAATGAACAGGGAAATCACCAGGAAGGTGTTGACTGTAGTGCAGGAAACCCAATTTAAGGTAAATAGAGAAAAGGCTCAGTTAGTAGAGCAACAAGTGAAATACCAGGGGCTGTGTCTTGGGGAGGATGGCCGGATTCCCAATCAACAAAGGGTAGAAACTATAGGAAAGCTACCTGCTTCCACTGACACGCACTCCCTACAAGCTCTCTAGGGAACTTTTAATTTCTCCAGAAAGTTAATTGAAATGTTCTCTGACAAAGCCAAGCCTCTGTATCAATTATTTAAAAAAACAACACAGGATTTGGAAATGGGGACCAGACAAACAGACTGCCCTGGCCACCTTGAAACAAGGTTTGGCTATTGCTTCTGCCCTGGCTTATCCTGACCTTACCCTGCCCTTTGTGATCCAATTGACCTCTGCAGAAACAAGCATCGGAGCTACTCTCAACCAAAGGCAATGCGACAAGCTCAGAGTCATTGCATATGCCTCCAGGCTCCTGGATCAAACAGAGCAAGGCTTTAGCCCCGGTGAAAAGGAGTGTCTTCTCCTTTTCCATTGGTCTGGAACCTCACTCATTGGGAATTTATTATTAGAGGGTCGAAGGTCACTGTTCAGATGGTGCATTCCACACTCAAGTACATCATATCGGGAAAATACAGGACGTCCAGGTCTCTAACCCCTGCATTGCTCAATGGATCCTCACCTTAGTAAACTGAGGAATTAAGTTTAAAAAAGAACAAGCCATTTCACCAGACCTGTATGGGCTAATTATAGAAGGAGAGGAGCATACCTGCCCCCTCCCACTGGTAAAACACCTTGAATGGCCAGTCAAGGGAGGCACGAGGCTTGCAGATGCTAAACAGAAGGGGTTTACAGATGACTCAAGTTTCTACCATATGGGTCATCCCCAAACAGGGTATGGAGCCATCTGCATAAATGACAGAGAGATGGTCCAAGGACTAGCTCACCCCCATTCTGCCCAAGCAGCTGAGGTGGATGCAGTTAGAGCTGTTCTAGGTTATGAATCCCGGGACACTTCTGTTACTATTTACACTGACTGGACAGCCAGAGCAATCATTGTGTGGCTCCCCCTTTGGCTGAATAGAGAAATGATAGCCGCAGATGGGCGCTTCATTTCTCATTCAGACAAATGGAGACAAACAGCAAATCTGATCAAGGAAAGAACTGGAGACACCTGGGTGACTCACACAAAAGGGCATCAGAAAAATCACTCAGAAGAAGCACACTAGAACAGAGCTGATGCCTTAGCCAAAGCTGCTGCTACTAGTAACCACACTAGAGACACAGACCAGGTAGAACAAATAGAGGCAGTAACTACCAGGGGAAAAACTTTAGGCAAAGGAATAGATACCTTGGACTTAAGTATCCTTCAAGATGGGGATACAGACATCTGGTCCTTAGCCAAGACAGGGAGAGATCCCACAGAAAAATATAGGATTGAGAAGGTTGGAGATGTCTTGACCAGTGGATGCAGGTTGTCAAAGGCACTGGATAGTCCCCAGCCGGGTACGGGAGGACTTGATTCAATTTGTGCATCAGCAAGGGCATAGAGGAAAACAGGGTATTTTAAATAGGGTTAAAGATACAGGGTGGTGGCCAGGCATGAAAGCAGATATAGATCAGTGGTGTCATAATTGTCTGCAGTGCACCATGGTTAATGCTGATCACCAGGTTAAAAAAAATGCATGGGGACACCAAAGAATAGAGGGTCCATGGTCCTGGATTCAGATAGATTACACAAACTGTGTAGTGGGGCAGCTGCCCCACTCTGGCATGGAAGGGGTTAAAGCAAGCCAGAGAGGCTGCACAGAGTCCCCACCAATCCTGAAAGGGCTTATTGGGAGCCAATCAAATGGAGGCTTGAAAGCAGCCAATCAGGGCCAGACTGGGCCTTATAAGAAGGCTTCAGGGGAGCAAGGAAGGCAGTGTCTCCTTGGAGGGCAAAGAGAGAAGAACCTAAGACAGGACAGGACAGGACAGGACAGGGCAGGGCAGGGCAGGGTCTGCAGAGACTGGGAGAGCTCTAGGCTGATGGCTGCCAGACTGGGACCCTGACACATAGGGGTAGAGAAGGTGCTGGGGCTATGGAGAAGTGGCCCAGGGAAGGAAGCAGTGGAAGAGAGTTGGAAGAGGGCAGTAAGTGGCTGCTGCTAGAGGGTTCCTGGGACGGGGCCCAGAGTAGTGGGTGGGCCGGGCCCCTCCACTTGCCAGTGATGAGAGTGGCTAAGCCAGACTGCAGTTTGCCCTTGGAGAAAGGGGTTACACTGAGGACTGCAGTGAGCCACTGAGGCGAGTGATAGAACCCGAAGCTGCCGGTCCCCCGGAAGGTGGGGAGAGCCAGCAGAGTGGGCACAGCCGGAAGGCAATGTCCAGAAGCGCATGCCATGGTCTGGGAGTGACGTGCGTCCAACTGTGAGGATGGTGGAGACTGACAGTAATGGTGAGAGAAACACCACTATCGATGGCACACTGCTGAAAGAGCTAATTCCCTAACCAACCAGCAGGAGGCGCTGCTGTGGTGAGTCTGCACCCTGTTACAGGCCCTTTACCCACCAGCAGTAGAGGAAATAAATACTGCCTGGTAATAGTAGATCCCTTTTCCAAATGGGTGGAAGCCATTCCTACTAAAACCAACACTGCCTTGGTCACAGCTAAGCCGCTCTTTAACATATGTAGTTTTCTCAAGAATGGACATTTAGAGTAATTGATTCATCCCATCAACGGGGGGAATTGTTACCTATCAGCTCTGTGTTCTTGGGGAACCAGGGCACAGTATCCAGCCTGTCTGACTCACTTCCCACCACCTGAGAACCCCAATTAATTCAAGCATTACAGAGTGGTGAGAACCTAACTCTCTCTCTCTCTAGGTACAGCCTTCTGACCCTGACTTGTGTGACCAGTTATAGTTTTCTAAACCTGACTTGTGTGATCAAATTTCAGTTAGATTTAATATTATAACTGTTTTGTTTGTTTGGCTCCCCTTGTATGGTTACTACCTGGCAATAAATAACTTGCATGGTTAAGCTGGTTGTTTCTCTGTGTGTGTCTCTCTCTGTGTCTCTGTGTGTGTGTCTGCAGCAACACTCCTTGTACCTAAGCTAAAGGTCTCTGCAGTGCCCCAAAATCCTGTGGGGTTTGCTCATCAAGTGGGGTTTGCTCATCAAGCGGGACGGCGGCAGGCGGCTGCGGTGGACCTCCCGCAGGCATGCCTGCGGAGGGTCCGCTGGTCCCGCGGCTTGGGTGGACCTCCCGCAGACGTGCCTGCGGATGCTCCCCCGAAGCTGCGGGACCTGCGGACCCTCCACAGGCACGTCTGCAGGAGGTCCACCCAAGCCGTGGGACCGGCGACTGCCAGAGCGCTCCCCGCAGCGTGCCGCCCTGCTTGGGGCGGCCCAATTCCTAGAGCCGCCCCTGAACATGAATGTGGGGATAGGGACGTGCTGAACCTAGGGCATATCGGGGTGACAGCTTGGAAGTGCTGTTCGACCCAGCCTGCTGGATCCAGGACATTTAAGGGCTCAGCTTGGGAGTGCTGATTAACCCAGTCCTCTCAGACGGACTCTGTTAATGTGTGTGTGTGTATGTGTGTCAGTCTGATTCTGGGGCTGGAAGGACCCAGCCCCGGGGAACGTAGGTCCTGCAGAATAGCTCCGTTGGGAGGGAACTTGCAGCAGGGAGAAGTAGAGCTCCATATGAGAATACAAGTCACACAAGCAGTACATTGATAGAATTACAGAACCCATCCCTCCAAGAAGAGTAACCCCAATAAATGAGCGTATCTCAAAGTAATGGGAAAATCTGGTAACAGTCAGTCTTATTTGTTTACACATTTTACCAATTTCACAGTGTGATGTATAAGCTGGGGACGCACCAGTTGGAAGTAACGGAGGAGGAGAAGGACCTAGGAGTCCTGGTTGATCGTAGGATGACTATGAGTAAGCAATGTGATGTGGCCGTTAAAAAAGCTAATGCGGTCTTGGGATGCATTAGGCGAGGTATTTCTAGTAGAGATAAGGAGGTGCTATTCCCATTATATAAGGCGTTGGTAAGACCTCATTTGGAGTATTGTGTGCAGTTTTGGTCTCCCATGTTTAAGAAGGATGTATTCAAACTGGAACGAGTACAAAGAAGGGCCACTAGAATGATCCGAGGAATGGAAGGCCTGTCGTATGAAAGGAGACTTGAGGAGCTCGGTTTGTTTTCCTTAACCAAAAGAAGGACAAGAGGAGATATGATTGCACTCTTTAAATATATCAGAGGGATAAATACCAGGGAAGGAGAGGAATTATTTCAGCTCAGTGCTAATGTGGACACGAGGACAAACGGATATAAATTGTCAGTTAGGAAATTTAGGCTTGAAATTAGACAAAGGTTTCTAACCATCAGAGGACTGCAATTCTGGAACAGCCTACCGAGGGAAACAGTGGGGGCGAAGGACCTCCATGACTTTAAGATTAAGCTGGATAAGTTTATGGAGGGGATGGTGTGATAGGATAACGGGTTTAGTCAATAGGTCAATAACGTGCCACACTGGTAATTAGTACAAAGGGTCAATGTTGGGATATTGTTAGCCCTTTCCAGAGGGTCTGGCTGGAGAGTCTTGCCCGCATGCTCGGGGTTCAGCTGATTGCCATATTTTGGGTCGGGAAGGAATTTTCCTCCAGGGTAGATTGGCAGTGGCCCTGGAGGTTTTTCGCCTTCCTCCGAAGCATGGGGCAGGGGTCGCTTGCTGGTGGATTATCTGCTACTTGAAGTCTCTAAATCATGATATGGAGCATTCAACAGCAGAGTCAAGGGAGAGAATTAGTTCAGGAGTGGGTGGATCGGCTTATGTGGCCTGCATCTTGCAGGAGGTCAGACTAGATAATCATAATGGTCCCTTCTGATCTTGAATTCTATGATTCTATGATTCTATGTACATCTGTAGTGCTAGATAATGATGATATAATCATAATAAATGAGTTTTGAAAGTGATTCCTGTTTATGAAAATACATTATTTCTATTCTTTTTATTAGTCATCTATTTTTTTATAGCACACATGCTCCAGTCTAAATTTTTGGAAACATCTGCAGTATATTCTGAGATGGAGAGCATCATTGCGCCACAGACTGAATTAATGCAACAGTCTTTGATTTGTAAATGCCTATGAATCTTTTACTTCTAAGGTGGCTTTAAATTAGAAAAGACGATAATGTGCAGGTGCATCTATAGTAAACTTGCAGATCGTTACTCTGTAATTTTCTTTAACCAATGAAACTATTGTTTGGAAGAAATGGATTCTTGAGACCGTAGAGAGGAGCAATGCAAGTTTAGCAACCTTTTGAGCTTATAAAAAAGAAGATTGAGAGATGACTTGATTACACTTTCACGGGGATAAAATACTGGATACTAAAGGACTCTTAAATCTAGTGGAGAAAAGCAGAACAAGACCAACAAGGAGTTTGGTTTTGCTGATACAGACTAACACGGCTACCACTCTGAAACCTGTCACCCTAACAAGACCAATAGCTGGCAGGTGAAGACAGACAAATTTAAACTGGAAAATGGTAGTGAGGGTGATTCAGACTGCAAACTCCCAAGGGACATGGTGGATTCTCCATCTTTTGTGTTCTTCAGATCAAGACTGGATGCCTTTCTGGAAGATATGCATTAGCCAAACACAAGTTTCTGGGCTCAGTACGGGGCAACTAAGTGAAATTTAATAGTCTGTGATATACAGGAGGTCAGATTAGATGATCTAATGGCCCTTTCTGACTTTGAATTCTATGAACATACACTACCCTTTCTCTACTATGTACTGTATGTTTGAATAGAGAATGGAGTTTCATTTTAAGAGTGAAGGCAAAATAAAAAGTGAAGAAAATATGTATTTGCAAATTTGAGCGCTCCCTGATATTGCTTTTAAAAAGCTTATACTATATTTTCTTAATTTTAGCATACAGGTTTTTTTTTCAATCCAAGATGAAGAATTCTGAAGCAGTTCAAAGGTGAATGTCTGCTATCTAAACATTTAATACAATTTTATTCATGGTAGGGAGGGGAATTTTCATTTGCACAAAGGGCAGTGTAAAGGGGCTTTGAAGTGGAATAAATTATATTTACATCCACTTTAATGTCTCTTTACCTGACCAGAGAGGCATAAGGCAGCTTAGGGCAAAATGAGATTTCTGGCTGAGCAATGGACTGGGAGCAAGGAGACCTCGGTCTAATCTCAGTTCTGCTGCTGAGTCTGTATGACCTTGGACATACAACCTCTCTGTGTTTCAAGTGCCCAACTTGTCAAATGGGACTAATAATATTTATCCACCTTTTGTATAGTGCTTTGAGATCTTTGTATGAAAAGTGTTACATAAGTGCAAAGTATATCAGTATTATTATTCTAGAGCCTTTTTAGAACTGGGGAACCAGTTTGGATGAAGTAAGAACCCCATCCTCTTTATTTTGGGCCCATGAATCTTTAGGATCAAAACTGGCAATACAGAGTCTTATGGAGAAGCCTGTTCTCCTATGAATCTCATCCCAGTTTTGTAAACTCTGATTTAGAGACGCCACCAGAGTTCTGGGTGCTTATTAGACTGGAATGCCAATGCTAAAGCTTTTGAGATTGGCCCATCACTTTTCCACCTGAGTTATAGAAAAAGAGATCAGCCAAATACACTATACCATAAGACCTGAAGTTGATTTACTGGACATTTAAACAGGCAAATCAGGTTGACAATTATTTAGATAGCAATACCTTACTCAGACTGAGTAGTACCTTATGCCAACAGTAATCTCATTGATTTCAATATGATTAATCCTGGGGCAATGAACTATTTGATGTGAATAAGGATATCACAATCTGGCCCTTCGGTGTTTTTATTGCTTTACATGTTTTATGATGACTTTATTTCTGAATCATTTAATTACTTGTTTAGGCATTTTTAGGCATTCCTGCCCTGTGTTTCTAAATTCATTAAATTTTCTAGTTCTCATTCCGTGAACTCATCAATGCAGAACTCAAAGCTGATAAAATGAAATCTAGCATGAGAAGGGAAATCACTAAATTGACTGACATGAGTATATCCTCTGAACAAGGACTAATGGTCTCAAGTTGCAGTGTGTGTGTGTGGGGGGGGACTTAGGTTGGATATTAGGAAAAGCTTTTTCACCAGGAGGGTGGTGAAGCACTGGAATGGGTTACCTAGGGAGGTGGTGAAATCTCCTTCCTTAGAAGTTTTTTAAGGTCAGGCTTGACAAAGCCCTGTCTGGGATGATTTAGTTGGGGATTGGTCCTGCTTTGAGCAGGGGGCTGGACTAGATGATCTCTTGAGGTCCCTTCCAACCCTGATATTCTATGATGCTCATGTGGCTAGATTTGGCTCAGGGTATGCACCAGCAGTTCCTTTCCTTGGTGTGAATCAAACTTACCCTGAAGGGCATGAGTTCAGGCTGGTGCAGGAAGGTGTAACTTATCCCTTCCTGTAGCAACAAGAATGAATCTGGGCTGAAATATTTATTCACTTCCTTGGCTTTAACATAGTTTTCTTTTCTGTAGTATGTCTGTGCATGCTGCTTTTCTCACTGATTTCAGTTTTGTCTGCAATTCACATTCAGTGTACACTGCTAGAAAAGGAGCCAGACTCCATCTAATCTAATTGTACTGTCAGTCGAGCTCCTGGGAAGGGTGTGTTAGGATAGGCTCAGAACAGCCCTGATGTCCCATCCTGGGAGAATGCATTGCCCAGTACTAACATCTCTGGCTGAGCTCCACTTCAGGACGAGCAATGAAGAAGTCATTCTCAAGATTCTTCCTCCCTTTCACCAACGCTTTTTTTGGGGGGGGGGGGTCCTCCTCAACTGTGGAAACCCTTGCCAACCTTAACAAGGTGGCAAACCTCTAGTGCTATGTTACCTTCAGTGTTATGGGGAAGCTTCTCAAATGCCTACTGAAGAAAGCACAGCATGTTAGAGCAGCTGCATTCTCCTGCTGCAGCTGGCTGCATACCTCTCTCCTCCATTTCCATTGAACATTCATACATGCGGGCCACAGACAGCTCTGAGGGCTTGGCTACACTGGAGAGTTGCAGCGCTGGTGGTGGGTTTACAGCGCTGCAACTTAGTCACCGTCCACACTTGCAAGGCACATACAGCGCTGCATCTCCCTGGCTGCAGCGCTGGCTGTACTCCTGCTCTGCCTGGGGTATAAGGATTGCAGCGCTGGTGATGCAGCGCTGCTCCACAAGTGTGGCCACCAAAAGTGCTGTAATTGGCCTCCGAGGTATTCGGAGGTATCCCAGAATGCCTGTTCAGCCACTCTGCTGTTTTGTTGTGAACTCCGGGCTCCCGGAGCTGCTTATCTAAAAAACAAACACAGCTACTGTTTGCTCCAGCAGAGGCAGGCAGGGGGATTCTTTTGGAATGTTCACAGCTAGTGTTTGCTTGAGGAGAGAAGCAACACGGCGGGGAGGGGGGGAGTCCGTTTTGGAGCAGCTGCTTATCTGGTCTGAATAAGAGAGGGGTGGGGGAAGGGGTCCAAACTTTTAAAATGATTGAAGGTTGGTGCTGTGTATCTTCCAGTCCTTAGAACTTGCAAGGCAGGGAGCTCACACAGTGTCAGCTCCAAAAATCCACTCTCTCTGTCTCCCCCACGCTCCCTGTCACACTCCACCTCACGCTCCTCTTTTGAAAAGCATGTTGCAGCCACTTGAATGCTGGGATAGCTGCCCATAATGCACCACTCCCAACAGCGCTGCAAATGCTGCAAATGTGGCCACACTGCAGCGCTGGTAGCTGTCAGTGTGGCCACACTCCAGCGCTTTCCCTACACAGTTGTACGAAGACAGCTGTAATTCCCAGCGCTGAACAGCTGCAAGTGTAGCCATACCCTGAGTGTGTTAAGTTAGGGGAGATATGCCTCATAGCTTACAGCCCCTTTGCCTTTTTTCTCCATGTTTACTTCTGTTCTTGCCATTCTGCAGAGGGAGTATCTGGTCTCCCCAATAATATAACATTTTAAGTCCTAGATGTGTTTAATTTTTAATATGTAGTTATTATATAGTAGATAAATTTAAGATGCTGAACTTGCCTTCTTTCAAACTGAACTGAGTATAACGGAGAGTTTAATCAGGAATGCTGGCATGGAAACAGGGGATGGAACACTTGATGGTTGCCTATTCTGCTCATTCCCTCTGAAACACCTGGCACTGGCCACTGTTGGTAGACAGGATAGTGAGCTAGATGGACCTTTGGTCTGACCCAATATGGCCATTCTTATGTTCTTATGTAGAGATTAGAGATCTGCCTGAACTGGAATACTGGACCAATTTTTGTTCCACTGAACATCAGGCATGTTTGGATATGTATTTACATCACAAACTCAGCTTCATGGCTCAGCAGGGCTGGCACAACCCATTAGGCAACCTAGGCGGTCGCCTAGAGCACTAACATTTGGGGGGCAGTGACCGCAGCGGCTGGATCTTTGGCTGCCCTGGTCGTCGTCGGTATTTCGGGGGTGGGACCTTCTGCCGCCTCTGTCGGGGCGCCATTTTGAGGGCGGGACCTTCCGCCGTCTAGGGCGCCAAAAAAACTGGCGGCGCTCCTGTGGCTCAGGACTAGCTCTATAATGGGCCTTAATGTGAACACCAGACTCTAGGGAAGCTCAGATTTAGATCTGAATCTAAAGTGTCTCATCCTGCTGGACCCACTGAAATCAATAGGACCTTTGCTGCTGACTTTAGCAGGACCACAGACATCTGGATCTGATCCCCATGGCTGAGGCCTAACTCTAACAGTTTTGTAACTGAGGGCCTGATTCCAGTCTCACATAGTCCAGTGCAAATCAGGAATAAGTCTACTGAAGACAGTAGAGTGGAACCAGTGTAAACTGATGTAAAAGTAGAGTCAGGCTCACAGTGATTAGTTTTGCTCAGTTCTTGACTAGGATATTTTAGTTTTATGGACACATTTAATTTACTAAAATATATTTTTTGAATACTAATAAAAATATAAAGCAAGGAGGCTTTTTGCCCCATAGGGAGAGGCGGGCGGTAGTTTTTGGATTATCTGCACATTTCTGTCTGGCAGATAGAAAAAAATTGAGAATGACTATATGAGGTTTTGATACCTGAATTTAACCTCTGGGATTTATATCGTCTATCATGCTCTGGTGTGTTAAAACATTTTCAAATCAGACTTTTGCAAAAGAAAACGTGTTAAAATTCATTTCATTATCTTAAAAGAAATCCCGTGAGATAAGAATGTAACTGAAAGAACTCATTTTGCCACTAACCCTTGGTTATCAGAAAGATTAAACTAACTCAGTATAACTGTAATGTGAAGTTTCAAGATGCTTTTCTGTTAACACTACTCAAATGTCATTGAGTCTGCAATTCTAATTTAGTGTCCCCAGTTCCTGGTTTATTACTTGATGGATTTCGATTGTATACGTTGGATCCTGCTCATATTTCAGTGAATTGGAGGTTTGACCCTTCCTTCGCTGGGAGCAGGGCCAGCTCCAGCTTTTTTGCCGCCCCCAGAGAAAAACAAAAACAAAATGGTTGAGCTCCCGCTGAAGTGCCGCCAAAGAAGAAGAGATGGGGTGAAGGACCCGCCGCAGAAGTGCTGCTGAAGACCTGGACGTGCCGCCCCAATACTGGATGGAGTGCCACCCCTTTCTATTGGCCGCCTCAGGCACCTGCTTCCTTCACTGGTGGCTGGAGCCAGCCCTGACTGGGAGCAGAGTAAGGCTATGTCTTCAATTAAACTGCTATAGCAGCTGCTTCCATCAACATAGTGCTGTCTACACTGGGGGTTGGGTCATCTTAACTTTGTCACTCAGGGGCATGGATTGTTCACATCTCTCAGTGATGCAGCTGAGTCAACATAACTTGTGTACATAACTGATGTAACTCCACTGACTTCAGTGGATTTACTTTGATTTAAAGGACATCAGAATAAGTTCCGATGTGTGTCTCCTCCTCCACTAGAAGGACAGGAGCTGTGAGTTGTTCCTGAGGATGTGTCCCTTTAGCAACAGACTAAAGTTCTGCTGCCACGACTTCAGCTTTGTTTTACGTACTTAATGTTGTTTGTGACATCAACATTAATCTATATTAAGCAGCACAAATGCCTCAGTGTCACTGTGGGAAACCTTGTTGTAAATGACAATATGCATTAGCAACCCAAGTAGTTTTTAGAGTTTTGCTTAAATGATTTATTATTAAATATTAAATCAAGTAAATGAAAGGCAAACCCTGCTAGGCAGCCCATGCAATTTCCAGCTAACCATGGAGAGGCAGTTGTTTATGTCACTTCTTGAAGCACTCATATATAAAGTTGTTTTTCAGGGTGTAAAGGCTATGATATCAATGCCATGACTGGATGGCTCTCTAATGTAACTCATGAAGGACCACTGCTAGGGAAAATAATATTATCCAGCAAGGTGACAGATACAAATAAGGATCTGGTAGCCAACGTGCTCAACTTTTGTTTTGAAGTGGCCACACAGACGGGGTGAAAGTAAAATTGAGCTCTTGCCAGTATGGGGGCTGACTCTGCCCCCCAAGGGGCAGGGCCTCGGGCAGAAGGGGCAGGGCCGGGGATCAGCGTCCTCCAGCCAGCCCATCTGCGCTGCCTGGCCCACACTGCCCGGGTCTCCAGCGGTGATTTAAAGAGCCCAGGGCTCCAGCCGCTGCTGCAGTAGCAGCAGCCTGAGCCCCGGGCCCTTTTAAATCACCAGCCACAGGGCAGTTGCTCCCTTCCCTCTCCCCGCCCCGCCCCGTCGGTGGTCTGGGGGGCGCAAAAGAGGTAATGACATTAAAGCGCTGATATGGCAGTGCTTTAAACAGGGCCCTTTGCCACGGCAGCGCTTTAACGTCGCTGCCCCTTTTGCGCCCCCTGTTGGCAGCTCTGCCAGGTCCCTACCTTAAAAACTGGATTTGAGCGACAATTATCATTTTCTCATTTTTTTTATTCAATTCCTTGTCATTCAATTGCTACGTCTAATGTTAATACACTTATCTAGCCCACGAAAAACTGGCTGTAGTTACCTACTTTTAAAGCTGTTTCTAGATTTCATTTTTCTATTTTATTCTCCATTGATATACCTTCAAATTTCTATCCTTAGTCCTCTCTTTATTCTCCTCTGATGATATAATCCACGCCCATGGTTTTAGTTGGCACCTTTCATAGCAACATCTTACAAATCAATCTTTCTACCCCTCACCTCTTATTATCCTAACTCATATCTCTCTTTAACATTTCCTTAATGCTTTCCTTCTATTCCTGAATTGGTGGTGGTATTATTTTTGTTCACGCTTTCCACCACACTTGTAAAAGCATCCTGGGTTCACTGTACACTTGCCCTTCCTGTCCATGATCACACCTCTCTTTAAGATCCGAACCACACAAAAACTGCTTTTGGAACTTGTTGACATGATTAAAGTTGAGACTCCTGTTGTACAGTCAATACTGTCACTGAATTTCAATAAGAAAAATGGTTTTCAGAAATAATGTAAACAGATATACTATTTGTCACTGTTTTATTTTAAAATCAAGGCTTCTGTAGTTCACCATGAAGCCATTTTTATTATTATTACACTATAATCATTAAAATATATATAGTTTCTTTGGGAAATTGACTATTAATATAATCTGCACCCCCAATGCAGCAAGCTGCATAAGCATGTGCTTAACTTTAACCCCAAGATAGTTCCACTGAAGTCAATGAGATTGCTTCCATGCTTAAAATTAGGCATGTGTTCAAGTACCTCGCTAACCTGGGGCCTAAAATAGCAAGAAAAGGGTATTCATACTGTTTGTAAACTAACACCTGCAGAAAAGATAACATTTCTTATTCTCGAATTAATAAAGATGGATTTGTGAAAAGCTCTTTTTAAACATGACATTAAAATAGTGTTGCATTTGTTGTACAGAATTAGGATATATTTAGATTAAACCACGTACCTGTCCAAACTCATGACTGTCATAATAGCGCTGCATGCAAACTGGTTGCATGTGTCTAAGGATGTAATGATGGTACATAGAGGGCTGCCAAACACCCACTCTCCTCCGTGGGCCCACTGATGAATGAGAAAGGGCATGCCAATGATATGAACCAAATCTGCTACAGCCAGATTGCAGATATAGATATCTGGAATGTTTTTCTTTCTAGACCTGAAATAAATGGGGAAAACAGATTACTTGACATAGTCAACATCAATGTTGCTGAGCTAATGCTGTTTAGTTTTCAATGCCCACCTGGGTAACCCAAACTTCTCTTTCAAAAAATTCATAAAAATTTAAAAAATCTCTGGGCCTGATTCTCCACTCTCAATACTTCCACTGTAGTTGATGGAGCGCCATGAGGTAAAGCTACTGTAAGTGAGAGGCGAGACTCAGGCCCTCTGACCTGGGTACTAGATGATGCAGTGAACCAAGGGCTAGATTTTTAAAGGGGCAATTCTGAAAATCCCGCTGGGTACCTCTCTGCAGCTTTCAGCACTTTTTACAAATCTGGCCCTAATACATTAATCGGCCACCTCCGATGGTCTGGGTTCTAGTTGTAGTTTAGATCACAGGTGAAAATGAGTTTCAGTAGTCCCTCAGCAAAATGTTTTCCATGCAAGCCACCACACTTGAAGCAAGTAGCAAACTTACAAATGCTGAACATATCTCCTCAGATCAAGAAAAGTGTATAATTATATATCTGAGAATGAGAGGAATCTCCTTTGCTAACAGGGCTGCAAGGGGATGTGAGACATGGCAAGATTTGTTTGTTTGCTTACCTAAAAGAGAGAATGGAAATAATGGGGACAAGAGGAATGAGAGAGGACAGTGAATTTTGGTACTTTGAATTTAAATGGTTGTATTGTTTGTTTTGACCATATGCCCTCATAATGCCTCAACTTGTTAGTTATCATAAATGCATCCTTCCATGTCCCATTATATAAGAACATAAGAACGGACATACTGTGTCAGATCACTGGTCCATCCAGCCCAGTATCCTGTCTTCCAACAATGACCAATGCCAGGTTCCCCAGAGGGAATGAAGGGAACAGGTTAATCATCAAGTGATCCATCCCCTGTCGCCCATTCCCAGCTTCTGGCAAACACAGGCTAGGGACACTTCAGAGCATGGTTTTGCATCCTTTGCCCATTCTGGCTAATAGCCATTGATGGACCTATACCCCATGAACTTATCTAGTTCTTTTTTGAACCCTTGTATAGTCTTGGCAAGGAGTTCCACAGGTTGACTGTGCATGGTGTGAAGAAATACTTCCTTTTGTTTGTTTTAAACCTGCTGCCTATTAATTTCATTTGGTGATCCCTAGTTCCTGCATTATGAGAAGGAGTAAATAATACTTTCTTCACACCAGTCATGATTTTATAGATCTCCATCATATCTTCCCTTAGTTGCCTCTTTTCCAAGCTGAAAATTCCCAGTCTCCTTATAAGGAAGCTGTTCCATACCTCTAGTCGTTTTTGTTGCCCTTTCCTGTACCTTATCTTCTTCTGGCTCAACTAGCAAAGATGTCCCTGCTCATTCCCAGAGGGATTATCATATAATGTATTCATCTTCAATGGTAGCTTCTTTATTCTATGGCTGGTGACCTATATTAGCATTTTTTAAATATATTACACAAATGTTAAACTGTGTTAAAAGAGCATTATTAAGGTTGCAGAGTCAAGCACTCAAAAGTTGCAAAATACCAGAATTAAGGTTACTTATATAAACTTTATTTGCTCCACCTCCCATGCAAACGCATTATGATGCAGTCTATAATTACAAAAAGAACAGGAGTACTTGTGGCACCTTAGAGACTAACAAATTTATTTGAGCATAAGCTTTCATGGGCTACAGCCCACTTCTTAGGATGCATATATTGAGGAGATATATATACACATATATCACTTCAAAAGTTTTTTTTTCCCTTACTTAATTGGCCTCTTAGAGTTGCCCTTTTCATGCTCTCTGTATGTGTATATATATCTCTTCAATATATGTTCCATTCCATGCATCCGAAGAAGTGGGCTGTAGCCCACAAAAGCTTATGCTCAAATAAATTTGTTAGTCTCTAAGGTGCCACAAGTACTCCTGTTCTTTTTGCGGATACAGACTAATACGGCTGCTACTCTGAAATCTATAATTACACGATCACATATTATTTTTCCACCGTATTGCTGCTTCGAGGAGTGAGTCAGGGTCATGTACTGAAGGAGAGTGTTGTCTCTAGGACCTCTGCCTTATTTATTGCCGCAGTTGGAAGTTGTGTAGCAAAAGAGGCAGGAAAGGGATTGGAGGAGAGAAAGGATTGTCTCCTGGTTAAGGCAGCTGAATACTGCCTTGGAGAATTGGATTCTATTCCTGTCTCTGCCACAGAGTTCTTGTGCGATGTTAGACAAGTTACTTAAACCAAACTCTTCACAGGTGGTTATTAGTTGTGTGTTCCTCTTTTCTGGATGCCCAAGTTGATAGCCTGGGGTCTGATTTGCAGAAGGGCTAAACACTCTCAGCTGCAAGTGAAATCAATGAGAGCTGTTCTTGAATATATAAAGTGCTAGATAGTGCCGTGAGATGTTGGAAAATCAGGCGTCTTAAATTGGGCACCCAATTGTCCTTAATCTCTGTGCCTTAGTTCTCTGTCTGTAAAATGGGGATAATACCACCATCTCATCTCACAAGGTGAAAAAATAATAATTAATGTTTGTGAGGCACTCAGATATTATAGTGATGAGTACAGTACCTAACACAATGGAGTCCCAGTTCCAGTTTATGATTGGGGCTCTACGGCTATGATAATACAAATAATAATTAATAATAAAAGCCCATGAGGAAATTAATAATTCCATCTTTGGATCAGGGTTTGAATAGTGTGCAGTAAAGAAAGCCCTGGGGCCATGCACTGTACAATCCAGAGAAAAGAAAATATTGAAGAGCTGCTCATTCAGTGAGCACTGTCCATCCTATTCATGGAAGGAGGCAGGGGTTGTGTGGAAAAAATTATGTGCGATCATGTAATTAAAGACTGTATCATAATTCATATGCATAAAGGGGCTGAATTAAGGTTGCACAGGCAGCCTTAATACTGGCATTTTCTAACTTGTGAGTGCTTGACTTTGCAAATGTAATTAGGTTCCTATAGCACAGCTTTTGTGTGTTCAATGATATCTGCAGACAGTGGGTTATATGCTCAGGTGGTGTAAATTAGTGAACTCCTCACTGGAGGATGAGGATCCGGACCTTTACAAAAATTAAGTTCCTAGCTCAGCACAGCCCTCAGTTGTGGGCTGTGGGGAGAGTGTATGTGTGAGAGAGGGGTGTGTGGGCGTGGTGCATGTAAATAATAGACCCACTGACTGCAGCTGGCGAGAACAGTCCCACTGGGTTTCTTGCATGCTTAAAGTGAAACGTGTTAAAGTGCTTTGTAGCATCAGGGCCATATTATGAGTATATTTTCTCCCCAACAAAGAACAGACAACCCAATACAGTCTCAAAAGGTTTTCTGAAAGCAGTGGGTGCCTATAGTATTCCTTTTCAGCCTACTTTCCAGTAGAGGGTAGAGGCTTATGTGTCAATCTCACTGAAAGACACAAAAGGTAAGAAGGCATATCTGCAGGCAAGAAAATTCCATTCCCACTTGCGCATACTGCATTCAGCACACTGACCACACTATTGGCACTTCACAAATAATATTAATAACACCCACACAAACAGTGTCCCAAGTTTCTTCTTATTTGTACTGCAGCCACTAAGTCCTCAAATGTATGAAATAAGAGTATTTCCAAAGACACAAATTATAGCTCAATGGAGCCAGCTAGACATAAATGGTTGTTTCACACAACTCTAATAAGTAATGAAGTATGCTTCTACCTCATCTGGCTGTGATGTGGAAAAAACAGAGGTACAAAGCTATAATGTTTGTTTGCTGGCACTGATAACTGGAGCATGTGGAGATGCTTGTTTGTGTTTGTTTGTTCTTTTCTCCCATGTTTATAGACAAACAGCCTATAACCTTGCCTATGCTGAAAGAGCCTAGAAGATCTCCAGAAAACCCCCTGTTGCTCTTCAGGCATCCAGTGGTGCTATTATGTTTAAACACTCAGACTTTCCAGATAAAATAAATCTTTTGTATGTTGCATGTAAACATGTTTACCAGAAAGGTGAAATTCGGTTTTTCCTTGTTGTAGGGCTTTTGTGCACTGCTTCATGCATAATAACGGGAGAGAGCCTGACAGGCATTTCTGAACTTACATTTGGAAGCTCAAATTCTCTACTCTGTCAAATTTTATGTTACAATAATCAGCAAAGAATGTGTAGCAAGCATCCCAAGGCAACTGAAGCACTATTAGAGTCAGTGCAACTGAAGAGCAAGAGACAAGATCTTGAATACACGAAACTAAAAGATGTGAATCTTTCAAGTGCAAATATTTCCTCTGGATGTTTTGAAAATATGTCTCTGTTTCTGTTTGGGGCCCCCCCCCCCCCCCCCCGCTGTTAGCATCAACATGGAATTGTCAGAGAGGGTTGAAGCCTGGGACCGAGTGTAAGACAAAGAACACCCCTCATACTGAGAACACAGTAATTGTTGTGGGAGAGATGACATGCTTTCTTCCATGCTGTATGTGCAAGGTACAAGGATCTATGCATATTTAATTAGAGACCAGAGGATGGGAGGGTACAAAGGATGGGGGAGCGAGTTTATTTGCATGCTGAATTTTGCACAGCTCTCTCTAGATACTGAAAATTCCTGTAGTTTGTCAGAGCTGCCACAATATTGAAGTAGAGACCCATTTGATACACGTTATTGCCTAAATCATTTTAATACCAATGTATTGGTTACAGTTTACCTATATTTTATTTAAGAAATTTTGTTTATAATCCATCAACACCACCATTTCTACCCCTATCATAAGAACATAAGAACGGCCATATTGGGTCAGACCAGTGGTCCATCTAGCCCAGGATCCTGTCTTCTGATAGTTCCCAATGCCAGATACTTCAAAGGGAATGAACAGAA
This sequence comes from Mauremys mutica, assembly GCF_020497125.1. Classification (NCBI taxonomy): domain Eukaryota; kingdom Metazoa; phylum Chordata; order Testudines; family Geoemydidae; genus Mauremys; species Mauremys mutica. The sequence goes on from NC_059074.1 coordinate 76,544,875, forward strand.
CAGGGCAATTTCATGTGATTCATCCCCTGTCATCCAGTCCCAGCTTCTGGCAGTTGGAGGTTTAGGAACACCTGCAGCATTGGACTGTGTCCCTGATCATCTTAGTTAATAGCCATTGATGGATCTATCCTCTAGGAACAAATTCTGCATTTTGGTAGGTGGTTAGATTAGATGACTCATAGACTCATCCGACGAAGTGGGTATTCACCCACGAAAGCTCATGCTCCAAAACGTCTGTTAGTCTATAAGGTGCCACAGGCCTCTTTGCTGCTTTTACAGATCCAGACTAACACGGCTACCCCTTTGATCATAGACTCATAGACTTTAAGGTCAGAAGGGACCATTATGATCATCTAGTCTGACCCCCTGCACAATGCAGGCCACAGAATCTCACCCACCCATTCCTGTAGCAAACCCTTAGCCTATGTCTGAGTTACTGAAGTCCTCAAATTGTAGTTTGAAAACCTCAAGCTGCAGAGAATCCTCCAGCAAGTGACCCGTGCCCCATGCTGCAGAGGAAGGCGAAAAACCTCCAGGGCCAATCTGCTGTGGAGGAAATGACTCTTGTGGTCCATTCTAACCCTATGGTTCTATGATTCTATCTAATTCTTTTTTTAACCCAGTTATACATTTGGCCTTTACAACATCCCATGGCAATGAGTTCCACAGGTTGACACGGCATTGTATGAAGAAGTATTTCCTTTTGTTTGTTTAAAATCTACTGCCTATTAATTTCATTGGCTTATCCTTAATTCTTGTGTTATGTGAAGGGCTAAATAATACTTCCCTATTCATTTTCTCCATATTATTCATGATTATATCAGCCTCTATTATGCCCTCCTTCAGTCATCTCTTCTCTAAGCTGTACAGTTCCAATCTTTTTAATCTCTCCTCATACGGAAGCTGTTCCATACCCCTAATAATTTTTGTTGCCATTGTCTGCACTTTTTCCAATTCTAATATATCATTTTTGACATGGGGTGAGCAGAACTTAATGTAGTATTCAAGATGCATGGGTACCATGGATTTATGATATCAATGAAACACCATCAAAAATGCAGCCTATAGACTTGATTGCAAACCCTCTTTCTCTCTTTTCAGTTATGTTTCCTTTTCCTCTATTGAGTTTAAAACTCTTTCAGCAATTGCTAAGGCCACAGAAATTACATTGACAATCAGAGCTTTTTCCCCAAGCCATGATAAGCCATATGGGCAATTTGCTGTTCAATAATTGACACATTCATATAGCCCCATGAGAGATAACTTAAATAATCAAGATTTCAGTTCTACAGATTTCGTAAATGTGTCATTTCTCTAGCTAGTTCAGTCTTCTAGCTAACACTCTTCCTCCCAGTCACACTAATGAGGAAGGGATTTGAAAGACTGATCCCAATTCTCTTACAAAAAGGAGTGTTAAATAGTACTTTGAACTGATATTGCAATAATTCATACACTAATTGTCATTTCAATAACAACTTTGGGGGACCTGGGAAGTGCACTGTGTGCTGTCACAAATCATAATTCATCCTATTCCAGTCCAAGCGCCTGCACTAACTAGCACCTTGAGATCTCAGCAGATGTTTTGAATCTCAAAAGGATTTGCTCCCAATCAGTGGCTCCTCTCAGCTTAAAGACCAGACAGATGATCTATATGAGGGGTCAGCAACCTTTCAGCAGTGGTGTGCTGAGTCTTCATATATACACTCTAATTTAAGGCTTCGCATGCCAGTAATACATTTTAACATTTTTAGAAGGTCTCTCTATAAGTCTATAATATATAACCAAACTACTGTTATATGTAAAGTAAACAAGGTTTTCAAAATGTTTCAGAAGCTTTATTTAAAATTAAATTAAAATGCAGATCTTATTAGTTTAGTGTGATCCTTGCCCTTGCTTTTCCTTGCTGAGTTTTCCAGTGTCTGATGGCACCTATTTAGATACTTTAAGCTGCACATAGGCTTCTGAATGATCAGTTGTTAACTGTATGGAACCCCAGATCGGCAGCTGAGGTGAGTGGAGCTGGCGGCTGGTAGGGCTGAGCAAGGCTGGAGGCCTGGACCCTGTCTGGCAGGGGGCCTGCGCTGGAACTCCAACTGGAAGCAAGGTGAGCGGAACCGGCGGCAGGACCCCGGCTGGCAAGGGGCCAGCAGCTGGAACCCCAGAGCAGCGGTGGGCTGAGTGGGTCAGCCCGCCCAACTCTGGGGTTTCAGCAGTGGACTGAGCATCTCCACCTGCCCCCGCTGTGGGGTTTCAGCTGCCGGCTCCTGCCAGCTGGGGTCTCAGTGCGCTACCAGCCTGGGGTTCCTTCCCCCAGGCCAGCAGCGGGTGCTGAGTGGGACCCCAGCTGGCAAGGGGCCAGCAGCGGGAACCCCAGAGTGGCGACGGGCTGAGAAGCTCAGCCTGCTGCTGCTCTGGGGTTTCCACAGCTGGCTTCTGCCAGCTGGGGTCTCAGCCCGCTGCCAGCCTGGGAAGGAACCCCAGGCCAGCAGTGGGCACTGAGTGGGACCGGTGGTGGGACCCCGGCTGGCAGGAGCCGGCGGTGGAAACCCCAGAGTGGTGGTGGGTTGAGTGTCTCAGCCTGCCGCTGCTCTGGGGTTTCGGCTGCCGGCTCCTGCCAGCCCTGGTCTCAGCCCACTGCCAGCCTGGGGTTCCTTCGCCCAGGCCAGCAGCGGGTGCTGAGTGGGAGCAGGGGTGGGACCCCAGCTGGAAAAGGGCCAGCAGCAGGAACCCCAGAGCGGCGGCGGACTAAGCGGCTCAGCCCGCCCCTCTTGCCATCAAAAATCAGCTTGTGTGCCACCTTTGGCACACGTGCCGTAGGTTGCCGACCCCTGATCTAAACCATTGCATACACAAACACACAACGAAATCTCTCTAGGGATTGGTTACAGACCAAAATTAACTGAATCTCAGTCAAACCAGAAAACATCATTTATAGATACCTAATGGTTCCAATATTGATGCAATATATGAGGAATTCTAAGCCTCCAACATTATTATTGCTTCCATTTCTGAAATCAGTCTAAGGGAGAAACAGGAAAAACAGACTATACTTTCCAGTTCTTTCTTGGTGCAGAGGAATTGTGCACATCTCTCTTCCATCTGAGCAGAGAACATACAGCAAAACAGTCCAGGATCACACTTCGCATACCCGAAGTGACATCTGCATAATTTTGCCCTTCCTCCCTTCTCAACCTTTCTTAGCATGTTCTGTATTGCTTCTTTGTACTTGGGTATAGAGAAACTCTACTCTCCCTTCCCTGTGGGTGAAATCTACTCATTTTCAGAAGGCCAGGAAAAGGTCAATGAGCCATTTAGTAGGGCTCAAATGGGACTTTAGTGCTGACCTTCTGCATATGGATGAATTTTGCCCAAAGTGCATTTTTGGGGAGCTTTTAAAAATCGCATCATAGGGGCCCATTATAGAGTCCTGATCAAATCAGCTTTATTTGCACATAAAAATAAGTATTTTCTAACTGCCAATCCTGCAAGCTCAAACTGCAATCTGAAAGCACAGGATTCTTTCTGGATCTTTTATCACTATTAATAAAAATTCTGCAACTGGAACTTGGTTAATAATCCTGTTGATGACATAATAGCAGGGACAGAATCCACCTTCTATTTCAGCAGTTGACTCTGATGCTTATGGAAGAAAAAATAGTAAAAAAAATGTATTCAGTAAGAAAGAAGATATGACCTGATACATATTGGAAGCAGATCTTTTCAGCAAAAGGTGAACATTTTATATAGTCCTTAAAAAGGAAAAAAAAAAAAGACTGCATGGAGATAGACCTATCTCATAGAGCTGGAAGAGATCCTGAAAGGTCATTAAGTCCAGCCCCCTGCCTTCATTTGCAGGACCATGTACTGATTTTGCTCTAGATTCCTAAGTAGCCCCCTTAAGGATTGAATTTATAACCTGGGGTTTAACCAGGCCAATGCTTAAACCACTGAGCTATCCCTCCCCCTTCATTTTGCAGTGTAGAGTAATCTCTTCTGTTTGCTTATCTAGCACATTCACTGTCAATAATTACAACATTGAGTTTTTAATGTCACTGTCTGTCTCTATTCTCTTCTGCCTCATCTTGTTATTCATGCCAAAGGCCTTTCAAGAGGGGGGAAAAAAACCCTTTGTTCCTTTTTAGTTTTTTTTTATTATAATATTTCAGAGACTATATTATGAATTTTAAAAGCTCAATGAATATTCTCTTCCTTTATATCCATTCATTCATTTTCACAGACATATTACTCTTACTTCCAGCCCATACAAACTCCTTGGTCTTCTCCACAAAGATCGGGAGCTGGTTTTGGTGCCAACTTCTACAGTACATTAGACATTTGGGGCTAGATTCACTAAAGGACTTAGGCACTTAACTGCCATTGTAGTTGCCTAAGTCCCAGAATCAGGCCCCACTGGGCTTCACAGAACCTCTGCTCAGCTGCTGCTGAACTCTGTAGGCATCTAACCTCACTTGGCATCTAAATTTTTGCAGTCAAAGTTCTCTAGGGACCTATGTTTCTGCTTCTGTGCATGCGCAATGCAGCCCCTGACCAGGCTTTTCTCCACCTACCTGGAGGGGCTCAATTTGGTAAGGATGCTCAGAGCTTGCTTATTGGATTGGGTCCTGTGATGGGGCATCCACCCCACACTGGCCAGTAAAGGATTAAGGGAGCCCTGGGGAAGCTGCACAGAAAGCAGCCAATAGGAAAGGGGTTGTGAGGAGCAGCTAATCAGGGTTGAGTAGGCCCATATAAAAAGAGCTGTAGGGCAGAGCAGAGGCAGTAGTTTCCTAGAGTTGGAGGAGAGAGGATGGGCTGCCTTAGAGGAGGAAGAAAACTAGCACTCTGGACATAGCAGTGCTGGGTGGGGTCAGGGGAGTGAGAGCAAGCTCCTGGATGACTGCTAAAACTGGCATGTTTAGGCCCTGAGATAAGGGCGTAGAAGATGCTGGGGCTGTGGGGAAGCTACCCAGGGAAGTAGACTGAGAGGTTGGAGGGGACGCAGCACATGGCTACCATCTACAAGGTCCCTGGGCCAGGACCTGGAGTAGTGGGTGGGCCTGGGTCCCCCTCTCACCACCACTGAGGAAGTGGCTGGACCATCAGACTGCAGGACATTCCCCTGGAAGGGGGATTACAGAGCACAGCACAGCTGCAATGCTGTGTCCTGAAGAAGACATCACGGTCCTGGGAGTGATGTGGGTCCTGGAGCAGAAGTGACGGCAGCAAGACATCAGCAGATGAGGGTGCACTGGTGGGCAGAGCTAATCTCCAGAACAACTAGCAGGAGGCGCCACAGTGGTGAGTGCACCTTGTCACAGGCAGCTATAAGTGAACTTACACAAAACAGTGGTGGGAGGAGGGCCTCCCTCATAACTTTTAGCCCAATGATAAGGTACTCACCTGGGCCACGGGAGACCCCTGGTTCCAATCCTCCCTCTGCCTGAGGGGGAGAAAGAATTTGAACTAGGCACTGCCATTTCTCAGAAGAGTGCTTCAACCCCTGAGCTATGGGACATTCTGTTGTTGGCATCCCTCAGTCTCTCCTGCTGAAGTTCTTCCACTGTGACTACATAATTTAAAGTCATTGGAGCAGGTGGACTGGCTCGCCCATATCCCGGGTGAGTGTGTTAATCACCAGGCTACAGAGTCACCTCTCTTTGGCCTAGTGAGCCTTTCATTAGTTATTCATAGTAGACCAGCTTTCTCAGAAGAGACTGAGTGAGTCCCACATCAGAATATTCCATCGCCCAGTGAGTAGAATATTCCCCTCAGGGGTAGTAGAGACAGGACTTAGGACACAGCCCTCACGTTGGCATCTCCCATTGGCTAGCTTAGGTGTCTCCCCACCTAGCGTGTTGGCTTCTGTGAATCTCATTCTGAGGCATCTATCTCTCCCCATTTATTGTATAGGGAGCCCAGGTGCCAAACTCAGGGTTTGTAAATCCCAGTGATTTTCTAGGTGCCTAAAATGCAGTCAATGTCACCACACCTAAGCTCCTTTATGAATGTAGCCTTGTAGTCTTAGGCTGTGGCTACACTTAGCGCTTCAAAGCGCTGCTGCGGCAGCGCTTTGAAGCGCTAAGTGTAGTCAAAGCGCCAGCGCTGGGAGAAAGCTCTCCCAGCGCTGTCCGTACTCCACCTCCCTGTGGGGAATAACGGACAGCGCTGGGAGCCACGCTCCCAGCGCTGGGGCTTTGACCACACTGGCGCTTTGCAGCGCCGCAATTTGCAGCGCTGGAGAGGGTGTGTTTTCACACCCTGCTGCAGCGCTGCAAATTTGTAAGTGTAGCCAAGCCCTTAGTGCATCAAAGGGAGATTTTCAAAGGCAGAACAGGCTATTAGATGCCTAATTCCTTTTTGTGTCATTGGAAATCTTCCCCCTTAAAGTTCACTGTGTCTATGGACAGAGTTCATTTATTAAATCCTGCTGATGCTGACATGTATTAACCTTAGTCTATCATGTTTATAATAATTTACGGGTGCTTAGATCAAATCAGCTTCTGATTAAACATGTCTTTCAATTCTGTGGTGAAATCATGCAGTTGAGTCTCACTATAAAACTGTTGGTAGAATCAGGAGATTAAATATATTTTCTTGTTGTACAAAACTATAATTGATAATTGGGCCAGATCCCGAGGTCCAAGAAGTCTGTTTGACATTGCTAGATCATAGCAAAGCAAACTTAAAGATGCAAGAGAATCCTCAACTGGCACAGAAGTTCCTGTTACTGGGAGTAGAGGGTCATGCTGGGGAAAGTGATGAAATTCTGGGAGGCCATTACTACTAACCAGGAGAGTGTAGATAGCAGTCTGATATAAAAAATAAGTTTAGGTAGAGACACTGTTTTCAAGACAGAAAATGGAGAATGTTTAATTTGTTTTTGTTTTTATAGAATTACTTTAAAAATATTACTTTAAAAAGTCTCAAAATAGGTCACTTGGCTTCCAATATGGATGTCTGAGTAAGAAAACATAATATGTATGCAAGGGTCAGATGTTTGCATTTATATTTTTTTGTCTGAATGTCACAGAGTAGCAAATCTCTTGCGTGGATTAGCATTTTCTCTCCTGACTCAGAATGATTAACTGGATCAAACTGCATTGTTAGCAGAGAGGGAAGGTGAAGCTTAAGGCTCTACGCTATCCAAGTCAATGGGAATTTTGCCACTGAATTCAGTGAATCAGTTTCTAAACTCTCAATTCAAAAAAAGCATCCCTATTGAGGAAGAAAGCTTACATGTGTGCTTTTAAGTCCCACTGAACTCAGTAAACATGTGCTTGAAGTGAAGCATGTGTTTAAGTGCTTCTCTGTGAAGGGAGGGACCTAATCATATGTTTAAGTGCTTTCTTGAATTATGGCCCAAATTTGGTTAGGCAGAACTGTGTATCAAAATGGCTACATAGACCATGAATTATTTATTGTACTAGTCTTTGCTGGACATTCCATTCCTCAATGTATTCAAATGATTTGTTTACAGCAGCACACATGCTAAATTCCATACCTTACTATAGTGAACACAATGAGGATATTGCCAACTAATCCCATTGAGCAGATAATCCCAATTAGAGAGGGAAGGATGATTGTTTCTGCTGCACTGATCACTTGGTAGTAATGCCCTCCACTCCAAGATTTGTTGAACAAGACAGGTGTGCTATTCCAACAGGAAGGCTGGATTTCATTCATTCTTCAGAGACGTTAGAGCCTTAAATCTGTAACAGTAACAGAAAATAAATTATTCATAGATTTACAATTTGAATGTTTCATTAGTCAAGCACAGTAGCTTGGGATACATGATTTTTAATTACAGTTTGAATTTCATGAATAAAATCTTCCAAGTGGTTGTTTGAGTTCATTCATGAACTCAACAGCCTTAGATAGTATTGCTTTAAAAAATCTGGGACATGTTTTGTATCTATATTAAAATATACAGAACTTTTTTAATGGGTCATTTTAGGTCACAGCATTCATTCCAACCATGGAAATCCCCTGGGCATCTATTTCTTGATCTCCCACAGATTTATGAAATGTTGAATAAGTCACTTAGGCCCAAATTTTCAAAAGGGATCTCTAATTTTGAGTGCCCCACTTGAGTCAATCAGGGCCTGATTTTCAGAGGTGCTCAGCCTCTCAGTTGGAGTTCATTTGGTGTTGAGGGTGATTAGTGCTTCCAAGAATCAATCTCCAGATATTATCTCACCTTGTGTACCCAAAAATTGAGACTCCTCAAAATTAGAAGATGTACGGTAAGTTATTCCAATGGTTAATTGCTTTCACTGTTAAAAGTGTATACCTTATTTCCAGTCAATTTGTCTAGCCAAATTCTCCATAGATTATGTGATTTTTCTGGTGCTTGGAATGTAAATTCTGGGATATTTCCCATTTCACTGAGAGACGAGGAAAGTGATTTCAGAAGTGAAGTGGATTGCTGCCTGTGGCCTGGGCTAAGAGACAATGATGCACTTTGGCTGTTTTTGCTGCTGAAGAGGGATGTTTAATTTGTAAGGATGCCTTCTAGCTTAAGGGAGCAGGTTGTCAAAAATGATATGAAAACAATGCAAAGAGGGTTATAAAGAAAATGTATGTGTTCTGTCTGATGTGGTTCAAAGGAGAATAGTGGCTTTGAGGTACTTGGGGAGTTTGGCAGGATTTGTGCAGAGGGGATGGAGGATTCATGAATTCTGCAGAGTTTGGTGTAGTGGGTTTGCCTCAGGGTGTTTTAGAGACTGAAACAGGATCAGCCTGAAGAGATCTATATTCTGTCCTCACAAAGCTGTCAGCCGCACACCCTGAGGGAGTGAAGGGGATGAACCTTGGAAAGTTATAGCCTAAAGGAGACATTTAGCAGAACAATTCCATTTAAAAAAAAATCCCAGCAGTGAGAACTGCTGGAGACAAGGTGTTGTTGTTGTTATTATTATTAATTATTATTATTATTGGAAATGTTAACAATAACCCACATTGAATTCATTCACAATCCATAGTCTCTCACATTTTAACACTAACATAATTGCAAGTAAAAATAATGAGTGAGTCTGAGTTCTGTGGGGTAAACCTTCTGATTCTGTAGGGTAACAAGGAGAGGTTTTTCACTAGGAGTAGTTGTTTTGAAACTAGACTGCAGGAGTCCCCTTCTGAAAACTGTCCAATCTGTACCAACAGACTGTAAGCCGGGATCAGGGCATACCCCTTTCTGGAGGATAAACAGCAGTACCTGGTCACTCAGAGCAAGTGGCTAGGGAGCAGCTACACAAGATCTAGCCCTGTGATGTCCCGGTCACAGTAAGGGGACAAACGCTATCTCTTTGTCTCTAAGGGTGCCTCAGAGGAGTGAAGGGGAAGAGTCAGGGAAATAACTTCAAAGAAATACCACTGTCAAAGTGGAAGCCATTGTGTGGTGTCAGAAATATTTCTGGGCTCAATTCTGCCTCTGAGACCTTTGCCTGACAGCTCTGTGTGGAAGGAATATAGATGTCCCTGAGTTGGAAAACCATCCCGAACTAATCTCGACTTCTGGGGAGGCCTAGGTGTGAAATGCAGAAGTTCATCAGAGGGTCAGATTTTGAGACTATGAAGATTTGACGATTGCTCAGTAGGTGTATGACAGTGTAATCCACTGTGTGCAAGGTTCTAGAAACAATTCTGGTTTGTATGAAATTATAAATCACATTATTTAACAAACAATTTAGAATGCTACAAAGAACAACCTTTTTGAAAGGCAGAAGAACAAGGGGGATACAGTTAATGTTGAGCTTTCAGTCCTAATTCTGAATTCCTAGTTTGATTGGTTTTTTTTCAATTTTCTCTTTGCATTAATTCTAGTTTTGTGTCTCCACTATAAAATGCTTTTTATGTAGTACTACCAACTTCAAGCATTTAAAAATCATGAATAAGCCCACTCCTCACCATGTGGTAATATGTGGATTACAAATTTACCCTAACTGTGAGCTCAACTGTAAAAAGTATGTGAAAAGTTCATAAGATCCACAATAAGCTATGATAATAAATGTAGATGGACTAAATTAATTCATACAAAAAGATCTACTGATATAATTCAAGGTCTGTATTAAGATCATCGTTGGTAAACAAGAGAAGCGTGGAACCAGAAACCAATAACTCCAAATTGGTGTGTTGGAAACTAGACGTAACTGGTGGACAAAATAATGAGGAGATGGACTGTTCCACTCACCACTCCCTTTTGGGGTCCTTAAAGAAACATTGGGGACAAAAAAATGGCTACTGGAGTGAGTTTTACCATCATTGCTGCTACCCCCATCATATTCTGGGATCCCAGGCCTTCTTCGATACTAATCCTGAAAGATGTGCTGACCACACCGAGCCAGAGAGAGGGAGACAGATGACATCACCATCTCTGCCAGTCTCCGCTAAATCTCGAATGCCAGCTGGGATGTGAGGCTACGTCTGCCCCCCCAGGTGTCCTTTTCCTTCCCTACCTTATTTCTTCTCTTTCCTATCTCTCTCCCCCTTTCCCTCCTGTTTAAAATGAGTCTGGCTTAGCCAGCCAAGACTGTGTATTTTGCAACTTTGCTGTGAGTCTGTGACCAGGAAGAGGCAGCTAACAGCAGTGCCCTAAATAGCCCGATGCTGGCACAAGTTTGCCAGGTCTTGGAGTGAGGTTGCTAGTTGTTATATCCTTGGAGGCAGCCGGTTTAAGAAGAAATCACTTGAGGCCTGACAGCAGACAGCTAACAAAACCACCATTTTATTTACAGACTCAGAGAACTCACTCAGCCGGCTGAAGCTGGCTGAGCTAATCCATAATAATCTAACTCAGTTGCCATAGCAACAAAAACCATGACAACCAAATACACAACATATTCCTCCCCCCCAATAAGAACATCCCCTAAATAAAACACACACTAGACTAGAAAAGGAGGGTAGACTGCCTCCATTCTCGGCTAAACCCTGGGGATTATTTTGCCCCATAACCGTGGGTTCACCCTAGCTAAAGATCCAGCCGATGAGGAGGCCTTCTGTCTCTAGGTGGATTACGGCGAACTTCTGGTGTTATTGCACCCGAAAGCACTAGGGGCTCAGGGTCCGCAGCACGAACGGGTGAGGAGGTGGTATCAGCTCGTGCTGGGCAAAGGGGTATCTCAGCCGCCGGCAGTAATGGAGGAGAACAGTCAGAAACAGGTGACTCGTGATTCGGTGCCTCACCAGAAGAGGTGAAGTCAGACCCCTCAACTGCAGATGGGTCCGGAGGACTGGCATGACCTGGCAACAGCTGATCTACATGTCGCCGCCAGGTAAGATTCTCTGCAGTCCGGACTGTGTAGGAAACAGGTCCTGTTTGAGTGATGACTGTGGCCGGGACCCATTTAGCTCTGGAAGTATAATTCCGAGCCAAAACTGGCTGTCCCAGGCTAAAGGTTCGGTCTTTTGCTCTGGGTGCCCGTCTGATGACTTGATATTGCTGCTGATGTTGCACAATTTGTCGGGGTTCAGAAGGTTTCAGCAGATCAAAGCAAGTGCGCAGCTGTCGTCCCATCATTAGAAAGGCCGGAGATGCGTGGGTCGTAGCATGAGGTGTGTTTCTGTAGGAAAGTAAAAAGGTATCCAGATGCTTTTGAATGGAGTATTGTCCCCTTGCTGATTTCAAAGCGTTTTTCATTGTCTGCACAAATCTTTCAGCTAATCCGTTGGTGGATGGATGATATGGTGCTGACGTGATGTGGTGTATCCCATTTGCCTTCATAAAATTTTGAAACTCCTGAGAAACGAACTGCGGTCCGTTGTCGCTCACAAGTTGTTCTGGCAGACCAAAACGACTAAAGAGTCCTCGTAGTTTTTGGATAGTACTCTCTGCAGAAGTGGACTGCATTATAGAGACTTCTGGCCATTTAGAGTGGGCATCTATTGCCACCAAGAACATGCTACCTTCAAGGGGGCCAGCAAAGTCAACGTGAATATGTTGCCACGGGTTTTCAGGCCAGTCCCATGGGTGTAGGGGTGCCCACTGGGGTGCATTCCTCACACCCTGACATGACATACAAGCTTTTGCCTTCTCTTCAATAGCGCTGTCCAATCCAGGCCACCAAAAATAGCTTCGTGCAATTTCCTTCATGCGCACTATTCCACAGTGACCGGAATGTAGCTGTTCTAACATCTGTGATCTCAGTGGTGGTGGAATAATGACACGTCTTCCCCACAACAAACAACCAGACTGGACCGATAACTCCGTCCGCTTGGACATGTAGGGAATAAGGTCAGATGAGACCGGAGAGGTTTGTCGAGATTTTCCATGCATCACCAGGTCCATAACTTGGGACAATACTGGGTCAACGCGAGTTGCCTTCTTTATCTGAGTAGCAGTGATGGGTGTATTCTCTACCTGTTCAAAGTAGAAGATTTCCTTTTGGGCACTATCTTGATGTTTGACCGGCAAAGGCAACCTTGAGAGGCCATCTGCATTGCCGTGTAGAGTGGATTTCCGATATTTGATTTCATATGTGTGTGCTGAAAGTAACAATGCCCAACGTTGCATACGACTAGCAGCTAATGGGGGAATGCCTGTGTAGGGTCCAAAAATTGACGTCAGAGGTCGATGGTCTGTGAGAAGAGTAAACTTTCGCCCAAACAGGTACTGATGAAACTTCCGAATTCCAAAAACAATTCCTAATGCCTCACGTTCGATTTGGGCGTAGTTAGTTTCTGCTTTGCTTAGAGTGCGTGAAGCAAAAGCAATAGGTCTCTCTTCTCCTGAAGGCATAATATGTGACACGACTGCTCCCACTCCATAAGGGGAGGCGTCGCAGGCCAATTGCAGTGGTAAGGATGGATCAAAGTGCGTTAGAACTTCAGAATTTAGCAATGCATCCTTAGCTTTGTTAAATGCAACATCACAGGCTTCAGTCCACTTCCAGGCCTTTTTCTGCCCAAGGAGCTCATGAAGTGGTTTTAGCAGTGTGGCTAACTGTGAGATGAACTTTCCATAATAGTTCAGTCCTAGAAATGAGCGTAGCTGGCTTACATTTCGAGGTGGGGGAGCCTCCACAATAGCTTTAACTTTTGCAGGGGCCTTATGAAGACCTGCAGAATCAATGATGTGTCCCAAATATTCAACAGAGGGCTTGAAGAATTCACACTTGTCTTTGCGAACTCGTAGGCCATACTCTTCCAGTCTTTGTAGGGTAGCCTCTAAATTCTTTAAGTGATCCTCTTCATTTCTTCCAGTGACCAGGATATCATCCAGATAGCACTGAACTCCTGACAAGCCACACAAGATCTGGTCCATAGCCCTCTGGAACAGGGCGGGAGCAGACGTTATTCCGAAGGGTAGGCGACAGTATCGATAAAGCCCCTTATGAGTCGCAATAGTCAACAGCTCTTGGGACTTTTCATCGACGTGCATCTGTAAATATGCTTGACTCAGATCAATCTTACTGAACTTTTGTCCCCCAGCCAGGCCTGCGAAGAGGTCATCGATGCGGGGAAGCGGGTATTGCTCTGCACACAACACTGGGTTGACAGTGACTTTAAAATCACCGCAAATCCGGAGAGAGCCATCTTTCTTCACGATTGGAACGATAGGAGTGGCCCATGAGCTATGGGTAACTGGTATTAGGACTCCATTGGTGACCAGGCGCTCCAGGTCTGCTTCAACTTTTGGCCTGATGGCATATGGCACAGTTCGGGCTTTCAGATATTTTGGTGGACTGCCAGGTTTAATGTTCAATGTCACAGTGATTCCCTTCATACTTCCCAAATCATCTCCAAAAACAGCAGCATGTTTCTTTAGTATAGGGGTTAGACTGGTTTCTTCTTTAGTCATCCGGTGCACTTCTGCCCAGTTCAGTTGAATCTTCCCAAGCCAAGACCTACCCATTAAGGCTGGGTAGTTACCTCTCACCACAAACAGTGGCAATTTAGCCACCTGTCCATTGAGCTCCACCTTAACATCAATAGTGCCCAGCATAGGCACAGCTTCTCCCGTATACGTCTTCAGAACAGTTTTTGTTGCCTTAAGCGGAAGATGCTGTAGCTTTTCTTTATACACAGTCTCGGAGATCAGTGAGACGGCTGCACCGGTGTCCAGTTCCATGCGTATACGTTTGCCATCCAATAACGGGGTTACCCAGTATTCATGTGAGCCCACTGCCAAAGACAAAACATGCAGTGGCACTTTCTCTTGCGCTGAGGTGTCACCTTGATCATCCTGGGTCTGCTCTAGGGTATGCAAGGTTCCTCTTTTTGTCGGCCAGACCACAGGCCTCTTTTTCTTTTGTTTACAGGCACACTCAATGTGTCCCTTTTTGCCACAGTGTCGACACACCAGGTCCTTACACCAGCATTCTGATGCCTGGTGACCCGGCTTACCACAGCGGTAACATTCTTGACTCTGCACAGTTTTGTGGGTCGGTTCTTGTGACACTTTTTGCACCCTAGGGGATGCACCGATGTATTGCGCCTCCCTTGTAGCCAGTTCCATGGAGACAGCAATATCAACAGCCTTCTGTAAGGTAAGCTGAGCCTCTGTCAGTAGGCGCTTCTGTATAGCTTCACTGTAGAGGCCACACACTAACCTGTCACGCAGGGCATCATTTAACATTTCTTTAAATTCACAGTGTTCTGCTAGCTTTTTTAAAATGGATACAAATTGTACAACTGTTTCATCTTCCTTTTGGTCTCTTTTGTGGAACCTATATCTTTCAGCAATTACCAGTGGTTTTGGGGAAAAATGAGACCCCAGGATTTCCACAATGTCACTGTAAGATTTAGTTGCTGGCTTAACAGGGTGTAGAAAGCTGCGTAGCAGGGAGTAGGTTTTAGCCCCTACAACACTTAAGAATATTGGCACCTTCTTCGCTTCTGTAATGTCATTTGCAATAAAAAAAAGCTCAAAACTCTCAGTATACACATGCCACTGCTCTATATTCTCATCAAAAGGTTCCAGTGGCCTGGTCAGAGTAGCCATGATTTTAGTTTCACTTTCACAGTCAGTGCAAACAAGCAGCTTTTTTGTTTGTTTGTTCTTTACCTTGACTTCTACTTCCTTCTGTTACTGGAGCAGCACCGGAATCCCATCCTCGTCGCCACTTGTTATATCCTTGGGGGCAGCCGGTTTAAGAAGAAATCACTTGAGGCCTGACAGCAGACAGCTAACAAAACCACCATTTTATTTACAGACTCAGAGAACTCACTCAGCCGGCTGAAGCTGGCTGAGCTAACCCATAATAATCTAACTCAGTTGCCATAGCAACAAAAACCATGACAACCAAATACACAACACTAGTAAAAGTCAACCACCAGGCACGGAAGCTGCATTTTCTATCATTGCAGTTCTTTCCTCTCCATCTTGTGTTTGTGTCTTGTTTCATCTTATTAGGAAATGGGATCAAATTTTAACAATTGCAGCAGCAATGACCTCTCCAGCCCATCTCAACTCTCCTCTTTCCCCATAAAGAACAGTTATTGCCAAATTTGATACCATCTAAATGACTGTTAAACAACAGTCTCTTTCATTTGAAAAACTCTCTCCAGCTAAAGAGAAAAGGAACAAGAGATGTTAAAATAAAAGCCCTGTTTAATATTTTAGATTTCAATTACTGAAACTGTTTTCCCTTTTTTATATATCTTTAATAAAAGGTTAAAAGGATTTTTAATGGTGTGTGTGCCATGGAACTAAGCAGGCTGAGGTTTCTGAATACTAAATCCTAAACCTTGTTTAACACTGTTTAATATTGGACAGTCATGGTCATGTTAACACCTTTAGCTCATATATTCCATCTAAATTAATACAACACATGATTGGCTTAAAATCATGAGATTTTAAAAAAATAATAAATCATATTGCTTTTCATCTACCTTCTGTTTGTTGAATGTTTAGGGGGAAGCAACCCACCCACACTTCATGTGGGATCATTACAGATTGAAATCTGTAGATGCTGACAGACCTCCCACTTAAAATAAAAGTCCAGACCAATATTTAGATACATAAAATCTAAGATTAACAGCCCAAGTTTAGGTTCCTAGTTTGAAAATTGTGTCCATGATTTCTGTCTTCCTATTCTGTAAGTTACCAGTTATCCATCTTGTTCTCTCTTTCAATGTCATGTGTTCAGATATCTTAAATGTAACAGTAGAAAGTGTACAAGGAAAATTGAATGCTTTGGTGCTTGGCAGATGAATGTCAACTTTAGTCATTGATTTTAGCGGCCATGTTGAGATGGAAAAACAGTATTAATTTATCTGGCATTTAGAAAAGCAGTTCCCAGTAGTATAGTTATAGACACATCTGTTTCACGCAGTGTGAAAAGAGTGGTAGAATCTGGTCCCTAAATGATTAATTACATCAACAGATTTGGGATTTTCTGTTGCCTTAAAGCATTTCATGCATTAAAATTCTTGTAGTTTATGACAACAGGTTGGTAAAGCTTTACCCAAGACCTAGAAATGTGATTTTTAAGTAGCACAAATAGATGGAGACTCATACCAAAATATAACTAAATCACTCAAAAAGCACAATAAGAAGAGACAGTATTGTTATTTCTGAGTATCCCGTATCTTTGTTTCCAAGCTGATGCTTTTGTACAAGATGCTAATTACCCCTCTTGTCTTCTAGAAATATATGAATATTTGTTTTAAGATGTTAGGTAGCTATTCAAGAGCTGTTGATGTGCACTATTTTAGTCATAATTCCTAGTGTCCTGGCAGGGGTATATCACTACAGAGACAAGTATAGAATTAACTCCAGAAGGAAAGGCCATTTTATTGTAATATGACAGACAAGATTAAGTCTAATGATTATTTGAGTGTAATAGGCAAGGTGTGTCTAATTGCTTGTGATTAATAGGCTAGACTTTGGTATATATTTTTCTGTAGCTTACAAAGAGAGTTCGTTCCAGAGGTTTTGCCAGAATTCACCTTAGTGCAGTACCATTCTCGTGCCTTTTCTGCCCCTTGCCTCTTTGTTTATGTAGCTTGATTGATTTCTCCTGTGTTACCTCATAGGTCTTTCTAGGATGGAACAATTATTTCTCCTTCACGCTGTGCCCACCTTCCATCTCTAAATATAATCGCTTATTGGCAAGGAAGCAGGGCCAGTCCAGGGTTTTTGCCGCCTCAAGCGGCAAAAAAAAAGAAGCTTCGATCAGCGGCTCTACAGTGGCAGCTCTACCACTGTTGCCTCATTCTTCGGTGGCAATTCGGCAGCAGGTCCTTCCCTCCGAGAAGGAGAGAGGGACCTGCTGCTGAATTGCCGCCGAAGAGCCGGACGTGCCGCCCCTTTCCGTTGGCCACCCCAAGCACCTGCTGGCTGCACTGGTGCCTGGAGCCGGCCCTGTAAGGCAGAAGCAAATGGAAGCACTTAAGCTGTTAAGTTGTGGGGCAACATATGTAAAAATAGTACTCTGCAGTTACATGGGCTGTGCTATGCCATTTACAGCAGCCTATCAGGACTGAGGAGTCGCTGGCATCACCTCTGCTCAGTCTCACTTAGATCTCTTATCACTGACATTTTCAATTGGACAGTCAGCTCAGATTCTCTGCTTTGCCTGGTTTCTGCCTGGTGCAGTTGAGTTGGAAGGAGGGTGGGTTGGTGGAACTTGACATGGGGCTGGTTATGGCTCTCTGATTTTCTAGACTAATCTGGGCTCTGAAATGATTATATCATCCTGGGGTAATCTAATACTCAACCAGGGGTATGGTGTCATAGGCGCCAACTTTTGCTGGTGCCGGTGGGTGCTTGACCCCTCTCTGGCCCCTGCCTCACCCCAACTCTACCCCTGCCCCACCCCTTCCTGCCCATGCCCTGCCCCCATTCCAACCCCATTCCCAACTCCGCCTCCTCCCTGCCCCATTGGACTCCTTCCCCAAATCCCCACCCCGGCCCCCCTTATTCCCTGCCTCCTCTCCTGAGTGTGCCACATTCCTGCTCCTCCCACTCCCTCCCGGAGCTTGTTATGCCACAAAACAGCTGTTTTGTGACGGCAAGTGCTGGGAGCTAGGGGGAGAAGCAGGGATGCAGTGTGCTCAGGGGAGGAGGCGGAGGTGGGGGGGCAGGGAGCTTGGCTGCCAGTGGGTGCAAAGCACCCACTAATTTTTCCCCATAGGTGCTCCAGCCCCGGAGCACCCATGGAGTTGGCACCTATGTACGGTGTATCCCTGGGGGTACGCAGAGGTCTTCCCGGGGGTACATCAACGCAGCTAGATATTTGCCTAGTTTTACAACAGGCTACATAAAAAGTGCTAGCGAAGTCAATAGAAACCAAAATTTCATACAATGACTTATGTTTAAACTGCTCTATACACTGAAATGTAAGTACAATATTTATATACCAATTGATTTATTTTATGATTCTATAGTAAAAATGAGGAGTAAGCAATATTTCAGTAATAGTGCACTCCCTGACACTTCTGTATTTTTATGTCTGATTTTGTAAGCAAGTAGTTTTTAAGTGAGGTGAAACTTGGGAGTAAGCAAGACAAATCAGACTCCTGAAATGGGTACTGTAGCCTGGAAAGGCTGAGAGCCACTGAGCTCATTTATGCCAGCTGCTAACAATCCATAAGGGACTGTACACCAGTTGAGTTTAACAGGAATGCAGCATGCTTCAGCCATGTCCTCAACACAACTCCAATGACAGAAGTGAGTGAGGGATGGGCTGGAGGTACAGGTGCTGGCTACATCAACTCGGAGCCACCTGAGAGCTCATTCACAGGTATGTGGGGTGTGGGATCTCAGATGGCCAGATCTGGCTGCACCTGGCCCCTTTACTCTGCCTGAGCAGTGCAAAGGGCTGACAGAGAATCTGGCCCTCAGAGTATAAGAACAAAGTCCCAGGTCCTCAAAGGCATTTAGGTTCCTAACTTTCAATGAAATCAATGGCATTTAAGAGCCTAAATATGTCTGGGGATCTGGGCTGAAGACATTATAATAACTATGCAATAATAGATGTATGGTGTCTCTCATCATGTATGTTGATTACAAGTTCTTCGGGGCAGAGGCCATCTTGTACGTGTGTTCAGTGCCTAGTCCAATGGAGCCCCAGTCCTGACTAGGGCCTCGAGATGGTACTGCAGTATAAATTATAAGAAGTCTGCAATGAGAAACCAATGTTTTTTGCAGATTGTGAGAAACTTTTACAATAAAATAAAAAACAACCAACCAAAAAATCCCCATTATGCAGTATATTTCCACTCGCTAAAGAATTTATATTCAGTTGGGTTTATTATTAGAATGATACTTTCTCGTTGGAGGAGGCAGTGACACTTGAATTGCTCATGCCAAACTACATTAGTGTACACTGCATGCATAATCAAATATTTTCTCACTAAGATAGGGCAGAAGGTTTCTGACTGGAAATTTAAAATTCCTTTATGTTTTGGAGAATAAAAGAACTCTGTTACCAGTTCTCAAGGGGAAGAGTTTTACTGCCTTTCATTGTCACCAAAAGCCCAGGACTTGGTACTATTAGCATTATATGAAATGTGAGACAGGCGCTAGTTAAATGAAAATGCACAGGTGTTATTTTCTTGCAAAAACCAGGAGCCATACACCACCAATAGAACAAATTAATCAAACTGAAAGGCAAAAAGATTTCTAAAACACATCATCTAAAAATTGCTAAAAGATTCTTCTGCAGCATTCCTAATGCACATAAAAAGCTTCCTTTCCTATTTATTAATGCTGTATATAAATAAGATATACCAGAATAGTACACTTGCTACTGCTAGCATTCATGTGAACAAGTAATGTAACAATAATTTACACCTCTATACTGCCTTGAATTCAAAATTATCAGGGCACTTTTCAAACATTAATTACTAATTATTATTTATTATTTGTACAATGGCATCTAGGGGCCTTGGTCATTGATCAGGACCCCACTATATATAGGTGCTATACAAACACAGAACAAAAAGACACTTCCTGCCCCAAAGAGCTTACTATTTAAGTACAAAACAGGAGACAACAGATGGATACAGACAGTCAGATTGGGATCACAAGGAAACAACCCAGGAAATAAGTAAATATTATGCACATGTAAGTGATGAGTGATCTGAGGGACAAAGAGCTTAAGTAACTTGTCCATGTTGTGAATAAAATATAGCCAGCCCCCTGCTCTAACCATTAAACCTCACTCTCTGTCAAGCTAAATAAAGATTGACTATTACAAAATGTTTAGTTTTTGCTCATACTGTACATTACTCAAAAGTGTATTAAATACATTAAAGGCACTACTACTAAATATATTAGAGGACTACAGTTGATAGGAAATTTTGTAAAAAGTAGAATGTTTTGTTTGTTTCATTTGAACTACATTTTCTCACTATAGCCATTCCATTTAAACAACTCCTCTTGACTAAAAAGGGAATCTTGCATCTACTGACATCATTGGGGGTTCTATATGCCAATGTGGTGCAAGACTGAGCTCTGAATGTTTAAAGGGACACAGTCAACTTCAAAATCACATTTCTGTCTCAAAATTTTGGATCTACTGTAGTTACATGTAACACCTAAAATTACAGTATCTGAAAGAAGTTAGCAGAAAAGAGATTTGTTTTAATCTGTGCCTTTGACAGCACTAGAACTCTTATAAACATCATCAGCGGGAAAACTCAACATTTTTTATGTTTCTTTTTTCCCCCAAAACATTCAGGACATATTATTCTAAGTGTTGTATTAGAAAGTCGACAATAAAAAAGAGCTGATTTCAAAGAGTTCAAGTTTGCCAGCTTCTCTTTATAACCTCAAATGCTAAAAAGTTCTGTTCCATATCTAGGATACTCAGTCTGACAACATATTACCTTACAAATGGCTGGATGAGTCATAAAACTAATGCATAATCAAATCATCTATGTCTGGTGTCATAACATAAATCAGCACTCAGCTACAAAGACAAAACTGCATAATTTCTGCTTTGCTAAAATGGACAAAAACAATTTTTTATTCCAAGTGATACTGGAATTGTGGCATAGTCCCTGCCATACTTCTCAGTCCCACACAAACACTAGCACAGGACCAAACTTTTGCAAGTACAGCAAGAGTCAAAAAGCACAAAAATCCAAGATAATATTGGGACACTGAATTTTTACTCTTAATGACAAATCCTGTCCTCATGTCTACGGTATGAAAGGCTTCCATTTTCAACAGAATCAAGACATTTCCACTGTGTAGAAGAGCAGTTTTGGGGAGGCGACTTCATATAGATAATGGTTGTTTGTGACTCAGAACCCAGCTGTGCATGGTGTGACATTGCACTGCATATGATTTTATGAAAATATGCTAATAAGGGTGAATGTAATGTAACCAGAATATGCTTCAAGCAAAAGGTCTCTTGTAAGGTAACATTGCAAAGCTTATAATCTACTGAGTGTGGTCATCCTATTTGTATGGATGTATCATTCTTGTATCTGAACCTAGAAATATGAAATATAACTGAGGTTCTATTGTAATTATGCAAAGTGTGGGCCGTGAATGGTGGTTTGGAATCTTGATGGCTCCCATTAACCAGGGCAATTGACTGTAGATGGCTCTGTTTACTTGTAAGTCTTCCTGTATACCTGTGTGCTGGGCAAGTGGGTAATGAAGTCTGACACCTGAACTGGAATCCATCTTTAACCTGGTGCTTTTCCATTTGGAAGGAGAGGTGGGAACCCAGAGAGGGACAAAGGATTCCCGCCTTGTGCAAAAGATATATAAGGGGGTGGAACAGAACAGAGGGGGCTGCAGTCATGAGAAATCCTCTAGCTACCACCTGAGCTGGAATAAGGCCTGTACCAAGAAAGGATTGGGCCCAGACTAGGAAGGCGTCCAGTCTGTTAAAAAAGCCTATTGAAACCTCTCTAAGGGTAAGATTTACCCGTATTAGGCTTAGACTTGCATGTTTTATTTTATTTTGCTTGGTAACTAACTTTGTTCTGTGTGTTATTACTTGGAATCACTTAAATCCTACATTCTGTAGTTAATAAAATCACTTTTACTTATTAATTAACCCAGAGTTTGTATTAATACTTGCGGGGAGAGTAACAGCTGTGCATCTCTCTCTCTATCAGTGTTATAGAGGGTGAACAATTTATGAATTTACCCTGTAAGTTTTATACAGGGTAAAATGGATTTATTTGGGGTTTGGACCCCATTGGGAGTTGGGTATCTGAGTGCTGAAGACAGGAGCACTTCTTAAGCTGTTTTCGGGTAAGCCTGCAGCTTGTTGGGGACATGGTTCAGACTTGGATCTGTGTTTGCAGCAGGCAAGCATGTCTGGCTCAAACCAGGCAAGGGACTGACATCCCAAGCTGTCAGAGAAAGGCTCAGAGGTAGTCTAGGCACATCAGGTGGCAGTCCCAAGGGGGTTTCTGTGACCCAACCCATCACAGTCGGGCCCCCAAGAGGTCATAGTACAGAGGCAAATGTGTGTATCAATTTTGACACCACACAGAGGACATTGGGACAGTGGTCAGAGATAATTACCTGATTTTAAAAAAGGTACATTATGCACTCTGCTCAGGCCACATGGTGCCATTCCTACTGCTTTCCAAAATGACGGAGGAAATGGATAAAAGAGAGGATTCTAGCAACTTCCATTCCACCCTCAGAGTGCCAAACTGAATTTCTATTCTGCTATTCAGAATACATTGCTTTTCTTGCCTCCTGTCTACAATCCCTGTTTCCCAAAAATCCCCCAAAGGAAAATGACCCAGATTCAGCAAACTTGGAAAAAGTGGAAATGTATATGCACTCAGTGTAAAAACCTAAATAGAACAGAATTCCCAGTGCTGATGTCTTACCATTTGTCCAAGGCTACAGCTGCATCAGCCAAAGTTAGCAGCTACAGTTAACCACTCCAATTATATAGAGATGACTGGAAAACTGGAGCATGTTGGTCTAAGTGGCTTTCAAATGCCAAGACAAAGTATGCCCAAATAGAGATTTTTTTGGTGACTGTATGGGGGAACAAGAAGTTCACAAGATCTGTAACTTATTATTAAATACTAATTTTGATAAAGACAGAAGAAAAAAATTGTGAGGGTTGGAGAGTTGCAGGGCTCTGTGTACTGTTTGTTTATATTATACTCTTTTGTAAGAAATGAGGAGGAAGGAGAACTGGGGAAATTTCTAGACAGAACTTCTATAGTGAAGCAGAGAGAAAGAGGAGGAATAGGCTTAGGAATAATAACTTATTCTAATAAAGTTCCTTGTTCAGCATCTTTTTCTGTGATCTTTTTTCACTATAACATGAGAAAATCACAGATATAACTAACAGACATAATCCTAAATGGCTTGCAGGTGTATGTGTGTGGGGTATTTTTTTTTGTCTCAAACCTTCTTGGATATGTTACTTTATCCTACCCTTTCCTAGCGAGTTTGCTACTTTATTTTGAAACACAGAATTGAGGAGTTCATTTGCTGCAAGGCTGGGCTCCCTGAAATCTTTTAGTTCCTTTGTTTTCTGTTTCATTCATTGCTAATTTCATTAGTACGCACACATTAGCTTCATAGAGCAAATGAAAGCAGTAAACTATTTGTTGTCCTCTGAAATTTCTTTTTTCCCTTTATAGCAGAACACACTTGCAATATTACTAACTCTTTTTTGAACACTGGAATTTCCCCCTCTGCTGTTGTTTAAATTACTTATTTAAAGGAAATTCTATTCACATTTTACTTCTACAGTGTTCTTCCCCCTTCATAATGTGCTGGTTCCTCAGATGCTAGACATTTTCTAGCCCATTTCTCTAGTCCCATTTATTTCTTGAGTACTTGCATGTATGGCTTAGAGCCAAGTGACAATGTTTTTTTCATGACTCTGACCTTGACGACTATGAAACCTGTCAGTCAGGATTTCAGGTTGGTAATTCCATGAAAACTACTTTAATTTCAAGCTTTTAAAGATTTGATGTGATGGAATATGTTTCAAATGCCTTTGTAAATCATGGGGGGAAATAGAATGAAATTGCCTAGAAACCAGAAATGAAATTTCAGTCACTGTGTAAGACATTGGCAAGAGTCAAGTAAAGTCAGTTGGGGCTGTGGACTTCATTGATAGTGTGTGTGGCTGTGATGGGATGCACCCCTATATTCACATCCTACACACTGTTGTAATAATCTTTGTACAAAATATGCCTTGCGAGGTTTCATCTGAAAGCAAATAACTCCTTGGTCAATAATATCATGATGAAATGTGTGTATCAACATTATGAACATATGCTGAAATTAGGTCTGAAATGTGTTTACCAGACAAGTGTGGGTAAACCAGTTTCTCAAAGACAAAGAACAAGCTGATGCCTTAGCTAGGTGTCATCAAAACTGATGAGCCATCACCTATTCAGTGGCCATACTTTGGCAAAAAAGGGGGTCAGGAACAAACAGATCTACATCTTAGCAAACAGCAGCATGGAACCTCTTTCACCAAGAGATGCCTTGTCTCCTTCCTTACATCAGGAATGAACTTCATCTAGGGTGACCCACAGGAAAATGCATTTCAAATGGCAACTGGACTATAAAGTGGGAGGCAAAAACACACCAAGGTATCTCTCCCTGTCCAGCTCTTGTTCTTGCACCTAAGACAACAAAAGAAACCAGCCTATTTGACTTACAGAGAGATCCTGACCTGAGGTTTGGTCAGTCCTGTTGCTGGGCGCATGTAGTTAGCATTTTATCCTGAACCAAGTCGTTTGTTAAAAAGCTTCTCAATGGTAAAACGTATCTTAATTCTCTGGTAACCATTTACAACTTTAATGCTGTATATTTGTACTCAGGTAAAACTTATCTCCTTGTAGTTAAATAAATTTGTTTGATTCTTTAAAACTAATCCAGTGTTGTCTTTAAACTGAACTGTGTAGGTAACTCACTTTATGGTAGCAAACTGATGTGTATTGATCTGCTTAGAGGGGAAACAGACGTAATATATCTGGACTGTGTAGAAGAGGGCTGGACAGTGCCCAACACATGTTTTTGGGGAAAATCCGGGTCTGGGAGTGAGTTGGGGTCACCCTGCAAGTGGAAACAAAGGCTGGTGGAAGCCAGAGTGTGACTGATGTGTGGCTGGCGGGCTGCAGCTATACTCAGACACTCAGGGTGTCACTTGCATGCTAGAAGGCTATTTGTGAGCAGCCCAGGTGGGAGCTACAGCAACAAGAATTGTGAGGAACCCACTTTTGAAGGGCAGGGGTGACACAGCTCATTAGTAGTCTGGATTGCACCCTGTAATGTCACAGTAGGGTGACCAGATGTCCCGATTTTATAGGGACAGTGCCGATTTGTGGGTCTTTTCCTCATATAGACTTCTATTACCCCCCATCCCAATTTTTCACATTTGCTGTCTGGTCACCCTATGTCACAGGTTATGTCTACACTGCAATTAGACACCCAAAGTTGGTCCGTGCCAGCTGACAGGCTCACAGGACTCAGCCTACAGTGCAGACATTCAGGCTCAGGCTGCAAGCTTTTAATTGCAGTGTAGACATACCCAAATAGCTTCAACTCAAAGAGGACTAAAAGTGGAGTGGTTTAAGCTTCAAACAGAGCCTGAAAAGCAAGAAACTGAAGTCTCTAGCTGGGTCCTTTGTTAGACCACAGAGCCATGGATTTCTTTGTGGTCTGCAAGCCAAATTGTCAAAGAATGATCCATCAGTGGTTTGTCTAAATTTAAATGTGGAGCCCCTTAAAGAGTTTATGAGGCTTCTTAGAGTGAAGAGTTTATTCTTACTGCCTAACAGTTTGTCTGTTTTTATCTATTTATTTGTTGTCTATTTTTTTATATTTGCCTATTAATATTTACATACAAATATTCCCCTGGTTAACAGTCTTCCTGCTTGCTTTTAATTAGCCCATAGATTTGAGAGCTAGGATATAGTTATATTTTTTAAATATTCCCTACCATTGTGACTACTCATAGCTGTAAGGGAGTATTATATGGGGGAGTTTGGCCTAACACTGATTTGCTTTCAATAACACATCACACATTTACAGTTAGAAAGAGGGAGCAGGGGAGATTAGCTGCTTTCTCCTATAATTTATACAAATTGAATGAGGAGTTAGTGGCAACTTAATCAAATAGATATCACTCTCTTATTAGACCCCACCTTGCCATGGGCTGATTCATGCATGGATGAGCTAAATGTGGCATTTATCTGTTGCTATGATCAGTGATGAGCTGCCAAAATCTTAACAACCAGTTCCCTATCGGGTCTTTGGCAGCACTTCGGCGGTGGGTCCTTCACTAGCTCTGGGTCTTCGGTGGCACTTCGGCGGCAGGTCCTTCAGTG
Source organism: Mauremys mutica (assembly GCF_020497125.1). Lineage (NCBI taxonomy): Eukaryota > Metazoa > Chordata > Testudines > Geoemydidae > Mauremys > Mauremys mutica. Next base: position 76,571,101 of record NC_059074.1, read on the forward strand.
CTGCCGAAGACCTGGAGCGAGTGAAGGACCCGCTGCCAAAGTGCTGCCGAAGACTCGGAGCGCTGCCTGGTGAGTACAAGCCCCACGTGTTTTTTTTTTATATGTGTTTTTTTTTTTTAAGTCATCTCTGTCAGTGCCCCGTCAAAACTGTTCAAATCGGGCCACGCACTTCCTAAAGCCGGCCCTGCACATTGCGGTTGTAAAATTGTATCGGGGGGCTGGGTAGGGAAGGCTGTGCCTCCCAAAACAGCCTGGCCCTCCCCCCCATCTGACCCCCACCCACATCCTGCCCCCTCAGAACCCGCAACCCATCAACTCCCCTCCCTGACATCCCCTCCCAAGACCCCCCTACTCTAACTGCCCCCCAGGACCCCATCCCCTACCCAACTCACCCCTCTCCCTGTCCCCTGACTGCCCCAACTCCCCATCCACCACCACCGACAGACACCTGGAACTCCCATGCCTACCCAATCCTCTCCGTTGCCCATCCCCTGACCGCGCCCCCAGAACCTCCGTCCCCTCCAACTGCTCCCTGCCCCTTATCCAACCCCTCCTCCAGCCCCAGCCTGGCCCCCTTACCATGCTGCTCAGGGCAGCGTGTATGGATGCCGTGCGGCCCACTGGAGCTTGCAGCCCCACCCCCTTACCATGCCGCTCAAAGTGGCAGGAGCTGCCGAGCTGCCCAGGAGTGATCCAGAGCGTTGGCGCCGGCAGCATAGCGCGCTGGGGTTCTGCGAGAGGGAGGGAGATGGGGGAGGGGCTGGGTGAACTTCCCCAGCCGGAAGCTCAGGGGGCTGGACAGGATGGTCCCACGGGCTGGATGCGGCCCTCGGGCTGGTGTAATGACACAAAAACCTCCCTCTGCCAATTGCCCACCCCTTTAACAATCGGTTCTAAACCAGCTTCTAAATTTAACAACCAGTTCGCGTGAACTGGCTCCAGCTTACCACTGGTTATGATCCAAGTTGGATATCAGTTACAATTCTTGATTTTTCTGCTGCCTTTGACATTATCAAATTCTTCTTTGAAAGATGTACTCACTTTTTCATTTTCAAGGCTCTGTTATTAATGCGCTTGTTTAACATTTATCTAGTCAAGCATTCTGGATGTTGTGAAATAAAAACTCATCAAATTTTAACCATTGGAAGGGGGTTCCACTGGACTGATTGATCCTTTTTCTTCTCTGTAACCTCATTACCTGTGTTCTATTGGATGGAGCTACAGTTCTGGGTGGCAAAAGACCTGGGTTCAGTTCTTGCCTAAGCCACTTGAGCAGGTCTCTTATGCTCTTACTGTCTCAGCTTCCACATCTGTAGAATGCAGACAATGCTATTTCTTTGTAAAGTCATCTGAGATGTACAGAGGAAAGATATTCTTTGTATTACAGTAGAACTCAGATCTCAGTTAAGATCTGGGCTCCATTGTACTAGGCAGTGTACACGCACAAAATATAAGGTTAAAAACCTTACAGTCTAATTTTAGACAAGATACACCAAATAGGTGTAACAAACAATATGTGGAAAGAGGGAAAATGAGGTTAACAGACATAGGAACATGTGTTATAAAGACACACCAGGGAATCCTGTGTCTAGCGATGTCAATGGGAGTTTTGATAGTGACTTTGACTGTACCAGGATTTCACCATAGCAAGATGACTGCAGGTGGTTCTTTGGTTGTTTTTAAATAGTAAAGAATGAATAAAATAGCAGTATTCCTTATTATTGCCTTGATCAACTAATCAGATCACATACGTTTGAGTACCTGGAGGCCAATAATTTACAAATTACATTTTGGACATGATACATCCTCCCTGATGCAGGGAGTTGTGACTTGCAAAATGTGTTGGGTAGTGTATTGTTCTGCATTCTAATAAGCAGGTTCCATACTGTGCCCAATGACTCAGCAGTGTTTGAGTCACTGGGATTTCTCTTGTCTCCAAACCACACATAGGAGGAAAAGTAGAAACACCAGTGCCCTCATTTCTCTGGAAAGGGAAAAATGCATCCCAATTAATGGTAGTCATGAATTTTTCAACAAAAAGTTCATTCACCAGAAAATGATGATTTGCTGAAATGGAAACATTGCAGGAATTTCTCATATTAAAAACATTTGACTAAAATTTCAAAATGGTCGGAACATCCTGTTTTGACATTTTGAAAATGTAAAAGCTCTGTTTCTGTTTAAGCAAATTTATAGTAAAAAACTTACAAGTACAGAAAAAATTCAAAGTTGAAATAAAACATTTTGAAATTATCAAACTAAAATGGTTTAATTGATTCAATCAAAAAATATTTTCAGACTCTGGTTTGTGAAAAGTTTGGAGACTTCAGCTTTGTCCCAATTCAGGACAGGAAATAAATGTGAAATCCCAAAAATTCTCAGAGGTCAGGAAAACCCCCACTGAGCTCTAATCCCAAAAGCCTCTGACTCACCACTTGGTAAGGGAGAATGAGAATTAAATAATCTGGCTCTTCCCACAACTCTTCCATGTAACTCAGTCTATACCCTCCTGTAACTGGCTGTACTTGGTTTGATGTGTGCTATTAATATCCTTGATTAAATATATTCTGTTGTAAATAAATACACCGCCACCTTGATAGAACGCCACCTGATATAACATGAATTTGGATATAACACGGTAAAGCAGCGCTCCGGGGAGACGGGGCTGCGCACTCCCAAGGTTCAAAGCAAGTTCGATATAACGCGATTTCACCTATAACGCAGTAAGATTTTTTGGCTCCCAAGGACAGCATTATATCGAGGTAGAGGTGTACATTATTAAACGTTCAGACGTATGGCAGGATACAGCTGATAAATGTTGCTGAGCCAGACAATGAATATATCTCTTTTAAACATGGTCTCTCTCAACAAACATTCAGGGAAATGGGGGTGAGGTCTAGTCTCTCTTTGATGTTAGTGGGAATTGATACTGATGCCAGAGTGAGTTATACGTGCGCATTGATGGGAGAAAACCTCAGTCCTGGAAACGTGTTTAAAGTAAAGCGCACACATACAGATGTGCAGGACTGGGGCCTTATTTTGTACTGTAATGCCTGACTTTGAAAGGCTAATACTTTGGAAGTTCAGGAGAAGTCATGCTTAGCAGTTTTAATGGTGTCATTGTTTAGTACTTCATGTTTGTCAGTATGGAATTACTATCAAGTCTTTAGGTTGCCTGCAAAGATGAAATTCCTATATTTCAGTAATTTTACCAAAATGTACTGAATGCATGATAATCAGGCAAAGGGGGATATTCAGCGTATTTTGGTGAAGTTTTGGAATGTAGTAATTTTAATCTGTGAAAGGCATCTATGATGTTTCACTCTATATTTTTATGAAAATATGGTTATGATATGAATGACATAACTGAGATACTTTATGCAATATGGCTCATGTGAGATATCATTGGAAAGGTTATGATTTACTGAATGTGATTATCCAATTTGTATGCCTGTATAATTTCTGTATCTGAAGTTAGGAATATTAAGTGTGTCTCTGTATTTCAAACGTGTTATGTTGGATGTCACCCCCAACCAGCGCTTCAGGTACACAATGGAAAAGCCAGACAGGGCTAACGGGCCATTAGCAGAGACAATGGACTGTGAAAGAGCTTAGTCTTTCTGTGGGTGCTGGAGACAGCTTATGACCAATGGCTGCCACAGCCATGCAGAGACATGGGCCCACATCACCTGGTACTGGATACCCCTCCTGCCCTTTTGGAATGGCAGTGGTTTTCCACTAGAAGACAAAGGGTTACACAAGAGCTATATAAGGCAGGGGAGTGACATCATCATGGTTCTCCACTGCCTCCCCACCCTAAGAGACACTGAAAAAAAGACCTGGAAGCAAGAAGTGAACTGGGGGGAGAAGGGTTGAGACCAAGCTGGAAGGGCATCTCGCTTCTGAATAATAATACCTGAGGTCTCAAGAGGGATACCAGTGCAGCTGTCTTCCAAGACTTTCTGAAATCTGCCTGCAACAATATCTAGAGTGAGAAATACTATTTGTAACCAATTTCTTTAGTACTAGCAGCTTAGTTTGGGTGTTTGGTTTCATTTGCTAAGTAATCTGCTTTGTTCTGTCTGTTATCTCTTATATTCACTTAAAATCCACCTTTGGTAGTTAATAAACTTATTTCTTGTTTGTAATAAAAGCCAGTTTACACAATTTTTAACGTGTGTGTGCGCAAAAAGTGTGCACGTGCACATTTCTCTTCACATTAAGGAAGAGGGCAGATTTTTATGACCTTGTGCTATACAGGTTTTTCTATACAGCACAAGACAGTATTATTTTGGGTTTCTTTCCCCAAAAGGAGAGTCTGTGTCTGCAACGGGGCATGGCCCTACCTGTGTGTGTGCGCTGCAAGAGGCTGGAAAGCCTAATTCAGCAAAGCAGCGACAGGGAACCAAGGCTGATTGAGCAGGGGAGGCTCAGTGAAATCCCAGTACATCAGGTGGCATCCCAGAAGGGGAGGGGAGTCCAATCCATCATAACATCATAAAAACTTTGGGACTGGTCATATGTGAAGCCATTCATCTTCTAAAATTACTTTTTCCAATGTTGATCTACTTTGTGTAGCCCAATCAATAAAACAATGAATTCTACAAGCAACCCTTATGTTTTAATCCATTTTAATGTCAAGGGGGAGAGAAAGAAAACAATCTGTCCCTGGGACATTTGTTCAGAAGTCCATGTAATGTAGAGGTCATGTATCTACTAGTTCATGGTACCTTGTCTGAAAAAAGCTATAGAAAACGTGCAAAATTCAGAAATCCACAGCAATCAGAGACCTGTCCAGAGGACAAAATGGAAATAATATTAATACTTATAGCACTTTTCTGCAGGAGATCTCAAAGCACTTTTACAAGAGCTAGCAAATATCCTTATTTTATTGATGAGAAAACTGAAGTAGAGAGAGGTTAACATACGACTTACTCAAGGTCACAGAACAGGTTCCTGGTAAATCTGAGGATAAGCCCATGTCTCCTGTGTCCAGTGCTTTCTCCACTGGAACATACTATCCTACCTCCAGTCTGCTAATGATGTCAGCCTTCACTGCTTACTTGTTACATTTTCAAACAAGTATCTTCATACTTTTTCTCATGCTGCCCCTCACACTTAGGAGGTACATATCAAATCTTAAAATTCTCCTTTGCCTACAAAAAGCTTGACAACGGTTAAGGAAATGCCCAAACACTATGCATCATGCTGACCAGTATGTCTCATTGTTTCCTTGTGTTCCTCCATCTGTCTGTATCCATCTCTCATCTTATGCTTAGACTGTGAGCTCTTTGAGGCAGGGCCATCTTTTTGTTCTGTGTTTGTACAGCACCTAGCACAGTGGGGTCCTGGTCCATGACTGGGATTCCTATGTACTATCACATTACAAATAATAATAGCATGCTACCAACAGATGGTAGGATTAGACTTCATTATCATAGACTCTGTGGAATTTTCTAGCTTCCGTGCATTTCTGAGGCAAGAAGTTATTGCATAAGCCCCCTCTCCCTGCACCAAAAAAACAAAAATCCAATAGGAGAAGCAGGATACTGAGCTAGAACCAGGGGCTTTCAAACTTCATTGCACTGCATCCCACTTCTGACAACAAAAATTACTACACGACTCCAGGCGGGTGGCCTGTAATCTGAGCCCTGCCACCCAGGGCTGAAGCTCTCAGGCTTTGGCTTTGGCCCCAGCCCCAGGCCCCAGCAAGTCTAACACCAGCCCTGGCGACCTCCATTAAAATGGGGGTAATGACCCACTTTGGGGTCCCAAACCACAGTTTGAGAACTGCTAAGCAAGACCAATGATGAAAATATGTGAGAAATGCCCGTTTCCCTGTGTACCATGTTATTCATGACAGGTAGATTCTGTTTCATACTTTCTAGATCTTCTCTTCAGAGGAAGCAAACAGGAATGCTCATCAGCAGAAGTGACTTCCATTAACACTCAGGCCATGTTATGCTTTCATGACTGAACATTCATGAGTGTTTTGAGCTGCTAATGGAATTGGGTAATGCATGGTAAAAGAGAGGGAAAAGTTGAGCAGAGGCCTGTTTGCTTGGCTCAAGTAATTCTAAAGGAAACCTGGGTTCTAGAATAGAAGCCTCAGCTGTAGTTGCCCATTGATCAGAGACCTGTGTAAACCACAGCTAACAAGTTGTGGCTTTGCAGGGTAGACATCACTCTTTAGAATTATTCATCTCTGGCCATTGAGGCTGGTAATATTGTATAAGCGGCTGTGTAAATTGATGGGGTTAGCACAATATTTTACAATGGTGGATGCTGGAAGTGAGATCTCGTCTGAACACACAGACATTGAGCAACCACAAGGAGAACAAGGGACTGGACACAGGGCAAAGAGTGCAGGAGGAAGGAATCACCTTCTGGTCTGTATGGGAGCTGCTCTGCAGAGGCTACTTCAGCCCAGTGGGCTGCTTCTGGAGATAGAAGAATCTCTGGTGACAGATCTTCTGGCCCCACCTATGCCTCTCCTTTGCCCTATGCTCTGCCCACCATATACCTCCCTGTATCTTGGCCCCCACCTGCCATGCAGTAGAACCAATTACTTTGCCTCAAGGACCAAAATTCAATATCGGCTAAAGGGTTTAGCAGCGTCCACCTTTGTGTATTTTAAAAACTATGTCAGACATCGGGATTCTGGCATCTCAGAACCATGTGTGCTATTACACACGATATGTGCTGCACTACAGTATGGCAGTATGAGGGAGTCTTTGGAATGTCCTTGCTTGAAACAATTTAACTTGTGCATTAATATGATGATTTCATGGTAACCAGCTATTGTTTTGTGTGTTCTTGAATTTGAAAAATATGCGCTGAGATAAGAGAATAATCAGTATTCATTTCGGTTCCATAATAACTATTGCTGCTTTTATGCTGTTCCGAAGATTTCCCCTGTGAAATAAGGACTATGGGCTTGCAAGGCAGCTTGTTGAATATAAACTACTTTTTGAATAGGTTCATTTTATAATATATAATGACAGAAAGTGAAAATAATGGACAATGCTCTTAATATCTGGCTAAGATCATCTTTGATTCAAGACACTTTAATTAAATTGTAAAAGTTGTTCTTTTTGATCTTTTATATAATACTTTTTTAAAAATTCCAGTGGTGGTACCCCTTAAATATCCATATTTAAATATAGTATGTCCCAGTAAATCTGCAAGTGCCTTTTATTTAATAATACAAAGCAAATATTTATTTCTGTTCTGATGGTGAAAGTACACTGAGGCAGACCACCCGGGAAATATTATTTTATGGTCTACTCTCATATCAAAATGGAGATGTAAGTAATAAGTGAATACACATCGTGGAGCAGACAGTTTTTTAATTGTGGTGGTTACCTTATATTGTTAAATGTGCTCTTAATGATTAACTATCGTACAGTACAACTTTTTTTAAAAAACCCTACATTTAATATTTTCCTGCTGAATTCTCAAAGCACTAGCTTCTTTTTTAATGGAATGAGGCAATTTTACCATGAATAAATTTAATCAGAAAAGGTCATTCTAACTCATCTCATGAGGAAATTAAGAGAATATGATTTTGTTCTCATTAAAAAAAAAATTCTAGTCCTTTCGATCTACACATTTAGCTCTGATGTCCAAAATGCTACCAGATCTACATGTTAAAAAATCATCCCTTAATTCACTTCACAGCATCCTTGTCTAAAACATCCTTAGTCTGAGCTCTTACTATTCCAATTTTAAACCAACCTTCTTCAGCCTGTGCTGGTTTATGTAACTTTCTACTAAGAGCAGGTCTTAATGAAGAAATTAGAGAAGGAATTTTAAAACCTCATTACAGTCTGGTGTCACAAATCCACCAAACCAAGACAAAAGGTTAGAAAACTAACAAACTTTAGGCTTAAACTCCCTGTGTTGCAATATTTTCCAGTAATTAAGATCCACAAATAATGCAGTTTTAATTAAGAAAAGGATCAGAGTTAAAGATTCATCAACTCCCTCATTAGGATCCAGCAAATGGAAAATAAATGCCCTGTTACACCTACCTTATTCAGACAAATTGTTCCAGAGAAATGCCATGGTTTAGAGGGTGCAGGTCACCAAACTGGAATCAGAATGAATGAATGAGAAGAAACATCCTAGAGTTTCAAAGGACACAAGCAACATAATCTCCTGTTGGGGTCTCCAGAAATATAAACTTTCCCATATCTGTATTATCCTGTTACCTCAATTGATTGGTTTTGTTTTCATTGCCTGCCATCCCCTGCAAAATAAATAAGTAAAAGACCCTATAGCATGATCATTTTCTGGATGAAACTTGCTTTCCCTGCTTCATGCTTTTCCCTGATTCTTGGCTGACTGGTGCCAGGTCATTGCATACTCCATTAACATAGAAGGAAGGCAAAGCTCTGCTTAGGCTAATAAGGAGCGCTAAGACCCGCATCTACAGTGCTGCCTCAGAGAATAGCAAGCTAACACTTACTATGGATGCAGCAGCATCAGCATCTGATCATTCATTCTTGTTTCTCGACTCCTCCCCATCAAGCTGCCTGCTTCTGCAAAGTATTGTCCCTCACCTCATCAGCTCAGAAACAGGGACAAAACCTAGTGAACAAAACCAGCTGGAAATCCTCCCTTTTGCAACATGCTGTGCAAATGTGTAACTCCTGTAAAGATAAGGGCAAAGCAGTTTGCCTCAGTCCCAACCCACAAATACAGCTGCAGCTATGAGGAAACTGGAGCTAGTGCCTAGGAGGAATGAATGTTGCCTGCTGAAAGCAAATGGGACATTCTGATCATCGTGGCTGTGTGTGAAAGTCCCACAAGGGAAACTGACTTAAGGACTTATCCTGCAGACACAGAGGTGACGAGTTCCACTGACCTCAATGGGTTTATTGATATACATAAAGTTACTTACATGGATGTTTGTTAGACCAGGCTCTATCATTGTATTTGGCACCCACCTATCTGGTCATTGTTGTATTTAATTAGATATGATAATATCTGGACTATTACATCTTAACTTCCCTTCCAGCCTGAGGTCAATTCAGAGCATTTAAACACATGCCTTTTCTCATTCTCTCTTCTCCCCTAATAACATATCTGGCAAAAATTAAAGGGCTAAATTTATTCAACCTCATTGAAGTCAAAAATACAATTTAGTTCATTTTTTGAAATTTAAATTACCTTTACAGAAGAACTTTTTGTACATCTCACTCCATCAAAAACCATAAATCAATTTTATATTATTGACACAAATTCCCTTTAGAAGGACATAGAAGTAATAGTTTAATATTTATTTTCAATATATAAAATGGTCTATCATTGTATTTTTAAATGCACGAACAATAACAATTTAAAACACACAGTAACAATAATCTTTATGCAATACCACACAAAGAAAAAGGTGGTGTCTTGTAGCCAGGTCTCAAACCATTTAGACTGCAAGTCTTAAAACCATCACCTTGAACAAGATTCTATCACTTTCAGAAGGCACCTTCTCTTCTGAAAATATTTTACCCATTGATACTATTGTTGTAAGTAATACCTAAAATTGCTATATCTGAAAAAGATTAGGGAAAAATGTCAAATCTGTTTTATTTTGATCATTTGATAGCACTTTGTGTCTAGACAGCTTCAGTTTTCCTTAGTGTTTGAATTTATCACACAGCAGTTGGAAAGAAAAATATCTGAAAATGGAAAAAAAGTCATTCTAAATTCACAATAATTGGCAAGGGGGCCCCAAATGTCAGGTGTAATACCTGCAATTGCTTTTAACTCCTATTTTGAAATTGACTGGATTTCAAAGTAACAGTGTCATTTTACATTATTGTAAGAAGTGCTACTAAGAAAGCTGCCTACAAAAACGAATATCCTCTGTACTCTACCTAGCCTCTCGGGAACAGAGTCTTTCAGCATGCAGACCAAGAGTGGTTTGGAGGATGGAAGCTAGAACATCCTGCCCCTGTGAAAAATAAACTAGGACTCCTCAGCTCAAGCATCCCATCTGAACTCAACTGTAAGTTTAAAGCACGAAGAGGGAGGCAGCCTCCAAGATGCACAGGCTGATCTGTGCAATACCATACAAAGAAAAAGGTGGTCTCTTGTAGCCAGCTCTCAAACCAATGCTTAAACTCCACCCAAAAGCTAATAAATTGCTGCTAACAACCACTGAACACCAGTTTAATATATTCTCTGTGAAAAGCGCCTTTTAATAAGTGGACAGCCACCATTCTTCAACAACAGCTTTTGGATGATCTCCCAGTATAGAGTCATGTACAGTGCATTACAGTATTCCAAGCTCAAACTGACAAAGGCAAAGTCCACATCAGAAGAGTTTGAATTGTTCTCAGCAGGCACACAGGAGAAAAAGCACTCTTGACCACAGCTGCTAGCTAGGTTAAGGAATATTCAAAAACATCTTAATTTTCTAAAGTATCAGAGGGGTAGCCGTGTTAGTCTGGATCTGTAAAAGCAGCAAAGAGTGAATACTTACTTCGTCGGATGCATGTATTCACCCACGAAAGCTCATGCTCCAAAACGTCTGTTAGAAAATTAAGCAGCAAAGAGTCTTGTGGCACCTTATAGACTAAGTGTGGATACTGAGCTATTCCTTATTGTGGATGTGAGTCTGCATCTGTATTGACCCAGGCGCAGACTCTGCCTAGTTGGGTCCAGGTTTTAGGGTTTTTTTTTGCTTGTGTTGTTGAGTAATGCAAGTAACAATGAAGGCAGTATATTAGCCAGTTTCCAACTCATGAAATGTAACAGCCAATGCTTTACTGCTTTGTCCAAGTTTGTGTAACACAAAATATTGCTTATAATTACAGCTATTGTACTTTTGCCTTTGGTTAAAAAAAATATAAAAAAATGCCCAGAAGTTCTTCTTCCCAGAATACCATCCCATGGTCAAGAAAGCCAAAACCCTCCAGGTGACACCACCTGTGCAGCCATGCATTCAACTCTAGGATGCACATGTCCCTGCCTGGGCCTTTACCCTCAACCGGGAGGATGGATGAGAACCACCTGTGCCCCTGATTCCTTCACCCATGCTCCCATAGCCCTGTAGTTACTGCTGATCTATTCAGGGTCATGGCTGGCAGTATCATTGGTGCCCACTTGGACAAGCAGCATAGGGTAGTGGTCACAGGGGTAGATGACCTTTAGGAACCTTTCTGTAATGTCTCATGCTGCCTGCATCCACCTCCCAGGACATAAGGTCAGGTCAGCATAGCCTGTTGTAATTTTTAAAGCATTATATGAACACTCCTACTTTACATTTAAATTAGTCTCTAATGAAAGAGAATATTCTTTGTATAAAAGGGGCGATGGCACCAGAACATTCATCTGATCTCATTAGTTTACAGAGAAAATATAATCTAGAGCAGAGTATTGGTACCAGTAGCTATTTTTAACAAGATTCACAATAGGAGCTTCAATCCCAAAGAACAACTATTACTGCATCTCCTGGATAATGAGAAATGTGGAGGTACTTCAGTATTAGAAGGGAACCTTTCTCATCATTAGTAAATTTCAGTACTTGTTGGAAACTACCTGCCAAGATGAAATGCAATGATAATTGCACTTCACACTCCATTTTGATGAGAGATCTGTAAATCTCAGCAGCTGATAAGCTTTTAAATTGTTGTCTACCAGAAACCACTGTGCAGTTCTTGGAGTTCAGTGCATTCCTTCAGGTTCATGGTCAGAATTTTCTTTAAGACAAATTTAACACTTTCAAACAAGCTATTCATGCTTTGGCTAATAATGCAGTAATTTAACTTTGCTGGCTAAAACTAACATTCTTGACAAGAAAAACAGATTTTATATAAATCTGGTAATGACAATTCATATCACTTCTAGTAGAAGATAATTCATTTCATTTCAGCAGCAAAGAGCTGGTCAGTGTAGAACACCTTGAAAATCCTATCCATTTTGAGGAGATACACTTTAATTGAAATGTGCAGAATAATAAATAGTCACAGGTTTAAACTACTCCTAGGAAGTTTAGCAGACACATGACTTCTATTTCTTATAGAGACACCAGTAGTGGCTCCACAATTAAGGCTGAGTTGAATTTTGCACTTAGAGCAGAGATTCAGTCTCATTGTTATTTATGAAAAATAACACATAGCCTTCTCAAAATAACAGCACTTACATTTTGACTAAAGAATGAATTTTCTAAGAATTCACAAGTAAATCTGTTCAGAATTAATTATAGGAATTAAAATTAAAAAATGGGCATCTTAACTAGTCTGGCACTGGCATTTAGTTTCTTATCTCAGTAACAGAATAGAAGAGACTCAAACGTTCCATATAGTTAATATTCAGAGACATTTTTTGCATAGGCTACAATTTTTTTAGTATTAATGGTTCTTCTTTGAATGATGGTTCCTATATGTTCCTGGTGCACATGCGTGCCATATACTGGAGCTAGAAGATTTTTGTAGCAGTATCTGTTGGGCCACATGTGCGCCACATGTAGCCTCATGGTGCAGTTGAGGTTATATGATGCCGTGTGGGACGACACCTCCTGAGTTCTTACTGTTGCATGGTTGGAGTCAGATTCCTTGTTCCTCCATACTCAGAGCTTGCCTGCAAGAACACTTGTCCATTATACATAGTTAGTATTCCTCTTTTTTCCTTTTACTATAGTTAGTGTTGCTAGTTAGTACAGTTAGTCTCAACCCTAGCCCCTTTTGGAGCTGGGCTCTCCCTCTGCTTCTCTGGGGACTTTGCCCTGAGTTCCAGGGTGTGAGAACTGTGCGCCGAGCTCTTGCTCATTCTCCATGTGCGACAAGCACCACTACTGCCTTCATTGCCTCGGAGACACCCATCTAGTTGCCCGATGTGAAATCTGCTACTCATGAGGCTCACCTACTCTGCCTCTTCAAGTTCCTTATGGAAGAGGCTCTCCGGCCACATGCCCAGTCCAATACAGGACTGTCAGATCTGACGGTGCCTCTCTCATCTCAGATCTGGCGGTGCAGTCAGTACTGGAGAAGCCCCAGCATGAGAGTTGCAAACGCTCTCATGGGCATTGCAGCAAGTTCCTGTTGCAGACTGCTCCCAAGCTCAGTGTTCCCTCCCTGCGCCGCACCCGGTCAGGTGAGACGTCAGGTGCAGACACCACTACACGGACACCCAAGCTTCTCTATTCTGAGGGCAGTTAAAAAGAAGTGGGAAGTGGTGGAACACCATTGGATGCATCAGCTGCCAGTCAGGACCACTTTCTGGTGCATGCACTGCTGGTGCATGCACTGCTGGTGCAACAGCCATCTCTACACACCGTACCGCAGATGTCACTACACTCCACCGGCAATATTAGAGACATTCCCCAGACACCTGGCCACACTGATCCACTCCTCCTGCTGGCACATCTGGATCTTCCCTACCCTTTTTGTCTGCTGTTCATGGGAACAGAAACCCTCCTCTCCAGCAGATGCACCACTCCTATTGGGGCATGGATCTTACCCAGACTTTGGCCGCGGACCTCCCATACTGATGGCTCACCTGCTTCCATATGTCTCTTCCGATTCAGAAGCCTTCTTGGGGGAAGACCCGTCCTTTTCTCCTGTGTCCCGGTGCAGCTCGGACTCTCAGGCACAGCCAGTGCATGTATCGGGGTGTGCCCCACCACCACCTCCTTGATAGCGCTACCTTTGGGGTTGGCTGTACCACCAGGACCTGACCCCTTAGCAACATTGGCCATCCTGGACCCTTACCACCAGCTTTATCCACCTTCTCAGGCCTTGTGCCCTTCAGTTCAGGCTCCCACACCAGATCCATCCAGCTGCAATTTGGAATTGGAGCCGGAGTTGGTACAGATGGTTCCACCAGTCCCTAACGTTGCCTCCTCATCTCCAGCCAATGCCCTAATCCCCACCCCCCATCACCTCCTGATGATCACAAGCAGTACCAGGAGCTGCTGCAGAGGGTTTCTAGTGACTTGGGCATACCCCTGGAGGTGGTCCAGGACCACCACCACCAGTTGCTGGATATCCTCTAGTCTCAAGGGCCACTTGTGTCATGCTGCCTATCAACAATGCTATCTTGCAGCCAGTGTGGACTGTTTGGCACATGCCCTGCTCCTGTGCCCCCACACCCAGACAGGCAGAGTGCCAGTACTTTGTACCCTCTAAGGGAGCAGATTTTCTCTTCTCCCACCCAACCCCCACTTCCTTGGTGGTTCATGCGGAGACCAAACGCTCAAGGCAGCACACACATGGCTGTACCTCCTGCCCCAAACAGGGCAGCCAAATGCCCAGACCTTCTGGGCTGGAAGGTCTATTCTTCCATGGTCTTTGCATCTCTAATTACCAAGCTCTGCTAGCAAAATATGACTTTAACAATTATGCCATGTTAGCGGAGTTCCTGGACGACTTGTTATCAGACAAATGGCAATGCTTCCAGGCCCTTCTTGAGGAAGGTTGCCTGACACCCAAGGTGAGCCTCCAAGCAGCAGTCGATGCTGCAGACATGTCTGCCTGCTCCTTCGCAACTGGCGTAGTCAAGTGCAGGGAGTCATGGCGGCAGTCTTCTGGCTTCCCACAGGAGGTCCAGACCACCATCCAGACCCTCCCCTTTGAGGACAAGATGATGAGTCCCTTCACAGCAATGACATCAGTCCTAGCAGCCCTGGGCCTTGGCCACTGCCACAGCCACCTCTTCCTCCTCGCCTCGTCAACCACCCGAGGTCTAGTTTTGACGTGCAAGTCTAGAACTGCGAGCCCCCTCTGTCACCACCTTCAAGCCTCCGTCACTTTTGGGGGCCATCTTGCCCTTTTTGCCCATAAATGGGGCAAGATCACCATGGACCGTTGGGTGCTGGAGATCATACAGCATGGTTATTCTATCAAGTTTCTCACCATCAGTAGCCTAGTGGTTAGGGCATGCCCCTGGGATTTGGGAGATCTGGGTTCAACTATCACTCCATGTTAACATAGTTTGTCTGGGATTTCTAAAGTGATATGAGAGATTCTGAGGTTAAAATTGTTTTGCAATAGTGCCTAAAGGCCCCAGTTTGGGTTCAGGCTGCCATTATGCCAGGTACTGTACATGCACAATAAAAAAAAGACAGTCCTATATTATCTCTATATTACTGATGGGCTACATTAGATCATAGGAAATATTACACTGTGATGTAATATTCTAACACAGAAATGTGACAGTTCTTGGGCTCCCCAGAACTGTGAGTCATCTTGTTCCCCCCCCTTGCCTCCAGTGAGAGGGAGACTTTAACTGGGTGTCAACTCCCTGACACCACCAGCCTGTTAGCCACCCAAACTATGTCCCTTGCACTATGCCAGCCCTTACTTTGCCTTGCAGGTTAACAGAAGATGCACCCCAATCCATGAACCCCTTTGAAGCATTCTTCTGTAGTTTCCAGCCCCTTACCCACTGAACACTCACAGAAATACCAGGTCTTCTGTCCCCAAGAGAACAATGTACACACCAGCTTATAGGATTCAACTCAGGATCAGCAACTAGTGTAGCATCACAGCACTTAGATATATTTATAGTGAAATCAAGGATAAGTTTATTAACAAAGATTTGAGAGATAGTGAGTAAGGATAATAGAAAGAAACAAAAGGATTACATATAAAACAAAATTGTAACATTCTTTCTAGAGACTAAACTTAACAGGATAAGAAATCTTTAAACAAGAGGTTATCTCACCCAAAGTCTTTTGAAGCATCTTCCACCAAGGCAGGCAGAGATCCTGTTTTCATGAATATAAATGTGGTGTCTGTTTACTTCCTAAGTGCAGGATAAAGAGGTGTCTTTTTGCGTATATCCCCAAAGTTCATTGTCTGTACTCCCAGTCAGGATAACCTATAGCTTACTTTCCTGTGTGCTGCTGCCCTATTCATTTCATATCCCCCTGCTGACTTCGTATGCAGCCAATGTACTGGCTTAATTTATATGCCAACAGGGAAAGAGGTGACTAAATGTTTTTTGTCTAACAGAAAACCTGTTTATCAACTCTGTCTTGTGTGATGCCCCCAGGTCTTGAATACAGGCTGGAAGGGCCTCAGACAGCCACTGCACCCTGGACTCCATTCAATGTTTGCTGAAACCTGCTGGGCTGAGAAACTTTACCATATATAAAGTTCTACCAATCGCAAGAGATTGGACGAATTACCATCTGGTCAATGAATTACCCAAATATGCGCTTACAGCTAATTCTTATTAACTAAATTAAGATTTATTAAAAAGAAGAGAGTATTGGTTAAAAGATACCTACCTACAGATATGAGCAAAGTTCTTAGGTCAGTTTCATAGCAGAGATGAAGATGTTGATTTATAAAATTCTTCTGGAATCAATTTCAAAATTATAGTATAACAGGCCATCCATATATACAGTTTGTTCAAATTCTTCCATGAAAATTAGCAGGGTAATTCAGATTGGAGTTGGAGACCTCAGTCTTGTGACTCGAGCTTCCCCTAACCAGGCTTAAGCTGATCTGAGATGACAGGATCAAGTCCTAGGGTTCTTTCATAGATCTCTGGCAGGCTACTATAGCCTCTTGACAGCATGATAACACAGCAGGCATTCACCGGATGAAGAATAGATAATATACTTTGTGGCTTTGAAGTCAATTCTGTTTCCTATGTATACACAGGTAAACTAGTTGTATTAATTAACATAAGGCAATTGTCCATTTAAACTATCAAGGCATTCCATTATGGCACAGAAATTTAAACTGAGGACAATGTAAGTCATTATTTCCTGCAATACATCTTTGATCTTAAGGTTAACTGAATATCCTCAAGCATACTATAATGTAATTAGGACATGAAAGGGAATTAGCATCCACACACTAATCTGGTTACATGGTTAACATCTAGCAAGATATAGATAAACACATACAAATACAATTAGTATTTACCTCTGTAGAGAGGTTAGCCGGGGCTCGTCTCTCTCTGGGGCGGCTGGGACCCCCACCACCTCACTAAGTTCGGGAAGAGGTCTAGCAGGGAATTAGTCTGGCTGCAGAAGTCTTCCTCAGTGGCCTTTGTGAGGGCAGAAACAACACAGTTAGTCTTCAGCCCAGGCCCTAGGTCAGGGCGGTCAGGTGCTCAGGTCCTCAGGCACAGGCTGATCAACAACAGCTGATCAACAGTGAGCCCAGGCCCTGGGTCTGAAGGCCTGGGAGACGGGGAGACTGCCACCCGCGAGTTGTATGGCAGGGAGGACGCAGGCCCTCCCACTCCACTGCGTCCCAGCCCAGGGCCCTAGCAGCAGCAGCCAACCCGCTGCTGCATCAGTGGGCATTCTGGCCACAACACACTGACATGGGTCTGGGTGTGCTGCAGCCAGACTAGGGTCGGCTGCCCCAGGCTACTTCCGGACTCCCCCACGAGGTACCTGGGTCAGGGTGGTGTCCACAAGGGGGTCCAACATCATGGGTTCCTTGGGATAGCTGGTGCAGGGCAGGCTCGGCAACTCCCCTGGGTAGCTGGCCTGGGGCAGGTCTGGCCAGCCCTTGGGTTCACCGCAGGTCTCTGGGGCTTCCCAACTGGGAGGTAGGCCTGAGGCGTCTGGTCTCCCTGGCAGCTCTGGGGTCAGGCCTTTATACTTCCTGTGCCACGCCTGACCTCTGGGGGGCGGGCTTAGAGCTCCCTGACCCCACCCACTCTGGTGTCCGGAGGGGCTTGTCTCTCTCTGGGGCGGTGGGGACCCACATTGCCTCACAACAGTCTCTAATTCTCTAACTATACAGGTTTGACTTTCAAAGCTCTAGTCTATCTAACATGGCTATGCTAATTATTTATGAGGAATGGCCCTGATTACCATTTATATACTTTTCTAATATGTTTTTAAAGGTTGAATTTGGGTCATTTAGCCTGCTAGTTACTTAACCCTTTCTGGCTCAGTGTCACAATAACAATAACACAATAACAAAACTTAAGTAATTAACTACATAACTTTACATTAGGTTACACTAATATAACTTGTGTGTAAAATTAAGCATGTACGTAACTACAGAATTGGGGCCTTTACTAACACTATCTCTAGCAAAATATAGTAAACACAGTATTAAACACAGTATTTTTTCATGCTGTAATTTTTGCTAAAACAGTACAGAAAATTAAGTAAAATATTGATACTTTCCAGTTCATCTTTCCAATTATACTTGTCAGTTTAGATTTTAATGGTTAATTACAGTAGGTAAAACATTGAGATCTTACTAATGATTAATTTTAATTATGCTTCTCAGCTAATTTTTTTTCCCTTAGAGTTACAACTTTATTCAAGTGCATGAGAATGGAATAAATTAGAACGATCACAGAGAGCAATCATCACTACATAGCTTAATTATGCACAGTTGTCTGAGAAGAGTGTGACAAATACCAAATAGCATGTGCATGTTATGGCTTGGAGGGACACTAAGAATCTAACCCATGAACTTTAACTCTCCACTGAAAGAAGACTTTATATTGTTACCCTACCTTCTGTTATGGTATTTCAAGGCTAATATACTATAATAATGGCCTGCTACAGAAAAGAGTTGTTTAGAAACTAATTCTAAGTGTGCTAGGAACATGCAGTGACCCATACATTCCTTATACCAAACAGTTTTCTATTTGGTATATTTACTGGTAAGGTTCTAAAGTATATGAATATTCATCTTTTTGAACACCTGCTTATGGTAGATCAGTGCTTCTCAGAGTCGGGCTGTCGCTTGTTCAGGGAAAGTCCCTGGTGGGCTGGGCGGTTGTTTATCTGCCGCGTCTGCAGGTTCGGCCGATCGCGGCTCCCACTGGCCGCGGTTCGCCGCTCCAGGCCAATGGAGGCTGCGGGAAGGGAGACCAGCACATCCCTCAGCCTGCACCACTTCCCACAGCCCCCATTGGCCTGGAGCAGCAAACCACGGCCGATGGGAGCCGCGATCGGCCAAACCTGCGGATGCAGCATGTAAACAAACTGGCCCGGACCGCCAGGGGCTTTCCCTGAACAAGCAGCGGCCTGACTTTGAGAAGCACTGTTGTAGATGATTAGAGAGACAAGGGTGGGTCTGGTGATATTTTATTAGATCAACTTCTGTTGGTGAAAGAGACAAGCTTTCAAGGTTACACAGAGGTCTTCTTCAGAATGGCTGTATTGTTATTTGAAGATGTACCATAAATGACTTTGGGCCAGGTTTATGGGTCCATCCAAGAAGTGCTCAGCACAGCTAAGGGAGAGACCATGGAAAGGTGGGTTAAAAACCTCTAGTTTTTTTTTTCTGATCTGGCAGCCTATTGCTTGGTAAGATACGTGAAAAACTGTTCCATAATAGTCAATGGCCACGGCTGTCAGCTTGACATTCTCATCCCAGGAAAAATAGCTCACTTGTATATTCACTAATAAAAATCAAGGAAAAATATTTCAGGCAATGTAGCTGAAGTGTACTAACAGCTAAGGAACTGGAGGTCATTGAGAAATTTAGAGAACCACAGTATAATCTCAGAAAGCCATTTATTTCCCTGGTGACTGCATCATATGCTCCAGAGTTTACAATAAACTTTCATTTGGATTAAGAGGTAGAGGTTGGGGGTGAGAGGAATTAAGTATCCAGATTTTTATAGTGAGATACCTTAAAATCCTCCAAATGTAAGCTCACAAAGTACTGCCTGCATGAGGCTTCAGACAGCTTGAAACAATAGGAGAGGTGAAAAGTGCTCCTCTTCATCTCAGTGTGGTGTTAACTCTGATGTCTAATGACAACCTGACAATCATTATTGCCAACTATTTTAGTGTTAATCAAAGAATGCATGAAAGAGGAAGGAGGCTAATAATATTAAGATCTGCACAAACGACTGGAAGTGTCTTGTCATTTTGATTTGAGGAGTGGGAAGAGATTGAGTTGTGGATAGAACCACCTTCCCCTACCCCATAAAGTCCGACATTTTCAGAGAAGAGTTACAAAACCGTTTACAAGACAGGAGAGAATGATTGAGGAATGATAAAAGTGTTGAATATATATATACACCTTTTGAAGCTATGACTGGGGGAACATAACTTCTTCAGATATTATTTGGAATTTAGTAACACCAAGAAATTGACTCAATAATCCATTGGCTAGTTTACTCACTTTGGATTTGGGATACCCAGATTCAGATCCTACCCCTATTAATATGTAATTATTTATACAGAGTGGAACAGCTCCAACAGGAGAGACTGAGAGAGACCCATCACAAAATACCCAACAGCCCAGTGAGTAGGGCATTTACCTGGGATGTGGACTCAAGTACTGCTCCAGGTCTGTTCTCCCAGCTGAGTACCTTGCCATCACAGAATAGCCAGTAGCTCAGTGATTAAGGTACTCATCTGGGCAACCAGCTCTGGAGCAGGAATTTGAGCCCAAATCCCAGGTAAGTGTCCTAACCACTGGGCTATTGGCTATTCTGTGATGGCATCTCTTTTTTTTTCCTTCACAAGAAAGGGCTGGCTTAGATACCTAACTCCAGGAGAGGGTTCATGGCTGACCATTCCCACACCTTTGGGCGCCTTCTGGTCCTTGTACCCTTCCCTGAAGCTGAGTTGAGTGCAAGGGATACCGGACCTCTCCCGCGCCCCACTTCCTAGGACATCCTGGGAGGAGGAGGATGTGGAACTCTGCGATGATGGCAGCAGGTTCAGCATTGGCTGCAGAGGAACTCTAGCATCCAGCTGCCTTTCTTGAACCTCAGCCAGACACCGACATGTCTGTTTGCTTCCTCATAATCTGCACCATCTTGTCCTGCGTGTCACACTCATGTTCCCTGCATGTTCTCCTGTCCTCGCCATCCTTGTGCAGGCTGTCAGACAGTGCAATCCTCCATGCGCTGAGCTCCATCTTGTCACTCTCAGAGGCATGCATTAGCTCACTGAACATGTCCTCCCAAGTCTTTTCTGTCCCAGTGTGAAGGATGCGCCGACGGACAAGCTTTCAGTTGCAAAGAATACAAAGCTCAAGGGTAGCATGGACAGTGCATACATTGTTTCTGGTGCAAGGTTAATTTTTATAAAAAAAACCACCCCTCAATGCACTTCCCTGTAAGCCTCAATGTAATCTCAACTGCTGGTTACTGCAAGAGTTGGTTTGCTGCTCCAGCCATGGTGAGTAAGGTCACGAGGCATGGGCAAAAGGTCTTGTGCTGCAGCTTTTGTGACAACATCCTTTCCCCTAGCAACCTAGATAGTGCTTGAGGACAGGCACCAGTGTAAAGCCCTGCAAATAGTTTGATTGTTACAAAAGCAGCACTGGGTTGGGGGTGGGGGAAGGGAGACAAATAGGAAGCGCTCCTCCCTTTTAATTCTGTTGCAATACATGGTGATCCCTTCCAATCACAACCAGGGCACTCTTGGGAAAGCGTGGTTCTGTGACTCAGAATTCACCAAACAGGGGAGGATTACTTGTGAATTGTTTGCAGTTTAAGGGATAACATTTAAAACTTTCCCTGTTTCCCCTAGGTGACCATATGTGATATCACTGTCCTGAAAGTAACAGAGGCAGAAAGGGAGCAGATGTTGCAAGCATCTGGGTACAGACCTGGTCCTTATGCTGCAATGCTGCGTGCTGCAATGATGCCAGAAGAGTTAATACTGGAGTGGTGCAGAAAGTGTCCTACCATGGTGGACGAAATAAGGCAGCCCTTCCCAGAAACCTTCTGCAAAGGATTGCAGAGTACCTCCATGAAAGCTTCCTAAAGATCTCAATGGAGGATTCCTGGGACATCCTCGTGCACATTAACAATCTTTTTTGGAGAACACCCTCTGTGTAGCTGGAGTGGCCACTGATAACCACTATACCTATTTTTGGTTCAGCTTCAACATTAAAAATATTAGCATGTAACCCCTACAGTTTGACTGGAAATGTGTACTCAAAGGTGCCTTCCCTGGCATCCTGCTCCACCAGCAATTGGTCCTGTGAGGGGATGGGTTCCAGGGTTAAAAAATGTACTTGACTGTCGGGGAGAATGGATCCTCCACTTCCCTGCCTTGCATTCTCCTCCTCCTTGTCAACAATGTCCTCCTCGTTGTTGCTTGAGGTCGCCTTGGACTCCTGGGAGGTATCCACGGAGTGTTTTGGGGTAGTGGTGGGGTCGTTGCCAAGAATTGCATGCAGCTCCTCGTAGAACCAGCATGTTTGTGGCTCAGAACCAGAATGACTGTTTGCCTTCCTTGTCTTCTGGTACACTTGCCAAAGCTCCTTTATTTTCATGCGGTACTGCTGCATGTCCCTGGTGTAACCCTTCTTCCTGCATGATTTTGGCATATATGTTAGCATTTCTTCTGCTGGATTGGAGCTCTGCCTGCACAGACTCTTCTCTCCACCCAGCAATAAGATCCACTACCTCCTGTGTACTCCATGCTGGAGTGCGTTTGTGGCCTTGAACATCCATGATCAGCTGTGCTGATGAGCTTTCCATGCTGATCAAACAGGAAATGAAAATTCAAAAATTCCTGGGGCTTTAACAAGGGGGTGGTGGTTTCCTGTGTACCTGGCTGACGTGCAGTGGAGTTGAAAGTACTGTCCAGAGAAAGTATCTAGTGGAGGCCAATTCATTCGAATTACACAATGCAGTGTCTACACTATCCCTGTGTTGACCTGTGGATGTCAATTCAAGCACTATGCCTCTTGCGGAGGTGGAGTACAGAAGTTGACTTTACAGGTCCTTTAGGTCGGTGGAAGGGACTCAGTAGTGTAGACACATGCATTATTAAATCAACCTAATGCGGCTTATGTCAATCTAACTTTGTAATGTAGACCAGTTTAACTGTTTATACTTGGTCCAGAATTTTCTTAATCGCTACCCATAACACATGAAGAGTAGACATACATTAAATCCTTAAATGGAGATCTGATCAATATAACATAAAGAGTGTTAGCTGAAGTTACTAAGTAGAGAGCTGTGCTTTTTATATTCTTTTAAAAAAGCTTGGTTTTTTTCCCCCTACAATCAAGGATTTTTGATAGCAACAAGAAAAGTTTTGTGATTTTTGGCACTAGAGGAAAACAGAATCTTAAAATAAGATAAGGAATGTAAAAATGTCTTTGTTCAAATATCTTTAGACCATGAAAAATAGCACATTAAATAAACAAATCAAGATCAATGTAACCATCCTTCAAACCATCCTTGCAATATAGCACTTAGGAGCATATTACTCCCAATTTGATTGTAGATTCTTATGACTAATGGATTTTGAAGCAATTATAGCCACTTTAGTCAGAGCCTTATTTCTACAGCATTACATAAATGTAATTTATCTTCTGTTCTAGACAAAGTCATGCCCATTCATCTATCTTCTTCCACCTTCTGGGCTAGATCCAATGCCCATCCAAGCAAATGGAAAAACTGTCATTGATTTCAGTGAGCTTTGGATCAGGCTCAGGAACTATGCACACTTATGGTGCTGTATACCCATCATAATATCTTAGTTCTCTGAACATCTTTTATGAAAAACTGTAGCTATGTCTGTAGATATTGTTGATTCTTCTTGGTTGACTTTTATTATAGAACAAAATAATTATAATGAGGTTTATGTTTTTTCCATGCCAATTTAATGAACAAGTAATTTGACTCCATGTTTGTTGTTACTTTAAAAGCCTCTGCTGAAACATGGTATCAGAAATGCTGCTTGAATTTTAGTGTCGGTTGGTTTAATTAGCTTCAGTCTTGAAGATGCAGTGTAGACAAACAGAATCTATACTTCAGTAAGAAAATTTAATTGATAAAAACATGTCTGTAACTTTCCAGTCCCATCTCCTATGGAGTCCAATGGAGACCTGGCTGTTAACTGGACATTTTTATTTTTCTATTCTGTCAAAATAAGAAGATCATAAAATTGTAGATGAGCAAGAAATGAAAGATCCTAATTAAGGCTTGTTTCTATTTGT
The DNA here is from genome assembly GCF_020497125.1 of Mauremys mutica. Lineage (NCBI taxonomy): Eukaryota > Metazoa > Chordata > Testudines > Geoemydidae > Mauremys > Mauremys mutica. Next base: position 76,594,959 of record NC_059074.1, read on the forward strand.
TCAATGAAGAAAAACTGGTTACATAGTGTTAGATGCAAATGTCTAACTCATGCAGAAAGGATATTACAAAGCCCCTTGATATATGGATGAAAGTATTCCAGCCACCTGCAAATGTTGTATAGAATAGCATTCACAGAGCAAAGATAATCAGATCCCAAAGACACACTGATGTAACAAAGCTGACAGGTTGAATTCGGGACTTCACATAGTGATCCTTCAGTACAAAATGCTGAGCACCAAAGAAAGATACAGTTGTTGGGGCTAGGATGTTGAGAACCTGAACTACACTTGTCCTGTGCAAATGGTATGTGCAGAAATGGCTAAACTGTAGAAAGACGGAGAATAATAAATGAAGGCTAATGAAGCAGAAACATTAAATTATGTAGGGGAAAAATGCAAAGTAGACAGGGAAAAGACAAACATTAGAGGTGTGATCCAAAGTCCACTGAAGTCTCCCTTTAACATCAGTGGGCTCTGGATAAGTCCCTAAAGAAAACAGAGGCAGCCCAAGCATGCTAGGAATAGAGGAAGAGGGAAGGTGCAACAACAAAAAATGTCAAACACTCTGTAATAATCTGGCCACTGAAATGCAGAATATGGCAGTTCATCCAGATTAGCTACAATTTGCACATAATGCATCCATCACATCCTAGTCAGATAATGATCCTCTCAACCTGTGATATTATAAATCTGGGTTGCTTTTTGGAAACTCCAGATGATTATGAAGGGGAATGCTCTCTCTAGTCACCTGACAAAAATAGATTCCAGATTTTCTACTTAATCATTTTACTGTTGGCAGTAAATGCTACTTTGCCATATAGTGTATGGGGGAAAAAACCCTAATTGATTCACCACTATCAACATGTTATACCATACTCTGTAATAAACAGCTTGCTCCAAGTCCAAACCAGATTTTGCAAATAGTATATCAGAAATCTTCTGCAGAACCATCTGTGTCTGTCAGTTCTAACGATTTGGAGGCATTCACAGTAAAAATGAGCAACTGTCATTCTAAGTAAGTGTGGGAAACCATGCAGTTGAATGCCAAAGAGGATAAATCCAGGATATGTTTTTAGGCTGGCAGGTGACTTCATTCATCACATTGCTCTTAATATATCCTAATGCAGGTCTTTTCCTGCAGTACTCATTTTATGTAGACAAACCTTTGATTATAACCAAATGACAGTTGTATCTGTATTCATCACTTTAGTATCCATTACTGTGATCTTTAAAATTACGAGACTTGCACAATTAAATGGACTCTTGTGGCCCTGAAATTTACATGCTGTTTGAAAAATTGTATCGTTTGTTCTTCTTTAAGTATGTGTCAGCGTGGATCCAACTCTAGGTGTGCATGTGCTTTTTGTGCATGTGACTTAACTATCAGTGTCTGTTGGGGGTGTCCTGGGCCACCTTTTTCTCCCATATATGGCATAAAGGGCAGGGCAGCCATGACCCTCTCTCAGTCCCTTTTACCATCTGTGGCAAGACAAAACTGGCCAGTGTCAGACTTGCTAGTTCTTAGCTCAGGCTAAACTTCTTCTAAATCTTCTGAAAATCTTAATCTGTCCTATTTTGACTACCCTAGACCAACAGACACAGTGTCGGGATTATCTGCACCTCTGACCTCTCTGTGGTCTGCTCAAGGGATACCTATTATCTCAGGCTGCTAGCCATTACCTCATCTCCTCTTCCAGTAGGCTTTTCTGCAACAGCTGCTAAAGTAGTCTATTCAAGTATGTTTGCTGCTTCTCTAGCTCTCATCCCTGCTTCCCGCTGGGGAGTCATCTCCAAGATATTCCCTGCCCTCTGTACTCTGCCAGTGATCTGGGTGTCCCCCCGCAGCTTTTGCCCATGAGCAGCCACTCTCTGCATGTCTCAAGCAGCCTACTTTTCTTCAGCTGTTCATAGTTCATAGTTCTTGTCTCCCTTGTCACTATTCTTTCCCAAAAAAGACAATTGGTCACTTTTTCCTGTGTTTTTCTTTCTACAGTACTTACTTTCACTGCTGATGGCACTTATTGGCAATTCACATGATCATACATTGCACACAATGCCACTATGTATGTCACAGACCACACCTCTGTGGTCTGCTCCAGGGATGCCCTGTTACATTTCAGGCCTCTAGTCACTTCCCTATGGGCAGGTACCCATCTCCCTCCAGACTTCAGGTTTAGGCTGCAGCCACTTGCGATTCCCTGTTTCTATCCCAGCAGGTGTGTCCATAGCTCAGCATCTGCAGTGTCTTTCTCTCTCTCTTTCCCCCACCGCCCTGGCTATTGCAGTGAATAGCAGTGACCAGCCAGCCTTTACAAAGCACCCACATTATTTTTAGGACAAAGGCATTAGAGAAAAACAATAAAAGGTCTAAACACAAGTTGAGCCTACTAAGTGTCACCCATCTTCTACATGGGGACTCTGGTAGGTTCCAGAATCCTTCTGCCCCGTCTTTCTTCAGGGACCCTTTCCCTGAGAGCCTATTATGATCAGAAGTGGCCTCATTGCTTTGTCTACAACTTCCTCAGGAGTAAAGGGTAAGAAACTTTTACTCCCAGTATTTCTTCATTCTGAATCAAAAAGGGAGTCTTCCTCCTCCTAGACCTGAAGAGATCAAGATGGCAATATTTGCCTCCATCATTCCTTATCTCCAAGCTCAAGATTGACTCGTGGCTCTTGACTTGCTGGATGCATACTTCAACATAGCTATCCATACAGCTCACAGGAAGTATTAAACTTATGCAGCAAGGCTCAATGATTATCAATGCAGGGTTCTGCCCTTTGAGTGCTCCATGGTACTAAGAATGTTCATCAAATGCCTGGTGGTAGTGGCAATGCATTTAAGGAAACAAACATGGAAACCATATCTAGGAGTACTTGGATGACTGGCTGAACAAGGGCAGGTCCCAGCAGCAGGCTGAGACAGCCATAGATTTCATCCTTTCCCTGTTCCCTCAACCAGGACTCCTTATGAATTACAAGAAATCCTCTCTCTCGGGATAAATAAGAGCTCACCTGCCAGAGGATAGTTTTTGATCTCTTCAGTCAACAGTAAACAACCTACAGGTGAGACTGACAGTGACAGTGCCTATGTATCTGGGACTATTAGGCCACATGCTGTTATGCATGTAGGTGACACTGCTTCTCAGACTTCACCTAAAGCCCTTACAACTATGGTTGAGGTCTGTATACTCCCCAGCCAGATGGGACATGAACAAGTGGGTCACAGTCCTGCCTCAAGTCCTGAAAAAGCTCTCTTGGAAGCTAGACCCAGTGAATATGAGGAAACAGGTGATATTTTTGCTCCTGTCCTCGACAATGATGCTTCAGGGACAGGTCAGGACATTCAGCTGAACCATCTTCAGATGCAAAGTACTTGGTCTCAGGACAACTTGGGACTACACCTGAATGACCCGGAGCTGAGGAGCATCAGCCCATTGTGTGGAACTCTATAATGCAAATCCTGACAGACAATGAATTGGCGATGCACTACATAAACAAGCAAGGTGATGCTTGATTATCCCTCCTTTGCCAAAAAGCTATCAAATTCTGTGAATGGTGTTATCAGCACAGAATGATCCTGCTGGCTCTTCACCTTCTAGGGGTCAGCAATGACCTAGTAGACTTCCTGAGTAGAAATGTTGTAACCAACCATGAGTGATCACTGTGGAAATCTATCCTAGGCCCAATATTCCATTGGTGGGATATTCCCACCATAAACTTATTCACCACAAACGATAATACCAAGTGTCTGAATTTCTGCTCTGGAGGAATGAGCCCCAGCTCCCTACCAGAAGCCTTCCTCCTTTGATGTTCTTAGAGACCCCCATATTCCTCTGATCCTCAGAATAATATGTCTGAAACCATTAAGTTCCACCATCCATGGAGGGTACCGTTTCCATTCATATACTGTAGGATCCATGTTGATGCATACTTGAGCAGAGAACAGTTACATATCCTACAGTAACTGTGGTTCTTTGAGATGCTGTAATCAGTGTAGATCCCATAGTCCATCCTCATCTTTGATTTTCAGAGTCTTCAGAATCATGGGCTTTGAGTTGTGAGGAAACTGAGGGAAGGTTGTGAACACATTACCCTTTCTGCCTCATATAGGAGCATGAAGAAGTACAGCATGCGTGTGCAGTCCTGATGGGCAGTGCTAGTAAAAAAATATCTGGCCTTGATGTTTGAGGTGCATGCACATCTGCAGTGGGGTCCACACTGATTCTACCATCTTGAAGCATCACAGGTACTGCAGGGTAAGTAAGCGTTCTTTATGCTCATTTTCAAATCTTATGTTAACAAATGTCCTCCTGGTTACAGAAATAATGCTCCAGCTCTGAGAAATTAAATTAGAACTATTCTTCTTTTAGGTCCTAATGACAAAGAGTTGGACATGCATGTTCTGTGCAGTGTTAAGGGCCAAATTTTCAAATGGTTTCCTAGGCCATGTGCACAACACTGGTGTGTGTAACTGTTTACAAATATATCCCCCCCATTTACACATTTAAAATGGGTAACTGTGCACAAGTGCCAATTTGTGTTCACTAATGGCCATTTATTTACCTAACTGAACCACCTAATTTGCACATAGATGTGGGTATGTCTGCAAATATTGTGTATACACTTTAGAAGGCCATTTGCAAAGATGGCCCTCCTGGTGGTGAATTTTTCCCTCTTTAAAATGCTCTTAGGAAAACATGAAATTTACCAAATTAATCTGTTCTCATGGACAATGGATTCCTTTGGATTGACTGGTATACACTTTTTTCCTGTTTTTAAGGATAATTGATTACTTGTGAAAAGTGCCAGATTGACAATATTAGAATCTATGGTATTGTGGTGGGGCAGTGCCCCACCCTCTGAGCAAAAAGGGCTGAACCAGGCCAGAGAGGCTGTGCCAACCTGCAGCCAATCAGAGCAGGGAGGGAGAAAGCCAATCAGGACCAGGCTAGGTCCTATAGAAAGGCTGCCCAGCTAGGCAGAAGCAGTCACTCCCTGGCTGGCAAGGGAGAAGGACTAGCTCCTGATGAAAGGAGCAGCACCTTGGACAAGGCAGTGCTGGGCAGGCTTGGAGGAGCAGATAGTAGTTCCATCCCATTATCTGCCGGACTGTGGCCCTGCTGCAAAGGGTCAGGAAGGTGCATAGGGCTAAAGGGGAAGTGGCCCAGGGGAACTAAGCAGGCGAAAGGGAAAGGAAGAAGGGTAGAGGGAGGCCACCACTAGAGGGTCCCTGGGTTGGGGACCCAGGCCCACCCACTACTCTGGGCCCCCCTTTGTACTGCACCTGGTGTTTGTGAAGAGGGGCCGAGACAGACTGCAACTGGCCCCTGAGATAAGGGGCTAGATTACAGGGTTGCGGTTGGCCACCAAGGCAGGTACGGACGGAAGGACTGCTGTTACCAACACTCCCCCGGAAGGGGGTTAGATGGGACTAGTGGGCACTGCCAGAGGGCAGTGTCCTGAAGTAAATGGAGACTGTCTGGAGGATGATGCCGCTGAGCAGGGAGCCACATGGGTCCCAGGGCAGCAGAGCTAATGATGGGCCTGACAGCATGTGTCGAGGGTGCTCCACAGTGGTCGAGAGCTAATTCCAAGAGTGACCGGCAGGAGGCGCCAGCAGTGGTGAGTCCAACCCTGTCCCAGGTATTCTATCCAAATAGTATGGTTATGTATTCATTGCAAAAAGTGTGTTTTTACATTGAGATAGCTAACTTGTTAACAGCTATTTCAATGTAAAAAGCACACTTATTTTTTACAGTGAGAACATAGCTGGTTAAGTACAGAATGAGCAGAAATAGTGCTAGATTCCCTAGATCATCCCATTGTAAGCAGGGGATGAATGAGTTTTCCCCTAACATCTCATGATGGGCTGGGGGAGAAGACTTCAGGAACTGACCTTGTTTGTCTAGACACACCCACTCTTCCTAGGTGTGCAGCATGATGGGGCTGCTTTGCCCAAATGATCACTTTTGGCGGATATTGGTTGGAAAGTCATTTGTTATTGGGTGCAGGAGTAATAAAGGGTGGTGGTTGTTCTTGTTTTGTGAGTCAAGGGAAGCAGAACTGTGCTTGGCATGCCCTTAAGGGGTTCACCCTCAACTGAACTGTGCAGGGGGCAAGGTGAGAGGGTGCAGATAGGTGTTTCTACTGGGGGTGTGGCCCATGCCTAAGGGTCCTAGACACCATTTGACACTCCCTCTCTCCACTGTGTAATGACAGAACTGACTAACTCTTAATTGAGAGTCTTGTTGTGGATCACTGATAACCAGGCCTAAGCATTATATTTGTTTTTCTGTCTGAAAAGACGGTGTCTGTGGTGAAAGAGACTGCCCAACATGAGAGACTAGCAGTGAGGCTCCTCCACTAACAGCTGAAATCACTGAGAACTTTGTTAAGTGGAGGGACCCCCAAGACACCCCAGTGGTCACAGAGAGAGAAGTGGTGGAGTGAGCAAGTGGCCAGTGGAGCAAGCAAGCTGCCAGTGGCAGAGGAACTCATGCAAATGCACCCCTGTACTCTAGGTCTTTGCTGACCAAGGACAGCTATGAGTGGGGAGTGAGGGGAGTGGCATGTTGAAGGAAACTTTTGTTGGTTGGACTTTCTCTGAGGAAAAGGACACTGTCCAATCTACTCTGGGGTGGGTATTTTGCTCATGGTCATATGCTTCTGAATCATGCTTGCAGAGTTTTCCCAAATTAATGCCAGGCTACTTCCCCCTTTTTATTAGAAGTTCTCTTTTCCCTACACAGACTTAGTGCTTGTGAGCAGGAAAGTATTGCCTCTTAGAGGCACCAGGGATGGTATGTAATTTTCCCAGGTTATGGGTAGAGGCTCGAGCCTGTTCTGTGTTGTACTGTTAGAAAGAGAATCCCTACATATTGAACCTGGCCCTTGTCACTGCCAACTCTACCTGGCAGAAGGGTTACACCATAAATATGTTTCTGTCCAGCTCAGTGGGATAATTTATAGTATGGTATTGGCCCAAGAAATTTTGTGCTGCTCTCCTATTGATTTTCTATTGGCGTGGGGTGCCTAATTTCCTTAGTGTCATTAAAAAATTCTAGCTTAGCCCTTCACGCCCATTGTTCCTTGGTCTCTTTTCTGAGGCTGCCAACCAACGCCAATGATAACATACAGAGATTGTCTTTAGTATGGCTACCTGGTTGAAAAGGGATATTACACATCTGTTTTTCAAAAGGCATCTGGATACTGGGGCTGGGGCCACATAAGACAAACTCAGAAAAGCTCCCTTGTGCTTTTTGGAAGGATTCAGGGACCAGGCAGGAAAGGGCTAAGGATACATGCAGGTAGCAGGCAGATTTGCTTTATATACTTTTACAAAAAGGAAAAGGAAGGAGATCCAGACCTTTGAAGAAGAGACCTTTAAACAGTAGCTTGGATCAAGAAGGTCTCTGTTTATATTAACATTGTGTTTGTACCTTGGAAACGAAAAACATTTTGTTCCTGAGTAAAGAGGTTGGGAGGATTGTGGACTGGAAGAGCCCACTTGTGAAATACAAGAATGTGACCGAGATCACCAAAGTAACGTGGTATGCATCTATTTCAATATGGAAAATGCACCTAAAATGATATTTTCCAGGCACATTTTCTCAAACACCATGGATAACACTACCAGCCTACCTGTCATTCAGGCTTATAACCTGGGTGTTAGCCTGGATATGAAGACCTAGGGAGAAGATATGTCTAAACCTTGATGAATCTTTCTGCATCACATCTCTAAGATACTGCCTCTACTATTCATACACACACTTAAAACACTGGTCTGGGCTTTCATTGTGTCACTTCTCAGTTACTGCAACATCCTTCTATTTTGTCTTGACAAATGCAATATTGCCCCCCCTCACATCCATTCAGAATGCTGCTTGTTGCTTTGACCATGTCATCCCTCTTTGTATCCTTTTCCTGGTTCTCTTTATTGCATCAAACATAAGCTACTTGTCTTCTCTTTCAAGACCCTTCCTGGCCTATCCCCACTCTAGCGATCATATCTCATTCACTACTGAGAAGTCAAATTCTGCCTCCACCTGGACCACAGTTCCTTTATCCTCTCCCTTTCCATGATGCCTGCACAAAACTTTGCAATGGTTAGGCAACTGGTATGAAGAGATCTCTGGTAATCACACAGGTTAATATTGTCTCATTGTTTCCTTGTACTCTATCACTGTCTGCATCCACCTGTCTCTTGTCTTGTACTTAAATTGTAGGCTCTTTAGGGCAGGAATCATCTTTGTTTTCTGTTTGGGCTAGAACTAGGTGCCACAGTAATAAATAAAAATGCATATTGTCTGACTTTTAAAAACAAAGTCAAAAGGAAGACTCCCTTATGTAGCCTTCCATCCCCCCACAAAACAAGTTATATACCAACCCCTCTAACTCCCTCCACCCAAGGGATTCAGAGCAAGTCATTGTGCCAAATTAGGATTTATATAAGATGTGCTACTATAGGTGCTTAGTGAGTATTTCAAAAGCACTTAGGTGCCTACCTGTGTCTTTAGGTGGCCCAGTACCTTTAAAAAAAGTAGCCCAAATATTTTATAAAATTTCTTCTATCCAGTGTTGAATTTTCAAAGCTATTTATTTAATTTGTCACAAAATTCTGCAGGTAGCTACCAAATGGTGGAATAATTTGATAAACAAATTTGCCCTAGGGTCACTATCTAGTGTACAGTAATAGCATGTGCTAAAGATGGCACTATAAGTACCATTTTTAATGACACTAACTGACAACACTGAAATAATAATGCTACATGATGTAACTACCAAAAAGACGTATACGAAAGATTTGTAGCAAATGACATATTTTGACCCATATTTATGGCTATTAGAGAAATTGATATAATTGGGCTAATTTCACCAGTAGACAGTTACATAAGTGTGTTAATCATCCTGGACACCTTGACAATTACTTTAATTGCCTAAAGGAAATTCACATAATACATTTTTTTAAAAAACATGAGCAATATTAAATGATCTCCTAAATACAGTTACAGGAATCAGTCAGTGCTGCATCATTAATTATATTGCATCCCATAGTTCCAAAAGTTTTCAATATTTAAACTTCAGTCCTGCAGTGATTGCCACATGGCTAATCCCAGCTGAGTTTTCACCATCTTTGACTCACTCCTCAAATCTTCTCCTCCCTGCCTCTACTCCTCTCTGCATAGGATCTTGCCAATTTCTTTCAAGAGAAGTTACAAAATATGACAATATTTCCCCTTCAAGTGACTTGTCTTTTCCCTCCTACAAACACTCTTCTCCTTCCATGTCACTGATGTAGAAGTTTCTCATCTGCTATCTTCCACTTGCCTCAGTGACTCCATCCCATCTACTGTTCTCCTTCATGTCCATTCTCATCTCCTCCCTTATTCTCCTTATCCTCACTCTTCTCTGGCTCTCCCCCCGCCCTCCCAAAACAAGCATGCTTTATCTCCATTAAAAAAAACAACCCACACCTGATCTCACTTGCATCTCCAACTATTCTATCACTTCTCCCTTTCATCTCTAAGCTCATTAAATGAGCTGTCTACACTCATTGTCTGAAATGCCTCTTTTCCAATCTAGACCTTCTGAATTCTGGCTTCCATCCCTTGCACATCACTGAAATCACTCAGCCAAAGTCTCTAATGACCTCTTCCTAACCAAATCTAAGAACCATTATTCCTTTCTGCTCCTCCGTGACCTGTCAGCTACTTTTGACACTGTCAACAATGCTCTTCTTGAATTCTTGTCCTCCTTTGGCTTCCAGACTCAATCCTTTCCTGGTTCTCTGCCTACCTCAGTAATTGCTTTCAGTATGTCCTTCGGAGAATCCTACTCTTCCCTCCTCTAACTTTCCGTGGGGGTGGGGAGGTTCCACAGGGGTTCAATCTTGGTTCCCTTTTCTTCTCCCTCTACAAGGCATCTCATCCACATACACAAATTCAGCTACCATCTCTATACTGATGACTCAGATGTACCTCTCTATTCTTGCCTCTGTTGGTGTCACTAGGCCTGAGTAAACCAAAGTTGTGACTTTGGGCCTGAAGTGAACCAAAGTTCTTACATGCTGTGAACTTTAACCAGTCTGCATGCTAACAGCCTAGAAGCAGAATTTGTGAGAGTCAGCTTTTTAGCAGACAGCTGCAGTTCCGCTTAAACTAGCAATAGTAGTGAGAAGGCGGGAGAAAGAGGGGGAGAAGGCTTCATGTGCCTGAAGCTGACAAGGCCAATAAATAAGCTTGTGAATGGGAACTTTTTCTAACACGTTGAAATGTAATGTTCAAAGTAACTGCTGTTGGGAAGGGAGGGGTGAGGGGGAAAACCGAACAAAAGGCTTACACAAACAAGGGGGGTATAAATGCTGGGACCCCGCCTGCGAGCGGGTGTGCAGGATTTGAGAATGCTTTTCTCCCTGGCACCTTATTTGGGCTCAAATAAACCTGGTTTTTGCTTCTCCACCCTGGTGTGATAATTAGTGCGACGCACACCGGGCAACGAACCTGCTGTTGCTCCGCCTCGGGCTCTTTAAGCCGGCAATACCTCCTTCTGTATAAATTAAAATCTTGGCCTGTTTCTCTGACATCTACTTGTGGATGTCTAGCCATCAGCCCAAGCTCAACATGACTAAAACAGAACTTACTCTTTCCTCTTAAGCCCTCCCTGCTACCTCTTTTCTTGATCACTGTGGACACCCACCATTCGGTTTGTCACTCAGGTCTATAAACATGGCCTTCATTTTCAATTTGGACTTCTCCCTAGGTCCTCGCATCCAGACTACATCTAAAAAGTGCAGATTTTCTGCATAATGTCTTTAAGATTAATTCTTTCCTATCCGTCCAACAGCTAAACTCTTGTCCAGGGTCTCATTATCTTACATCTCGATTACTGCAACACCCTCTTCTCTGGCTTTGACAAATGCAATTTTGAATGCTGTTGCAAAGATTTTCCTCGCCTGTCACTTTGACTATGTCTCTCCCTCTTTGCTTCCCTCCACGGGCTCCCCCTTCTCTATTGCATCAAACATAAGCTGCTTGCCTTTACTTCCAAGGCCCTTTATGACCTACCCTCACCCTACCTATTATCCCTCATTCATTATCAAAATGTCTACTCCTGCCTATGTTAAATTTTTAGATTTGCACCTTTGTGTGTTCTGTGATGGTGCCTCATGTTTAGGAGGAGCTCACCATAAATAGCCACAAAGCTACCTCATTATCCTCCTCCAGATTTCTCCTTAGAAGTTCTCCCTTGCCATGTGTACAAACACCTGACAATGGTCAGACAACTGGTGTGTTCAGACCCCTTTCTATCACTGAGCAATATCATTGTTTAATAATTATAACATGTTTACTGCTGTAGTGCATAGAGGACAAGAATGGGGGCCCCACTGTGCTAGGAAGAATAGTACAAACACAAAATAGTAGATGGTCCCTGCCTTGAAGAGCTTACAATCTTAATTGACAAGACAGACACAGGGTGGAGAAATGGATAGAATATACAAGCAGAATGAACAGTGTGATGGCAGCAAACATGATGTTAATGCTACTGTAGGTTGGCATGGCCATCCCTCCACATCCACCTCTGAGGGAGGCCACACCCCCTCACAGTTTAGTCTACTAGAGTATTCACCAAGCAAAGGGAAACAAAAGGGGACTTAGTGGTTCTCAGTGGGCCCCAGCCTTTAATCAGGGTGGGGACATAAACAGTCTGGGCTCTGGCCTGCAATCAGCCCAGTCTATGGGCTCTGGCTTGGGTGAGCACCAAGCACCATCTATGGGGCTCAGGTAAGGGTGTCCAAGGAGCACAGACCTCCTGGCCTAAGGAGGGTGAGTACTGGGGTGGGGTTGCAGGGGGGCATGCAGGCCCAGCCCAGGGCCCTAGCAGTCCACCACTGGGTCAGCAGGGATCCACCCACAACACACTGACCTCATATCAGGACAGCTCTCAACCGGACTGTTGCCTGGTTTCCCTGGGCGGCTTCCTACTCTCACCATCAGGTGTTCCTGTGTCCAGGGGTCATCCTCAGTCTCCCTGGGACATATGGCCAAGGGTAGTGGTAGCTGCTCCTCAGTGTAAGGAGTGGCAGGGCTCTCTGGAGGTTCATGCAGGCCCTTGGGGCACCTGTGGTTCTCTTCAGCATGCCACTCCAGCAACAGGGAAGACACATCTGTTTCCTTCAGCAGCTCTCTCCTAACTGAGCTGCTGGGCGGGCCGTTTATACTTCCTCTTCCTGTCATGCCTCTTTGCATCCTTCTGTGATCCTCCTGGCTCCGCCCAACAGGTGACATGCACTGTTCCGTCCGCTCCAAGGGAGGCCACGCCTCCTTGCTACAGCTACTCTTTTGTGTATGGGTTTACTCAGGAGGGGGCTAAGTCACATGAAAAAGAAAGGGAAGAGGGGACAGAGGGTAAGGAGGGGAAGAAACTGAAGAAGGGAGAGAGGAGGAGAAAGGGAGGGCTGGAGCAAACAGCCAATCAACACATAGTAGAGAAAGTCCAGTCAAAAAAACTGTAGGAAGTTGTCCAAATGTCTAAAGGATTCTTTGGCTGCTTCTGCTCCCTCCTAGTTGCAGTCTCTGGCTGGCTCCTCTCTGCAATTTTCTCCCAAACCCAGATGGTGGAGTTGAGGGTCATCATCTGGGCTCCAGTGCAGGATAGGTGGCCCCAACTGGTCCCATTTTACCCACTCTGCCTCAGTGTGGAAGTCTCAGCTTTGACTGCTTCTGCTCCTCCTGGCTGGAGTCTCCGACTGGCTCTTTTCTGCAGTTTTCTTGCAAGCCCAGATGGCAGGTAGAGGGGGAAGAGAGGCAAGTATCATTGCTTCCATGCACTCCAGTCTGTCAGTCCATATTCATCTGTCACTTGTCTTAAAGTAAAATTGATTTGGGGGCAGGGATTGTCCTTTTTGTTCTGTGTCTGTACAGTGCCTAGCACAAAGAGGGGCCAGATCCATGTCTAGGGGTATTTGGTGATATGGTAATACAAAGAAGAAAATGAATGAGGGCTGTAATTCTTTAATCTCACTTTTTTTAAAGGTAAATTTATGGGTTTAAGGTGGTTTTGTTTATGTGAATAACTGCAGGAAACCAACCATATATCAGCTACCTTCAAAGGAGTCCCATTTTATCTTCTATCATTCTGTATGACTTGACTGATGTGCAAAAGCTTAGATTTCTAGCTACTTGGTGAAAGTAAGTACTCAGCTGAGGATATATAATAAATATGAGCTAAAAATAAAATGACAGTAATCACTACAAAGCCTGATTACTGAATCTCTTGTGTCCCAAAGGAATACTGGTTTTTAGATGTATTTTGCAGTTAGACCCAGATGCTAGATATCTGATACATGAGTTTATAAATCAATTTTTCTTAGTTGGACCAACTTTGACATCAGTTCATCTTGAATTTATACTTCACTTATGTTAAATGCATATTCTGTAAATTATTCAAATTATATGCTTATACATTTTATGAACTTAAGTGATCTTAAAACGGTCTGCTATACCAAATCTGTAGATATTTTTTGCTATGGAGATGGCTGTCTATATACCATTATACTGTGTCAAGGAGCATCAGAGCAAGCCATTTCATTACTTTAATTATCTATTAACTTTTTTAAACCACTCTAAAAGCAAACTGTGTATGCATCTTTGTTGCATCGCAAGAGAGCAGGAACAAAGTTCAGCATTCAATGTGATCCCAAGCAAAGAGAAAAAAGCGTGTGTGTGTATGCATATGCGTTTATTCATTCCCAGCATGCTCTTATATACAATATGGTAAGCAATCACAATTGCTAATTAATTAATTAAACCCACACAGCCACAGCTGTAACCCATAGGGTAATTATCATCCTACACACCTGTCTGACTTATCATCCTATTTACAATTAGCTGGCCAATAAGAATGAGCCCAAGGCCAGCCCTTCACACACAATTCCCAACCCAGAAGCCTAAACAATCTCAGCATCTCACATTCTATTCCCACATCTCCCCCCTTTATTCACAATCAAAAGAAGAGGGAAAAGGAAAACAAGATAAAAACATTCGCCAAACATTTCCAACTTATAACAACATAACACCACAATCTATCACAAGCCAAAATTAAAACTTTATAAAGCCAACCCATATAACCATGCAATCCTTAACATATAACCCCAACAACACCAAACAAAAACAAGACACAACAAATAAATAGTGCAAACTCTTCAGGATTCCCCCCTTCCCAATAGAAACATCCCTCAGATGTCAGGTGATCAGACTGACACTGAGGGAGGGGGGGTCCTAGAGAAAATACATAACCACATAAAAATCTTAACAACACAACAACAATTCTGGCCAGAAGACATCACAAAACAAAAACACAAAACATAAATCTTAATAATAATTGCATGGTACACTAAATGCTATGCAGCCAGCACAAAATTTCTTACAAGCACAGCAAAATTATCTCAAACAAATAAATCAGTCACGAAGGATCAAAACAAGAGAAAAAAAATAAAAAAAAAATCCTGGCATAGCTCTTCAAGTCTCTCAAAATTAAGATGCCTTCTTCCTTCACAAGATAACAAGTGATAGAATTGTAGAAACTGAAAAGCAGTTGTAACTTTAACTCTCCAGTATAGCTTCTCTAACACAATTTTCTCCATTCTCATCATATCAGATACAGTGAACCTATACTGGCTTATTCAAATTAAGTCAGTGGCTAAGAGAATGTTTCTTTCTTCTTCTATTGCTTTCACAGCCAGGTAAAAGCAGCTTAATCCAACACAGCCCAAGTGTTTAGGCTGCACCTTCATTTTTACCAAAGACTTGAGTTAAGCTGAGGAGATCTTTTACTTCAAAGTCTCACAACCTTGCAATCATTCAAAGACCATTGTCATGAGCAATTTCAATTAGTCTCAGGTCAGATGGCTGATATTTTAACTCTTGTCCCAACAAAGCATTGAGCTGATCTAATAATTCCTGAGCTTCAGTTGTTACAAGCATTTCAATCATTGTGTGATCGGGGACAGGCGCCGGGTCCTGCTCGGGGCCACAGGCACCTTATAAAACATTTCTTAAAAGCCTGCCGCATTTAAAAATAAACAAACCGCACGCGCCGCCGCCGCCGCCCCGCACTACCCACTCCTGCTCCTAAACCCGCCGCGCTGCTCCCCTCGGCGTGATACAATAATCACTTTAAATAAACCAATCTTTTACTCCGGATTATCTTCAGATTTTCACGCCATGGAGATTATAGTCCAAGATGATCAAGATCTACGCCGCGCCGGGAAGGAGACAGGGGAGGCGGGACGAAGGCAGGCGGCTGGGTCACAGCTCCTGCTGCTCTGCGATGCATATCACCGTCCTTTCTTCCGCTGATGCAGCGGTTCCCATGGTAGCTGCTCACCTCTGAGTTCGGGTGTGCCTCCCTTTTCAGATGCCCTGCAGCTTGCCGCTCAACACTGAGCTCAGGTGCGCCCCTATTTTCGGACGCCCTGCAGCTCCCAGCCGCTCGACACTGAACTCAGGTGCGTCCTTCTTTTTCGGACGCCCTGCGGCCGCTGCTCGACACTGAGCTCAGGTGCGCCCTTCTTTTCGGACGCCCTGCAGCTCCTAGCCGCTCGACACTGAGACTCAGGTGCGTCTCCTTTTTTCCTTTTTTTTTTTTTTTTTTTTTCAGGCCACCGATACTATTGCCCGCAGCTTCTCCACCATTTGTTGCATTGCAAGAGAGCAGGAACAAAGTTCAGCATTCAATGTGATCCCAAGCAGAGAGAAAAAAGCGTGTGTGTGTATGCATATGCGTTTATTCATTCCCAGCATGCTCTTATATACAATATGGTAAGCAATCACAATTGCTAATTAATTAATTAAACCCACACAGCCACAGCTGTAACCCATAGGGTAATTATCATCCTACACACCTGTCTGACTTATCATCCTATTTACAATTAGCTGGCCAATAAGAATGAGCCCAAGGCCAGCCCTTCACACACAATTCCCAACCCAGAAGCCTAAACAATCTCAGCATCTCACATTCTATTCCCACACATCTTTGTTTATTGCAGATGGTTAAAATGCTTATGCATAATAAAGCTCTAAGTTCCTTACTCACTTTGGGTCAGAGTTTGAGATTGGCCAGAAGCAAATCCCTGTACCTTGGCTAGGATCTGAGTTTGCAGTTTGATCCTGTGTTTATAGTGAGTCAGGCATGACAGGGAGATTCCACATTTGGATTCCAAAGCCCAAATTTGGGAGTGTTCAGGTCCATGAATTGTTTCTGCCTGATACACATCTATGGAGCTCAGATCCAATTTTGGGCAAAGACCCAGACTTTAATCTGGTTTTGGTGTGGATTTTTTTTATTTAAAATATGAATCCCCTATATATAATATAAGAAACACATTATTACCTATACAATTGAGCAATAGGCAGGAAAAGATACAGCCATCAATGTATCTGCCAAAACAAAGGGAACAGAGTAATTAACATCAATGACAAAATAGATAGCATTTATAATCAGCTAAGTAATCCCTCAGGTTGTGCGCTAAGCCATGCCACTAAATTCAACAAGCCCTATGATATGCCTTATCTGTGAGCAAATGTGTTCCAAACTGTGACTCTATTCATTTTATTCCATTACAATAAAAAATCAAGGAAATGAACCCTCATAAGAATAGAGGGGGAAAATAAGAAAAAATATATCCTGTTTGCAATGGAGTTAGAGTATGTGTGTATTGAGTTGGGGTGGAGGGTGAAGAGGAGTCTAGAGAACCAGATTGTCCATCAGGGCCAGGAAGTTAGACTCTCCAAGGGGGCTGGAAATGGTAGGCAGGGACCTGCGACTCAGCTGGAAATGCCATTGCTTAGTGGTGCTCCACAGCCCCACTATCAGCTCTGTGCCTTCTCCCTTTTATTCATGCCTTCCAGGAAGAGTGTGGCTATATGTGGGCTGTTGGTGGTAGAAGGAAGGAAGGAAGATAAAGTTAATATGAGGAATGAATGAGTGAATTATAGATAAGCTATTGAATGACCTAACTGCTTATTTTCTTGCTTTTTACAGTTTTTGTTGGTGGCGTATGCAGTCTGGCAACCTTAACAATATGTTTTAAAAGTTTTGTGGGTTGGAATATATTGAGGCAGAGGCCTAACAGCATATAGAGTAATATAAAATACTACATTGACAGGGAGATGAACGGTGTGAGTGAAATCTTTGCCTCATTAAGGTCGGTGGAAGTTTTGCCATTGACTTTAATGGGACCAGGATTTCACCCAGGAATCTAAGCATTTTCTTTCACTAAGCTCTGATATCTCTATGCCAGGAGCCAATTTATGGTTGCATGGGAATTTCTTTATTTTTCTGTGTTTAAATTCCGAACCATAATGCTGCATTAAAGGAGAGTTTGGTTTTATTTGCAGTGATAAAGTATTAGCTTATCATTGCTCTGATACAGTAACTAAACCAGCAAAAAAGTAATGACACTTAAAATCAAAAGACTGCTGTATAGTATGTTATAAACTATTTAATACTGAAGGTGGCTTAAAATAGAAAGTGCTACAGAAATTGGCAACAGTGTGAACATTTGAAAGTCAATTACTGGCGGAGATTATAAATTAATTTGAGATGATGTATTGACCTATTTATCCACCTGTTGTAACTGTATCCATCTACATTATAAAGCAAGAAATTTGAACATTAATTAAAATAAATATATTCACCTCATGGGAGTAACATAAGTGTCTGGCATAGTCACATCCTCATTACATTTTTATATGATTGGGGGAAAATATAAAAATCCACAGTATAACTGCTTTCTATATTGATTTCTACCCACCTTTATTTATTACCACACTTTCAAAAAGTGAACACATTTGAACTCTTCTTTGAGCACTGTCACTTGCACATACAGGGAGTAAATTCAAATACTTGTGCATGCAAGCCACAGAATCTGTCAATTGCATGCACCAGTGATAGTGCTCAAAAAGTGTACACTTAAGTGTTTTGCACATGCACAAGTAAGGCTGGCAAAGCTGGCTGAAAATGCCCTGAGAAACAGAAACAAAGTAACAAAATTATTTTCCATTTTCATCACAGGTCTAAAGGCACGCCAGACTAAAGGTCAGATTATAACATGAAATTGTACTGAGCATGCTACTGTACGAAACAGAGACTTGGCCAAATACAGTGGCTAAAAAAAGATAGGAGACTGCCCATGACAGATGGCTAAGAAATATATTACACATTCCATGGAGAGACAAAATAATGAATGTTAGAGTAAGAGAGCTGATGGAGCATAACATGTTAGAAAATATCATCAAAGAAAGAAGGCTCAGTGGTTGGGACACATACACCATATGGAAGTTGGGAAACATACTAAGCAAGCACTGAATTAGATACACGAGTGAGGAAAGAGAAAGTGAGGAAGGCCAAGGAAGAACAGTGAAGAAGATATTGAATGCTCTGGCATCACCTGAGAAGAACTATCAAGTGACTGTAATCAATGGAGGAACTGAACTACCTCATGTGTCAACAGCACAGGAGGCACTAAAGTAAAGGTAAGGTCTAAAAGGCTAATTTTGAGAGTCCTTTTGAAAGTGTGACTCTTTGTGGTTTATATATGTTCTACTATTGTGGCATGTCTAACTGTGGAAAGCATAATTGGTTAACAACCTGTAGTGAGGCGATGTGGCTCCCCTCCAGCCCAGAGGAGGAAGAGCCCAGCCGGAGGCCAGAGTGGGCGGAGCTAGGGAGCTCTGAGCCCGCCCCTCAAAGGGTCAGGCGGCGACCCGGAACTATAAAGGCCGGCCCTCAGAGCTCAGTCCGGCCGCAGCAGCCGGAGAGAGCAGACGCCCCTCACGGAGCTCGAGACTGGGAAGCTCCTGCAGCCCAAGGCAGCCACCCAGACTGGCCGGAGCTCCCCCACGTCCGCTGCCCGGAGGAGCTGCCGGAGTTACCCTGTGCCGACTTCCCAGAGGAGTTGCCGGACCTGCCACCAAGCCCCGGCCGCGACGAGCCCATGCTCCTGGACCCTGCAGAGGCTGACGTCAGGACCCAGGTAGGTCCCGAGGGGGAGTCTGGAAGTAGCCCGAGGGCAGCCGACCCGTCTGGCTGCAGCATTACTGGAGCCTATGTCAGTGTGTTGCGGCCAGGATCCTCACTGACTAAGCAGCAGATCGTCAGCCGCTGCTAGGGCCCCGGGCTGGGACGCAGTGGAGTGGGAGGGCCTGTGTCCCCCCTGCCACACCACTCCGGGGTGGCAGACTCCCCCTCTCCCGGGCCTGAGGAGGCCGAAGCCTGTGACTGTTGCTCAGCCCTGCCTAAGGGCCTGAGCTCCCTGACTCAGTGTTTGCTGTCCCGCCCTGACCTAGGGCCGGGCCTTAACTGTTACTGTTGCTCAGCCCTGCCTAAGGGCCTGAGCTCCCCGACTCAGTGTTTGCTGCCCCGCCCTGACCTAGGGCCAGGCCGTAACTGTTACTGTTGCTCAGCCCTGCCTAAGGGCCTGAGCTTCCTGACTCAGTGTTAGTTGCCCCACCCTGACCTAGGGCCAGGCTCATAGCTTTTGTTACGGCTCAGCTCTGCTGAAGGGCCTGAGCCTCTTGCCCCACAGGGCAGGCGACTGCCGCAAGGACTGCCGAGGGAGACCCCGGCCGGACTATTTCCCTGGATTCACCGGTGTGGCTCCCCTCCACCCCAGAGAGGGTCGAGCCCCGGTGAACATGTGTACAAACCTCTAATAGCACAATTGACCTTTCCCATTGCATTTGGATACCCTGGGTTGGTAGTGGAAACTTGATCCTTTCGGTCATGTCCTATTGTGCTCATTAGGATACTTTATCATTCTTATTGATTTTTTTTCAACTTTTTTTATTTGTACCGACAAAACTCACTGTATAATAATGATTCTCAGCACCTTGTTGAAAAATAGGCTACCCTCTAGGTCTCCAATGTAACCACTGGTTTTAATATTTAATTGCATCTCTTTTAATAGCTTAGCTATCAATTTTTAGTGCCTCCAGAGATCTCAGTTGAGTACTCTCTGAGCCTGCTGATGCAAAGGCAGCAAATTTCATAGATTGCTCAATTACTTTTTTAATAACTATTTCTGATAGTGTCTCACATTTACTAGCTGTAAAGACAGTTTCTAGCTAATAGCCTAATTTTTTAGAAAACTCCCTTCTTTTGAAATGTAGAGTCATAAGGTATGTCTACGGTGTAGCTGGAGGAGTAATTTACAGCTTGGTTAGACATACCTGTGCTAGCTGTGATCGAACCAGTGCACTAAAATTAGAAGTAGGTATCTGTGGCGGCGTGAAAATGGCAACATACGCCAGCTACTCTAAATGTGAATCTAGCTGACACTGAGGTATGCACTTGGGTAGCTAGACACTCACACTACCATGACTACACTTCTATTTTTAGCATGCTTCCTTGATCAGAACTAGTTTGATAGACTAGGTATGTCTATCAAGGATAGAAATTACACCTCCAGCTCCAGTGTAGACATACTCCATAATACTACTTCAGATCTCCAGTGCAAGGCTGTTGAACTTGATTATACTGTGGTCTGTTACTTAGTGGCACAATCACATGTGTACAGTAGCTTAGACTGTAAATTCTCCTGGACAGGGAGCCATCTTGTTTGCATGTCTGTACAGTTCCTAGCATAATGGGTCACTGGCCTCTGTGCAATTATAACACAAACAATGCTTATTAATAACAGACCTGGAATTCATAGAATCATAGAATATCAGGGTTGGAAGGGACCTCAGGAGGTCATCTAGTCCAACCCCTGGTCAGAGCAGGACCAATTCCCAACTAAATCAAATTCTGTGCCCCAAGATGCAGTGTTGTCACATATTCCAAAATAATGAGTCAGCCCCCCCGCCCCACCCAATTGCGAGTTTGAGTTAAAAATCGCAAGATTTTTAAATAATGAATTTGAGATCCTTTTATTGGCTTTCTGGTGTTTGAGCCTTTAGGGTTCATGTTCTCTCAGCATTTCTCCACAGCCATGATGGCAATAAACTTCCTTTAATAAAAAAAAGAAAGTTGAGAATTTTCACACAATCCCATGATTCAAGGAGCTGGGACTTAAAGGTAAACCCCAAATATTTGCAAGATGCATGATAAAATAATGAAAGTTGACAACATTGAGTTGGTAAATATTTTTTGAAAATTACATACTACACACATGATTTGAATTTCAAATCATTTGGTTTTTTTAAAGAATGTCTTCAGATGTTCAAATCACTTATATTTCACCCTCCTCTCTCTTATAGTTGCCCCCTCTAATAAGGCAGGTGCAGTGAGAGCTCATCCTCTTATTTCAACTTCTTTAATTATCAGAGAAAGATGTACTGAGCAGTGTTTGGATTTCTTTGGACAGACCTGTTAATTATATCATTGGAGGGAAAAAAACAGCTGAAAGATTCAAAGTGTGAAAAACACACTGTATTTGTGCTGGAATAACTGACTGGATGAACAGATTTTTACCAAACTTGTGGATCCCCCTCATCCCCTCACCAGCCTTTGGGCTGACCACAAGCATAGGAAATTTCATCCAAATGGTATTTTTCTCTGAAAGTACCAAGCTTCTGAAAACAGGTTTTACAAATAAACTGCCACTCAACTATACCTCTTCTGAAAGATTTAGAATTTGAGTAAAAATTGTTTGTCAGGCATTAGCGATATCTGAATAGCATTATCAGACATATACTGCCTGAATCAAACATGCTTGATTTGCAGTGTATGCCAAATAACCAAGTAAGCTGAACATTATCTATTTTGTAAAAAGAACAGGAGTACTTGTGGCACCTTAAAGACTAGCAAATTTATTTGAGCATAAGTTTTTGTGGGCTCACGAAAGCTTATGCTCAAATAAATTTGCTAGTCTTTAAGTGCCACAAGTACTCCTGTTCTTTTAGCTAATACAGACTAATACGGCTGCTACTCTGAAACCTATCTATTTTGTAGTCTCTTCTGAATTCCTTTGCTTTGGCTGCTCAGTGATTGACAGCAAAACTAGGGTTAAGGGTTTCAGTACAGCAAAGCCTGCTGAGAAAGGAATATTGTGCTTGTAAATTTCTGAATATTGCCAAGAATCAGAAAAGCCTTCCAGAGAAGTAATAATACCTCAAAAGTAAGATGATTCTTTCATATCTGTAATGCTGGAGGTAAAATGTGCTATATTGAAAATACTTCAACTGACTGAGTGCCTTCTTGTAGATATTCTCTGAAATACTGTACTTATGGGGGACTCTCCTAATCCATAGCATTCCCCATTCCTAGAATTTAGTTCAGTGTTGTATTCAGAAAGTGCTACCTCCTTCAATGCCATTACCACATCAGTTAATTAGTTCAAAAGAGATGGGAAGACTATACTCATGGGCCTTCTTATATAAGCAGCAAGGATCAGGCATCTCTTTGAAGTGATTTAAATTAGACCAGGGCTCGGCAACCTGTGGCATGCAGCCCATCAGGGAAATCCGCTGGCAGGACGGGACGGTTTGTTTACCTACAGCGTACGCAGGTTCAGCCGATTGTGGCTCCTACTGGCCACGGTTCACAGTTCCAGGCCAATGGGGGCTGCGGGAAGTGGCGGTCAGCACATCCCTCAGCCCACGCCACTTCTCACAGCTCCCATTGGCCGAAAACAGCAAACCGCGGCCAGTGGAAGCTGCAATCGGCCGAACCTGCGGACACTGCAGGTAAACAAACCATCCCAGCCCACCAGCAGATTTCCCCGATGGGCTGCGTGCCAAAGATTGCCGAGCCCTGAATTAGACCATATTGCCAGTGATTACTTTTCCTTTGCTATTTGACTGAGAGAACCTAATCAACCTGTCCCGTACCAAAATTAAAAAATCAATTATTTACATTGATTTTAGAATATGGTTAATATTCTTTGACTCATAAAGATATATTAAATCACTTGATCTGACTTGTTTCTTTGTATATCTTGACTTCATTTAACTGCCCACAGAGTAATTGAGACCCATACATATCGGATTTTTTGGGACGAAGAAGGAATGTTTCAGGCTATAAATTCATTACAATAAAATATTTGTTTATCACTGGAAACATTTTAAAATATCTTTCATTTCTTTTACTCTCCTGTGAATATAAAGATACATTTAAATTGTAAATTGATCCAACGCCCATTAAAGCCAATGGGAATCTTTCAGTTACCTTCTGTGGGCTTTGGATCAGAGCCAAATGGCATCTGATTCTGTACTTGCATGTTTATCACAAACCTTTTCTGATGCCACCTCCATTCAGAGCAGAATGATTCAACATGCTAAATAAGCAAATAAAGTACAAAGTTATACCTCACTGTGCCTGCTTCACCTAATATTGCCAAACGCAAAATCATACAACTAAGAATAAGAATACAGATTATGCTTATAAAATAGGAGACTGTATCTGGAAAAGCAGTGACTTTGAATAGGACTTTGGGGTCATGGTGGATAACCAGCAGAACATGAGCTCCCTGTGCAAAGCTGGAGCCAACAGGGCTAATGTGATCTCTGAATGCATAGGGGAAGATCAAATCAGAGTAGGAAGAGGTATTACCTCTATATATGGCATTGATGAGACCACTGTTGGAATACTGTGACCTAAGATGATGAAAAATTGGAGAGGACTCAGAAAGGATCTACAAGAATGATTTGATGTGTGGAAAGCATGAGTTACAATGAGAGAATTAAAGATTTTAGGATTAGATCCACAAAGGGAATTTAGTCATTGCAACATTGAATCTATTGCAATATGAATATGAATATATCTCACCCCAGAAGGATTCTTAAGTCATTCCTATGGAGTCAAGAAATGTCCCAGGAATCTGGTCCCAACAAGAGAGCATTCATAGCATCAACTGCTGAGAGCTCAGGGCAGTCCAATATGGACTCAAGGCACTGCTCCCATATTTGGACTTACCTCAGCCATGTCATACATCAACAAACAAAAGGAACAAGATCTACAGTCCTTCAAAGAGAAGTTCATCCCCTGATGACTTGGGCAAAGAAGAATCTGCAGTCAATTTGCTCCCTTCATATCCAAGGCAAAAGTGAATGTTATGGCTGACTGATTCAGCAGGCAACGGGAGCATCTAGAATGGGAACTATACTGAGAAGTGTTTCATCTCCTGGTAAAGAAATTTAGTCTTTCAGCAACAGATCTGTTTGCCTCCCACCTGAATCACAAGATTTCAGTGTCAATCTCTTGGCAATGAGATCACAACACGAAAGTGATAGATACCTTGTTGAAAAGATAGCGACAAGGGACTCTTATATTCCTTCCCTCCCTTTTTCTCTCCTCACCAGAATGCTGCAGATCAGGAGAGAAGCAGTACTGGTAATTCTGGTATCCACATTCTGGCCAAGGAGGCCTTCGTTCTCTGATCTCCTTGAGATGGTACAAACACCTCCCATCTGCTTTCCATCTAGAAGGGATATGATATTAAAAGAGCCAATCCACACAGTCTGAGCCTGGCTGCCCGGTTCACGAATAGAATCTCTCAAGCCGAAGAAGTTATTCAGAGAGCTAATATCCACAATTTTAGCTTCCAGAAATGAATCTTCTAACTCAGCATACTGAAGGGCCTGGTTGAGCTTTAACCATTGGTGGCAGGACAAAGTCCTCTCCCCTCTTCCCTATCTGCATCAGTCACAGATTTGATAATTTCTTCAAAATGGACTTGGGGTAGGCCGAGCAGTTCAGACTTTCAAAAGTACAGTGCTGCTTTGTCAAGCATCCTTTGTGCAGTAGACAAGTAATGAATTTCATCTTACCCAGATGTCCAGCATTTTTCGTTTGAGAGCAGCATCTCTTCTACAGCTTCCTGATGTTTATAAACAATTATTTTACCTGGTTCTCTATGCCATTATAGGTCCTCTATCTGAACTACTTGTGAAGGTGTCTCGTTACTTTCTAACCATTAAAATGGTTTTCTATTCTTGGGGCCATCATGTCTTTTTGCAGGGTATTTGAGTTCAGAGCTCTTTTCCTGGAACCTCGGTGCTGCATGTTCTATGAGGGTCAAGTGGTACTCCAAACTGACCCTGTCTTCATATTAAAGATTTAACTCAGGCTCCATAGAACACAGGAAATTATTCTTCCCTTCTTCTGTCCCCGCACCATCACACTGCCACAATTTCTCTTTGGATACTTTGGATGACTGCAGAGCTCTAAGCACATTTTCACCGCACACCCCCAGGTCAGTAGGGTAAACGCTTTGATTGTTTGTGCTTTATTATCCAGTGTTAAACAGAAAGAAGGCTTCAAAGTCCTCTATTTCCAGGTGTGGCTGAGATATCATCTCAGGAGCATACAGGTCGAAAAGTGTAACTCCATCTTCCAGTATCAGAGCTCCCTCCCTCAGAGCCGTGGCAACTTCACGGTCAGAAAGATCATATGCCTCATACAAGAAAATCTGTAAAGCAGCCTCCTGGTCATCTAGGCATACCACTTATACAATTTTACAAGTTGGACGTCCAGTCATGATCTGATGCTGCCTCCAGTACACAGTTGCTCCTTGCTGTAGCATCCCAGTAAATATTAGGAAAGGATTATCCCCTTTTGCATTAGTCTGTAACTGCATATAGTTCCTGTCCCCCCTCTGCTCCCAAGTGGACACTGCTGTAAAAATCCCAGTGTCCTGGATCTGTGGATAGGAATAAGAATAGGAAAATTTATCCATGTCTTACATGAAAACTTCCTTTATTGGAGTAATGATCCACATCCCCATACCTCCCCCGAATGGGCTGTTAATTGGAAAAAGATACTGCATTATTAATTGACACTCAGTTTGCTATTCATAGATTCTAAGGCCAGAAGGGACCATTGTGATCATGCAGTCTGATTTCCTGTATAACACAGGCTGTAGAACTTCCCCAAAATAACTCTTTGACTATTTTTCTAAAAGATATACTCTATCTGGATTTTAAAATGGTCAGTGCTGGAGAATCCTATGACCTTTAGTAAGTTGTTCCAATGGTTAATTACTCTCATTATTAATAATTTACACCTTATTTCCAATCTGAATTAGTTTAGCTTCAACTTCCAGCTATTGGATTGTGTTATACCTTTCTATGCTAGACTGAAGAGCCTATTATTAAATATTTGTTCCCCATGTAAATACTTATAGACTGTAATCAAGTCACTCCTTAACCTTCTCTTTGTTAAACTAAATAGATTAAAAACAACAAGGAGTATTTGTGGCACCTTAAAGACTAACAAGTTTATTTGGGCATAAGCTTTCATGGGCTAAAACCCACTTCATCAGATGCATGGAGTGGAAAATACAGTAGACAGGTATATACAATACACGAAAAGATGGGAGTTGCCTTACCAAGTGTGTGTGGGGGGGGTCAGTGCTAATGAGAGAACTCAAGTTGCAATCTGGATCACTCTCACCACATGTTTTCTAATTCTTTAATCATTCTTGTGTTTTTTCTCTGAACCCTCTTCAATTCATCAACGTCCTTGAATTGTGGGCACCAGAACTTGACACCATATTCCAACAGTGTTCACACCAGTGTCAGAGTCAAATACAGAGATAAATAACATCTCTACCCCTACTTGTGCATCCAAGGATCGCATTAGCCCATTTGGCTAAAGCATCACACTGGATGCTCATGTTCAGCTGATTATCCACTATGACTCCCAAAGCTTTTTTACTGTCATTACTTCCCAGGAGAGAGCCCTACCTCCTTTGATACTAGGTGTATACATTTACATTTAGGTGTATTAAAATTCATATTGTTTGATTGTGCCCAGTTTATGAAGTGATCCAGATTGCTCTGAATCAGTGACCTGTTGTCTTCATTATTTGCCACTCTGATTTTTATGCCATCTGCAAATTTTATCACTGATCATTTTATGTTTTCTTCCAGGTCATTGATAAAAATGCTAAATAGTGTAGAGTTAATAACTGATCCCTGTGGGACCACACTGGATACACACCTGTGTGATAAACCCCTGCTTATAGTAACGTTTTGAGTCCTACCAGTTAGCTAGTTTTCAATCCATTTAAATGTGTGCCATGTTAATTTTATATCCCTTGCTCTGCAAAAAAAATTGTTTTATTTAGTCATAATGCTTAATTTTCCTTATTGATATAGAGTACTTTGATTTTCCTAGGCGATGGAAGTGTCTCAACTGATGATTTCTCAGAGGTGAAACCACACCTCCACTGCCTCTGATTAGCAGGTTTGGTCTGCCTCCAAGGCTGCACAGAGCAGAATACCCAATGTCATGGATCTGTGGACCTCATTACTCCAAGAAAGGACATTTTCAAATAATACATGGATAAATTTTCCTGTTTTGAGGTGACTATTCCCTATACATTGGGAATAGTAATACTTGGAAAAAGCATGACACATTCTTGCCAAAAAATACTCATTTGAATAATATTATCCAGGCACTCTACATCAGTGAGTCACTATATGAGCAACATTCTGTAAGTAAAGAGAATAATGGAATGCAATTAAGTTGGATGGGGGTTTTAGACAGTGAATCCTGTCTAACTAGACTATTCTCGAGATGCTGACAAAAGTTTTATATTTAAAGGTAGAACACAAGAGTGGTCAATATGTCAGGGTAGGCGATTGTCTGACAGAGATGGCCTTCTATAAAGGTTTGATTATATTTTAGTTCTCTGATATTTGCTTGTGTTCGGAGAGGAAATTAAGGAGTGATTCCTGTAATTATTACTTCATTTAAGGCCTCAGCAATTACCGTTTGAAGATTTTCATATGTCAGTTGAAAATCTGTCTAGCCGGGAGCTTTGTTGACTACTAGTGTTTAGATTCACAACGTTAACTGGATTGTCAAGCAGAACTCATGAAGCAGGGTCCAATGAGAGAAGGTAAATATTGTTAATAATCTCTTTATAATAGAGGTGGTGGGTTTTTTTTTTAGAGATACAAACTGTTCTGTTGTTCATTTTGGTGTCCTGGTGCCTTGTACTAGTTCTAAATTGGGCCTCTTTTTTTAGTTGATAGGCAAGGAGTTTATCAACCAATATTCCCTTTTTTCATAGTAATAATATTTAGTCCAATTGAACGTCTTTCTGGTTTGCTCTGTAGGAAAGATATGGAGTTTGCCTTTTGCCAATGTAAATGTTCTACAGTGTCCACCAGTTTTTCTGTTTTTCATATTTACTTTTTAAATTGGAAGCCATTGAGATTTAGTGGACTCTACAGCCTTCATAGCATCACATCTACTCCTGTCTTTTATATATTTCATCTGTACTGAGCCTGCCAACTTTGACAGCATTCCTTTAATGTTAAAGGATCTAATTCTGTTTCCAGTTACATTGAGTAAATCAGGAGTAAATTCATTAAAGTCAATGGATCACACCAGTATAAAACTAATGTAAATGAAAATGAAATCAGGCCCATGTTGTATAGAGATTTATACATAAAATTGAGGATGCCACTAGTGGCATTTGTGTTTCATGAACTATAGCTATAGCCATATGACAGACTTGTCTATGTAGGTCTTTATGTGGTCCATTTTGGAGTAAAACCCCAAGTAAATTGGCCAAGAACACATTTGGCTCTAGGCAGGGTAAGCTTGCACAGTGACATTATTTTACAAAAGTTTTAGCTTTTCAAAGATTAAGGTCTACTCCAGCTGCTTTGTGCCATACCAGTAGTGAAAATTAGCCAGAGAATTAACTTAATTGTCTTCCTGGCTATTTTCATTCAGTGTCATTGAGCTGGTGTAGCAGCTCCCATTGAGCAGCTCCCTCAGGCATACCCCGGGAATCCCTGGCTTCAAAATGGCTCTTTAAGGCTCTGAGCAGCCAGAAATAATGTAGAGCACCCCTGAAGCTGCTCTAAACTACACTGTTACATTTTCAGCTTGGAAAAGAGAAGACTAAGAGGGGATATGATAGAGGTATATAAAATCATGAGTGATGTTGAGAAAGTGGATAAGGAAAAGTTATTTACTTATTCCCATAATACAAGAACTAGGGGTCACCAAATGAAATTAATAGGCAGCAGGTTTAAATCAAATAAAAGGAAGTTCTTCTTCACGCAGCGCACAGACAACTTGTGGAACTCCTTACCTGAGGAGGTTGTGAAGGCTAGGACTATAACAATGTTTAAAAGGGGACTGGATAAATTCATGGTGGCTAAGTCCATAAATGGCTATCAGCCAGGATGGGTAAGAATGGTGTCCCTAGCCTCTGTTTGTCAGAGGATGGAGATGGATGGCAGGAGAGAGATCACTTGATCATTGCCTGTTAGGTTCACTCCCTCTGGGGCACCTGGCATTGGCCACTGTCGGTAGACAGATACTGGGCTAGATGGACCTTTGGTCTGACCCAGTACGGCCGTTCTTATGTTCTTATGTTTATGTTAACAGATTTTGAACATCCTTTTATCCCCTACATGCCTTAGCTGTGCTAATCATATTTCAGCAGCAGCTTGGAATATAGCTATAAGTATCTGACTATATTCAAATGTAACATCATTTTGCTGTTCATTGTCCCTCTTTAATGGAATTAAATGTAATTTACTTTGTAAATTACTTTGTTCATCATAGTTATGAGGAGTTCCAATGGGAATGAAAATAGAAGCTGATTAGAAGAAAGCTTTAAAATGTATATGGTGTTAAATGGTATCAGTGTTACATGAGCAACATATGGCCGCTGGGAAAACATGAATAAACCTGTCTAGCTAATTAGATTTATTCTAGTGGTTTAGTGTCCATGAGAGTCACACAATTCTATCCAGTGGCAGAATTTCACCAGTAATTTGTAAAGCCCTTTGAGATCCTTCCAGATGAAAGACAGTATATACATTTTAAAGTGAAATCCTCTATTTTCTGATCAAAGCATTTTTCTTCTCCAGTTCTGCTTCTTTCTTCAAGATTGTATTTTCCCCCTCCTGTCTCTTTTCTTTTGTTCCATATCAAACACTCCTTTTCTGTGTAGCTATACAGTCTATCCAACTTTATTTCTGCACTCTTCACCATGGTATCTGAGCGCACTAAATTACAAAATTTCATGATCTATGTGAGCGTTCCTCACAAAAAAACTATTTTTTTCTCATCTCCTCACATCCAAGATGAGCAAGATTGCTTAGAACTTAGTTTCTCTCTTATTATCTTCATTGTCTTAGTCTTCTTCATACTTCTTGCCCCGGTTCTAATAGTAGGGATATTTGTGTGAGTGAGAGTGCACATGCACCGTGCTATGGCACTCTCTCTCCCTAACAAGCACATGGTCATAACAGGTGGAAAAAAGCCCATCCCTTGAGCTTGCCTGCATGGAACTGAGGGTAGATGTGGCTTAGTGCCATCTTGTAAACACTCCTTATATCTATCAGGAAGTGCAAATGCAAAAGGAAACAGGCTAGAGAGATATGAAGATATCCAGGACCAGATCCTCAATGGTACTTAGGCATTGCTTTGCTCAGCATTGCAAAAACTAAACCCCAGGTGCCCTGTCCCCCAGTGGAATCCTCAGCCCTCAGTTAGGTGCCCAGACTTCCCATTTAAGGCATAGGGAGAATTGGGTGCTTAAGAAAGGGATCCTCAGAAGGCAGTAAGCTGAGCAGGGAGCCACCTAAGGTGCCCAGCAGTAAAGTGCTGAAGAGAGGGTAGAGGAGAGAGCGCAGCTGACCTAGTGAGCCTGGCTGATGGGCCAAAGCTAGGTTCTTCTTGGGATACTCTGCCACAAACCCTCTCCTGGAGTTAAGAACCTAAACCAGGTCAGCCTAGGGTGGCCACAGTCACATCCACAGAATACCGGACACTCCAGTACTTCTGAGAATGGTGTGAGCCTGACCCTGTTGATATGACCTCAGACACAGTGTTTGTATGGTCACACTGCATGGAGGATGCCATTTTGAAGATAATTCTGCCCCTCCCTGCTGGCATGACCTCACAGTCTCCATGCCTGTGAGGTCACGCCAGCAGGGGCAGAGTGGAGTGCTCTTCAAAATGATATCCCCATCTGTGATACCAGACTGAACCACATCGGGTTTTGTCTTAGTATTGGACTGGGGACAAATCACAGAAAAATCTCCATTAAAAAAAATGGACAAATGGCTATGACCTACCAACAAAACCACCTCTGTCTCTCTTCCCCCATCTCTGTGTCTCCTGCTCTTGCTCAATACCTTTGTCACTCTCACACTACACTTCCCTGGCACTCTTTCCCCAGCATCTATCAGTGGCCTGCATCTAGCGCTCATGCTATGGGATTTGACAGGTATCAGGTTTTAGACATGTTCAGAGCATGCCTACAGGTATTACCGGTGAGATAGGCATTCTGCCTAATTTGAGAATCCCACTTTTCAGCGTCTCCATGGCTTCAGCATGAGTTAAAGTTTTGAGCAGCTCATTAGCTGTGGGGCAGCATCAGAGCTTAGGCAGCTTTGTGAATGCTACATGGAAATGATAGAAATGTAGGTTCCTAGGGGATTTATGTGCCTTCTGAGTTAGGCAACACCTGAGTGGAAGTTTTGAAAATATCAGTGACACTTAAATGGTGGACATAGGCACCTAAGTACTTTTGAGGATCTGGGCCTTCACCTCTCTGCCTGTTTTCCCGTTTATCCTTTGTCTGCCTTGTCTATTTAGACTAAGCACTTAAGGGCAGGGATTGCTTCTGTTTATGCAGTGCACAGCACAGAGAGGCCCTGATTTTGGTTCTTGGTTGTGCCTCTAGATGCTATTACAATAGAAATAATAAACAATAATCCAGTTGCATCAATTACACTGTTGGTATAACAGTTAAATGCTTTTTTTAACAGTCATCTGAAGACTTCCTGCTTCTTTGAGAATGCTACACTAGACCTCTCATTTATTTTTGTCTGTGGAGAGCTGGGACATTAAAGTTAATGGAGCCTTTCCATTGAATTCAGTTTGTCCTTGTATCTGTCCCAAAATTCTGAGGAATTGCTTCCTGGAATATTTTGTCAATGAACTGTGGTAGGGACAGAAGAATGGCTTTTTGATCTCCTACATGCACACTTGATTCCTGTGGTTTTTATTTCTTGAATATGACCTCTAATTCATGACTGACATTTCATTTGTTTAATAAAATTATTCCCCAGCTGTAGCGGCATGCCCATCAACTCAAGCAGCTTTCCTGTTCACCTTCAAAAATGTCAACCATTTGACCTTCTCAGTAGGGAAACTTCCTCATAACTGTAATCTCTAATATTCTGTGCTTGTAGAATTCTCTTTTCTGATATTGTTGTTATTGTCCCCTGTTCTTTTTTTTTCCCTGTGATTTTCTGTGAACAAGGTTAAATACCATTCTGTTATATGTAAAAAGTGACAAAGAGTCCTGTGGCACCTTATAGACTAACAGACGTATTGGCTCATAAACTTTCATGGGTGAATAGCTATTTCATCAGATGCATGTTGTAGAAATTTCCAGAGGCAGGTATAAATATGCAGACAAGAATCAGTCTAGAGATAACAAGGTTAGTTCTATTAGGGAGGATGAGGCCCCCTTCTAGCAGTTGAGGTGTGAACTCCAAGGGAGGAGAAACTACTTTTGTAGTTGGTTAGCCATTCACAGTCTTTGTTTAATCCTGAGCTGATTAAATATGTACATGTACATCGACCAAACTGGATAATCCCTACGTAAAAGGATAAATGGATGCAAGTCAGATATTAAGAATGGCAATATACAAAAACCTGTAGGAGAACACTTCAACATCCCTGGACACACAATAGTAGATTTAGAGGTAACCATCCTGCAGCAAAAAAACTTCAGGACCAGACTCCAAAGAGAAACTGCTGAACTTCAGTTCTTATGTAAATTTGATACCATCAGTTCAGGACTAAACAAAGACTGTGAATGGCTAGCCAACTACAAAAGCAGTTTCTCCTCCCTTGGTGTTCACACCTCAACTGCTAGAAGAGGGCCTCATCCTCCCTGATTGAACTAACCTTGTTACCTCTAGACTGATTCTTGCCTGCATATTTATACCTGCCTCTGGAAATTTCCACTACATGCATCTGAAGTGGGTATTCACCCACAAAAGCTTATGCTCCAATACGTCTGTTAGTCTATAAGGTTCCATAGGACTCTGTCGCTTTTTACAGATCCAGACTTTTTACAGATCCGGAGGGGTACAGTATCCCTCTGATACTTGACATTCTGTTATATGCTATCAGGAGACACACTGTCCTTTCACTTGTATGCAAGGGTTTTTTCTTGAATTAATATAATTGGTCATTATTTTGTTCAGCCTGTGGCAGCAGAAGTAACTGTGAATTATTAATCAGATGGAGTAGCTCCGTATGCCAGGTCCCTTTTCATTAATTCAGAACCCACTGTATTGTTATGGGATAATGGTATCCTGATGCTATATACCTTTCAAGTTAAAACAAAGGTGGATACTGACATGGAAACTACTTCTCTGAACCTGCCTCTGATAAATGCTGAAACAAAACAAATATCTACTTCTAAAGTCTGTGGACATTTAACTTTTCTATCAGAATGTATGTACTATAAATAGGTAAAATAGAATCAAAATGACAGATATAGATTTAAATCATTTTAACTGATTGATATTAGAGTGTGCTGTCATGAGGTGTTTTTACAATATTACTGACTTTCTGCATTCTGATTTACCTGTTAACCTACCTATTGTGTGCTTTAACCACTCCAAGACCAGCTCATCCTCCTCCTTCCCTCTTTCTTACCTCTTCGCTCAAACTTTTTTCTTTCTGTTCCTTTCGCCTGCTTTGCCTACTTCTGACTTAGATTATTTCCTCATACTTGAAACAGTTTCCTCAAAGAGAATTCTTTCCCAGGTGTCTGGCTGGTGGGTCTTACCCACATGTTCAGGATATAACTGATGGCCATATTTGAGGTTAGGAAGGAATTTTTCCCCATGTCAGATTGACAGAGAGCCTGGGTAGGGGAATGGGAGATTGACTTCCTATATCATGATGGTCTCTTCTGGCCTTAAAGTCTCTGAGTCTATGGTCCCAAATGAAATTAATGGAATTTAGCACAGGCATACAAATATGTACTAGTGTATTTCATTGGGGAATCTGATACATCTATCCTCAGCAGAATCATTTCACACATCACAATGCAGCCTTGTTTGGTGCCAGGTGGTAAAATTCTGGAGTCTTAAATTTTCCCTTACTCCCTTTCTTCTGACAAAGGAGAGGTGCTGATCAGAGATGGAAAATGACAGCAGATGCTGGTGAAGATTGGGTCAAGAGCGTGATCAAGGTGTTGAGTAGGACATTCAGTCCAGAACTACTCACTGAAAGAGGAAGCAAGCAAAAGGAAGTGAAAAGTTGCAGAATCAGAGTGGTCATGGGGGTTGTGATAAGAGTGCAGGCTGGGATGACAACCAGTTGTGGAAATCTGAGAGGAAGGAAGATGAGGAGCCAGGGGACAGTAGATGACAGCTTCACAGAAGGAAAAGAGAGAGGAGATGAGTGGAAATGTTAAATACAGATGCTCACATTATATGAAAAAACCTATACCCAGGGTGCGACAGAATTTGATTTTAACTTTTTTATAATTTCCACTGATAATATGTCTTATTTTAAAGTAATTTTTATTTTTATAAAATTACATTTTCATAGTTGCAGGAAAATATGTAGAGGGTCATTCAATTATTTAATTACAATAGATGTTGATATTCAAATAGTTAAAACTTATAAACTGTTAAAACCCAAACTGTCAATGTTACTTGTCAAAATGCACAAAGTAAATACCCTTAAATCAGACTCTCATAAGTTCTCATGCAGCATTTTTCTTACTTTGCCTGTCTGTATATTTCTATTATTATCTATGGAATTATTTTTCATTAGTTTGTGTGTGCATGGTGAAATCAACATTGATTTAAGATTTTGATCATTCTAAGGCTACCTCTGCTTAAATCAAACCAAATACATGTTGTTTTCCTATTGATAGAATTGCTTTTTAACATGTAGTTGTCTGTAGAGAAGAGCCATTTGTCACAAATGTTTAACAGCTAATCAATATAATATATAATGCTAATGTATTTTCTAATATGCCCAACTGTCTTATTTATCTTATTACTATGCACCATACAATCCTTATAAAACTGTTAAGTGTTACTGCAGATTCTTCTTATTTGAATGTAGCATTGTTAATACTAGATTAATGAGAAAAGTATTTCTTATCTTCCTCGTCCATGCTACAGCTGTTGAACTGATAAGTCTTAGCTTTTTTTCATTTTACTGCATTGCTGATTTGTATACTGATGGAATACAACAGTATTCACTCAATGAAAACTCTGTTCTTTCAAACTCTAATGACCTTTCATGGTGTAATATCAGAATTTTTTTCAAAACTTAATTTAAGCCTTACATATGGAACTTGAACACATATTTTCCATGTGAGGGATGGGAAGTTCTGATCTAGACTTTTGGTATGGACCAGTGTTTACTAAATTGAAGATAGAAGCTATTTCCCGTATTCTTTTTGGCATATACTACCATCAACAATTTCTGCAGTTTTCATAAAGTGATTTTTCTACACAGATTCATGGTAAAGACATCAGATGCCCCAAAGGAAGTTCTCTTCTATGCCTGTGGACAGACAACCTGGCTATATATGATACCCAATCCTGTACCTAGAACTTCAAATGCTAGAGTGAAAACCTCTGCAACTAGGTACAGGAAGTAACATTATTTACTGCCTATTTCTGTTATTATGACATAGAATCATAGAAGATTGGGGTTGGAAGAGACCTCAGGAGGTCATCTAGTCCAACCCCCTGCTTAAAGAAGGACCAACACCAACTAAATCATCCCAGTCAGGGCTTTGTCAAGTCGGGCCATAAAACCCTCTAAGGATGGAGATCCCACCACCTCCCTAGTTAACCCATTCCAGTGCTTCACCACACTCCTAGTGAAATAGTGTTTCCTAATATCCAGTCTAGACCTCCCCCACCACAACTTGAGACCATTGCTCCTTGTTCTGTCATCTGCCACCACTGAGAACAGCCAAGCTCCATCCTCTTTGGAACCCCTCTTCAGGTAGTTGAAGGCTGCTATCAAATTCCCCCCTCACTCTTTTCTTCTGCAGACTAAATAAGCCCAGTTCCCTCGGTCTCTCCTCATAAGTCATGTGCCCCAGCCCCCTAATCATTTTAATTTCCCTCCACTGGACTCTCTCCAACATGTCCACATCCTTTCTGTAGTGGGGGACCCAAAACTAGAAGCAATTCTCCAGATGTCGCCTCACCAGTGCCGAACAGAGGGGAATAATCACTTCCCTCAATCTGCTGGCAATGCTTCTACTAATGCAGCCCAATATTCCATTAGCCTTCTTAGCTACAAGGGCACACTGCTGACTCATATCCAGCTTCTTGTCCACTGTAATCCCCAGGTCCTTTTCTGCAGAACTGCTGCTTAGCCAGTCAGTCCCCAGCCTGTAGCGGTGCATGGGATTCTTCCATACTAAGTGCAGGACTCTGCACTTGTCCTTGCTGAACCTCATCAGATTTCTTTTGGTCCAATCTTCCAATTTGTCTAGGTCACTCTGGACTCTATCCCTACCCTCCAGTGTATCAACCTCTCCCCAGCTTAGTGTCATCCACAAACTTGCTGAGGTGCAATCTATCCCATCGTCCAGATCATTAATAAAGATGTTGAACAAAACCGGTCATAGAACCGACCGCTGGGGCACTCCGCTTGATACTGGCTGCCAACTAGACATCGAGCTGTTGATCACTACCCATTGAACCCGACAATGCTATATTGGTTCACCTTATCCCACAGTAAACTGTGAATGTAAAACACTGAGAATAAATGTATGCTATAAAATGTAAAAGATAATAAACAGAAAAGTTGCTTATTGATTCTCCAATCACTGCAATTTTATAATCAGAAACCACTTTAAGAATTGACAGCACAAGTGTTGTGCTGTCAAAAACTAAACCATCAAAAATGTCATATTACTTGACATTTTTGATGAAAATCTAATTTTGTGCTATTTATGTGAATTATTTTTTTACAGAAATTAATAACATTGACCTGCATGCACCTCAGGTCTTTCAACCTGTCCCTTAAACAGTGACCAGGGACAAAATAAAATGAAATACATCTGCAGTGTTTTGGCAGGGAAGCCACTGTATCATTTTCTGAACTGGCCAAGTGAATCAAAACTGGTTGCAGAAGATAGGGGACACAAAGATTAGCAACTTGCTTGTCAGATTTAAATGAGCAGAATTGAGCATTTTACATGTATGCAGATAACAATTCACATTTATATGGTCTCTTTAATCCTGAAGGATCCAAAAACATTTAACAAACTGATTTACAAAAGAACTTGTGGTAAAATAGTCTCATTTCCCTAAAATGTGTTTTCCGGAGAATGTCATACATACTATGGTGGTGCTGTGTTTACCCAGGCATCTATTCTTGTAATTAATTGTTCTACTGGTTTTGGATAATATCTTAGTTAAATAAGTAACACTTCTTAGATTTAGTTTCTCCTTTGAGCTCCCTCAATTGTTTTCTAAAAATTCTCCCTAATAGGGAAAGGTTGCTTCCATTATTTCATTGGGATTTACATGGATTTGTTTCAAACTGACCTGCTAGCTGCATATTGGTACATTTCCTATTAGATGCCTTTCCTTTTGGCTACTGATGTACAGCAACTGCTTCCAAATGGTTTTCTTAAAAACAGTTGCTCAAAATGTGGCCAACAGGAAACTGACGTTATAGATAGTACTATTTATTGAGCATGGACATGTCCTGGCCCTGAACATCAGCAGGACTAAATAGGAGGTAAAGCTTAGAAATCATACTATGCAATATCGGGGGAAAAAATACAAAAAGTTAACAATAATGAATACCTATCTTATCTAGCACATTTCATTGCAGAGACTCAACATATCACTGCAGACTTTTGCTAGATGCTGCAGAACTTGCATTTTACTCTTCTGTCTTTCTTTTAAAAATGCTAATGATAAGTGACATTTAATTGCATTCGAAAAGCTGACCTGATTTTGTGTCTATTGAACCTGTGTTCATTTGGTATCTAAATTGAATCTTTTAATAAGAGAAATATCACAGTTCCATTCTGACTTTCTTCTTGGATCATTTTTCTTTTAAATTAAGTGTGACGCTGCACTCCATATGATTTTATGCCAATGAGTGTGAATATAATGTAACTGGAATATGCTTCATGCAAAAAGACTCTTGTAAGGTATCATTACAAAGCTTATAATCTACTGAGTGTGGTCATCCTATTTGTATAAATGTATCATTCTTGTATCTGAAACTAGAAATATGAAATATAACTCTGAGGTCCAGTTGTAATTATGCAAAGTGTGGGCCACTACTGGTGGTTTGGAATCTTGATGGCTCCCATCAACTAGGACAATTGGTTGTAAATGGCTCTGTTTACTTGCAAGCCTTCCTGTGAGTCAGGCCAGGAAGAATGAAGGCTTGGGGTCTCTCACAGGACATGTGACCATGTCACCTGGTACTGGAATCCATCTTAAACCTTCTGCTTTTCCATTTAGAAGGAGGGTTGGGAACCCAGAGAGACAAAAGATTCCTGCCTTGTGCTCAGGGCTGGTGCAAGGATCTTTCGCGCCCTAGGCGAAACTTCCACCTTGCACCCTCCCCCATCCCCAAGCCCCTGCCCTGACGTGCCCCCCCGGGGCAGCTCCTCCTATCCACCCTGAGGCACCCCCCCTGTGGCAGCTCCCCTCTCCCGGCCTCAGCTCACCCCTGCCCCGCTTCCTCCCCGAGCACGCCATCGCTGCTTCACTTCTCCCGCCTCCCAGGCTTGTGGTGCCAATCAGCTTAGGCACCGCAAGCCTAGGAGGTGGGAGAAGTGAAGCAGCCACAGCGTGCTCGGGGAGGAGGTGGGGCAGGGGTGAGCTGGGGCTGGGAGTTCCCCTGCATGGTGCCCCCTCTTACTTGCTGCAGGCGGCAGGGGCGGCTCTAGGATTTCCGCCGCCCCAAGCAGGGCGGCACGCCGCGGGGGGTGCTCTGCCGGTCGCCGGTACCGCGGGGACGGTGGACCTCTCGCAGACGTGCCTGCGGAGGGTCCACTGGTCCCGTGGCTCCGGTGGACCTCCCACAGGCATGCCTGCGGATGCTCCCCCAGAGCGGGACCAGCGGCCCCTCTGCAGGCACGTCTGTGGGAAGTCCACCGGCGCCGCGGGACCAGCGGACCTTCCACAGCCGTGCCTGCGGGAGGTCCGCCGGAGCCGCCTGCCGCCCTCCCGCGGGATGCCGCCCAAAGCGCGCGCTTGGCGTGCTGGGGTCTGGAGCCGGCCCTGGCAGGCGGCCATCCCCACGCTCCCCTGCCCCAGATCCCTCCGCCTAAATGCAAGCGGTGACCGGGGTGGCCAAAGATCCGGCCGCCACGGTTGCTGCTGAAGAAAATGAGACCCCCCAAATCCTAGTGTCCTAGGCAACCGCCTAGGTCACCTAAATGGTTGCACCGGCCCTGCTTGTGCCAAAGCTATATAAGGGGGTGGAACAGAACAAAGGGGGCTGACAGTCATGAGAAATCCCCTAGTTACCAATTGAGCTGGAGCTAACAAGAACTGTACCGGGGAAAGGATTGGGCCCAGACTAGGAAGGAGTCTAGTCTGTGTAAGAAGCTTATTGGAACATCTGAGGGTGAGATTTTATCTGTAATCAGTTTCTTAATGTATTAGGCTTAGACTTGCATGTTTTGCTTTATTTTGCTTGGTAACTTACTTTGTTCTGTCTGTTATTACTGGGAACCACTTAAATCCTACTTTTTATACTTAATAAGTTTGCTTTTTGCTTATTAATTAACCCAGAGTAAGTAATTAATACCTGATGGACCAAACAGCTGTGCATATCTCTCTATCAGTGTTATAAAGAGTGGACAATTTATGAGTTTACTCTGTATAAGCTTTATACAGAGTAAAACAGATTTATTTGGGGTTTGAATCCCATTGGGAGTTGGGTGTCTGGGTGCTGGAGACAGGAGCACTTCTTAATCTGTTTTCAGTTAAGTTTGCAGCTTTGGGGTACATGGTTCATATTAGCATGTCTGGCTCAACAAGACAGGGTTCTGGGCGCCCAAAATGGCAGAGAAAATGGGCTCAGAGGTAGTCTCAGCACATCAGGTGGCAGTCCTAAGGGGGTCTCTGTGACCAAACCCATCACATTAAGTTCTTTACTTTTCTTCCCCTAGGCCTTTCCACTCAGACCGCACAGCATGGTGACTCAGCAAAATGTATCAGGCTCCCAGGCACAGATAAACCTCAACCTTGGCTGTATATAGACCTGATGCAGAACAAATTTATTTGTATTTCACATTATTTCTTTGTCATCCCCAGGTGTGATTCACAAAGGGGACTTAGGCACTGCAACACTCAGCATTGCAGCACCTAATTTGTAGGCTCCCTTCTGCCTAGCAGACTGCACCTGAGTTAGACACCCAGGATCCCTATACAATGCATGGAAAGAAGTAGGCACCTAAAAATAGTATTCCCAAAAGCCAGTGCACTGAGTGAGGAACTGCCTAAACTAGCCAGTAGATGATGCTGAGAAGGATGTGACCTAAACCCAATTCCTCTAAAGGAGCTAGGCATCTAACTCTGGGCCCAAGGGAGGTACCTGTTTCCACTCGGCATTCACAGCCATGAACCCTCTCCTGGAATGAGGTACCTAAATCATGACAGTCCTTTTTCAAAAGAACAGGAGAAATCGGGAAAGACCTGCTGCAGCATACCCCAAAGACCAGTGATCAGGGAACTCGCCTACCAGCTGGGAGACCCAAATGCAAATCACTGCTCAACCTCAGGCAGAGGGGGAATTGAACCAGTCTCTCCCACATCTTGGGTCAGTGCTCTAATCACTGGAATAAAAGTTATAAGGGGAGCACCATCTCTTCCTATGCTCTTTGTATGGGTTTAGGCAGACTATGAACATATCTACTGGATCAGGTCCCAGAGGCAAGATAGGCAGGGGAATGTGAATTCCTCTGAGGCTTCAATGTCAGTTAGGCACTGAGCTGCAGGGCGGGAAGAAGACTGAGGCAGCTGTGTGCATCCCCAACCACCAAAATTAGTCACTTTGGTGTCTTTAACAGCAGAAGCTCAGGCACCTAGGAACTTTAGGTGCATACAGGTTGTAAGGTATTAGGCAGCACCTCAGCAGGGGTTTTGTGAATGCCAGTGGTGCTTAAATGGTAGATTGAGGTGCCTGAAGTGGCCATTAGGTGCCTGAATCCCATAAGTGTACAAGGAAAAATTATTATTAAAGGGATTAGTGTTTGTGAGAAATTAGGGCATGGATATGTACTAGTTGTCTGAAGCTCATTCCAAAGGAAAATGAGGTAAAGTTAGCTGGCGGATGAAGCAGCCAGAGGATATGGTGTAACCACAACAATGGTAAAGATAATATCTGCTCCTTGAATTGAAGGGGATGAGGGGGGGTGTTCACTGTTTGCTGTTGAGGTTTTAGCAAGGAATTTGGCTGGATTTTTACACTGCTACTAGAAAACCAGAGAGTGTAACCATAGACTTTAAGGCCAGAAGGGACCATTGTAATCATCTAGTCCAGAGGATTTCAAACTGTGGTCCGTGGACCACTGGTTTTCCGCGAGCTCCATTCAAGTGGTCCGCGGATAGTTCCCTATAAGGTGCATGCCTGGGCAGCTGCACACAAGAGAATGAAGGTGTGGCTCCACTAATTAGGTGCCTGGACCCTGGAGAAGACACACATGTAATGTGAGGTGGTTGCCTTGTGGGGAATAGGGGGTAGGTGGGAGGGGGCAGTGAGATGAGAAGAGGGGGCTGCGAACCGCTGGGAGCTGCAGGTGGATGCGCAAATGTAAATAAACTGTCTGGTGGCCCACCAGTGGATTACTCTGATCGGCCGCGTGCAGCCCACGGGCCACAGGTTGCCCACCACTGCCCTAAATGCATGACTTTGCACTTTGCACTAGCACATATCATCCCAAAGTGATTTTGACCCAAATTTTATCCATTTCATAACTTCTAATTTCTTTAGTCTACCTCATTATTAAGATACAATGCTACTCCAACACCTTTACCTTTCTTCCTGTCTTTCCTGAACTGCACATACCCCTACCGTAAAGTAGTGAGGAACAGGTATGTTAGCCCCAGGCTACACAAATCCCTGGTACCATGGTAACCAAATGGCAGTTGCTCCAGGTTAATCAAGACTCCTGGGGCCAATTAAGATCTTTCTAGAAGGCGGTGGAGATAGCTACATTGATTGGGACACCTGAAGCCAATCAAGGGCTGGCTGGAACTAGTTAAAAGCCTCCCAGTTAGTCAGTGAGATTCACGTGTGAGGAGCTGGGAGCAAGAGGCACAAGGAGCTGAAAGTGAGAGGGTGTGCTGCTGGAGGATTGAGGAGTACAAGCATTATCAGACACCAGGAGGAAGGTCCTGTGGTGAGGATAAAGAAGGTGTTTGGAGGAGGCCATGGGGAAGTAGCCCAGGGAGCTGTAGCTGTCATGCAGCTGTTACAGGAGGCACTATAGGCAGCTGCAATCCACAGGGCCCTGGGCTGGAACCCGGAGTAGAGGGCAGGCCCGGGTTCCCCCCAAACCTCCCAACTCCTGATCAGACACAGGAGGAGTTGACCCAGACTGTGGGTTCCACCAGAAGGGAAGATCACTGAGGTGAGCAAATCCACCAATAAGCGCAGGACCCCCCCAAGGTAGAGGAGGAACTTTGTCACACCATCAATACCTGTATTTCAGTCATGACTCCTATTCCACTATGTTTCCATTATCCCTATAACATCTGGTTTCACTTCCTGCACCAGTAGTTCTAGTTCCTTTATTTTGTTACCAGTCTCCTTGCATCAGTGTACAGACATCTTAGTTGTTTCTGCTTGGCTTCACCCAGATTCCTCACCAGATTAGGTACCATCATTTCACTACCAGTATTGCCTACCTGACTGTTACTGTCAGTGGTATCAGCACTGTTTCCTCTTGTTATCCATTCTCCTATCCTCTGTTGTTCCTTTCTCCATTGCTATATCCTCTTTTACTTGATTTTCCTCCTGCTCAATATTAGAATCAGGTGACCCCTATTGGGCCCTGCACCCTTTTCCCAGAGTGGATAGGTAAAAACTACTATCAATACAGGGTGCTTCTCTCTGGACTGGCAGCAGTGCCCACAGTATTTACAAAGGTGCTTTCAACTGTGGCAGCACACTTGTGACATCACAACGTGATAGATTTTCCTTATCTAGATGATTGGCTTCTGATGGGGAAGTCTCTTTGGGAGGTAATAACATCAACTGCAACTTTGCTCAGTCTTCTAATATCACGAGGAATCTGCATAAATCTAGAAAAGTCCAATTTAGTTCCAACACAGACCATATAATTCATTTGAGCAACTCTAGACTTGATCAGAGCCAGAGCTTACTTCCCCAAGGACTGGTTTCAATTGATGAATATTCTGATCAATCAGCTCAGAAAAAGTCCACAAACTGGTTCGGTCATGTCTCTTCCTGCTGGGTCTAATGGGATTGTACATCAAGATAGTGAGCTCTCGTTAATTATCTTTCTATAAAACTTTTTAAATAAAGATATATAGTCTTAGAGATTAGAGTCTGATCCTGTAAAGTGACCTTGTAGAATTGGGCCTTCGTCATTAAAAATCATAAGTACTGATGCATTCAATTCTAATGCATATAGTAACAACAATGTGCAAATTATGTATCTTTAATATGTATTAAGCAATTTAAGTTATTCCATGATCTGTTAAGGCACTTCAGTTAAATTCTCTTTTCTCTAATTACATTAGTATCAAACTGAGACACTAGTGAATGACTCTGAATTGAATGCAGTTTTATTTTTTGGATTAGGGTAAGTAAATTTTAGATGAAAAATAGCCCCTACATACTACACAAGAAAGGCTGATTTCTGAGAAGCTTGTTTTGAAAAGATTAATTTGCATTCATAAATAACTTTTACTTATGAGTGACTTTATTTTTCATTACTGAACCTGCTAAACTGTAATAGCATAAAGGAGATCTGAGTACGCAATGGGACTTCCTACTAAAGGTTATCTTGTTCCTGTGAAGATTGTATTGTTGTTAAGAACGTAATAGTCACATTATAGACCAACAGGCTTTGTTTAGTCTGTAGAGATCTCTTTGACATCTAATTAATGTACAAGATAATGAACACCCATTAGACAGCTGTTATGCTAGCCTCTAAGAGACATCACATGAACATGTACTTTATACAGTAGATTTAAATTTCTAATCAGGTTTATTTTATAATATTTTCAGTATAAATACATCACTGAGTGATTAAGTTTAACTATTCCTGAGCAAGCAAGTTGACAGTACATAATTCATTCACTGTTCAATGCAAATACTACAAATTCAGTGTACCTGGCCATACCTTTTGAAGTCAGTATGTTTTTTTGACAGATCACTTTTTGTAAATGCCAGTGCATGATATATATTGTAAATGTTTGGCATTAGCATTCAAACATGTACATTTTAATTTACACGTAAATCTTTTACAAATTAATGCAAAAATAAGTAGCAAATGAAAGATAATTTAATGCCTCCAAAAGCA
The DNA here is from genome assembly GCF_020497125.1 of Mauremys mutica. Taxonomy (NCBI): domain Eukaryota; kingdom Metazoa; phylum Chordata; order Testudines; family Geoemydidae; genus Mauremys; species Mauremys mutica. Next base: position 76,639,480 of record NC_059074.1, read on the forward strand.
TTATTATATATCACCATTTGATTGCATATTTCTATAATTTCATCAATCTCAAAGTAAACATTATATATGTATATATAAATTGATCAGTTCATATACAGATAGATATAATCTCAAAAATGTTTTGTGTTCCTGTGCCAATGCCAAACATTTACAATATACATTGTCCACTGTCAACTAGCAGGAAGGAAACAGAATGGCTTTAGTTAAGCAACCTCCCAGTAAACATGGTGGGGGTCATTAAGAGTATGTCTACACTGCAATAAAAGAACCATGGCATGGCTGAACCTGGCCTAGGTCACCTGACTTGGGCTCACAGGACTCAGGCTGTGGGGCTATAACATTGCAGTGTAGGTGTTTGGGCTCAAGGCTGGTGCCCGGAATCTAAGACCCCAAGAGTGAGGAGGCTCCAGCCCAAGTCCAAACATTTATATTACAATTGTATAGCCCCACAGCCCAAGTCCCACAAGCCTGAGACAGCTGACCTGGGCTCTGAGACTGGGTGCTGTGGCTTCTTAAGAAGACTTCTTTTGCCAAGGCTGGGGACCAAAGCTTAAAAGGACACTAAATAGTTAAGAAGTCACTCTCTGAAGAGAGTGGGGAGGCAGTTGTCGGGCACTTTTCACAGAGAACAGACTGGCATAGAGAGAGAGCCTTTTCTGAGGGTCTGAAGAAGCAAAACCTGCCTGGCCCACTATGACAGGGTAAGATAGACATGCACGCAGCCCTTTCATTGTTTTAAACTCTTTTTTTTGCTTATGTTATGCGTTGTTCCTGCTGCTAAGTTTAAACAATACCATGTTTTAAGAAAGCTGTTCAATCATCTGTATTAACCATTGGATGCAAGCTCCGAAAGCTAGAGGAGAATAGGATAAGTAATAGCCAGCATGGACTTGCCAAGACAAATCATGCCAAACTAACCTAATTTTCTTCTTTTGGGGGGATGGGAGGACTTATTTAATGGGTAGGAAGGAAGCAGTAGGCATGATATATCTTGAGTTTAGTGAACAAACTAGGGAAATGTCTAAAGATTGAAAAGAAGTACTTATCTATGGTTTGCTGTCAGACTGAGAGGATGCATCCAGTGACATCCTACAAGGGTCTGTGCTGGGTCCAGTACTAGTCAATATTTTTATTAATAGGGTGACCAGACAGCAAGTGTGAAAAATTAGGACAGAAGGTGAGGGGTAAGAGGCACCCATATAAGAAAGCCCCAAATATCAGGACTGTCCCTATAAAATCAGGACATCTGGTCACCCTATTTATTAATTACTTGGATAATGGAGTGGAGAGTGTGCTTATAACATTTGTGGCTGACACTAAGCTCGGAGGGTAGCAAGCCCATTGGAGGAGAGGATTAGAATTCAAAATGACTTTGATAGATTGGAGAATTGGTCTGAAATCAACAAGATGATATTCAGTAAAGGACAAAGTACTAAACTGAGGAAGGAAAAATCAAATGCACAAATATAAAATAGGGAATAACTGACTAGGCAATAGTGCTGCAGAAAAGGATTTGGGGGTTATAGTGGATCAAAAAATATATGTGCCAGCAATGTGATGCAGTTGCAAAAATGCTAATATTCTGGGGTGTATTAACAGAATATTGTATGTCAGACACAGGAAGTAATTGTCCCACTCTAGTCAGCACTAGTGAGGCCTTAGCTGAAGTACTGTGTCCAGTCTGGGGCACCACACTTAAAGAAAGATATGGACAAACTGGAGAGAATGCAGAGGAGAGCAACAAAAATGATAAAAGGTTTAGAAAACCTGATCTATGAGGAAAGGTTTAAAAAAAAATCTGGGTATGTTTAGTTTTGAGAAAATACTGCATATGTTCAAATATGTTAAGGGTTGTTATAAAAAGGACAGTTATCAATTGTTCTCCATGTTTACTGATGGTAGGACAAAAGGTAATTGGCTTAATCTGTTGCAAAAACAATTTAAGTTAGATATTAACACACACTTTCTATCTGTAAGGATATTTAAGTACTGGAACAAGTACCAATTGTAGCTTTAGCATCTCCATTCTTGAAGATTTTTAAGAACAGGTTAGACAAACACCTGTCAGAGATGGTCTAGGTCAGGGGTCGGCAACCTTTCAGAAGTGGTGTGCCGAATCTTCATTTATTCACTCTAATTTAAGGTTTCATGTGCCAATAATATATTTTAATGTTTTTAGGTCTCTTTCTAGAAGTCTATAATACATAACTAAACTGTTGTTGTATGTAAAGTAAATAAGGCTTTTAAAATGTTTAAGAAGCTTCATTTAAAATTAAAATAAAATGCAGAGCCCCCCGGACTGTTGGCCAGGACCCGGGCAGTGTGAGTGCCACTGAAAATCAGCTCGTGTGCTGCCTTGGGCACCCGTGCCATAGGTTGCCTACCCCTAGTCTAGGTAAACTTTGTCCTGGAGGGATGGACTAGATGACCTATTGAGGTCTCTTCCAGTCCTACATTTCTATGATGCTATGAAAGGGGAACTCAAACCTGCTGAGCCTGCTAGGGTCTGATGAGTAATCATGGTTGGTAAACAGGGTACTATAGTCCTGGGCCCAGTCTGAGAGGCAGAGAATTGTGGGATTCTGCCCTAGGAGATGTTAAGGCACAAGGCCTGTGGCTGAGGGGTTGCACCCAGCAAGACAAAGAGTAGAGAGTGGTGCAGCTAGTCCTGTAACCATGACATATTGGTGTTAGCATGGCAGGATGAATGTGACTGGTGAATTTCTAATAAACGACATCAGCAGTAAAAACAAGCACCGTAGAAGGAAAAAGTAAGAAAAAGTGTCTTGTATTCTTTTCAGGAAGAGAATAGGAAAAAACATTCTGGAAGAATGAGTTGTGTAGTGAAAGGAAACTAGTCTTTAAAACCTGAAAAAGACACAGGTGGTGGGCCTGCTGTATTTGAATAAGGAGAGAAGGAATCAGGGTCCAGACCTGGGTGAGGACTCAGGGGGAGGGCACAGCTGACCAGCAGAGTTTGGGAGAGACAGAGACAGAATGGACCAAGACCAGGAGAGACTGAGTAGGTCTCAGTCATGAGGGTGATGGGAGGGTATGCAGTGACTGGAGCAGGAATCAGACCCTGTCCAGACTGGGTTCCCTGAGCCAACAGGTACTGCTGCACCAGACACAGGGAATTAGCCTGGGAAGTGATCACTGTGCTCTGACTGGATCTGTTGGATCCAAAAAAGTGAGTGCTGTCCTTGTCAAGAACAGCTATATGCCTCAGGTACTTAGACTGCCCCTGCTATTGTAGTGTCCGAGCAACTCATAATCTTAATGTATTTAAAAGCTCACACTAGCCTTACAAGATAAAGAAGTGGTGTTATCCCCTTTTTACAGATGAGGGAACAGAGGTACAGAAGGATAAAGAATTTTCTCCAGGTCGCTCAGGAGTTCTGTGGCAAAGCAGGGAGTTGCATTCAGATTTCAGGCTTGTGCCCTAACTGTTGGACCATCCATGAACTCATATAGAGCAAAGAAATATGTGGGACATTTTTGTACAGTTGCCAGCAGGGTTGGAGTAGCCCACTAACAGGATTTGTGAGAAGCATTACTCCAACAGCAGGGGAGGGGCCCTTCAGTGGGAAACACCATGAACAGATCTTTCCCAGAAAACCCACAAGTTACCTGTCACATTTTCAGAGTAACTGCACCTATTTTCACCCTCCATGGGCTATCAAGGGCACCCACTTAGAGGTTTCCAGCTCCTAGCCATCACCTATCTTGGGCAGAGACCTGCATTTCATTCCCTCCTGACCAGGGGTTTTAAGGCTACACAGGTCCCTGGATTTCCACTCTGATATCCCCTGTAAACCAGACTGCCTAAACAGACCAGCATCTGTGTTTTTGCTTTCTCTCCAAAGGCTATGACCAATATGTTACCTGTAAATATAAGTTACCACACAGCTCCTTCTAAGCAAGCGCATTTATTCTTAAGGTAAAACATCAGAGAGAAAATATATTAAAACAATAAAAGAATCTACATGCATGCTAAAGAACTTACCACAGGTCACCCCCTGACTGCAGCTTAGGGCTCTGGAAGGTTTTAGTCCTTCAAAACCCACAACTGGGTTTTCCTCATGACCACAAGTTTTTCAGGGCTACACTTAAAATGCTGCATCGGCACCAGGGGCGGCTCTAGCAATTTTGCCGCCCCAAGCACGGCGGCACGCCGCGGGGGGCACTCTGCTGGTCGCCGGTCCCGCGGCTCCGGTGGACCTCCTGCAGACGTGCCTGCGGAGGGTCCGCTGGTCCCGCGGCTCCAGTGGTCCATTGGTCCACCGGAGCCGTGGGACCAACGGACCCTCCGCAGGCACGCCCTGCCTTGGCGTGCTGGGGCCTGGAGCCGCCCCTGATCGGCACAATTGCACCAATGCAGCTGCGCCACTGTAGTAGCGTTTTAATGAAGACGCTCTACGCCGATGGGAGAGAGTTCTCTCGTCTGCGTAGTTAATCCACTTTCCTGAGAGGTGGTAACTATGTCATTGCCAAAGCTCTCCCGCCAACATAGCACTGTCTATACAGGGGGTTAGGCCAGCATAACTATGTCACTCAGTGGTGTGGATTTTTCACACACCTGAGCGAAGTAGTTATATTGAAATAGGACTGTATTGGTGACCAGACCTGAGATCAAGATCCACAAGGAAGGCTGGGAAGATGAGTCATTTCTTTATACAGCTCAGGGCTTTGACCTTGGCCTTTTGTAACTGGTAATCATCACACAATAAACCTCTCCTCAGGGTGTAGTTTCAAAGGCTAGGTTTTTGCATAACCGGAGTTGGGGAAGTTGCATTAACCTCTCCTCAGGGAATCCCTAGGAAATCCACTTAATGCTTATTGTCCCAGAAGTCCATACTTGTCTCACACATTTTCAATGTAGTCTTTTGAATTCCCACTTCTTACATCAGTCACATCTCCCCATCTAGAGAGGTTACCTACAATCCCAGCCCACAATAATATATACATTTAAAACGGTAAGGTCTTTCAAGGATATTGCAGGACATTTCCATATCTTGCCTTTAATAGAGTAATGGACTTGATAGGGCACTAGTCCTGAGGAGTCCTAACACTTGGGGGGACTGTGCCCCAAGGGCCAAGTTAGAAATGGTTATGTTTTACTATGAAATGTCATGGTGCATGCCACTTTCAACCTTTCTCTTTTTTGTCTGCTCTGGTAAAATAGTACTGCACTGCAGCCATGTATCTATGGCCTTGTCTACACTGGCAAGTTTCTGCGCAGTAAAGCAGCTTTCTGCGGTGTAACTCCCGAGGTGTACACGCTGCCAAACCACTTTGTGCGCAGAAACTGCTCAGTTGCAGCGCTGCAAAAACCCCACCTCCATGAGAGTCGTAAGCCTTACAGTGCAGATGATCCAGCACTTTATTGGCAGTGTAAACACATTACAGTGCAGAAAGCAATCAATTGGCCTCCGGAAGTGTCCCATAATTCCTCAAGTGGCCACTCTGCTCATTGTTTTGGACTGGAGATGTGCCCCTCCCCTTTCAAAGCCCCGTTTCTGACAGCCATTGTGTGCTGTGCTGATCTACTCCGGGACACAAAGCAAACCATCAATGGGGAATGCTCATGCTATTGAACACAGAGGGGTGTCTGTCTGTCTGTCTGTGTGTGTGAGAGAGAGTGCTATGCAGAGAGCTTGTGGGGTAAGCGGGGGCTGACGTCGGGGTTTCCACCTCCCCCTGCCTCAGGACTGCTTCCTGCAGCTGTCTGAACTTACAAGCCAGCATGCTGACATACTCTCTGTCCCCCAAAACACACTGTCTCTCCTCCTCCCATCCATACACACACACACACTCCCTGTCACACACTCTGCCCACCCCCCACTTCAGTTGAAAAGCAGCTGGCAACGTAGTAGGATGCCCTGGAACAGTGGGATTGGGAAACCTGCATCATGTGACACTGTGCCTGCCCCATGAGGCATTGCAAACCCTTCCTAAAGCATCCTGCGGCCAGTTACACAATGGGATAGCTACCACAATGCACTGCTGTCTTTGCCATTGCAAGAGCTGCTAATGTGGATGCACTTCACTGTCGCAAGGGGCACAGTGTGGACACGCAACAGCGGTTTAATTCCAGCACTTTAATAATAGTTGTATAACTTGTTGCACAGAAACTTGCCAGTATAGATATACCTTTAGAGTATGTCTTCACGAGCAACATTAAAGCGCTGCCGTGGCAGCACTGGGAGAGAGCTCTCCCAATGCTGTAAAAAAACCACCTCCATAAGGGGAGTAGCTCCCAGCGCTGGGGCATGTCTACACTGCCACTTTACAGCGCTGGAACATGCTGCACTCAGGGGGTGTTTTTTCACACCCCTCAGCGAGAAAGTTGCAGTGCTGTAAAGTAGCAGTGTAGACAAGGCCTTAGTGATTACTGGGAACCCCCAAGGCTAGAGTTTATAGGACCTAGAGGCTGAGATGTCTTTAGCACTTATCCATGAGTTATGGTACAGCTACCAGGCTACTGAGTACCTTAAGAAGTTGGATGTACCACAGCTGTATTAATTACAGCAACACCCCTATGAGATTATTTGTCCAAGAGGCTGAAAAATATGCTTTAGAATATTGATTTAGAGCATATTTTAAATAGTGTTTTTTTTATTGTGCTTGTTGGAATTTATCCTTTTTTTAAAAAAAAGCCTATAACCTTGTTCTCAAAATAAAAATGCCACAAGATATAACGCCTGCATAATAATCATACTTCTGGCTTGTGTAACATTCTGATCTGTCCCCACAGATGCAGAATACTTTTAATTTTGGGATTAGCTCCAAAGAGAAATCATTTCAAGTTGACTAGCCAAACAAAAAGCTAGGGGGCAGATGGTGTACCTCAGTGTAAATTTACGCCAGCATAGGATCTGGCCCTAGGACTCTTGGATTTTGGAAGCGATAATCTCCTTGGTTCTGCCACGTACATATTTCATAAGAGTTTAAAAATATTTTATCCTAAATTATTACAATGTGGTGGTTATGTTTATATTTTTAAATAAACAGGACAGTAAAGGTAACTGTAAATTTGTTTTTAAAAAGCAAAATGCTGTGTGTCTTCTAAACCCCCCCACCCCCGTTTTTTTAAAGGACTCTGTATATTTTGGCCAGTTAAACAAAATATACCCTTGCTTATCTTCACAGAAGTGTTTGTTCTGTTGGTGTTCATGAGACTAACTCTGAACTCCCATTAATGTTAATGAAAATTGCGGACACAAATCCACCGAGTACCAAGAGGAGAGAGATTCCAGAATGTTTTATTCTTAATAGAACACATGAGATTTGTTTTACTTTGCTTCAAGGACTCTTCTCTAATACACTATTCATTAATGCTGCAACAGATGCGTTAAGGCAGGGGTATGCAACCTCTGTGCCGAAGGCATCACACGAGCTGATTTTCAGTGGCACTCTCACTGCCCTGGTTCTGGCCACCTGTCCGGGGCCTCTGCATTTTAATTTAATTTTAAATGAAGCTTCTTAAACATTTTTTAAAACCTTATTTACTTTACATACAACAATAGTTTAGTTATATATTATAGATTTATAGAAAGAGACCTTCCGAAAATGCTAAAATGTATTATTGGCATGTGAAACCTTAAATTAGAGTAAATAAATCAAGACTCGCACACCACTTCTGAAAGGTTGCCAACCCCTGCCTTAAGGCATTTTAAAAGCTAAAACAATTAGGCTGACATTTTGCTAATCTCAAACTGTGGTGCCATCTGGTGGCCATTTATTTAGCACATTCTATTCTATTCGCTCTCATCACTGTAGGATCTCAGTATATTAGTAATATATTAAGTGAAGTGACTGACTTCTGTCACACCTGGTTCATTCTCTCTCTCTCTCCCCCCTCCCCCAGGGGAGATTAATAAAGGTAGGGAAATATAAAGCTATCATAGATTAATTTTAGAAAAAAGTTTGGTTATAAACAATTATGGTTTTCTGCCTGCCTGTATTTATTAATTGTGAAAAACCATAGACATTACGGAAATTTTGGAAGCGTTTACTGGGTTTCATTTATTTGCAGTTGGATTTTTTTGGATTTTTTATAAATTGAAAATTAATGACTAAGGGCCAAGTTCTTGTCTTACAGAGATCTACCCATGCATCTTTGCATGTCAGCTAACCACACTCAGAATTGTCTTCTATTACTTGACCCTTCACTTTGGATGCTGTGGATCTGACTTGGGGGTGGAGAGGCACTTTGGAGATTTGCATGACTCTGCCCTTAGGACTAGATCCACAACAGGAACGTAGGGTACATCATCTACATGTCAAGCTGGAGATGTAAATTCCAACTCAAGTAGATGTACTGTGCTCGCTCTGATTAAGCTAGTTCACTAACAGTATAGTATATCCATGGCGGCGCAAATGGCAGGTGGAGATAGACACCCCAAGTATGTGCCCTAGCTTCTTGGGTGGATATGTTCTTGCAGCAACTGGTGCCTCCTGCCACTTGTACTGCCTTGGCTACCTGTGCTAGCTTGATGAGAACTAGAGCAGGTATGTCTCGTCTAGTTGGAATTACACCTCCCACTTGAAGTGTGGACATATGCTTAGTCTCAGCATTGCAACACCTAACTTTACGTGCCTTGTCACTTACTGGAAGCCATAGCTCCAGGTTAGGTGTCCAGGCTGACTATACCATCTATGGGGAGAGTTAGGTGCCTAAGAATGGGATTCACAAAATTCCAGCAACCTGAGCAGATAGCCACCTAAACTAGCCAATGGGAGATGCTTAGGAGAATGGGAGTACTTGTGGCACATTAGAGACTAACAAATTTATTTGAGCATAAGCTTTCATGGGCTTTAGGAGAATGTGTGGCCTAATCCCTGCAAAGGGATTTAGGCCCTTACACCCAGATTGGAGGGAGGTGCCTATCTCCACTTATAATTCAATTCACAGCTGTGAATCCTCTCCAGATCTTAGGAACCCAAGTCCTTTCTTGCAAAAACAACTGAGGAGATGGTGGTGCTCTTCTAGCCTTTATCCCAGTGATTAGGGTATTCACCCAGGATGTGGGAGACCAGGCTCAAATCGCTTTCAACTATACTCTGATCACAGATGTAGATTGATGTTAAACATTGAAAATAATGTTTATTTTTAGTGTACTATGTATCTCTAAGTTTTTTTTCCTTTAAAACTTTGTAGTGGCTGTAAGACTTGGCACATTGAAGCCTTTCTGATAATAAATACAAAATAAAGAAGATTTTTTGTTGATTTGGACTAAAAGTTAAAACACCTCTATTGCATGTTTGCCTTTGCCATGCCACCTAGAGAGAATGCCATTTGTCAGATAGTGTGGGCTGGAATTAAATACATTAGAGAAGAGAGAAAAAGAGAGACAGTTCACATAATAATTAATTAGCCCTTTTCTGCACAACTCATTTTATACTTCAGTATTTTTCCTGTGACTTTTGCGCTTTCACCTGTGTAGGGCCAGGCACAATATAACCCTTAATATTAGCTCTTGGCTAAATTCTGCCTGGTTCTTACATAGACTGCATTGATAGGAGTTCAGGGGCTGCTGCTTCTTCTCTACTTGGGGGTCCACCATGCCCAAAATGGGGTGGGGAGGATGAATGCCTCCCCATTTATTCCAGGCTTAAGCCACAGTATCGTGATGGGAGTGTGTTTCTCTGGCACACTCGGGAATTATGCTCATCCATTCAGGGCACGGAAGATTACCATCAATGTCCTATCAAAACTAATCACTCTGGCTTGTGTTTGGAATCTTGGGTACTGTCAATTAACTTTGTGCAAATGGGTTCAAGATCAAGAATTACTAGCAGAAAATATTCAGGAAATAATTCTGAGAAAATCAGAAGTTTTGTGAGTAGAAACAGACGTGAAATTGGATGAATAAATTCTTCACTGCAAATGATTTGCTCATCTCAGAATAGTTCCCAAACAAGTCAGAAAAATGAAACCCCATCTTTTTCTCCCTGTAACATATTAACCAAATGGATGGAAATGGAAAACACACTACAGAAACAGCATATACCACTATGTTTTATCTCCAAAGACAAACTGTAGGCAATTTATACTCAGTCACTCGCAGACAAATAGAATCAGATAATTGTTGTCCCAAAAGTTCCACTTCCCTTTTTTCTTTAAAAGTAGAATATTCCCACAAGATGCCACTCTTTTATGCTCTAAGATATACTGGAATGCATTAATCTCAAGCCAAACTGACAAGAAAGAGAATGATAAAAAATGACAACCAAACTGTTAATGACACCGCATTCATCCCAGCTAAACTGGGAAATAGAGAGAAATAGAAACCTTCACAGAGCAGCAGCTGTCCAATTAAATTGAGCAGATCACAGGAGAAATATTCAGTTCCTTTTCCCCCACACTCAGATTCACTTGCCTTTAAAACCTGAGGGCTCTTATATAAAATCATACTTCTTATTAGGTGCTTTTAAATTATTTGAGCTTTTTTGATCCAAATGTAGCCGAAAGAGAAGAGAATGGCAATTAAATACTGAGATGCAGCAGCCATGCAGTTAATGCATTATTCACATTCCCTCTAACCCAGAAATTTGGAAGAGAGAGAGAAGAAAGAAACCCACACACCAGGCTAGATTCTCCTTCTCCCTGATATAGGAGGGCATTCTCCTGCTTCAGGCCACATAAGGGAGATAGAGTGTGAGTCCCTGAGTCCTGGGAAGTACAGAAACAATTCTCCCTCTCTACTTCCCCAAAGGTATTTGATCCCCAAAGCGGGAAAAGAGTATGTGGATTATGTTCCACCTCCCCCATTTTATTAGAGTAACTTACTGCAAAAGTGACCCATTGACACTATTACAATGAAATAACCTTTGGACTGAATATATACAAAAGTGTTATTGCAGCTCCTCTGTTAACATGCATAGGACCATAAAAAACAACCATAATTCTTTACAAGAACAAAACTATTAGGGGAAATAGGTAACATATTTCTCATGAGCTGTTTTATGGAGGCAGGACACAATATATTTTTCATGAACTATTTTATGGAAGCCTGACTCCAAATATTGTTTTATCACCCTCTTTTTTCCAGTTGTGTCAATTCTCCTGTATTCACTTCTCTATTAGAAGTGTATTTGGTAGTTTATTTAGCCATAAGATCTCAATGTGTGAAGTGCTGGGAACCCACAACTTCTACTGAAGTCAGAACCAGGGAGTCAAGTAGGACTTAGGTAAATCCTTCAGGTTAAGCACATGTTTAATTGCTTTTTAGAATCAGGGCCTAAATACACTATCAACCCCCATTTTATATTATTAACCACCATTATTAAGTCCAATAGACTGAGAACACATAATCTGGGAGAGGAGAAGTATCTTTGCTAGGCTTTTACATATTCCATAGCTCCTGACTACGGGATACACAACAAGTTTTCTTGATGTTGTCATCCTCTTTTAACGTATGTCACATTGCTTTAAGATAACCTCAAAGAAATTATCGTAGCGCCAATAGCATCTATTTAAAATTTTATTCTGAAAAAAAAGTAAGTGGAGCGAAGTGGAAACATTTTGATGTCCTGTCACATATCAGTTGGTTTAATTGGCTATAACTATTTTAGTTCACTTTTCTATTTGTCCTTGATTTTGTGACTGAGGGGGATTCATTGTAGAATTTAGACATCTTAGCAGCAGCACCTTTGTAACTTTTGGAACTTTCAGACCAACTCTATTGTAATGTTCTGATTCCGGGCATTTTTTCCTCCTTGCTGAGTGGTTGTTTTCTCTAATTCCTTCCCACTCAGGGTACGTCTTCACCCGATACGGCGGGTAGCAAATCGATTTCTCGGGGATCGATATATCGCGTCTCATCTAGACACGATATATCGATCCCCGAACGCGCTTCTGTCGACTCCGGAACTCCACCAACCCGAACGGCGGTAGCGGAGTCAACATGGGGAGCTGCGAACATCGATCCCGCGCCGTGAGGACGGTAGGTAATTCGATATAAGATACTTCGACTTCAGCTACGTATTCACGTAGCTGAAGTTGCGTATCTTAGATCGATTTTCCCCTGTAGTGTAGACCAGCCCACTGTGCTTGTGCTGCAACTTCATTCTCTGTACCTCCCATCTTCCCTCCCCCTCTTCCCCTCAAATTTTCCTTTCCTTTTCCCGGTTCTCACAGTCTTATGAGCTCATTATCTCACCAGACCCTTTATTCATACTAATATCCACACTATGTATAATTTGGGGGGAAAGAGGAGGGGGAAACAAAGCTTTTTTTAAAAATGGAACTAACATATTTGCCACCTTCCACTCAGATCACTCTGCTTATATATTACATCTCCCCATCACCCTTCTTCTATCTTGTCTATTAGATTGTAAGGTGTTTGCAGACAGGATTGTCTTATATATAACATATTATATGTTTGTTCAATGCCTGGCACAACAAGGATCATATCTGAATTTGGCACTTTTAGACTCCACTGGAACAGAAATTGATAATCATGTTACCTGTGAAATGACACTCAATAAATTCAAACATTAGCTGTGCCATGTCTACACTGGAGAAATAGGTTGTGTTTTAAAATGTTAGCTGATTTGTAGACAAGGTTTAATCCCATAAAAAAGTGTTAGTTGGCTGTGGTCCGTCCTAGGAGGAACCTTGTGTTGACCGCAATCAGCTAATCACTTGGAACATCTACTGAAAGATCTCTTTCCTAGAGTAGATATGGCTTGGAGGATAATTGGCATTTTATCACATTTTATCACATTACATCTGTTGTGTGGGGAAAAAGAAGGTATGTGATACTGGCAAGAGATGTTGTACACACCTACAGTGCACTGTTAGCATCATTACATATAAAAAGCTACATAATGATACTATCAAAGTAGTGTAGGTGTGAACAATATCTCTTGCCATCATCACATATCTTGTGCGTGGTTAAAATCTCAAATATTTCTTGCTAAGGAGGTAGGTCAAAATCTATACAACTCATATCTGGCCTGTTTGTTGTTTGTTTTTTATAACTGCTGCCTGATAAGGGAGAAGGCACAGGCCCTTCTCACCCCTGACATTTTTTGCAAGGTGAGGGCTGGTGGGCAATGGTTATCGCCTTCCTTCTTGTCCTCTGTGCCCAAGGTGAAAGATGGCTGGAAAAGCTACCAGCTGCCCCTAGAAGATCTAGAGGATGGGACCACTTATGTCTACACTGCAATTAAAAACCCACAGCATTTATTAAAGATTGAGTATTTATAACTCCACCTTAATGTAAAGCCTTACCAACAAGAAATCTAATACATTAACTACAGTACCAAATTTGGAAGAGAGACGGTTGATGAATTTAACAGCCACTGGATGTCATTGTTGTGCTATGAAACTACAACTAGAAGGGCAAGATAAATTCAAGCTGAAATGTTGGCTCTATTGAAAGAAAATGGAGCAATCAACATTTTCAGACTTTTAATTTCATGCAACATCAAAAAAGACAGTCATACGAAGTAGTAGCTGTTGTTAATAATATAAGATTCCATAAATATCCATAGAAACATAAGGCATTCAAGTGCTCCCTAATGCCAACCTAGCTGCCACCATCTATGATAAGGGATGAGTCACTGCAAAAATCTTAACTTGTCTTCTGTGGAACTATGTCAGTTTATAGAAGGTAAGGATCTGGCCCCCAGAGTGAATACCTAAAAACATAACCAGGCCTAGTCTTTTATCAATGCTTTCATAATTCAAATTCAGTTTTATTTGCAAGCAAGGTTATGGTATCTCTATAATAGTACAGTATGAGACAAATCCAGCTCTCTTCTCCATGAGTGTAGAGGTTCCCCAGACAATGGGACTGGTGCAGTTATACTCCAAACGAGGGGTAGGGTATACTCTACGTACATTAGCAGTAGACTTAAATCTGACCTCTATCACTCACTGTGGCCATGATGAGAGAATTTGGAGCCAGATCACTGAATGATGAGTGTGCAAGGGATAGGAGGCACTGGAGCAAGTGTTGTGTGGAGACGGCTGGGGTTAGTACTAGCGGAACTTCTGCTAAGTGAATCCTCGTGTCCCTCTGCACTGCAGGGAGCCATGTAAATCAATGAGCTGGACTAGGCTTCCTGGTGTAGCTCTGCAGCTACTCTGTGGCTTGCCAGGGAAGATCCCTCACCATAATTTGCCCCTGCAGTACATCTGCCCAGAACATAGCCTGGAACTTGGGGACTAGACTCGGGATTTTAGTCTGTATGTATACGTTTTACACTCATATAAACTAAGGCTTTATTACACTCTGTGTACAGTGGATAGTTTAAAGCACAGCTGGTAGTGGAATACATGCCCTGTTTCTATTCAGTGAGAACTGCAATTCTTAAAGTACCCATCTTTTGCTACAGAGAGATTTGAGAAATAATGTATATGGACATACTAGAGTGCTCAGCTCTATATCACACAAACACTGTGCACCCCCTTCCTGGTCACCTAAAGTCCTCCAGTCCAGTCCAGAACTGCTCTCGTGCCACTGCTAGAGGAGCTTCTGCGTCTCTGCCCACACTCCATTCCAGACAGTGGTGCTGGCATTGTATAAGTACTGCCCTACCAAATTCACGGTCCATTTTGGTCAATTTCACGGTCATAGGGTTTTTAAAATAGTAGATTTTGTTATTTCAGCTATTTAAATCTGAAAGAGGAGTTGTGTGTGGGGGCGGGGGGGAGGTCGCAAGGTTATTGTGGTGGGTGTTGCAGTATTGCTACCCTTAATTCTGCACTGCTGCTGGCAGCAACACTATCTTCAGAGCAGGGCAGCTGAAGAACAGTGGCTGCAGGCCGGGATCCCAGCTCTGAAGGCAGAGCAGCCACCAGCAGCAGTGCAGAAGTAAGGATGGCCTGGTATGGTATTGCCTCCCTTACTTCTGCGCTGCGGCTGCCTACAGAGCTGGATCCTCAATAAGCAGCCGCCTCTCTCTGGCTGCCCAGCTCTGAATGCAGGAGTGCAGAAGTAAGGGTGGCATGGTATGGTATTGCCACCCTTATTTCTGCACACCTGCTGGCGGGACGCTGCCTTCAGAGCTGGGCACCCAGTCAACAGCTGCCACTCTCTGGCCGCCCAGCTCTGAAGGCAGCGCAGAAGTAACGGTGGCAATACTGCGACCGCCTTAAAATAACTTTGTGACCCTTGCAACTCCCTTTTTGGTCAGGACCCACAATTTGAGAAATGCTGGTCTCCCCCATGAAATCTGTATAGTATAGGGTAAAAGCACACAGAAGACCAGATTTCATTGGGGGGAGACCAGATTTCATGGTCTGTGATGTGTTTTTCATGGCCATGAATTTGGTAGGGCCCTATGTATTAGGCCATAGCAATTTGTGTCCTTCCCTGTACACTAGGAAGCTGCAAGTGCATTTTGCCTTGCTTCAGTACTTTTCCTGGGGCAGTATGGCTCTGCAGGATCCTAAGGCTGTGCCTTCTAGGTGCAATCAGGGGCGGCTCTAGGATTTGCGCCGCCCCAAGCACGGCGGCACGCCGCGGGAGGTGCTCTGGCAGTCGCCGGTCCCGCGGATCCGATGGACCTCCTGCAGACGGGCCTGCAGATGCTCCACCGGAGCCGCGGGACCAGCGGACCTTCCGCAGGCACGCCTGTGGGAGGTCCACCAGAGCCGCCTGCCGCCCTCCCGCGGGATGCCGCCCCAAGCGCGCGCTTGGCGCGCTGGGGTCTGGAGCCAGCCCTGGGTGCAATCTAACCCTTAGTGGCTTGGTCAGAACAAGTCACTCACGGCCTGATTCTGCTTCCTTTACTCAACTTGAATAGTACTGTACATGGTAAATAATCCCATTAAGTAAAATGCTACTCAATTTGAGAGTAAGATTGACAAACAGCCTTCAGAAAATTAGTAACCTAATTAGACTGTGAGAAACCAGATCTTGTACCAGACAGTTATAGATCAGTGCCAAACAATTTAAACTTCCCTGCACATGTGCCAGTACATCATAATCAATGCCAAAGAGACACAACAAGGAATTCTCTAGTAGCACAAATTAAGAGACAAAGCCAGCAATGGGAATAACAATGCACAGAAGAGAAAAAGTGCATAGAACATAGTAGGTGAAATCCAGAATACCATGTTTCCATAACCATTGATTGGTCTGTTTATCAGGGAAATATTGCTCAATAGATTTAGAGCTCTATCAGTGGAAAGACATTTTTAACCAAGAAGCATAGTCTGTGTAATAACAATCAGCTTCTGCTTTAAGTAATATGCGGTAGCTCAATTTTTTTAAAAAGAATCTCCAAACTTAAAACTTACAAAAACATAATTCATTGTCTGTAAAGAGGTACTGTAGATTCAGTGGAGTAAAATTCCAACCACATGCACTGGGTTTTAGCCACGTAACTCCTATTACAGTTAGTCACATTCTGATTCCTGCAGCTGTAGGTCTGATGGTTTTTAGTGCACCAATAAACACCCCTAGACTAATTAGCATGAAAAAACCCAATGTCATTTATCATTACCTGAATTTTTACGTACAAAAGTGAAACATCTTTTTATGTCAGAGGAGTTATGATCTCGTATATGAAGGTGCAGTGGAAATTCTAAAATTTCACAGGTCTGCCAGGACTAGATAAAGACAGACCAGGGCCATAGATACACCTCACATGGGGGGAACCCCCTCGTACTCCCCCAATGCCATGGATCTATCCCTCCTTGAGAGCACTGGCAAGAGGCACTTATATGTCACTTGCTGGGTTGGTGAGGTTGCTGCCAACACTCCTCTTGGGGGAAGCTGGGCCTTCAGACATTCTGGAGCACTACTCCCTATCTTCAGGCAGGTTTGGGTCTGTTCCAGAGGAGGTAGGACTCAATCTACCCACCTGAGCAGAGGTCCACTCTGAAACCTGCTGCTCTGGTCTGGTTCTCACCAACACTATCTAGCACAGAATTCTTGGGGAGGGAGCTTCTGCCCATACAAACCTGGCAAAGCCATGACAAGGTGGCAACAGTGAGGAAATATTTAAAAAGCTAAATATATAAAGCTTGGCTAAGCAACAAAGCTATGGATCATGACAGCTCCCTACAACTATTTAAAGGCTGTACATAGCAAGGAGCCATTTGGGGTAACATAAACAAGTATAACTAGACATACTGGGGTGAAATCACAAAAAGAAAAGAATAGGTTGAATATCAGAAAAATATTTTTAGTTTGAGATTGTAGAATAGTCTCCCATGTGAGGTGGTGGAAATCCCCTGGCCTGAAACTTTTAAAATTATATTGGGGAAAAAAGACCCACCCAGAAAGTGTACTGATTGAACAATCTTGCATTATCGGGGTGAAGACAAGGCCTGTTGTATGTTCTTTAATACTTACATTACTCGGGGCATTTTATGTTAATTCCCATAAGCATCTCCTCTGAAAACTAGCAATGATGTTCTGACACAAATGAATCCACATGTCTGGCATTGCAATTTTTGGAATTAGCTTTCTGAAGACAGTCTATTCTTGATGATGGCAGCAAACCTGTCAACACTGTTAAGTAAAGACACTTATCAAGGGAAGCTCCCCTACCCAAGGCTTGGGTGGGGACGTGCACATGTAGAGCTAGCAAGATATTTACAGGGGTATTTCTGACCACTCAATAGGTCAGATTCACTCCTATGCAGACAGCTAGCACAAGACTTTTGTACCATTTAAGTTCCACTTAAGACCTCAGAACAGGACTTAATTAAGATTTAAGGCTGGCAAGCCTTAGGCTGGCAGGGTGAATTAGCATGAGATCACAATATAATGGGGGCAAGTAGAATCACTAGTAAAGCTAGTGTTTTTTTAAGAAAATGAGATTTTTTTTTGAAGGCAGTTTTCAAAGTCTGCTATATGAAAAAATATGAATAACACCCCCAAAACTTTTAAAAACATAATTCAAGGTGTTCACTTCACAGAAGAAGTCATGTTCTCAGCATCCTCAGGCTCCTGAGATGTGCTAGAACCCATCATTTTAGCGTTCAGAGTGCTATTTAATCTTGTTGTCTGCTAGAGCTGTTGTATTAGCTTTGCTGCCATTTCTTTCTCTCCTTTGTTCAAGTACAAATGTATTTCGCACCCCAATTTTTGGAAACTTTTTGAAAAAAGAAATGAAAATTCAGTCAAGAAGCATGGGTTTGATCAAATGAAAAAAGAGGAAATGCTTCCTGGTACACTTCAAAACTTGACTCTGCATCCCCATGGAATGAGTTATATAAGATATCACTGGCTCTCTGGGTAACGTGTGATCTAAAAGGGAAAGGTTAAAAGATGAAATACTGATGGCTAAAATGAAAAACCACATTTTATAACAAGAATACTGTATTTCTGTGCAGAAGGCTGTATATAATAATGCTATTGAGGCTAAACAAGGGTTCTAGTATGGCTCTGGAGTGTTTGCAGCGTGAATCTTGGCTCGAGCGGCATGTCTCAGCTCCATAACATGAGTTCTATCCTGCAGAGACTTTGCACGTACCCTGAAAAGACAACAACATAAACCCTATATAGCTACCCAATTCCTCCGCTGCCCAGGAACAGTCTGCCACTCTAGCCGACATGGTTGGCCTATGCACCGAGGACTGCACAACAGACCTCCAGACCCAAAAGCATAAGCTGCTTCAGCTTGAGGTAAAGATCTGTAGGTGGGGCTATATTAACTTAAACCTTCCATGGACCGGTATAGAGGGGGACCTGTAACACACATTTACCAATGGGTTACATCTTCATAGTGGGCCTGAAATGGGGCTGGCAACCAGAGTGTAGCGATGGGGCCCATCTGAGGAAAAGTCCCATCATAATAGTCAGTAGGGAGAAACTGCTTACTGAGCTTCTATGGATGCAATCTGATTTGGATAAAAGTATCTCTACTTTTGCAAGTGTGCAGGGCACCCAAGCACTGTGGAACCTAGTTGTATGAAAGCATCTTGCAGAGCAGCACACAGTAGCTGTTTGGTCAGAAAAGCTATGTAGTCTTCCCCACTGCAGAGATGGCGTTCTAGTAAGGCAGAGGCTGTTCCAGCTGTTTGGTCAGAATAGAACCGGTCAGGAATTTTTCAACAATTTGTGTTTTCATTGGAAAAACTGAAACTTTTTGTGGAAACGTATCAGATTCAAGAAAACATTTATTGGAAAGGGTTTTCAGGTCCTGGATTGTATTTCTGGAAGCAGGCCAGAGGCACAGAAGAGAAAAACCACACTCTAAGCTAGATAATAACTTAGTGGTTAGGGTATTCCCTAGTGCATGTGCAAGGGCCAGGTTCAAATCCTGCTTTGCCAAATAAAATTTCAGAATAGTCTCATTCTTATTCCAATGCAGAATGACAACCAATTTTTCTCTCTATCTCTCTCTCTTTTTTTTTTTTTTTTAAAGAAAATGGAATTCTTGTCTTCCAGCCAGCCTTAGGGTGTCATAGCTTCTGTGAAGAAGTTAAATTTTTGCTCCATGGTTTTGAGGAGAGGATTTCCCCATGGAGATCTGCAGCTCTCATTTGACATACTCAGAACTGGCCCCAAATGTTTCTGGCCATCTTAGAGTAATTTTTAGCTACAGAGGTTTGTGGCATAGATTTCTACTCCATTTTTTCTTTCTTGTTGAGATTCTGACCAACAGCTTCTCAGGAAAATATTGCTTGACTCTTCCGTAATGGCCAAAGTTCATCCAGGCTTAAGGAACAACACACAGTATTACAAAATTTGACAGCAGTAGTACTAATAGAGTGGTTTGTGAAACAAGTCAGGGTATATGCAGCACCATGACTGAAAGCTGATTTATCTTGTTGATTTAGCAGTGTGGAAATGTATAAAACCCATGAGCTTTTCCTTGGATGTCAATAAAAATTGGAGGATCCAAAAACAGTTTTTTCCAATATACTTTAACCCACAGTCTGAATGGGATCTATTTGTGTCATGTTAGGACTTTCTCTAGTGCCCATCACAATAATATCTAAGTGCTTCCATAGTATGTAAATTCTTATCCGTTAAGAAAATGAAGCCATGAAGATACTAATCTTCATACTTGTACTAGGTCATTTTGCATACTTTAGGCTCAATCTCACAAATCCTCAGTTGTGAATAAAAATTACTCACTTGAGTATGGGCTAGAGAATGAGGGTGCAATATGCATTTGTGCTTTGAAAATTCTACATGGTGATGGTTCTAGTGAACTTATTCTTCCTCTGTGCACCAAATGACGTGTGGTTGCTTTCTAAATCACAGACAGACATCAGTAGGCAGTGTATTTTAGATGAAGAGCAAAAGATGTTCATATTTCAAACCCCTCTCCTTGAAATCTAGGAGGGAAGAGCTGTGTTTCCCTTGTCGTTCTCTTCAAGGACATGTTTGTGGTGGTAAAGGAGCCATTATCCAGAAAGTTTATAGCTCGACAGGACGATAAAATGCTCTCTGCTCTAAAATTAAAACAGCCACCAATGTATTTTAATATTTACATATTTATAATAAGCCATACAATTGTCTTAACTTGTGGAAATATTCCAGAAACTTTCAGAAATGTAAACTGAATAGTGTGTGTGTGTGTGTGTGTGATCTACATGTTTCTGTTGCAGAATTTAGGGTGTAAGTAAGGGAAGAAACAATGGGAAGGATACATTGTTCTTGGCTTTTGTTTTGGGGTGCCTGCAGACTTGATGGAGTTGGGCGGGCTGACTGTACTGGGTGAGACAAGATCATCCAGAAATGGCAGGTATTAGTCATGCTCATTGACTGTTTGAAGCTACTTGGGTGATTTCTGTTGTGGGCAAGCAGCCTGGCAGGACAAAGCCAGAGTCACTCTTTGAGAGTGGAACCAATGGGAACTTAAGAGGGTGGGGAGAAGTTTATAAATAGAAGAAGTGGGCACCAATGGGAAAACTCAGCAGTGAGTTGAAGGACCAGAAAGGTCTGGTGAAAGGATTGTCTTCCAGGGACTTTGCTTGTTTGTTGGATTTAGACTGCAGTCTCCCTCATCTCACTGGAGAAGGAGAGGACTTGCCATTGCCAAGAGTTAAAGGGCACTTGAAGGATACTATGGAATTATCACTTGTTTCCCAGATTTTAAGGATCTGGCATGCTCTATGGAGGGCTGAACATTCTTTAACAGAGATTGAGAAAGGTAAATTCTCCTAGAAAAGAGCCTCAGTGAAGTGTATGTGTGTGTGTGTGTGTGTGCATATCATTCTATTTTGCATTTCATCTTATGATGGTAACAAGTACTAAAACTCAGGGAAACAAGCACAGAAAATGTTGTCTTTAAAAGCGTTATTATTTCAAGGGTTATAAGCAACTGCTCTGTGTGTCTGCACATGTCTCTGTGTGTAAATAAAGTATTCATGGAGAGATTTTGCATCATACTTCTATCAGAGATTAACTCTGAATAGTGTGTGTGTGTATACTATTAACACTATTCAGAGTTAATCTCTGATAGAAGAAGTGTGTTACAAAATCGCTCTGTCTATATATACTATATAAATCCCGAAGAAACTAAAATCTGATCTGTACCACAACGCAAAGGTAAGCAGAGGTACAGGGAGAGGAAAGAAATACTATATCTGATGTTAGTATGTTGTCTTCCCCAAACCCATTACATATACATATAAATTTGTATGAATTCAGTCAATAATGTAAATGTTTTGCAAAAAGAACTGATAGCTATACTTTTGTATTTTTTAATCATTCCATGCTTCCAAGTATTTGTTACTCTTCAAATATCTACATAGCTGATTCTCCCCAGATGTTACCTTTCATTTTTCCGAGTAGGCCCGCAGGCTGCATATTATAGTGTGTATGAGTCTTAGCAAAACAAAATAATTAGGAAACAGAAACGTGAAAAGTGCCTTGTGAAAGGATGATATTTTAATCTGTACAAAATTACATCAGTCAACAACATGAAGCAGGTACCAGTACAGCTGCAGAAAGTCAGACCTTCAATCTGAACTCCTATTTTTTTTTCTTTTTTGATACAACAAAGAGGTTTCTGAATAGGTTTCACACAATGGCCAAAATTATCAACAGAACTATGTTCCTGTTTAGGTTATGTCTACACTACAGCTGGAAGAGGTAATTTCCATCTTGGATTGACACACCCGCGCTAGCTCTGATGAGAGCTAGCACACTTAAATAGAAGTGTAGCTGCAGCGGCACAAGCAGCAGAAGGCGCTACTTGTCCCATGTATATATCTTGGTTCATGGATGGAATTGTACTTGTGATGAATAGCTCCTCCCAATGATTGCAATGCCAGAACTACATTTCTCTTTTTAGTGCCCTAGCTTGATTAGAGCTGGAAATTATGCTTACCCCAGATGGAAATTATTGCTTCTGGCTTCCGTATAGACATACCTTTAGGCACCAAAATAAGTGCCCAGCATTCCAGAAGTGCTCAGGACGTTGAGTGTTAAGATGTTTTGATAACTTGGCCATACAATGTTGCAATGAGACAATGGATTCTGAACATATAATTAGGTACCTAAATGGGGGTTACTTAATTGGAGGCTGATCTCTTTTGAAAAATCTGGCCATATACCTCTATCAGCCTAGACAAATAACAGAATGATGTAATAGGTGACCTTACAGCCTACAAGACAGTCACAGAGAAGACAGGAGGAGCTAGGGAATCCAGAGCTGGGAATAAATTAACCAGGCTTTGTTTTTGTCAATATTATTTACTAGCTATTTATGAGCATTGCAGAAGAAGTGTCTTGAGGAGAGATTTGAATGAGGAGAAGGTGACAACACAAGGAAAAGGAATTGGATCAGTTTAACCTATTTTTTTAATTTTGACTGAAACTGAGTGGCTGATGATGCCACCTGTTGGTTTTGATACCAAGTACATCATTGCTGCTCCTTATTTAATTGTGAATCCAGGCTTTGTTGCGACCACCTTCTTACGGCGATCCCAAGTGGGCACCTTTGTTCCCTTCCTCTCATGCTCTGGCATGGGAAGGATATTTGAGAAAGACACATCTGCGATCCCATCTGTCAGTGGGAAAATGATTTTCTCCTTGTTTTATTAACAAGAATTGAAAAAAGGGGCAGCCACATTGTATGCCCTTGGAGTCCCTTTAACACATAAAACTGAAAGTTATATAGAGCCTTCAAATTTAAAGTGTCAAATTCAAGTTTCTTGTCCTCACCTTTACATTTTTAAGTTGGATGCTCCCTGTAAAATTTACATGCAGAACAGCTTAAGTGAGTTATTTCAGGTTTATAAGGTTTCAGACAGAGAGACCCATGATTCTGTGTAGTTTATATTTTGTGGACCACTTTATAAGAGAGAGTGCCTCTCATGAATCAGTTTCACCTACCAGCTCTCACCTTCTCCAATCCATTACTGCTTGATTTTCAAATACTTCATTATGCAGATTTGGATGGGCCACAGGACACAGGAAGAGAACCACTGGTGGTATAAACCATTGCATCTATCTATCTATCTATCTATCTGAGTGTTCCAACTCCCCCATAGACACACACACAAACCTCAAACCCCATATATAATACAGTATCTATCACCACTTGATATTTAGTTATTTAAACTGATAGTAATAGTGACAGTTTCCTTCTATACCGTACATACTGCTTCTTGTGGAAAGGAATCCAGACTGTCCAGGAAAACATTGTTTCCTGGTAAAATACTCTGTGTGGTTTGGTAATGCATTTAAAAAGACTTCAAAAAGCCAGATGGTTGAATCTGTTATTTCAGTGTTATTCATTAGTGAGTAGCCCAAGATACAGACTTAAAGTAAGTGAATAAAATCCATTTGTGTCATCATTGTGTTATGTTAAGTAAAAACTAAATAAAAACATACTATTCATGTAATATTTTCCCCGTGAGGGCTTGGTAGTGGAGCTGAGTGCAGTACTGCCAAATTCTACAATGATGTAAACTGGATGGATGCTAAGCAGATGTAATTTCATCTGCTGATTGCAATGAAAGCTTATAAAATTATGTTTGGAAAACATTTCTGCCTAGAGATGTGTTGAGAAATGAAGTTCAATAAAAGTTTAAGGACTATTATTTCTTTTCCCCAAAATTTTTGTTCCTGGCAATGCTATTGCTCTCTTCAGACCCTCTCACGGGCAACTTCTTGCTTTCTGCATCTTCTTCAGGTTTCTTATCCTCATTTTCAAAACCCTGCACAACCCATCTGTCTAAATCTCTCTATATTCATTAAAAGTGAGCATGTGAGTGTCTTTACATCACATGTCATGCAAGACACTTTCACAATCATGCATAGGATTTTTTATGTGTGTACTCACCCACTCACAAGTCATGACTCACGCATGACTCACATGATATAGATGAAATTCTACCCCCTAACAATGGGACATTGTGTTTTTTGAGCTGAATTAATAAAATATTGATTAAAGTTAATTGCAAAATGACTTAGTAATAAAATTGCTGACTTGAAAAATAAACAGTCTCTCATGAGCTTCACTACAACTGACAATACATGATAATAACTCTATTTGCAAAGTAATCTTTAAGGACTAGATCCTGCAAATGGATCCATCCCAGAGCATCCTGGACCATTATAGGGCCAAGTCAGTGACTTCAGCTGCACCCTCTTACAGGGATGCACCCAACAAGATACATTTGCAGTATATAGCCCTGACCTATGCTAGATACAACCGCAAGGAGACATGAGACTGAACACATTGAATCACAGGTAATTCATACTTAACATTCATTTTTATGTCCCCAAATTCTGTCATAGTAAGATCAGTATAAATTCCATGTGAGGAATGGGTGCCTATGTCTCATCTGGCAACTTGTACCGGCATGGCCATATTATGAGTTGCTGGTGGTTCCCAATGTTGTAGACAAAATACCCATGCTTGATTTCTGGATGATGAAAAGAAAGATCAGTTAAAATGCTAATCCTAAGTATTACAGCAAAAGAAAAACTGCCTCTCAGAGAATTTTGGTTTACTGATGTTCACACAAAGATGTCTCTCACAGTATTTGTATCTTTTCCAATACATATACTGTAGTATAAATATGTTTTATACTGTATCATAAAACCCTTATATATCTCATAATTTTCTACATGAATACATACACAATATGTGTGTAATTAGTGCTCTTTCTATTGAGAAACATGTTGCTTGGATTTCTTGATTGGATTTCATCCTCCAGGAGGCAGCATCTTCTCAGTTTTCAGGACCATATCACATTTAACAAAGTTATAACAAAGTAGCTGCAAATAATTTCTTCATGTGGTGAATCTTGTTTTCTCGCAGTTTGTACATAATCCTGGTATGTCTACCAATCAACTCCATGTTCTTTCCTTTGAGATGAAAAAAAAAATCATCTTTGAAAGCAAGAATTTATTCTGTCATTTCTGACGTGCTCTGAGTTACACTATCTGGCTGAAGCATCATTAGTGCTTCATCTTATAGAGGAAATTGAGAATAATGTTTATTATGCACCAGTATTAAGGGTATAAGTAAAGCTTTTTCCTTTATACTATAGGTGTGAACCTATTTCTTAACTTTTCTGCATTTTATGCATATACTAAATATGAGAATTTGGCTACTGCATCCGTTAATCTTGCAATGGTGTTTCATGGTTCTCTCCACTTCCTGCATTAGATGTGCTATAGGCAGAATGGTTTAGCTAGCATGACTAAAGAGTAAATTAAGCTTTCCTGGGTAGTATAGGCAGGTCTTAGATATCTTATACACCATTTTACAAAATCTAACATTTCCTTAATTTGCCTCATGGTTTTGTAATATTTTTCAGTATAGTTTGATTGATTGATCACAGAAACTTTGCTACTATTAATGCTGTTTTAAATATGGCTGTGGCTAATTCAGTTTGAACTACAGTGTAGCCAGGGATGGAAAGTGTGCAATATCCTGTGTTCCATTTTATAGAACCCAAGGTACAAATTATTTTCTAAGTACCACAAAAGAGCAAAGTTTCATTAATGGTTTCTATTACTGCCAATACAAGATCATTTATAAACAGAAATTAGAATGTAACCAAATGCCAACAATAACGAAAATAGCTGGGGAACTTCCAATGCTTTGCTTTGACAATATATCTCTTGGTATCCAAATTATCCACAGTTCTGCATAAATACTTCTAAAGCTAATAAGACAAACTGTAAATTTAAAGGTGGGTTATTATTTTGAAAATGTTGTGATTTATATGCTGTAGGACAGGTCTGCACAACTCGTAAAGCGGCGAGGGCCATATTACTCCAAAGAAAACAGCTGAGGGCCAAACCCCCCCCCCGGCCCCGACACCACCCCCCTGAGTGCCGCCAAGCCCCCCGAAACACAACACCACCATCCCCAGCACGCCCCCCCCCCCACGGAAACAAACACTCCTTCCCCAGTGCTGCCCCACCGAAACAGCAGTATTGAACCTTGGTAATATAAACGGGGCCCTAAGGTAGTGTAATTAAGGTAAAAGAAAAATGTCTTTTTGCTAGAAGTAGAATAAGATCTTCCCCCCACTTTGTAATCAATTGCCCTGTTGAATGAATGAGGTGTGAATGAGGAAGGCGTGGAAGGCAGGCACCTCCAGACAGCTGCAACCCTTGGATAGGGCATGGGAGCCAGACCAGATCAGTAGAATAGGTCAGCCACTGACTCCTCGCTCGCCTCCTCAGCCCCCCGCTGCCAGCTCACCTGCCCCCCCACCCGCTCGCCTCCTCAGCCCGCCACCCCCCACTCACCTCCTCACCCCCCGCCACTGCCCACCCACCTCTTCAGTCCCCCTCCCTCACCCGCCACTTGCCTACTCACCCCCCGCGGGCCGCACAGTGAGCCCTCGCGGGCCGCATGTTGTGCAGGCCTGCTGTAGGACATCTTGTTTTCACTAACAGTAACAAAGGTGTAAGCATCATTAACATGTTAACATCAAACCCTAATTAGGACCATTTAAACGCTTGCATTGTTAAGTACAGCAGTTTAAGAAAGGCACTCAACTACACTTTGAGCTGGGGGTGTGATTACCTGCTTGAGGAGAGATACCCACACTAGCGCTGACTGAGCTAGCATGCTAAAAATAGGGTGCAGCTGTGGCAGTGCAAGCAGCTGGAAGGGCTAGCCGCCTTGAGTACACACCCATCTATAGGTGATAGAACTAGAGGAGCTGGGGATGCCGCCGCATCCCGTGGCTTGAAATGGTTTCCATCATATGCAGGGTTTACCGTTTAGTTCAGTGGCTCTCAGCGCCCGCACTATACAAAATGTTCCAGAGCCCCTGCACCCATTTGAGACAAAGGCATGTACTCAAGGTGACTAGCTGCTGCTCCACTTTATTTTTAGCTCACTAGCTCAGAGCTAGAGCAGGTATGTCTCCTTGAACTGGGACTCATATCCCCCAGCTTGAAGGGTAGACGTATCCCAAGCGTCTTCTCTGCACATATTCTTAAGGAAGCTAGCAAAAAAAATCAATGAGTGAATTTTTAAGCTGACAATTTTAAAAGTTCACTAGATTTGAGAAAGATTCCTGGGGACTGGAAAGTGGCAGAAATAACTGTTATTCAGTAAAATTTTAATCAGGAAACTATAGATCAGCTACTTTAAATATTGGGAAATATTAGTGATGGGCCAAAAGTGTGGACATGTTCAAATCTGGGATTTGGTACAGACCATTATAGAGAGAGTGGCTATGTGCAAAATTTGGATCCCTAGCTAGGTTTGAACTGCAAACCAAACCTCCCTGTCCATCCTAGAAGTTCTAGGTGTTTGGACTGAGCCCACCTCTAGAAAATATCTTAAAGATGGACTACACGCTGGGCAGGCACCTCTTGATTAAGGACAGGCAGCATGGAATCAGACAAGGGGATGTCTTGTTTAAAGATATTACTAACATTGTAAATAAGGAAAGTGCAATGGATGTTAAATTACAGGTAGATTCTTGATAGTCATTTGGCCAGATTTCACATCAGAGATAAATAGCTAAAATAAAGAACAATGGAAAAATTAGACAAAGTAAAATTTTGGATAGAAAACAGAATTAAAAGTGGGAATAAGACTATAACAATTGTTTCAGTTGGAAAAGAGTTTATTTTATTTATGTATCCAATATTTTTCCTGTCCCCGGATCTTTGTGCTGTAAAAATATTCAGAAACAATTTTAATAAACTATTAAAATGGGAGTACTAACAGATCTTCACTCACAGATAATACAAGAAAAAAACAGTGACAATCTCTAATAGCTTCCCAGCAACAAATAACTCCTCACCCAACTTTTCCCTCATCATTTTAGTCAATCGGTTTCTCAGTCAACCTTTCCCCTCTGCAGGAAAAGCCTGGGAGAACAAATCAGTCCTGCAGCTTTCCCAATAAGTCACCAAATGCAAGTTCTGGTGAGCCATGGAGGGATGTGAACTCTAGACTCTTCACTGAGAGCACTCTCCTGCCACCCCACTACTAGCTGTTCACTTGAGTAGGTGCTCTCAACTTCCACAATCTAATTTGTCTAAGGTTTTTTTGGCCCCATTCATCGGCATGGTATCTGAGCTCCATATGAGGTAATCTTTCATATAGGCTCCAACCCAACAAAGCACTTACTCATGAGCTTTACTGTGAGCAAATGAGTAGTCTTATTGATGTCAATAGGAATCCTCATGCTTCTAGCATATGCTAAAGTGCTTTGCTGGACTGGGGCCATAACTGGGATGAGTGGGGTACAACAGGTAGCAAATTTTGGGACTTCACTTATCCTTAACACAGAGAGAATACAGCACAGCCCAAATAGACTGCTAAATCTTAAGAATATAACTTGGGGAAAGAAGCTAAGGGTACTCGAACACTAGAGAGATGGGAGGGAGCCTTACGTATGTAGAAAGACTAGTGTTTGGTTTATCTAGTTAAAGAAAAAGCTACAATGTTATAGTGACTTAATGAACCTCAGAATATATTGAGTAGATTGTATATAGCTGAGATAAACTTTTCAATTTGGTGATGAACTAAAAATCTTTGAGATCAAAGGGGGAGATTTTCAAAGGCACAGATGGCAGTTAAGTGCCTAACTACCATTGCAGAACTGACTCATTAATCCCAGAGTAATACGGGAAAGGTTTAAGATTCCTGTAGTTTAGTGTATTTAGTGTCGAATTGTCCGTTCATTTTTTGTAAACTAAGGAAGGGTGCTAGTATTGTGCCTTTTGTTTAATTTGCATCTGGTATATTTGGGGAAGTTACCAATTTATGAGTAATTTATTGGTGTGATTTTCAAATTATTCCCTTCATTGAATTTCAAGGGAACTTGTGCTCCTAACTCACTTAGGGTAAATCACACCATTTGTCTTTAGTCATTTTTTGTTAAGTGGAGGTCAGACCTTTGTGCATAAGAACCAAAAGAATTATTTATCAAGCAAGAAATTGACACAAGGGATATGTAAGATTATCATTAAGGGACATGTTTATTCTTTAATCAAATGTCACAAGTTAATAACACTATTCATTGAGAAAGCTAGACAGGTTTCCAGGGATTAATTACCTTTATTTTATTATATTTTTGTTACTTATAATTGAAGACAAGAAATGTTGCATGATATTAGACCATCTTTCTATGCACATAACTAGTGTATATAACTAGTTATTCCCATCATTGTTACCTTTGTCCTCCGTTCCCCTTTACCTTCTTCTGTTCATTACACCCACTTGCTATATCTTGTCTTAATTTAGATTGTATATTCTTCAGAGCAGGAAGTGTCTATGTAGGACACTGCCTAACATAAGATGAGAGCCTCTGGGTGTTATTGTAATGTTAATACTAATTCTATCTATGAAGATAACGGTATAGTGTAAATTACAGTTTTATATAAACTTACTATAATGCAGTATTCATGGCTGCCAGTAGATGACATGTGTTGTGTCTGTAAGTTATGTTGATAGGTATGAGCCTAATCTTGCTGCCCTGATTCAGATGAGTAGTACCAGTGACTTCTGTTTATTAATGGGCTGCTCACATGAGAAAGAACTGCAAGATTACATGCCATGGAGAAAAAGGAAGATTGACAGGGTCAGATCCTCTGGTTCAGATAAAGCTGCACTTAGCATAGGACCAGGGTGGGGACAAAGTTGACTTCAATGCCACCTTTGCATTGCCCCAATTCGGGGACTGGGTGGGGGCCTAATTTACCTCCAGTACAACTTAAAGCAGAGCTGTATAAGTTGTACACACCTGCTTATGGCACCAAGGGGCCATTTCAGCAGCAAGGAATAGCTGGGGCAGAGAAATGCCCTAGCCACTGTGCCTTTTTTCATGGGAATGCCCCCTATGTAATGCAACCAGCATCATTTCCCTGCCATGACCCATTATAAATAGGGCTGGTTAGCAAATGGTTTTTTTCCTTGGAAAAAAATGACTTTTTGGTGAAATATCAAAACCTGAAAACTTTTGGCTAAAAAACCAAAAACCCCATTGTGATGCCCCAGGGGAGCTGTAGTTTGGGTGCCTCATGCCCCATTCTTCTCTATAGGCCACGCTTCCAGGGCAGACTAAATTTCCCATGGTTTGCCCCATTTTCCCCTCTTGCTGAGTTACCACAGTGCATCATGGATTTCATGGGGGCATGAAGTTCTTATACATAGGGTCTGTAAAAAGACTTCAGTGTCCTCTAGAGAAAACCTGTTATTAAACATAATGGGTAAATTCTCAATGGGGACTTTGGTGTTGCAACACCTAACTTTTAGACACCCTGCTGCCTGGAATTCACAGCCCTGAGTTATGCACTCAGGCTCCCCACGCAATGCATAGGGAGAGTTTAGTGCCTAAAAAAGTGACTCTCAGAAACTAGGAAGCTGAGCAGGGAACCTCTTAAGATAGTCAATGGGAAATATCAAGAAGAAGGTGCATGTCCCTTTTACCCAATGGTTAGAGCACTCACATGGAGTGCAGAAGGCCCAGGTTCAAATCTCTTCTTTGCCTGTTGTGGAGCAGCAATTTGAACCCACATCTCCTATATCCAAGGAAAGTGCTCTAATTAGTGGGCTCTGGTGTAGGCTCTCTTCATCTCTCCTGTTGGAGCTGTTCCACTTTGTATAACACTTAAATAGTCATAGGGGCAGGGACTGGAACCTGGGTCTCCCCCTTCTAGGTGCATATGCTAACCACCAGGCTAGAGAGTCATTCTCATCTACTTTTGCTTTTTGTGTCTCTGGCCCAATGAATAGTTAGTTATTTGATACAAAGTGGAACAGCTCCATCAGGAGAGACTGAAAGAGTCTCATCCATCCTCTAGCGCAGTGATTTGGGCATGTTCCTAGGCTATGGGAGATTTGTATTTAAATCCCTGCTTCATGTTAGCCAGAGGAGGGATTTGAACCCAGGTCTCCCACAGCCCATGTGAGTACTGTTAAAACTGGCCTACTAGGTAAAAGGGAGCCCATCCTCTGGCTGCCCCTTGTATGGGTTTAGGCTTGCTCAGAGCATGCATATGGAACAGCTGTGTAGCTGAGATAGGGGGGAATGCCTAGCTTGTGAATCCTGCCATGGCTCAGACATGAGCTAGGTGCTGAGCTGCTTGGCAGGATCAGGACTGAGGTGGCTCTGGGTGTGCTTGGCTGCTAAACTTTGGTGCCTAGGGGACTTTATTGGTAGAAATGTAGGTGCCTGGGGACTTCAGTCACCTAAAGAGTTAGGTGGCAGCTGAGGGGGAGTTATATGAATGCCAGTGGTGCCTAAATGTTGACTTTAGGGTCTAAAGTGGCATTTAGGGGCTTAAGTCTCCCTTATGAATCTAGCCCCAAACTTTTTTATTATTATCAGCCCTCCAGATGATAACCTCTCATTAGGACAACTTCTGCTCAGAAAGAAGAGCGGTGTCTCTTGGCTCCTGCTGTAATTATACCCCTACCTGTTCCCTCAGTATGACTTTGCTGTAACACTTCCTAAAGTAGAAACAGATTATGGGTTTTTCCTGCCTGTTCAGCCTTGACATTTTTATTTTTACTTCTCAATTTCCCCTCCTATGCAGCAGACGCTTCACTTTCAGCTCCAGAGGATGGCCTAAAGCCTTTTCCATTTAACTGGTGCTACATGCTGGTGCACAAATTGCCTGGCAGGAGTGATGTGCAGTGATAAGGCCTACATCTTACAACAGGAGACTTAGTAGCTGCTTGGCTTCTCACAGCAGAGTAGAAGTCTGATTCCAGATTGGATTTGGGACTAGTGCTTTGCAGTGTGATGTGCTGCCACTGGGCAAAATAATTAGTTGAAAACATTAATAACTAGATGTTAGTGATGGTTTAACCTCAAAAATTCTGAGATTGATTTTTCAGAAAAACCTAAAAGTTTTAATACTCATCTGAACCACCTAAGCTCTTGTGTCAGAAAAACGGAGCTGAAAAATGTAAAGATAATCTTTCATTTTGCTTTTGGTAAGGTTCCTAGTATTTCCTGCCTGCAACTGAGCCAAAATATCAGAACAGCCTCTCTTGCAATACTTATGACTTTTGGTTCTCATCCTGGCTAGAGTCCAAAAAGGCAGAGGTAGGTGAAAGTGAAAATAAGTTTTAGCTGAAGATTCAGGCTTGTTCTTATTTTTATCAGAATTGGTTCATGGATTCCTATGGAATATGTTGTGCATTAATGTAACAAAGTATGTTGCATGTTGTTGTAAATGTAAAATGAGCCATGCAGGTATAATGGCTAATGTTGCATTAGTTATAGTTAAGGTTCATATATGCCCTAAAGCACTGTAGAGACAAACAAAGATGGAGGCAGCAGGTTTGCACACAAAAGGAAACCTTTGAGTGTGTGTGCAATGTCTCATATAAATAGAGCACAGAGATCTGTATGCAAAGTGTATTCATGCTTGTGTGTGCTGCAGGAGGACATTTACATTTCTAACTAGCCGTATGCATGCACATTAATCTGATTTCCTCAGACAATTGTGATAACTGCACAGGCAATTGTGATAACTGCATTTTTGTCTGTGAACCTCAATCAACCATTTTTTAACATTTTTTCTCTATTGTATTTTACACACAAAAAAACTATGTTAAAAGAACATTTTTAGAATTGCAAAGTGAAGAATTCAAAAGATTGGGCATGCCAGAATCAAGACTGCCTGTGTAACTTTAATTCACACCCCTTGTGAATATGCATAGGATAGTCTTTATTGACAAGATCACATATTTCCCATAGGCCTCTGTCTCATTTAATGCATAGGATGGACTGTGTTCAATTAATGAACAGATATTAAACATTTTGTTTTATCTTCTTATTCAGTATGTGGTCCTAGGCCTTATTTCCTGCCAGAGGTGAACATGGGCCAGTGCGGCGTAGCGGTAGGAAGTGGCCTCTGGTAGTGGCCCATATACAGTCAACATTAAAGCACTGCCATGGCTGCACTTTGTCGCTGCCCCTTTTGCCTTGCTCAGGGCCGCCAATGGGGGGGGGGGGGGGAAGCAAAAAGGGCAGCTGCCCTGGGGCCCTTTAAATCACCACTGGAGCCCCAGGCGGTGTGGGCCAGGCAGCGTGGAAGACTGGCTGGGGGAGACTTTTATGTTACTTTCACCCCGTTTACTGCACAAAATTCAAATCCTGCTCTGAAGACAGAATTAATTAATTTCCTCATGAGCTTACCTATAGAACTCATCACAATAGTAACTGAATGCTTTACATTTGTTAATTATTTTCTTTTCACAAAACCCCTTGTGAAGTGAGGCCAGGGCCGGCTCCAGGCACCAGCAAAACAAGCAGGTGCTTGGGGCAGCACATTTCTAGGGGCAGAATTCTGGCGCCGGCCATCATAGATGCCGACTCCAGGGCATGGGGGAAAAGTGCCCTCACCGCCCCAGCTTGCCTCCGCTTCACCTCCGCCTGCTCCCCTGAGCGCGCCACCGCCACGCCAGTTCTCCCCCCTCCCTCCCAGGCTTGCTGCGTGCAAACCACCTGTTTCGCGCAGCAAGTCTGGGAGGGAGGAGAAGCCGAGCGGCGGGGCACTCGGGGGAGGTGGCAGTGAGCAGAGGTGAGCTGGAGTGGGGTGTGGTTCCTCTTCCCTCTGTTACTTCCTGCACTCCCCCCCAGCTCACCGCCGCTCCGCCTGCTCCCCTGAACG
The DNA here is from genome assembly GCF_020497125.1 of Mauremys mutica. NCBI lineage: Eukaryota > Metazoa > Chordata > Testudines > Geoemydidae > Mauremys > Mauremys mutica. The sequence continues at coordinate 76,673,475 of NC_059074.1, forward strand.
CGCCGCTGCTCCACTTCTTCCCCCCTCCCTCCCAGGCTTGCACCTCAAGACTGGGAGGGAGGGAGGAGAAACCGAGCAGCGGGCACTCGGGGGAGGCGGTGGAGTGGAGGTGAGCTGGAGCGGGGAGTGGTTCCTCTACCCCCGTTACTTCCTGCACCCCACCACCCTAGCTCACCGCAGCTCCGCCTCCTCCCCTGAACGCGCTGCCGCTCCGCTTCTCCCCCCCTCGCCTGAGAGGGAGGGGGGAGAAGTGGAGCAGCGGCGCCTTCAGGGGAGCAGGCAGAGTGGAGGTGAGCTAGGGCGGGAGGTCGCGGGGGGCCCCCAGGAAGCAATGGGGGGGGGGAAATGCGGCACGCCCGGGGAAGCAGGTGGAGAGGAGGTGAGCTAGGGCGGGAGGTCGTGGGGGGCCCCCAGGAAGTAATGGGGGAGAAATGTGGCACGCCCGGGGGTGGAGACAGGGCTGGGGATTTGGGGAAGGGTTTCGGAAGGGGTGGAGTTGGGGTGGGGCCAGAGGCAGGGGGCCACAAAAAAGGAAGGGGGCAGCCAATTTTTTTTGCTTGGGGTGGCAAAAATCCTAGAGCTGGCACTGGTGGGGGCAGAGGCATTATGTCCACCTATGATGTGGAGCTCAGGTGCAGGGAGATTAAAGTCAAATTTTTTCATGCCACTAATTTTTGGTGCAAGTTTGAGACACCTAAGACCTGATTTTTCAGACTACTTTGCATTATATAGCAGTTTATGTATTCAAGTACAGCTCCCATAGACTCCCATAGCAGTTGTGAGTACCTAGCACTTCTGCAAGTCTGGCCCCAGCATCTCAAGTTGGACACCCAGAAAATGAGGAACACACAATTAGTGACCACCACTTTGGTTTAAGTGACTTACTTAGCATCACATAGGAACTCTGTGACAGAGGCAGAGATAGATTCCAATTCTCCAGGACAGCATTTAACTGCCTTAACCATGAGACAATGTTTTCTTTTCCTGCAATCGCCTATCTCATTCACTATACAACTTTCAACTTCTTCAATTCCTACAGACAAGTGTCTTCCACTACGCAACCCTGATTCATCCCCAAAGCAGGTCCATCCTGTGCACTGAATCAACCACTGGCATGTGGAAAAATAATACATAATTTAATAATTAAAGACTGTATCATAATGCATACTCATAGTAGGGAGCGAATTAAGTTTGAACGGGCAGCCTTAATGCTTGTATTTCCTAAGTTTTGAGTGCTTGATTTTGCAACCTTAATAAAGTTCTTTCAGGGTCGTTTTTCTGTGTAATATATATTAAATATGCAATAACTATATTAAAGCAACATTCCAGTTGCATGTTTAAGTACTCAAAAGCCAGGAAATGTTAAAATTAAGATTGTCTTTGTCCTCTTGTATGTAATTAATTTCAATACAGTCTTTAATTGCCTATTTGTCCATTCGTACAATATAGTAATACTTGTACATCTGTATTCTATATTCTGTAAACATTTTAAATAACAGGATCTGTTTTCATATTACTGACATGTAAGGATTACTAAAACAACCAAAATTAACTGACAGAAAGGAACAGTTAACTTACTGAGACTGTTCTCATCATCCCATACAAGGTCCAACAGGCTGTCCTATAATCCTACTGTCCTATAGTATGTCTTAAATATATATTGTATATAAAACAATTAAGTTCAAACAATGTTAAGATTGCAAAGTGAAGCACTGAAAAATTAGAAAATCCTAGATTTACAATTGTCCATTCAACTTTAATTCTGCCTTTTCTGTGCCCATGCTGTGCACTAAATGAGGTAATGGTCCTGTGAAATACATAGTATGCCATCATATAATTAAAGACTATATCATATATTCATAGAATTTAACATCAGAATGGATCATTAGATAGTAGAATCTGATCTTCTGTGTATCACAGCCCATTACATTCACCCAATTGCCCCTGTATCAAGCATAGCACCTTCTTTCTGACAAAAACATAGCATGTTTCACTAAAGCATACCTTCCAGAAAGGCATCCAGTCTTCACTTGATGGGGAATCCACCACTTCACCTGGTAGTTTGTTCCAATAATCAACCTCACTGTTAAAAAGTTATGCCTAATTTCTAATTTGAATTTATCTAGCTTCCACTTACAGCCATTGGTTCTTGTTTATGCCTTTCTCTACTAGGTTAAACAGCCCTTTAGTACCCAGTATTTTCTCTCCATTTATACACCATAACTAAGTCATCTCTCACTCTCATTTTTGATAAGATAAACAGATAGAGCTTGTTAAGTCTCTTACTGCCAGGCATTTTCTCCAGTCCTTGAATAATTTGTGTGGGTCTTTTCTTCACCCTCTCTAATTTTTCAACCTCTTTTTAAAAAATGTAGACCCCAGAACTGGATGGTGATCCCATATCAGTCTCACCAGTGTCATATACAGAAGTAAAATCACCTCCTTACGCTTACTCACTGCAACCTGGTTTATGCATCCAAGAATACCATTAGCCCTTTTTGCCACAGCATCACACTGGGAGCTCATGCTGAATTGTTTGTCCAGTATGATTCTGAAAAGAATTTTCAACATATGCTTTCTAATATGCAGGTATGACCTGCATTCTTTGTTCCTAGATGTATGACTTTGCATTTGCCTGTATTAAAAACACATTTTATATCAACAGGCCAAAGTTACCAAGTAATCTTATTCTCTGTGACTTCTCTGTTCTCATCAGTATTTGCCACTCCACCAATCTGTGAGTCATCCACAGCTTTTATCAGCAGTGATTTTATATTTTACTTCCAGATCATGGATTAAAATGTTGAATAGCGCTGGGCCTTGTACTGATCCCGGTGGAGCCCCTTAGAAACAGCTCCATTCAGTGATGGTTCCCTATTGACAGATATTTTTTTAGATGTCAGTTAGCCAGTTCTTAAGCCATTTAACACTTTCTTTATATTGTACAGTACTAATTTTTTAATTAGAATGTCATGTCTAAGACAACTGTGAATGATACATGAATTTTTGCATGACATACTTATGTAATGAGGCGGGGACTACAGCTCTCTGTCCTTGAAATATGATTCTATCCTGCACTCTCAGCCCATCTTTCATTTGAAATTATAGGTTCTACTTCCTTCTATTGGTTACTTAGCTTTTGTCTTCAGCCACCCTGCTTGTATCACTCTCTTGACTGGTGTAGTTGCATGTCCTGTTCCAAAGCCTCTTTGATTTCCATCAGCTTCACTGTTGAAATTTGAAAACAGTGCAGCATGTTAATGGACCCAATATCTGATCCCTTTCCCCTCACTCCCTGATGCTAGATGTATATATACCCTGCTCAGGGTGTCAGCTAACACCAGTGACCTTCCTGGACAATATCTGATCTCTACATTGTAGTGCTGGAGGTGCATCAGTATACACTGCCACACTAATAAGAGCCATGATTGTCTCTAGGAGTTTGTGGTTTGATTGCATTATTACTGGGTGGTCATAGGTATATTGATGAAATCTTTCCACTATAAATACCACAGGCAGAAGTTCTTTTTCTCTTAAGGCACACTTCTGTTAAGTCTCAGACAGGGCTCTGATGGCATAAGCAACAGGCTGCTCCTGTAAAAGAGCTACATTCAATCCTTTCTCTGATGCATCACACTGGATTGTCAGTGGCTCTCTTGGCTGGTAGTACTTCAGGACTGCTCAGCAGGTAAGGCCTCAGCTACAGTACTGTGTCCAGTTTGCAATGCCACACTTTAAGAAAGATGTGGACAAATTGGAGAGTCCAGCAACAAAAATTATAAAAGGTTTAGAAAATTTGACATGTTTAGACTTGAGAAAAGAAGACCGAGAGGGGGACTTGATAATAGTCTTAAAATATGTTAAGGGCTGTTATACAGAGGATGGTGATCAATTGTTCTTCATGTCCACCAGAGGTAGGACAAGAAGTAATGGGTTAATCTGCAGCAAGGAAGATTCAGGTTAGATATTAGGAGAAATTTTCTAACTCTAAAGATAGCTAAGCTCTGGAATAGGCTTCCAAGGGAGATTGAGGAATTCCCATTACTGGAGGATTTTAAGAACAGGTTAGACAAGCTCCAGTACTGCTGCTGACTAAGAGACTTAAGATCCTGTATACTGCTTGCTTGGACAGGCATTTGCCCAAAGTCCTAAAATCATGGGTGAAATCCCTGCCCAATTGAAGTCAATAGGATCCACGGAGGACCAGCAAAGGTGGCAGGGAGCTAATTGCCATGAATTCCCCATTGCCTTCCAGAACACTGTTGGTTCTGACTTATGGAAAGGATGAGCAGCTCTTTGGCACCTGTGACCACACCAGCCTGTGTAGCCTCAGGATCAGTCACGCCAGCAGAGAGTTCCTCACGCATCCTCCACATCCCTGAATAGTTTGTTCAGCAGTAGTGATAGAGAGCAGCGTTTGTCAGCGCATCTCATATATGTTACAGGGCTCATGGATCAGTATTCACGTTGCACTCCCTGTCAGTACCCGGCCCGCGCCGGGGAAGCTAATGATCCAAACAGCAGACCAAATTCAGTGATGAATCCTAGTCATGTGCCACCTGAGGCACGTTGTGCATATGCTAAGATATATGTTACCCACCATTAGATGTCAATATACATGTTTTATTTCCTTCCTATTCTTTACTCCACAGAGCTTGGTTGTCTCAGTCCCAGTAAAGTGCAAGAAGAGGAAGATTTCTTTTAGCCTGACAAACTCACATTGCCACCAGGTACACAGCAGCTGTTCAATCTCAGCATCAAGATTAGGAACAAAAATAAAGGAAAGAAACATCTCAGGCAAGCAGGTTAATTTTAATGCTAGTCACAATGCTCTGTCAACAATTTGTTATCAGTCCTTTAGTATTCAAGACAGATAAGACAGGCATTGTTGTTGTTTTCCACAGATAATTCATTTTCCTCTGAACACAAGAATTGCATACCAAGACTGTCTAGCTCATTAAATTCCTCAGGCTTAATTAATTATACTTAATAAAACACTACTAAAACATGGTCTTCATTACATTATATAATAATAATTAACACCTAGCTTATATATAGCCCTTTACACTTTCAAAGCGCTGTGCAAACATGATCTAATCAATACTACTATTTAAAATACATTTTAAAATATTTAGCCATGAATATATTCAAGAAGTGAAGCAGCACTGATTGTCACCTTGTAGTCGTCTCAACACCACACTAGATGTGTTTTTAAACATAATAGCATTGAGTCCCATTGGCCAGTGCATTGTGCAGAAGTGTTGTACCACATCCCTGCTATAAAATTTTCAAAAGTGCCTATGGCCCAAATCCTCAAAGGTATTTAAGTGCCTAACTTCCATTAAAATCAATGGGAGTTAGGTGTCTAAATACCTTTGAGGATCCGAGTTAAGTGACTTAGCAGACTTGTTCCCCTAAATTATTTTGAAACTCTCACCCTGGGTAAACAGTGAATTTCAGTCTTTGATGCTGTCACTAATTGTCACCAACGTGGTGGTCTCAATGTCAACCTTTGGTGTATTTTAACCAGAAACAGCAATAAGTCACATTGTCCTGCCAATGTGTGAAAATTTTAATCAGCAGTATTGTTCCAGGTCTTTGTGTAAAACAAGGAATGTCTTGGATGCTGTCTATTTTAAACTTCGTTTGCATCCAGTATAAAATTAGATATTTTTAAAGTTATTTCATTGGTTTTCCAGAAACAAAATAAAAATAGCTAAAAATAAAATTTTGTAGGCATTCATTTAAAAATTAAATAGCTATTATATTTTTAATTTTTAAATTATCTTTACAGATTACTTAGTCATACCCCCAAATCTATAAAACCTAGTTAAAAACACCATAAAAATAAGAGAACTAGTTCCTGAAGAGTCAGGCGTGTGAGAGCAAAGGAATCACTAGTTGTAACCTCAGATAATGTACAAACAGGAATCACAGATTCAGTTAATAATTTTATTGAAAATGTTTTGTTATGATCACAAATTAGAGGGGAAAATGTAAATCATTTGTGATTTAAGGCTTGATCCAAAGTACACTGAAGTTATGAAAGTTTTTCCATTGACTTAATGGGTTGGGTGTCAGACCCCTGAGCCATCATCTTTCAAGTTGCTGGCTGGAAATGTTCACAAATCATGAAAGTTTCATAGATTTTTGAGTAATATTTTATTACTCCAAGAATTCATACCAGAAGTTTGCTAAAATTGTTATTCCCTTTTTTTAAACACGTGGCACCAAATCAAGTAACAGAATCAATACCACATGACTTAAGCGATCAGTATCACAAACAATATAACAAGTGCAGAATAGTGAAACAGATTGCAAAAAAAAATGAACCAAAAAAAAAAAGAGCTGAAAATTATTCACTGAAATAATCTGGCAAATAATTATGTTCAGGAAATGCGTGCACAGAAATCAGGATTGGTTTGGGAATGAATTGCTAGGGATAAAAGGGATAAAATTCAATAAAAATATTCAAAACAAATAGTTCAGTCAGCTTTAATATTTATGTATATTATAGAAGTATTTTGATTATTTAATAATTAATTTTTGTAAAGTTAGAATAAAATTATAACTATAAAACTATTATTTATTACTATAAATATATAATAAAGTGTTATAGATTTTATTTATAACTATAAAATAGATTAACCATTTCATTAATTATAGCTTTCCAATAGTCCTGTTTCCAGTTCCATATGAACTCCGTATTTTCAAATGTGTATAACTCTGTGAAAATAATCATTTTGAGCTGAAAGTTGATATGTAGAAACCTGATACGTCTTAGCCTGGGTGAAAACATGGCTAAAAATGTGTGTTTTTGTTGTTAATTTTGTTAGTGCCAATAATAATGTGTAAGGAACAAAAATAAATAAAAAAAAGTTTACCTGAGTAGGATCCATTAAAAGTAAACAAATAGTGTTTTGTGGCATTGCCTTTACCACAGTACTTCCTATGTTTAAAATGTATGTAAACTGCAGTGATATATTTATACAATGCTATGTTGAATATTTATTTTTTAATGCTGCCCATTGTGTATGTAATTATAAAAATGAATTTAAAAAAACAATTGAAAATAGGCAAAAAATGTGAAAGTTTAGAACTAGAGAGAAACTGAGTCATTGAAGTGAGAGGATGGAGAAAGGACTATAAGAAAGAAAGGGAATCTGCTTATAGGGAAGCTTATACAGAAAAAAAAATGTGAATTTTTCTGCAAAAATACTGTCTTTCCAGCAATGCCAACTAGTCCTATGACAGCTAAGAATCAAGGACTGCAAGTGAAATCCTGGCCCTACTGAAGTCAACAACAAAACTCTCATTGACTTCAAAGGGACCAGGATGTTCCCTTGAATGAATAATTGCCATGAACAAATCATTCCAGATTGGACCTGAGTAGAAAATGTTCTGGAGCACTAAGTGCTGGGGACTAGAGTGCGGCTCTCAGGGAAGGCGTATTCTGAAACTGGCTGGTTGCAGCATAAGGAGTTGTTTTAATCTTATGCATTGGCCTACTAGGGAGGAAAAAAGCAGTTCTCCCTCACCAGAGTATATGGAATATTCTGAACAGCAGAACTGCTTTTAATATTTCTTGCTATAACATTTTTTTAAAATACTTCACAGATAACATTCTTCAGATCCATTCTTGATTAGCTGCTTCTCTGAACCATGTGGAGATTGGAGTGAGACAAACGCAAAGTTCCTTCTGCTTTTTCAAAAGGTTTTGTTTACTAGGGCCCTTGAAGTATTTGGGGAACATTGGACCACAACCTGTAATTGGTCAGTAGAATTTGTGGACAGGCTATTGGGTCCTTTAGCCCATACCTCCCTTCAGGAAGACAGAGTGCCTATGTAACCCATGCCTGCTTAGTGTGAAGCTCTGTCCCCCTCTAGTGGCACCTAGCCCAGCTAGAGATCGATGAGTCTGCTACAGCCTGACCTAAGAGGCATGTGGCTTTTAGCCTATGTAGCAGAGGCTCATATACTAAGCTGCAGAGATCCCAGGTTTCATCCCGCCTGCTCATGATAGGGGTCTGTCAGTGTTACACTACTGTCTCTTAAATGTGTAATTGTTCAACCCCTCCTCACCAAACCATCTCTTTGTGCAAACGGGCTCACCAGTTTTTATCCTGTCCCTAATCTTCTCTTTGGGTGGGAAAATATTATAGAAAAGCTTATGGCAAGGCAATTGTGTGGCAGATCCTGGTGGCTTCATATTTTGTTTTCTTTTCATTGTGATTTTAGCTCATTAAAACAATGTGACTTGTATTAGCCAAATTTCATCTATCTCAAGCTTTTGGTCATCCCCAATTTTTTCCCATTCCAAATCATGAGCCATATTGGAACATTCAGGAAACAGTAATTATGGTCATTCCAGTTCAGGATGCATTATCAAAGTCAAATGTTCATACCTCCAACATTCTTAAACTGATTTTCTTCAAAGTTTTGCAGGGCTTCTAGACACCTAAAAATCATGCTGTTTAAAGAGAAGCAGTTGAGTAATTTTGAAGGTATGTTATATTTTAAAGTTGGAATTCTATCTTAGCAATAGTGCAAGCCATTTATAACCATCATTATTATGTGTTGACAATTTGGCTTTTTAAATTTAGGTATATACACTGAGAGTGCTAACTTCAGTACATTGAGGTTCTACCAGATAACCACATTCAGGAGCAATATCTATCATCTGGAGATTGGAGATCTCAGCTGCTGTGAAAACATGCAGTGTGGCATAAAAAAAACCTTTCTAGTTGCTGTGGATTCCCTTTTATATTATTGCCAGTTGACATTAGCAATATTTGGCAAGAGGAGTTAGTACTGAAAGGGAGTGTCATGGAATGCCAAAGGCAGACTTTTGCAATTACTAAGCTTTGATTTGGGCTCAAGGCAGAGGCTCTCTTGCTTACATGGATTATATTAAAGCCCCTTCCTCTGCTCCCACTGGTTGTACATTTTAATGACTGACAGCTGAGAAATTTAATTATAATTTTCCCAATAATACTTGCAGACTTTATGATCCATTATGAGTAGTACATGGTTTTATTGTCAATAATAAATAAATAAAAATTGTAGGGACTTTCCTACAATTTCCCATCTCCTACCATTGACTTTATGATTTGAGAGAGAACAAACTGGCTAATAAGTACTGACTTGTGATCTTATGAAAGATGCTTCTAGAGGCAGACACTCATAAGCCAGTAAGATGGCTCATTTCACAATCCCCATTGTATAAAATACAGATATAAAGGTCAGATTCTTAGTTTGTGAAAACTGATAAAACTCCATTAAAATCACTAACTGAGAATCTGGTCCCAGGGAACAAAACTGTTAATTCTGTTTTTCCAAATATAAGTGTTAGGACTTCCCATGCTCTCATGGATTGGTAACTGGTTAAAATATAGAAAAGAAAGGGTAGGTATAAATGGTCAGTTTTCAGAAAGGAGAGAGGTAAATAGTGGTGTCCCCTAGGGGTCTGTTCTGTGACCAGTCCTATTCAACATATTCATAAATGATCTGGAAAAAGGGGTAAAGAGTGAGGTGACAAAATTTGAGGATGATACAAAATTACTCAAGATAGTTAAGACCCAGACAGAGCTACAAAAAGATTTCTCAAAACTGCAAGACTGGGCAACAAAATGGCAGATGAAATTTAATGTTGATAAATGCAAAGTAATGCACATTGGAAAGCATAATCCCAACTATACGTATCAAATGATGGGGTCTAAATTAGCCGTTACCATTCAAGAAAGAGATCTTGGAGTCATTGTGGATAGTTCTCTGAAAACATCACTCAATGTGCAGCATCAGTCAAAAAACGAACAGAATGCTGGGAATAATTAAGAAAGGGATAGATAATAGGACAGAAAATATCATGTTGGCTCTATATAAATCCATGGTATGCCCTCATCTTGAACACTGTGTGCAGATGTGGTCTCCGCATCTCAAAAAAGATATATTGGAATAAGAAAAGGTTCAGAAAAGGGCAACAAAAATTATTAGGGATATGGAACGGCTTCCATATGAGGAGAGATTAATAAGACTGGGACTTTTCAGCTTGGAAAAGAGATGGTGAAGGGGAGATATGATTGAGATCTATAACATCCTGACTGGTGTAGAGAAAGTAGATAAGGAAGTGTTGTTTACTGCTTCTCATAACACAAGAACCAGGGGTCACCAAATGAAATTAATAGGCAGCAGGTTTAAAACAAATAAAATAAAAGGACGTATTTCTTCACACAACGCACAGTCAACCTGTGGAACTCCTTTCCAGAGGATGTTGTAAAGGGCAAGACCATAACAGGGTTCAAAAAAGAACTAGATAAATTCATGGAGGATAGGTCCATCAATGGCTATTAGCCAGGATGGGCAGGAATGGTGTCCCTAGCCTCTGTTTGCCAGAAGCTGGGAATGAGCAACAAGGGATGGATCACTTGATGATTACCTGTTCTGTTCAATCCCTCTGGGGCACCTGGTACTGGCCACTGTCAGAAGACAAGATACTGGGTAGATGGATCTTTGGTCTGACCCAGTAGGGCCGTTCTTGTGTTCTGATCTTGTATCTCACACTTTCACCATGGACTACCGTCTGTTAGGCAACTCAAATCGGAATTCAGCTGGCAGAAATATTTCTGTGCCAAGACAGGATAACAGCTGAGCTGGCAAAGGCATATGTTTGGCTTTATATGACCCTATTTCCATAGGCTTGAATGATAGCCCACCATCCTCTTGGATGGTTAAGGCAGCAGGTGTGGCATCATTGTTTTTGTTGCCTAGTGTAGAAGTAGTTATTTTTGTTGGCTGGGAAAATGGCAGCTGCTCAGCTGGTTGTATCAGAGGTAATAGCTCTGTATCATAGCTTTCTGGCTGGTCTAATACAACTGACATAGGACACAAATCATTTTTGTTATAGTAAAGAGCAGCATTGCTTTCTCCCTTCATATACTGTCCATCATTACTAGATAAAAGGACTTGAAGACAGAAATAAAGATGGATTTGGTCATAGTGTTGATCAAAACAAAATACAAAACTAAATTGAAAATTCAGCCACTCACTAGCTACCACCATTGTCCATTTGTTCTTCTAAAGTACATGTACTAAGATGTTCTCTCTAAATTGACACACTGAAATTATGCAAATTTGTATTAATATTTGGTCATGACTTATTTTCCCAATCTGGATTCTTTCTTTTATACACAGCTCATCCCTAGAGGCCATTTATGGCCATGAATCCATGGGCTATAATCACAGCTCTAGGAATGTTAACATAAACTCTTTTCTATCTTACGCTGAATATTCACCAGCATCTGCTACAGGATTAATAAAAAAGATTTTGCCACACATTATAGCCAATTAATAAACAATTTGTTTATATAGTTTTTTTTATCTTTCATGCAGAATCAGCTGTGTGCGTATCTCCAGGGCTTTAGACAGTGGTCCTTGAGTTCTTAATTTACATATGGCCTTTCATTGACTCTATCTGTCATCATAATGTACTTTTTCATCTGTATGCAGATGATACGTAGACGTTAGCAAAGATTTTTCTCCATTGATGCTAATACCGCTTCACTATTTAAATCTACACAAATTATTTGGATGAGTCTTCATTTCTTTTAATTACGTGTCTCTAAACTGAAGTTATTCTGCTAATTAAGCTAAGGTACAGAAGGATGAGCACTAGATTCCTTAGTTTAAAATAGAATTTCCAGTCCCTTTACACTGGTAGCAAAACCTCTTCAAATTCTTAAAATGAATACTTGAGCTTTTGAAGCATGGTAACTATTGCTTATTTTGCTTTGACTTTCAGTTGAGGAATATCTTTCATCCTTCACCTTCAGCTCAGTTAGGCTGAAAATTCTATTCACATCAAAGCTGCCTCTAAAATTTATTTTCATAATTATTTTTATGATTAATTTGATAATCAATAAGAGCTGATTGTTAAATTAAGATATTTCAAACCATACAAGTTTGTGTATATTATTTATATTTTTCTTTATTTCCATTGTCATCCAGCAAAGTCCAGGATTCTCTATATTCTAATTTCTAGTTTTCAAGGCCTCCAATTCACAAAGGTAGTGATGCACATGCATTGTTCCTTTGACTTATGCGAGACTACTCATGTGCTTAAAGTTATGTACCTATCTAGGTAGCTTGCTAAACTGAGGCCCAATGCTTTAAATAGTCTCCCACTGACTTTAATGGGAGTTGAGAGTGCTGAGCATCTTGGAGGATGAGACTTACAGGATAAATGGATGCATTTGAGTCATTTAAACTTAGCCACATTTAGTACAATATTTGGAGTACATTTACTTTCTCTTCAGAATTGGCAGCAACACTGTCTCTGAGGACATTTGCAAAATTCATATCCAGATAGAGTTCAGGTGTCAAACAACTGCAAAGTTTGTACAAAGTATGAATTAGGGGGATTGGTTGGAAAGGATTTGAAAAGGATCATCATCTTAAATGGCTCCAAGTGTATGTACTTTTTAGCATCATGTGAGAGTTGAATATAAATAATATTCAGAAATAAAAGAGAGTTCTGTCAGCAAGACAAATGGAAAGGAGGAAAAAGTTGAAGCTAACATAAGTGAAGATCAACAAAGAGGAAGAGGGTAGCAAACAGGAAAATTTACAGAGAATGTAATCTGGGTCCAGTTATCACCACCCAAAGAAAACAATGAGATGTTATTATTTTTATTATGCTGGAATAAGTAAAATCAGAGCATCCTTAACACTGTTTGCTTAGCTCAATGGCAGGTCTGAGAAGAAATTCATTGGAAAAACAGAGAGTTGGAATCATCTGAAAGTAAAATGTAAAAGCACGCATTGTTGACTGCATATTCTTTTTTGTTTATATGGATATGTGCTTGGTTATATAATCTCTGAACAATGCAGAATTTAGGAAAAACATGAAAAGGTCAGCTCTGTAAATATTTACTTCCAAAGATTTTGGAATACTTTTGTTTTGAAATGACCTCTGGAAGACAAGCAATATTATCCTTGGTCAGCCCTTTCCTCTCATCAATTGCACTTCTATTTTCCCAGATTTATTCTTTCTTTATTAGTTGTGAAGTCTCCAACATGATTTGGGCACTTATAAATTACTTGAAGCATGTGAATCCCTAAATGTTGGAAACAGTGCACTGGATTTTGAACAGCTGGAGCTGAATTCATCCCTGGTGCAATTCCACTGACTTCAGACTTGCAGGCTGAACTCCTTGCTTCTCCCACAGGGAGGACAAACATGTTAAAGTATAGCAAGTGATAGGGCTTTTCTACATGAACTCCTGCTCTGAAATAGGAATAGATCAAAATGCACTAGGGAACGTTAATTGCATGGCAGCAGAATCGACATGGACACTTGGTACGTAGCAGGCTAATACAGAGTAGATTTATACACTAGCTTGCTCTGAATTAAGTGTGTGTATAGACAAACCCCATTCAGTTCATTGCTGAATTGGGGCCAAAGTAGAATGATATTTCACACTGACTTGTTGTGAAATTCACAAAATCTATTAAATTTTCCTCTTTCATTATAATACAAAACACTAAGGCATTATTAACTTTAACAACTGCTAATAAAATACAAAAGCAAACAATGAATAAATTGTTCATTAAAGCTTAGGTGAAAAATCTGGTGGAAAAAAGTGCCGTCTGCTCAAGATTGTTAAGAAGAAACCACACAATGCAGAAGGGTCTCTTGAAGATAAGAGAAGGAAAAATAAAAGTACTAGCTCTGATTGAAGACACTATTTTACATGCGTCTGACCAAGTGGGTATTCACCCACGAAAGCTCATGCTCCAATACATCTGTTAGTCTATAAGGTGCCACAGGGCTCTTTGTTACTATTTTACAGTAAACTTCTTCAGCTTTAAGACCTGAAGAAAATGATGGAGGTTTATGTATCTATTGTCTTTCATTTTATTCTGCTCAGTAATATTAAGATGCTAATCCCTGTGATGGGATTTCCATTTTACCATACGTAGGGAATTTAACTGTAACTTAAGTTATAATTCAACATGTCAGATCAATGATGTCCATGAATGCTGATTGGACCCAGTAGTATTTGTTGCTATTACTGCAATAATGAAGACAGGAAGAATCATTTGATTATGTCTTTTGGGAGAGTGTCTATTAAAGGTTGATCTGGCTTGGCTGAGAGAATAAGACAAAATTTTTCAAATCAGTATACACCTATGTTTTAAAATTTAAAAATACGTAATTAAAATTATGAGCTAATCACCTTAAATATTTTTCCAGTAATAATAATGCAGTTGGCTTAGCTAAAGTAGGTTTAGGTTTAGCTAAAGTAGGTTTAGGTTTAGCTAAAGTAGATGTGGTATATCTTGACTTTAGTAAGGCTTTTGATACTGTCTCACATGACTTTCTCATAAACAAATAGGGAAATACAACCTAGATGGAGTTACTATAAGGTGGGTGCATAACTGGTTGGAAAACTGTTCCCAGAGAGTAGTTACCAATGGTTCACAGTTAAGATGAAAGGGCATATCGCATGGGGTCCCACACGAATCAGTTCTGGGTCCAGTTCTGTTCAGTATCTTCATCAGTGATTTAGATAATGGCATACAGAGTACACTTATAAAGTTTGCAGATGATACCAAGCTGGGAAGGGTTGCAAGTGCTTTGGAGGATAGGATTAAGGTTCGAAATTATCTGAACAAATTAAAGAAATGCTCTGAAGAAAACAGGATGAAATTCAACAAGGACAAATGCGAAGTACTCCATTTAGAAAGGAACAATCAATTGCACACATGCAACATGGGAAATGACTGCCTAGGAAGGAGTACTGCGGAAAGGGATCTGGGGTCATAGTGAACCACAAACTAAATATGAGTGAAGAGTGTAACACTGGTGCAATAAAAGCAACATCATTCTGGGACATATTAGCAGGTGTTGTAAGCAAGACATGAGAAGTAATTCTTCCACTCTACTCCGCGCTGATTAAGCCTCAACTGGTGTATTGTGTCCAGTTTTGGGTGCCACATTTCAGGAAAGATGTGGACAAATTGGAGAAAGTCTTTAGAAGAGTAACAAAAAATGATTAAAGGTCTAGAAAACATGAGAAGATTGAAAATATTGAGTTTGTTTAGGCTGGAGAAGAAAAGACTGAGAAGGAACATGATTATAATTTTCAATTACATAAAAGGTTGTTACAAGGAGGAGGGAGAAAAAATATTCTCCTTAACCTCTGAGGATAGGAGAAAAAGCAATGGACTTAAATTTCAGCTAGGGTTTAGGTTGTACATTAGGAAAAGCTTCCTAACTGTCAGCGTGGTTAAGCATTGGAATAAATTGCCAAGGGAGGTTGTGGAATCTTCATCATTGGAGATTTTTAAGAGCAGGTTAGACAAACACCTGTCTGGGATAGTCTAGATAATACTTAGTCCTGCCATGAGTGCAGGGGTCTGGACTAGATGACCTCTTAAAGTCCCTTCCAGTCCTACGATTCTACTCATCACCATGTTATCCATGCAGAAAATACAGAAGTTTAGATTCCCATAGTTTTTTCCAAGAGGACTCCATAGTGTAAATGCCAATTCTATTGTGGTACTACTATATTCTGCCCTTGGAGGTACTCATGCTGTTTCCATTGAAGTCAAAAGAGGCAATGTGTACACATCTAAATGGAGAATTTGGCCTATAGAGTTTTTATATAGCAGACGTCAGCTCAAGACACAAAATTTGGATCTAGATTTTAAATACCCCAGAGTCCCTTCCAGTTCTATGAGCTCGGTATATCTCCATATATTATTTTACCTGCCGCTCATGGACTTAGTTCCAGATTCTCAAAAGGTATTTAGGCACCCTAAATATCTTTGAGCATCTGGGCATATAAATAATTAAATATTCTTTGGAATAGGGGGCCTGGAATCTGTCTCTCCCAGGCAAATGCCATAGAGTCATGGGCTATAGAGTCATTCTCACTCTCCCTCTGGCCCAATGAATGTTTAATTGTTTATACACAGTGGAGCAGGTCACCAGGAAACGTGGTGCCCCAAATTCCCTGGTGCCCTACGCAGCTACATACTTTGCATATGGGTAAGGATGGAGCACATTGGGAAGATGGAAGGGAGGGCATTTGAGTTTTCAACCTAATGAGCTATAGGGGGGTCAGGCAGGCTAGAGAACAGAGAAGATCACCAAAAAGAATGGCATCAGTAAACCCAACATGAGAGCAATGATTGCCTTTGGGCCTAAATGACAGGCAAGAACCTTTGGCCCTAAAAAGAAGGGTGCCTATAGGGCTAATCACCATAGCAATCTGCTAGTTGTGATCTGGGAAGAAAGGACATTTTGTATCTGTGTTTTATCTCAAAATTCCTCTTTTCCAGTGGTGCAAGTACGGCGGTCCAGTCTGGTCTGCTGTACCAGTAAGATATTTATAGCTGGTACTCCATACCAGAAAGACACAGGAGGAACAGAACGTGGGGCCGCCAGGTAACTCAACACTGGCAGCTCCTCCAGCGTGACTGTACCATTCCCACGCCCTCCCACCCCCTAGTCCTGTCATCCGGCGGGGCTGCTATACAGATCCCAGACAGGACTCAGGAGAGGCAGCTGCTTGGAAGGGCCGGGGGCAGTACAGCTGTGCCAGAGGAGCTGCCAGTGTGGGGCCACCCAGTGGCCCCACATTCTTCTCCTTTTGCTGCTGCAGTTCCAGGGAGCCCTGTGGTTCAGAAATCTCCAGTGCAATGAGAGGAGAACAGAGCCCCCCTTGCCCAGGGATGGTTCATGGGGAGCAGATGGGGAGAGCCCAGAGGCCCTGGCTGCGGACAGGGTGGGGAGGAGTCATGGTGGGGGGGTCACATGGGGAGGTCACATGCCCCCCCTTTAGCTGGTGCCCCCACCCTTTGTGTCCTTCCCAGCGTACCAGTAAGAAATGTATGCTACTTTCATCACTGCTCTTTTCTATGTTTGGGCTGCCACTTTTCTCTTTGTAGCTTAACTTTTCCTGTGTAGATTTGATGCTAAAACACATCCAAACTTTTAAATAACCAATGGAAGGTTTTCCCAATCTCAAAGCAAATGTTAAAGGTTAGGTATGTTTTACAATAAAATAACATGTTTCCCTAGAGAAATTTACACTCACTGACTTTGTCTGTGTCAATAAGCATGCTTGCAAGTATTCAAAACTGAGCAGTATTGGTTAATTGCGATAGCTCAGGTTAGTCATATGGTAATGCTTCTGTTCCCTGATTGGATGAGCCCATAAGAATTTCCAGCATGAATTACTTGGGTGTAGGAATTTAAAAAAACTGTTTCTCTAAATAATTATACATACAGCTTTCAAATGTGCTTATTTGCATCATACAAACTCAATTGCTCCAACTGTTTGCAGAAAGCCAGCACAAGAGATACAATCATTGCTGAAACAAAGGGCTGGTCTACACTAGGGCGGGGGATCGATCTAAGATACTCAACTTCAGCTACGCGTAGCTGAAGTCGAAGTATCTTAGTTCGACTTACCTGGCCGTCCTCATGGCGGTGAGTCAACTGCCGCAGCTCACCCATCGATGCTGCTTACTCCTCCTGCCGAGGTGGAGTACGGGCGTCGATTCGCAGATCGATTTATTGCGTCAATCCCCAATAGATCGATTACTACCCGCCAATCCGGGTAAATCAATCCAGCGGGTAGTATAGATGTACCCAAATTCTTTTTTAAAATTGAACAAAATATGGATGGAAAAGGTTTGCATTATTCACCAAGCTCTTTTTGTGTTCTTGTTCTTGTAGTAAATGTCTTTTCATATTATTCAGGAATTGGCATGATTTCTGTGCACCAAAAAAATTAAATCATGACAACATATCTGATCACAGTCCTTTAAAAATGAACTGGACCTTTCACCCTTTAACCTTTAAAGGTAGAGCATATCTGAAGAGAAAGGCTGAACTAATTCCAGATAAAGGACCCTTTAGTATGGAGAGCATGAAAAAATAGAAGGTTACAATCTTACCCTGGGACAATTAATCAGAAGGTAATAGGTTTCCATGTGCTAGTTTACCTCTAAATGAATAAAGTGTGAGGCAACCAATGTTAGCTATAAACAATTATTTGGAAATCTACTTAAAAGTTTAGTTTTTCAGTGTTTTTCTTTGTAATTTATATGTTAAGGATTGTAATATAGGGTGCTAATTGCATCACTCTGCAACACTTAAAGAAGGGTGAGAAGCGTGTCACTGATGGTATTCATGCAAACCTACAGAAACACAACATAGCTTTATTAAACCTTGAGGGTAATTTCTGTTCTGACAGAAGTGATAGGGAGGTAAGAGTCACCCCAAACTGTCACTGCCACTTCCCTCCCCTTCAGATGTTAAACTTCAGAGCATTCTAACATATCCCAGGCTTACCCCAGCCCATTTATACCCACAGCCCTAACAAGTATATATTATTCCAAGGCCAAGTGATGGCTGCAGCTTTGTTCAGGCTACTACATGAGGCAAGGCAACCATCAGCTCTTCCATAACACCTTGGGCTGCCACTGATAATCCAACCCCCTTTAAAACACATCAGTTTGGCCCCTAAAGACTACAGATACCAGCATCTTAAATTGCATCTTGATCCCTACTACAGCCCTTTTCTTGGATCTAGATAAAGTATTGGGTTCTCCATGTCCCAAACTTTCATGTTGCAGAGGGGCTAGCTGTAATTTACTCCATTTTACACACATTATAGGCGACTCTCCTGCTTCTGGCAATAGCCAGTACAGACCTCAATTTCAAAAACTTAGGGCACCTCTATTCAAGGCAAACTGGAAAGTGTTTGCTTTTCTTGGCTAAAGTTGCACACCCAACATGTCACAGAGTAGGCAGTAGAAAGGGGAACTCACTTCCTCCCTACCAAAAAAAACCAAACTAAACCAAAAAAACAAAAACAACCAACTAACTTTCTAGATAAAATAGTTTGGGCTGTGGCAGCAACAGTAGGCTGCCAGTGTGCAAATAGTCTCTTAACATTTTGCAGCCCATTATATTTTGCTACCCTAGGCAACCTCCTGCTCTGTGTGGTTATGCAGCCCTGTTTTTATTTTTTGTAGTTGTCAGGTATGATCCTATATATCGCTCCCATTGGGAAAGGCCGCAGTACGTAATTCAAGATCAGCAGCTGTCATGTCAGGCAGCTACTTATTGATCCTCCTGGCTAGGAGAGAATTGTTGAGTGTTGCAAGAAGGAAGGAAGAAAAGCAACACTAATAAATACACAAACTATGTGAGGAATGTGTTTTAATAAGCTATTTTATTTTTATTCAGTTAGACATGTGGGTGATAAAATGTCTATTTCCCATACCCATGTCTGAAGTGCCATTTTCAAAAGTGCTGGCCCAGAGCTGGCCTTGCTTCCAGAAATGTTGTTTTAATGTAGCACAGCCAAATTTTCAGCACTAAAATGGCTTTCCCAGATGGGGAAGCATTTGGTACTTCTGAAACCTGGTTATCAGGACGCTGAATATGAACATGAAACTCTAAGAAAGGGTAAGGACTGTCATTGACAGCAAAATATTCAGATTAGCCAAGTTAATAGTGTTCAAAAATATTGAAACTTTTACAGGGATACAGTGGTTGTCATTAAAACAACAGTCACCACACATTAGGCTCTAAGACACTGCTGTTACTTTATTTCCTGTTCTACATAGGAGGAAACTGGTGTTTCGGATACCAGCGTGTAAACTTAACAAATACTGACTTTCTATTCACAAACCCCTACCCAGAAGCATAACAATTATATTTGTAATTAGTAGCACTTAACAAACGTGACAGAAGGAATCAGTAGGGGCAAACAGTTAGCCAAAATATAGAGTCAAGTCTGCTGTGAGGAAGTATTTAATCAGAAAATGATAATTGGCAATCATTTAAGAACGCCACAATCCCACAATTGAAGAGGAAGGCTTTGCTGGTTAAAAAAATAACTTGGTTGAGAGGGACAGTGAAGCCAGCTGTAAAAAATAAAATATAAAAATAATAATATATAAGAAATGGAAGAGAGGGGAAGTTCCGCTAGTATCTCAGGAGGATGCTGAACAGAAACTACTAAAGTTAGACATTTTAAAATCAGCAGGTCCAGATAACTTGCATCCAAGAGTTTTAAAAGAGATGGCTGAGGAGCTCACTGAGACATTAATGTTGATTTTTAATAATTTTTGGAGCACTGGGAAAGTTCCAGAAGAAAGTTAATACTGTGTCAATTTTTTAAAAAAGGTAAATGGGATGAACCAAGTAATTATAGGCCTGTCAGCCTGACATTGATCCTGGGCAAGATAATGGTGCACTGATATGGGACTCAGTTAATAACAGATTAAAGGAAGGTAATGTAATTAATGCAAATTAATATGGGTTTCTGGAAAATAGATCTTGTCAAATTCTCAATCTCTTTTTTTGTTGAGGCTACAAGCTTGGCTGATAAAGTTAATAGTGATGATATAATATACTTAGGGTATGTCTATACTTACCGTCCAGGTCGGCGGCTAGCGTTTGACTTCTCGGAGTTCGATATATCGCGTCTAATCTAGACGCGATATATCGAACTCCGAACGCGCTCCCGTCTACTCCAGCCGAACTCCCGTCTACTCCAGCGAACTCCACCGCCACAAATGGCGGTGGCGGAGTTGATGGGGGAGCCACGGACTTCGATCCCGCGGCGTCTGGACGGGTGAGTACTTCGAACTAAGGTAGTTTGAGTTCAGCTACGCTATCCGCGTAGCTGAACTTGCGTACCTTAGTTCGACCCCTTAGACTTCTGTGAGGCATTTTGACTTGATACCTCACAACATTTTATTAAAAAAATAGAATTATATAAATTTAATGAAAGGATTGTGGTGGATTCTCCATCACTAGTACTTTTTAAATCAAGAGTGGATGTGATTCTAAAGGATATAGTCTAGGAATTATTTTGGATAAGGTCTACAGCTTGTGTTATACAGAAACTGAAAATCAGTCCCCCTTCTGGTGTGACACATTGGGCACACAAAAGTTGAAACACCTGAAATTACAAGTTCCTTTAAAAAATCTTGGCTCAAAGACTTTTCGAAGCCAAAGTGGCAGGAGGGCTAAAATAGAACTCTGTAAAGGAAGCTGGTTTTCAACCTATTGTTATAGATTGAATGTAAGTGCTTCTATGTCAGGTAGTTGTAAGAAGCCAGAGTTCATTTTGGAACCCCCACCCCCAACAGCTGGAACTTGCTGTCCCTGGGCTCAGTGCTGACTCTTCAGACTCCCCTGTAGCTTTAACACACCCTCTCCCAGCTGTGAGCCTTCTGATCTACTTCTTGACTTTAAGTCAGTGACCCCCTTTTGTTATTCTTTTGCCAAAAGCCTTTGGAATTTCAGTCCAATATGGAGGTAAACAGACAATGGCGAAGGCAAAGGCACTGTGCATTTTACAGGCTTGTTTACAGCTTGGTAAAAATACATATAGAGAGTTCATAATCTCACACAGGATTAATAAATATTATAAACAGATTTCCCAAATCATCACACCTGGTCATGGAGAAGAACTGGTACATGAGGCACTCAAACTACTATTCACACAAGGACTGAAGCTGCAGTTCTGAATCCAATTTTCAGGTTTTGTCCAAAAATGGTCTGGTTTCACTGTTATTCTGAAAAGTCTAAATTTTCCTTGGGGGAAGATGGGAAACATTTCTAACAGATTCTGGAGACTATCTTTTTTGTATGCTCTTTTTTGAAAGTTAGGTGCCACTGTCCAACCACTTTCCCTTGAGTACCTGAGAAAACTCTTATAGATCTAAGCTTCCCACATCCCAGGCAGATGCTGCTTTCCTTCAGTGGAGAAGCTAGATATGGGGTTGCTATTACAAGATCCCTGTTTTGAATCCCAACATTCTGTAACAAGTAGGGCCCCACCACCTACTGGCTAGCCAACATTTGTGCACTTAAGACTGTGTATTTAGTAAATGAATATTCTGTTTCTAGTTAATGCATAATGCTTTTAGTCTTTGCATGAGGGTATCCATTCAATGAGGGCATTCTGGGGAAGGCTGGATTATGAAGATTTATGTTATTTGCAACAGAATTGCATAACCAACCTTTTTAACAGTCCTATATTTTGTTTAAGGTAATAATAATAGGAGATATACCAATCTTCTAGAACTGGAAGAGACCTTGAAAGGTCATTGAGTCCAGCCCCCTGCCTTCACTAGCAAGACCAATTTTTTGCCCCAGATCCCTAAGTGGCCTCCTCAAGGATTGAACTCACAACCCTGGGTTTAGCAAGCCAATGCTCAAACCACTGAGTTATCCCTCTCTCTGAACCCTTGTTAGTTTAAATAAAGCCATTCAGGGTGAATGTCCCATCTCCTTTTATTTTATTATCCCTTTGAATGTGCTTTGTACATTCCTTAGATTATCAGCATTGCTTCTATTAGTGTAAGTGAGTTACTCTGGGTGTCCCATGAAAGTTTCCTTGGGGGAACTAAAAGTCCAATTTCCCAAGGTGGAGGCATTGGGATGCCTGAATCTGGCACTTCATTTCTCCAGGGTAGACCTATTGGGTTTATTAGGCCCCTGTCTTCTTCTTAAAGCCTGAGGACTGCTGCTCAGAAGAATGCTCTTGTCCAGATACATACGAATGAAGCCCCCAAGAAGGAAATGTTATATTTGGATTTACATGCTGAAAATAGGTTTTTAGATGGTATTGATGTAGCACAGAGAAACCATATATAGATGATGAAGGGAAACCCTAGTTTATAATAATAATAAAATACTTTACACTTACATAGTAACTTTTATTTCTAATGTCAGAGCTTAAATATTCATTATGCCTCACAACAGTCATGAGAGATAGGTATGTTAAATATTTTAAATGGGGGAAACTGAGGCACAGAAAGGTTAATTGATTAAACCAATACTATTGTTAGAGGTGGGAATAAAGCCCAGGAGTCCTGACTCCTACCAGCAGTACACACATCTAAATTGGAAACTGGAAGTCTCCCATACCATCGTCAAATATTTGATAGTAATATAGGCATTTAAAGAGGAAAAAAAGGCAAACTGTAATGTTTTTGCTATATGTCTATATTTCCCCCCCCATCCAAGCTGCCTATGTATGAAATCAGTACCTTTGCACATTGCTACTGTAGGTGAATGCTCTCTGGGAAATTTAGAACATCTGGGGAGAAAGTGCTTCTTTTGTTCTTTGGCTTGTTTTAAGATGTGTCTAGCACAGGTTTTATTACCCTCATATCTCTAGTTTTTATTATCCCTAGAAACAGCCAGTCTGCAAAGCAAGAGGATCAGTCTCTGATGTGCTTCTCCACCATTTCCCCACTCCCTTTTGTTCACATAACATTCTTTTCCCCTGGCAGTCCTGCATCTCTATCATTTCCACACTAGAGAGCCCATGGTAGTTTTATGTTGCCTTCATACCACACCTTTTTAAATTCCTGTAATAAAAATGTTTTAAATCAATAAGTTGCATTGCACATTTTAACTGTGAAAATACTACGGACAGTAATTCACATCTACATTTAAAGTATTCAAACCCAAAGTCTCAAGCAGTGGACAAAAAAATAGAAATCAAATGAGAAATGTTACAAAGGACTACAGGGCACAGAAAGCAAATAAAATGTTTGAATCAACACACAAAATGCTAGTAACCAGAAGCTGGTGAAAGGATTGGGTATTCTGTTTTAGCTGAATGTCTGCACTGTCTGTTTAGGTACTTCACCCAGTATTCAGTTTTGCTGAATACCCCATGAGCTTCCCACATCTCTAGTTACCTGTTGCTCTGTTACTTCTTTTCTCTCTCCATCTGAGTCTCAGCCAGTAGTTGCCTGTAGGACCCTCTACAGTACATCTCGTCGGTGAATCCAGGTTGGTTGGAGAACTGCAGCCAGGTCTAAAGTCTTTACAGTCCCTTTTTGCTGGGATGGAGGAGGGGATGTCAGGGGTTTTCTTCTGTCTCCTGCTTATGCAATGTTGGGAGAAGACAGACAGGTCCTGGTTGCCAAATCTTGCAACCACCAGGCAAAGTGAGTAGCTGATTGTTGATCCTCTAGCTCTGCCTAGTATCCTATTCTTGAGGAGGAAAGCAAGAGAAGCATCAGTCAGCTTCTTGGTCTCTGTGACAACTGGGCTCTCATTCTCTCTCCCCCAAATTCTAAACTTCCATTTACCCTCCAATGTCAGTGATGTTTGTGGTGCTTATCCAAGCCTGAACATAACTGATTTTCATCGTTTTCAGGAAGTTTAGTCTTCAGTTTTCTCATCCCTTCTTTTCTTATATCACCCAACAATAAATGAAGTCCATAGGCACAAAAGAGAAATAGCATTACCAGAAAGATGGAACTGATGGGTTTTGTGGTGAGATCAGTGTCAGGTGAGATAGCTCCTATCTGATGGGAATAACTTCTCAATTTCTCTGTTAAAGTAACAATGCTACCTTCATCCTAGAGATGGGGGAATATTGCAAAATAATTCCTACAATTTCAAAAAAATAAATACATTCATGTTAGACTTGTCTTCCACGGATAAGTGAATCCTGTTAGAAAGCATGTTAACTAATACAATGTAAAACAGAGTGACAAGGTGGGTAATCTTTTATTGGACCAATTTCTGTTGGTGAGAGCAGGGGCGGCTCCAGGGGTTTTGCCGCCCCAAGCAGCCAAAAAAAAAAAAAAAAAGCCACGATCGCTATCTGCGGCAATTCAGCGGGAGGTCCTTCGCTCCGAGCTGGAGTAAGGGACCCTTCGCCGAATTGCCGCCGAATACCCAAAAGTGCCGCCCGCTCCAGAGTTGCCGCCCCAAGCACCTGCTTGATAAGTTGGTGCCTGAAGCCGGCCCTGGGTGAGAGAGTCATGCTTTCAAGCTACACAGAGCTCTTCCTCAGGTCTGGGAAAGTACTAAGAGTGTCACAGCTAAATACAAGATTGAACAGATAGTTTAGCATAAGTAGTTAGCACATATTTTAAGGGACCGTTCAAGGTGAAATAGTCCATTAACACTCCTGTGGTCATAGGAGAAAAAAGGTGGGTTAGTGGGTTACAGATTGTTGTAATTAGCCAGAAATCCAGCGTCTTTATTCAGACCATGATTTTTAGTGTCTAGCAAAGATATGAAATTAAGCTCCCAAGCTTGCCTTTTGAAAGTGTTGTGCAGGTTTCCTTTGAGGATAGGGACTGAAAGGTCAGCTATACAGTGATCATTTTGTGAAAAGTGTTCGCCCACAGGTGATAGGGTGTTTTTGTCTTTTATCATTTTCCTGTGTGAGTTCATTCAAGCACATAGTGATTGTCTGTTTTCACCCATATAGTTGTTGTTCTAGCATTTAGTGCACTGGATGAGGTACACCACATCTTGTGATAGGCATGTGTAGGACCCATGGATCTTGAAAAGTGTATTGATCATTGTAGCAGTGGAGATATGGCAGCAGGTTTTCCATCTGCTGTTCTGGCAAGGTCTGGTGCCACTTTGAGTTGGTATGCCCTAGTCTGTGGGGAGCTTGCTTCTGATGATGATCTTGGAGAGGTTAGGGGGGTTGATTGAAGGCCAGAAGAAGGGATTCAGGAAAGATTTCTTTCAGGATGGAGTCCCCATCGAACATGTGTTGTAATTGTTTGATGAGCCCCCTGTAAGGGTTCCAGTATGGGTGGTAGATGACAACTAGGGGTGTGCGGCCAGAGGGGTTTTATATCTATATTGAAACAGGTTCTCTCAGGGTAGTTGGGTGGCCTGTTCCATGATGCGAGCTGCTTCTCCGGTGGAGTGTCCTTTTTTGGTGAATGCAGTTTTGAGTGTGGTAAGGTGTGTATCCTGGACTTTCTCCTCAGAGCATATTCTGTGGTATCTGAGTGCCTGGCTGTAGATAACAGATTTCTTGGTGTGTTTGGGGTCGTTACTTGATCTATGAAGGTAGGTGTGGTAATCCATGGGTTTCTTGTATATAGTTGTCTTCATGACACAGGTCAAACACCCCGAAAGTACCTGCTGCAAGACAGAAATCAAACCCCCTCCAACCAGGATTTGGGGCCCATTTTGCTAGTCTTTGTGCAAACAGATAGTGAAATATTTCAGAGTAATCATAGAAAATGAATCTTGAAATTGTAATCATGAGTATTTACATCAGAAACCTAAGCACTATGCTCATCCACTTAGGGAACAGGAATACACATTATCAAAATGTTCAGATTTCAAATATCAGATACTCACAATGATCTTTTAGAATTTTCTCTAGAAATTATTGGGTGAATAATTTTGATGAAGAATACAGGAAAATCAAAATCTGTTCAGATAATTTGGAAATAGAAAGAGAAGCAACGTTTGTTGAAGAAATTATTCACTGTACAATATTTGCTTGCTATTCCCTATCATTCCCCTTAGATTTTAAATTTGGTATGTAGGATATCTTCTTACAAGTTCCTCATGATGGGAAACTATTGGCAAATTTCAAATCACAGACCACAGTATATATCAGAGAATATATATACCCTGTATGTCATCAGTATATATTCAGGATGGGCTCAATTGTGGAGGTATCAAGGGCAGTGTGGTTGTGCACTGTCCCAGTGGGAGTTCCTAGATAAATTGTGCCTCATCTAGGCATAGCAGATGAAGGCCTGGCCTCACTGAAGTCAATAGAAGTTTTGCCATTGACTTCAGCGGGGCCAGGATTTTACCCTGTTGACAGTCCCCAGAACTAGGTGCAGCCTGTGTGGGTATGTCTATATGTGTTTTAAAACCCACAGCAGTGAGTCTTAGAGCCTGGGTCTACAGACTTGGGCTTGTGAGGCTCCCCCTGTGGTGCTAAAAACAGCAGTGTAGGCGTTGCAGCTTGGGCTGGAGCTTGGCTCTGAAGCCCACCTTCTTCCAAGGCATCAGAGCCCAGATTCGAACCACAGCTGTTTATAGTGCTAGAGTGTATGTGTGAGTCTGAAGACTCAGGGCTTGTCTTCATTACCAGGGTAAGTCGACCTAAGTTACACTACCCCAGCTAGGAGGGTTAAAGCCCCACATAAGATCTCATGGAAAGAAAAAGAAAATCCTGCAGTGCTTTTCTCCATAGTGACACCTCAGCCTACAATTGAATACAAACTGCTTGTGAAAGGTGCTAGTTTCATAGCCCTGAAGACTGTAATTAAAGGCCTTTCCCACAGTGACCATCTGTGTGCTTCAACTCTTTTCTTGATGAAGCACCTCTTTAAGTGTCTGTTCAGCCCTTGATCTTATTGCTAAGATATCACATTCAGCATCATTTTTGGCTATTTTCTTTGATGTAAAAACATGTCTACTAGGAACAGAAGTGAGATCATCAGCTCACTTCACATAGGCCATCAAACAGCCATCAAATGTAACAACTTTAATTTACTAACCTGATTCTGGTAACATAGAAGTGCAAGGTTCCATACTCTGCTACCAAACACCTGAACCATCCTGTTCCCTTGGTCCATGAGATATTATAGATTCTAGTGTAGATTCTACAACATTTCCACAAGTAACAGGGAAGAAAGCAACAAAATCTACTCTAACTCTTCCCACTATCCCAGAAAAGCTGGATGTCCGTGCTATAATGATCAGCACTGAAACAGTTAACAGTGTAGACATTTAACTGACACTTTTGGTCATCTGAGTTAACACCCACTGAAATGAATGAAGGACAATTAATATTGCTCTAACAGCTACTATGCCTAATTCTTCTAAATTACCTTGAGTTGGAGGTACACCAAGAATGAACTTGACTCACTGAATGTTTTGGGACAATTCTATGATCTGTATTATGTTGGAGGTCAACTAGCCAATCACAATGGTCCCTTGTGGCCTTGGAATATATGAGTCTATGGGTACGTCTACATTTAAGTTGAAAGGTGCAATTCCCAGCTTGTGTAGAGGTACCCGCACTAGCTCTCCTCAAGCTAGTGACTAAAAACAGCAATGTGTCCCCAGAAGCCTGGGCAGCAGCTTGGGCTTGCTGCCCAAGTACGTACCCAAGGGTTGGGCAGGATTGTACTCAGGGCGGCTAGCCTGAGCAGCCACCCATGCAGCCGTGGACACATTGCTATTTTTAGGTACTAGCTGGGAATCACGCTTCCCAGTTCAGATATAGCAGTACCCTATGTGCCTCTCTGCTTATATACTTAGACATACAGCACTGGACTAGTTCACATTAGGGAACTTAAGTGTGCAACCATGAGGAATAGAAATTTTCTTTTCTTTTTTTTAATGAAAGCTTAAAATCTGTAGAAAGTAGTTGGGGTCATCAGAGATATTCTGGTGTACCTCATAGGACTGAATCAATACAGCTCCTGAAGAAAATATATAGGACCTCACGACTGAAGTGAGATTCAGACATGTCATCACTATTCTGAATTAGATCTTTAAAATGTTTTTTTAAAATATTTTATTTCCAGATTTTTTTAAATATATATATATATATATATATATATATATATATATATATTCCTAAATATGTGAAAAGGTTTTTTTGAATATGGATTTTGGTTCTTGCTTATACTACTATAAAATCTGTCTGGTTAAGGATTGAAAATTGCTTCAATAAAATTAGTTCCTTAGCAAATGCTCTCTAGTATCTCATCTCAGAAAGTAGTAATGATCAGGCAAAATAAATCAAATGGAGGGTTACATGCAGTAATAGTCATCGCAATAGCTCACAATAGCTCACCCCCCCAGAAAGAACATGAAAGGAAAGTGGATTGACAAATCATGAGCTATTGCAGAAATGAAGAACTGATGGTATGTTCTAGTCCTTCTGATTTTTTAATACATTGAAATGCTCAAGAAACTAACTCCTTTCATGAACTTTAGCTGGCCATTAGCCGTTAATAAAGCAAACTGTCATGTATCATCCGTGTTTAGTGACAGAAAATATATATTTTTGAGATAAAAAATAATGAAAATACACATGGTTATTATTTGTAAAGACTTAACTGTAAGTTTTTAATGATTAATTTATCTGGCATCTAATACCTTAATAGATCATGAGAAACATCAAGGGAGGAATGTGGTACTGCATTTTTAAAGTCTTTTTTCTCTCTCTCTGAATGATAATAGGCATGGAAGCTATCATTACTCTTGTTAGATGATGGTTCCTTTAGGAATCTCCTATGTGTTACCTTTTAGAGAAAAGGTCAGAGAAAACCTCTTGGGAGTTCCCCTGCAGGATACAACTAACACAAGCGTAAACTGTATGGAAATGGCTAAATTATCTTTAGAGAGACCTTGGTCTTTCTCATCAATCAGACCCTTCTGAACTAGTAAAACAGATAAGCATTCTGCTGGCAAGACTGTTACTATCCATATGTTTGTCATGACTGTCACTACAAATTTATCAATGAAAAGACAGTTGTCATATGTTCCTAAAGGAAAATCTGTCTATCAATAGACACAAGGGTACATGCAATTTATTTAAGTGAGAGCTATATGAACATAATAGTATTAATTGCAAAAATGTACTCTTTAAAGTTACAATTAAAAATCACAGATAGTAAGGAAACATAAAAATTAACATTGCTGTTGCAACATTACCTCAGACACATTGCGCACATCTTGTATAGTTTATGGTATACATTTTACAACGTAATCAATCATCTCTTATGATTTACATTTAACAAGAATAATAGAGGGTTACAAAACAGAGTACTTGTAGAATGTGACTGAGTGAATGTTGAAAACTTTTGCCTTTCTTGTCTATTTTTGACTTTGGCTATGCAGATTTAATGTTGAATAATAGTTTTAGCATTTAATTTAATCACATTTTACTCTTTTTAGATTTTAAGGAGAAAATAAACTGGATGGGAAAAGCTGTTCTTTTTGAATGCTGGTCCCTATGTGTACTCCACATGTGGATACAAATGCACACCATGCGTTTAAGACCCAAACCTGCCTTCTTCACACACACACCCCCTCACAGAGAAGCAGGGCCGGCTCCAGACCCCAGCGCGCCAAGCGCGCGCTTGGGGCGGCATTTTGCCATCAGGGCGGCAGGTGGCTCCGGCGGACCTTCTGCAGTCATGCCTGCAGGAGGTCCACCGGAGCCGCGGGACCAGTGGACCTCCCGCAGGCATGACTGCGGAGGGTGTACTGGTCCCACAGCTCTGGCGGACCTCCCGCAGGCATGCCTGCGGATGCTCCACCGGAGCCGCGAAACCAGCACGCACTCCGCAGGCTCGTCTGCAAGAGGTCCCCCGGAGCCGCGGGACCAGCGCCCAGCAGCGCGCCCCCTGCGGTGTGCCGCCCTGCTTGGGGTGGCCAAATTCCTAGAGCCGCCCCTGCAGAGAAGGACTATGCCCAGAGACGTGGGCTGTCTCCTCTCCTCACTACTTCTCACTCAGCAACAACCATCGGTGTTATCTTTACTGTCTTGGGGAGGCACATATTTCTGCCAAGTGCAGCATCTGTCACTCCTTCCTTCCCCAGATCTGATAGGGATCAGAGCATCAAATGAGGAAGTACCACCTGGAGAGAGCCATGAGACCCCATTTGGATCTAGGCTGGGGAGACTCTCTTGTACATCAAGCTGAGTGCCCCTCCACGCATGAGCTCTGGAGCAGAGGCCAGATCTGATAAACACAAAGATCCATTGTGTTAGGCTCCTCATGAGAGTAAGGGACACTCTCACAGACACAAGAACAGACCCCCTTCCAGATCTGCTCCCAAGAGAAGAGATCCTCCCTGTCTCATTCCAAATTAGGTGAGTCCTCATATTCAGGTCCTAAAGACTTACACACACTTAAGTTCCAGCAGTATCAACTCTGGTACTAGCTGGTAAGCCAAAGAACGAACATCCACCATTACTGACCAAGAGCTCCAGGTGAGACCGTTCTCCCCCAATGGTATTGGCTTAATCCCATAAGGACAAGCAACATGAGGCCTGTAGATGCACCAGATCTTACAATACCAACTACCAAGACCCGTCGTGCTCAGGGTTAGACTGAGACTTTTACCTCCCCAGCAAATACTTTTGCCCTCTCATGCCCACAATCTCCTCTGCTTTTGAAATCAGTCCTTCTGAGGAACATTTCAATACCAGATGAGTTATCCCTTCTTCCGTCCACAAGCCAGAATCTCCATTCACTGGCACATACACATACTGAAGGCATCAGCCTTTTTTGTCAGCTGACAATGTAGCAAGTTGATTGGTGTACTGTGGGTCACTTCTCTCTCTGTGACTGGCTGGATTCTTATACTACGGGACAATCTTTCAGCTGCCTTCTCATATTTCAGCCAATCTCTCCAGTTCCATTCTGTGACTGGCACTACCACACTTATATTTGCCTTGTGAGTTCAATTTACTGAGTTATTACTTATAGCAAAAAAGCGACAGAGTCCTGTGGCACCTTATAGACTAACAAATGTATTGGAGCATAAGCTTTCGTGGGTGAAAACCAATTGCATTTATGCTCCAATACATCTGTTAGGCAGAAGACACAACCTGTGTTTTGCTATAAATATCAGAGGGGTAGCCATGTTAGTCTGGATCTGTAAAAAGCAACAAAGAGTCCTGTGGCACCTTATAGACTAACAGATGTATTGGAGCATAAGCTTTCGTGGGTGAAAACCAATTGCATTTATGCTCCAATACATCTGTTAGTCTATAAGGTGCCACAGGACTCTTTGTTGCTTTTTACAGATCCAAACTAACACAGCTATCCCTCTGATATTTATAGCAAAACACAGGTTGTGTTTTCTGCCTAACTTATGATAGAAGGGACCAACGTGTTTATTTTGAATTAATTCCTGCAAGTATAAATCAGGAGTAACTCCACTGAGGTGGACAATCTGACATTTTGGGCCTGATTCCTGGATGCACCATGAACCCATTATACTAGTGCCTTAGGAAATAAACAGGTCCCACCGCAGTTCTTTTTAAATGCTATGAGGACATGGGAGTCTAGCTGGTGCAGTGAGTTAGCACAGAAGTTAGAGCTGCATTTAACTTTTGGGCATTGATCTGCAGATACAAATTCTGCAATTTGGCTGCTGTTGCGGGAGTCTTTTGGGGAGGCCCCTTGCTCTCATTTGGGTAACCTCTCACAGCCCTCAGTGACAAATCTGAAGCACTGAGCCCAAGGCCTCAATTCAGCAAAGCAGATAAACATATGCTTAAGTGCTTTGCTGAAGCAGGGCCCAAGTGCAGACATTTTGGTTCAACAAACTTACATTCCAGTCTAATAAAGAGAGTGGCGATTATAAACTCTACAAGATAGCTCTGGAGCAAGGTGTTTACAGGCAAAATTGGTAGCACTTGTATAGCTCACAAGCCAAATAGCTTCAGAACAAGGAGTTTTGGAAAGATTTGTCCAACCACATAACAGAGTCCAACAACGACTGTGAAAATCTGTATTGGATACTGTGAGAGACAATAAAAGTGAGCTAAAAAACCTTTGGAATCCAAAAGGAAATATAAGTCCAGCTAGCAAAGCCAGTGAAGGATGAAGTTCCACAAGTCAAATAACCCTGGATTTCCCTGTCCTGTACTCCTGTTTTGCCACTTTTTTCTTTAAACCAGCCTAGAATATGAAATGCAAAATATCATGTTAAGGTTGCACAGTCAAACATCATAAAAAGTCAGGAAATATAAAAATTAAGGGACAAAATTCCGGCCCCATTGAAGTAAGTGGCAAAGCTCCCATTGATTCCACTTGGGCTAGGATTTCACTCATGGTTTCAATAGTAGTATTAGCCAGTTGCATTTTAAATAATTGCTACTCTTCAGGCCTCTTTCTGGAAACGCGTAAAGCTTCATATATGGCATTTGATCATTGGAAAATGATACTATCAAACAGGATGTGTAATCATATATGTTGAGGGAAACAAATTCTCAACCCATATAAATTGGTAAAACTTCACTGATTTCAGTTGGGTAATACCAATTTAAACTGGCAAACAGTTTGGCCCAGTTTTGTGATTATGATGACATTATGCTGCTTTCAAAGTGAAGAGGGTTGGGGTTTTTTTTTTCAAGTAAATGGGTCAAAAGAAAAAGGGAAGTTGAAAATTAATGATGGATGCTGTGTCTTCATTGCAAAAAGAAGGGTGTACTTGAGATCACTATCGTGATATGTGTATCTTGAGGCACTGTAGTTTTTACCTCAATGTAGCTAGTCAACATCAACCCCATACCTGCCCCCATGACTAGCTACATTGAGGTAAAAATTACAGTGCCTTGTCTCCACTAGGATTTTACATTAAGAGAGCCATCTTGATGTAAAAAACACACCTCTTTTGTCATTGAAGACAAAGCCTGAGGGGGATCAATTCTCTCCCTTCACAAACAAGGCTTAAAGATGCTCTTGAGACACATATTGTACAACTGCTATGCAACTCATTGCATCAGAAATAAACCAGTGTACTCTTTAATAGAGAGCACTATTACATGCTGGAACAGCCTTTCTTCCAGCATAGAACACTTTTCAGCAATAAAAATGATGCAGCATAAAAACATTAATAGGCCTGACCTGTTGATCAGCAGCTTTATATTTGCAACTAAAATGAATAAAAGCTCTTCTTCCTCTTTTTTTTCCCCAGAAATAATGTTAGCACCTTTAATAAGTACAAAAATTGTTTCCCCAAACAGTTAACATAAATGAATGGCTGAAATGTAACCAAAAGCTGCAACTTCAACTTTGAGTAAGAAGGAATATATTCATTATACAGAATTAAATGTGCACCTGTTTCTGCCAGTCATTTAGGTAATCACTGTATATAAATTTATACTCCATGAAAAGCTTTATTTGTGTTCATATGGTGTGAAAATTGAAAGAAAAACTCTAAATTAATTACCCTTTTAAACAAAGCCATTTAGATTTATCACCTGCCGCAAGGGAATTTATTCACATATCATAAAGCTTCTGTGAAATATAGTGATGAAATATGAGTTAGAAAAACGGGTTGACGCTCTACAGAGACCTTAAGATGTGGAAAGCAAATTAACTGCCCACAACTTCAATCAACGTGGTCTTATGAGTTTGGGACAAGGCCTACATCCAATAGCAGCCTGTTGCTCTACAGTAGCTGAAGAGGAGACATAGAGCAATGTGATCCTTTGTCTAGATCCAGCTGAGAAATTTCCATGTGAAGCTTAAGTCCAGCTGCAACTTTTAGAACATGAACTTCAGCTGTCAAGACAACACATTATTATTTTCCCTTCGCACCTTAGTAATAAATGTCAACCCAAAACAATTGAATAGCAATATGTCCGTCTACTGGATGGCATGCACGGAACTAATTTCCTTCTTTCACTAGGAAATGTCATTTTTCTTTAGTCTGAAATAAGCTGATTAGTATGTAGAAAAGCAATGCTGCTTTGATTTCTATGAATGTTTTCTTTATTTCTTATTCTGGAGCTTCAAGTTCCTTTCTGCATCTACTTAACTATTTCCCAGTATACCACCAGGTGTATATTCAGATGGTGTTTTCCACCATGCATCCAGTTTTAATTTACATGTGGAAAAGAAACTTATTCTACAATAATTCATGATCTAAAATTCTTCTCCATGAAAAGAAAATTTACTATTTAGATTTATACCAGGAGAAAAATCCACAACAGGCGAACAAATATCAAAAAATGCAGTCTTTTGCATTTCTTTAAAACAAAGAACACAAAAATAATCTCGCTCCTCAGAGTGCACAAAGATGACTACAGGATATCATTCAGGAAAGAAAATATTTTTAAATCTAATTCTTCAGAGCTGTTGTTTCTGCATAAATCAATGCTAACAAAAATAATTTCATTTTAATCTGGTATTCTTGTATTCCATTGAAGCACCTCAAGATCAATACGTATTGATCTAATCCTTAATTACATTAATTTTGCTTTGGAAATTAGGGAGGCCATAATGAGAATGTGAAGTTACTTGAAGACAGTACATTATAGGTTGTCTAATTTAGCAGGAGTCTGTGCATCAGATTATTTCATTATGAGCAGCCAATTACCATACAAACAGAGAAATAAATAAGATTTTCTTTTTGAATTTGCATTTTTTGTATTCCTCTGTAAATTTTAAGAGCTTAAGTGAATTTACAGCCTAACTACACATTTAATGTATATCCATTTTATTCACAGGTTACATAATTGCATATAATACTAACCTCTGACTTTGTTTCTTAATGCATAGCATTTTAAAAACATGAGCCCCTTGCATCTATTTGTGGGATGTTTTATGGCCAATTCAATAGATGTTAGAAAAAATAATGGAATGCTAATACTTTTTATGTTCTACATATTCTTTTCACTAAACTGTTCTTTACAGGCAGGGCGAGATAGTCCATTGGTGTGATTAGGGTAGTCAATAGAGCAATACTGATTTATACCAGCTGGGGATCTGGCCCATAATGCTATGTCAATGGCACTGTTGCTACCTATAATGATAATGAATATCATTGTTTTAAGTAGATAGATGTAGGGTTTATCAATACAGCAGAATGTTAGATGTTAAAATTTCTCCAATGCTCTTTTTGGTTTGTTGTCTTCTTTTTGAAGTTGTGATGAGGTTAAAATTGGGCGATTGGCATCATGTTTGGGATGGTTCCTTGACCACTTATCTTTTCTCTGTATCCTGAGATGTAAAATAATGGCATATGGAACAGGGCATGAAACTCACTTATTAGGCCTGATTCTCTACTCTCTCACACCAGTGTAATCAAGAATATTTCCACTGAGTTCAGTGACACTATACTTGTGTAAAACCAGTGTAAGTGAGTGAAGAAGCAGGCCCAAAGTTTCTGCAAAGGCAGTGAATTGTTATGAACCAGGAAGATCTATTACATTGCTTGACCACAGCACCCAGTAAGGCCAGCCCTGCTGAAGCCCTACCGCCATGGGCTGAAGCCCGCCACCGGAGTCCTGCAGCTGAAGCTGGGGGCAGAGGGCTGCAAGGAGGGCCGCTGCTTTGCCCCCTCCCTCATCTCTGCCCAGGAGGCTGTCATAGCCTCAGGAAAACCCCTTGGTAGCCACATGCAGCCATGGTGTCTGCATTTGAGAAACACTGCCCTAGGTTGCCATTTAGCACATACAAAAATAAAGTGGGTGTAAAAAACTATTATTCTGATTTGGTAGCTTCCACATCCACATTATAGTCCAGATAGCAGTGATCACACAAGGTGCAAGACAATGGACAATCAGCACTTGAGTGCTGAGTACTCAGTCTGTGGCTCTCCATACTTCCTTTCCTATGTGAATGAGAAGTGCCATTTAAGACCTTAAGGAAAGTAATGTGTAATACTGTACATGGGATAATTTTCAAAGGCTTAAAACCAGACTATTTTCACACTAGGGTAGGTCCAATTCTGAAGCAGAATTCTAGGCAAAATGCCCAATGAAGAATCAAGGCTGCAAATCCACTATTTCAAATTGAGGACTACATATCATATATACTATTCTTTTAAGTTAATTCTTTCAAAATCTCATTTGAGTTGTTAGAGTGCCAAAAAGCATTCATGAAATGTCTTTAAAATCATTTTTTGTCAGTTTTGGATAACTCAGAAACAGTCAGATTTGTATTAGACTTTCCAAAACTTTTCATGTCTGAAGTGAGAATAAGCATGAGAAATTTCAGTCCAAAAGATATACATATATTTTTGAAGGCTATAAGCACCTGAAGATAGGGATTTATGATGGATATGGCAGCTCCATAATTAGTGTTGCTGCCACAAAGCTGTAATATACACAACATTGATGTTCTGAAAAGAAACAGATGAATTTGGTATTCAGGATTATATCATGGTCCCAGAAGAAGCTAGGTAGCTTTAATAACACACTTGGTGCTGAAAGCAGTTTGTGGTTTTGGAGCTGGAATAGTTGCAGGGTCATTCTGTTCCATTCAGACAAAGAAAAGGCTACCCTCTGCATTCTGCAAATTCTCTTACAGTGTTAATCAGCATGTCTTCAAGCCATTTATTTACAAGACAAGGTGTGAAAGTTAAGTCTGGCCTGTTTGTCAATATTGCGCCTCTTGGAAAACCACACAGAAGGAGGAGAAAAGTAATAAATACAAGAATGTTTGGTAGAGCTACCTACAGCTGAGTGTAAACAAGCCAAGTAAACAGTGCCACAATATAGACACAGCTGAAAGCATTTAATTATCTTGTGACAATTACAGCAGTTTTGCAAGCTGCTTTCAGCTATTTTTCTTTCCCTTTAGGACTAGAGCCCATTCAAGTAAACAGTGTCAAGAAAATATGCAAGCCCTTTTTCTTGATATAAGAATTTAAGAATGTTTTACAATTCCATCAGTTAGATTTTTTAACAACTTTGGGACTTCAATCATATGTCTACACAGCCCGAGCACCAATGTCTACACTGCTGTTTTTAGTGGTGTGGCCGAAGCCCCATAAGCCCCAGTCCAGAGACGCAGGCTCAGAGACTCATTACAATGGGTTTTTAAAATGTGGTGTAGGCATAGACTGAGGCCTGGTCTACACTAGGATCTTAAATCGAATTTAGCAGCGTTAATTCGAACTAATCGCTCAACCGTCCACACCAGGAAGCCATTTAATTCGAACTAGGGGGCTCCTTAGTTCGAATTTGGTACTCCACCCCGACAGGTGGAGTAACGCTAAATTCGCACTTGCTAGCTCGAATTAGGCTAGGTGTGGATGCAAATCGAACTTAGTAGCTCCGGGAGCTATCCCACAGTGCACCACTCTGTTGACGCTCTGGACAGCAGTCGGAGCTTGGATTCTCTGACCAGCCACACAGGAAATGACCCGGGAAAATTTGAATTCATTTTCCTGTCTGGGCACTTTGAATCTGACGTCCTGGCTGGACATCGGGGCGAGCTCCGCAGCACCTGCAACGATGCAGAGCTCTCCAGCAGAGGAGTCAGCCCAATGCAAGAATAGAAAGAGATCCCCAGCATGGACAGACCGGGAAGTCCAGGATCTGATCGCTGTGTGGGGCGAGGAGTCTGTGCTGTCGGAGCTGCGCTCCAACAAGCGTAATGCAAAGACCTTCGAGAAGGTCTCCCAAGCCATGACACAGAAAGGATACAGCCGGGATGCGATGCAGTGCCGCGTGAAAGTCAAGGACCTGAGGCAAGGCTATCAAAAAGTCAGAGCGGCAAACGGACGCTCCGGAGCACAGCCCCAGACATGCCGCTTCTACGAGGCACTGCATGCCATTCTCGGTGGGTCTGCCACCACTGTCCCACCACTGACCGTGGACTCAGTGGATGGCATAGTGAGCCAGGACAGTTCCTACTCGATGTTCGCCGATGGGCAAGACGACGAAGGGTCCGTGGAGGAAGGCGCAGGCGACAGCGAACACAATGCCGCTTTCCCTGACAGCCAGGATCTGTTCCTCACCCTCACAGAGATCCCCTACCAACCCTCACCGGCCGTGAACCCGGACTCAGAGTCAGGGGAAGGATCAGGCGGTAAGTCGTATAAACAAGAAAATATTTATTTGCTCGAAAACATGTATACCAAAAATATAAATTCTATCTATAAATACTATATCTAAAACTTTTTAAAGGGAAACTAAACGAACAGTAGGTCTACACAGATTGGGATGGAACAATAGTCCTCCATGGACAATTCCACAAATGCTTCAAACAGTTCCTCAAATACCCTCCGCAGGAGGTTTCGAGGAAGAGGTGCCCTATTTGGTCCTCCGGTGAAGCTCACTCTTCCACGCCACGACATCCTCAGATACAGGGGAACCATCGCCTCTACCAGCATGGCCGCGTAGGGTCCCGGTCGGTGAAGTGCTTCCCTTAACATCCTTTCTTTCTGCACTCGAGAGACACGCCTCAGGGTAATCTCGTTACTGAAGTGCTGCATCTAATTAGGGCAATTAGCGAATAGTTACTGTTCTTAATGGTTTACTTATACTTTGCATAACAAAGCCCCGCGCTTAGCAGCCACGTGCTGTAGGCCACACAGGAAAAGCATACATTGATCTTTCCCCTGCAGTGTCGGGAGTGGCTGCAAAAGGGTCATAGTATCTGATTTCCAGATTGCCGTTAGCACGACGGCACAGCTATCCGTTAACTGATAAGCATAATGTACTGTAAGGCTTACCAGGACTCTCTGCTAGAGGGATTCTGCTCTCTCTCCCGACTTCTCCGCTCTCCTGTGCAATGGCGCAGCCAATCAGAGCGTAGGCCAAAATGTTGTGCTTCTCTGGAGACCACGTGACACTTGTTGTCCGGTACGGTCTTCTTCATGGAAATTGACTAGACGGTGTTCACTGTTCGCGAAAATGTATCTGTACAAGGAAATCACTAACTTTCCCCATCACACAGCTTCGGGTCCTTCCCGGACTGCCCAGGCATCCCCCTCGCAGAGACTGGCAATGATTAGACGGCGAAAGAAGAAGACTAGGGACGACATGTTCGCTGAACTGATGGTCTGCTCCCGAGCAGAGGCTGCAGAGCAGAAACACTGGAGGGAGACCCTATGTGAGCAGCATCGCACACTCATGGAACGTGAGGATAGGTGGCGGCAGGAAGACCAGCAGACCACCCAAACGCTACTTGGTCTCATGAAGGAACAAACGGACACGCTTCGTCGCCTTGTTGATGTCCTGCAGGACCACAGGCTGGAGGACAGGGCCCCCCTGCAGTGTCTCTGCAATCGCCCTCACCAGCCAAGAAGTCCTGGCCCCCCTCACCCAAAAGTACAAGACGGAGGGGTGGTAGAGGACGTGAGAACTGTCACTGAACCAGAGCAGAGCGGCCGTGTACCCCGCACTTCTCACGTTAGAAATTTGTAGAAGTGCTTCCCTTATAGGCTCAGCCAGTCCCAAATCCAAGGTTCATCCCCCCACTGTTTATTAGATTAATAAAAGCTGTTTGCTGTTAATCACTGTTTCCGTCATGTCTTTCCTGTCAGAGGATTTTTCGGTGTATGGGGTGGACAGGGGTTTCATACTTGCACGGTATAGCCTACAGTACCAGGGTACAGACGTGGGAAAGGATCAACTGCGGGCACACACACACTGCAGTCAGTAGGCACCAGGGTCATTCTGTGTTGTGTATGCTGCCCCTGTTCATTTCGTAATGTGTATAATTGTCCAGGGTCCTAGCGCCTGTCACGCCATTACTGTGAAGGCAGGCTGCCCTTACGATGCACTTGCAACGGATCCACGAGCCTATCCGCTGCCCTGAGCCCCAACCAGAGCCCTCATCCACGGACAGATAGTCACCCTTCTCCCACACCATCACCCCTTCCCACCCACTGCCGTCATCCAAACCCCTATGCAAAGAAGGCACCACTCGCCCCTTCCTGCAAACCCTCCCTTCATGCAGAACCACTGTCATCCGTCCCCCACCCCAGAGACCTATGTAGGAGCAGGAGGATGTCAGTCCTCTATGGAGGAAGCGGTCTGTACGTCAGTGCACACCGTGCCCAGCACAGTATGCGTCCATGTCTCAACACCAGAACAGAAATGCAAAGTAAAAGAAAGATTTATTAATAATGAGTGTAACAATTACTTTGCTTAAAAACGTGCTTTGGAAGTGGGGGAAACTTGGAGAACAAGGCATGTAGCCGCAGATCCAAATCGACACAAACTGACACAGGCCCAGGGTCAGTTTCTCTTGAAAGCAAGTGGAGAGTCATAGGTTACCCTGATCTCCGAGGAAACTTGCTTTCAAAGCCTCCCGGATACAGAGCGCTTCCCGCTGGGATATTCTCTCGGCACGGTGTCTGGCTGAGCGTAAACTGCAGCCAGGCGATTTGCCTCAACCTCCCATCCGGACAAAAAGGCCTCGCCCTTGCTCTCACACAGATTGTGCAGCACACAGCAAGCAGCAATAACTACGGGATATTCTTTTCGCTGATGTCCGAGCGAGTGAGTAAGCTCCGCCATCTCCCCTTGAGACGTCCGAAAGCACACTCCACCACCATTCTGCACTCTAGTTGAAGAGTTCCTTCTCACTGTCCAGGGCGCCTGTATAGGGCTTCATGAGCCAGGGCATTAGCGGGTAGGCTGGGTCCCCGAGGATCACTGTAGGCATCTGCACATCCCCAACCGTTATTTTGTGGTCCGGAAGAAAGTACCTGCCTGGAGGAGTCTAAAGAGACCAGAGCTCCTGAACACACGCGCGTCATGAACCTTGCCCGCCCACCCGACGTTGATGTTGGTAAAACGTCCCCTATGGTCCACTAGTCCTTGCAGCACCATGGAAAAGTAGCCCTTTCGGTTAATGTACTCGCTGGCCTGGTGGGCCGGTGCCAGGATAGGGATGTGAGTCCCATCTATAGCCCCACCGCAGTTTGGGAATCCCATCGCGGCGAAGCCGTCTATGATGACCTGAACGTTTCCCAGGTTCACTACCTTTGAGAGCAGTTGCTCAACGATTGCGTGGGCTACTTGCATCACAGCAACCCCCACGGTAGATTTGCCCACGCCAAAGTGGTTCGCTACTGACCGGTAGCTGTCTGGCGTGGCAAGTTTCCAGAGGGCTATGGCCACTCGCTTCTGCACACTCAGGGCTGCTCGCATCCGGGTGTCCTGGCGCTTCAGGGCAGGGCCAGCAAGTCACAGAGTTCAAGGAAAGTGCCCTTACGCATCCTGAAGTTTCGCAGCCACTCTGTGTCATCCCAGACCTGCAGCACTATGCGGTCCCACCAGTCCGTGCTTGTTTCCCGGGCCCAGAATCGCCGTTCCACACCATGAACTTGACCCATTGCCACCATGATCTCCACTGCCCGGCGTACCCTGCTTTGTGAGAGGTCTGCACCACTCTCCTCACCGCGCTGCCGGAGCCTCCTCGCCCGATTTCTCAGTAGCTGACTGTTGCACAGGTGGACGATAAGGTGCGAGGAGTTGACAACGGCCATAAGTGCAGCGATGATCGCAGCGGGCTCCATGCTCGCAGTGCTGTGGCGTCCGCGCTGTAACCGACCAGAAAAGTGCGCGAACAGATTTCCCGCCGGCGCTTTCAGGGAGGGAGGGCGTTTGTGAGTGACGGTTGAATGATGACAGTTACCCAAAACCACCCTCGACACATTTTTCCCCCAGCAGGCATTGC
Organism: Mauremys mutica; assembly: GCF_020497125.1. Taxonomy (NCBI): domain Eukaryota; kingdom Metazoa; phylum Chordata; order Testudines; family Geoemydidae; genus Mauremys; species Mauremys mutica. The sequence goes on from NC_059074.1 coordinate 76,715,433, forward strand.
GAGCTCTACCCAGCATTCCAATGGGCAGCGGGGAGTGCGGGAACTGTGGGATAGCTTCCCACAGTGCACCGCTTCCAAAGTCGACGCTGGCCCCGTGAATGTGGACTCAGAAATTCGAATTAGTGTATTTAGTATGGATACACAAATTCGACTTCATAAGGTCGAATCCACAAATTCGAACTAAGTTGATTCGAAATAGTCTTGTAGTGTAGACAAGGCCTGAGGCTCCACACTGTTTGACTGTTATGTACTTTTTCAGCACTGAATAGTGTATGTATCATTTATTGATTTCTTCATTTATATTATGCTAACCATAGAGCACAGTGGAATTTTTGCAACATAAAGGGTCAAACTTTTGGTGTCAGCATGTGTTTGCAGGATTTGGGAAACTATTGCAAGGGACCACGAAGGAAAACTACCAACAAAGGTGCCAATTGCTGAAGTGTTTTTTGTGATGCGGACACTTATGCAATAGGAAATGGAGTTAGACTGCCAAACACATTTTACTCATGCAGCTGAACAGCCACCGAAAGCTAATGATTGCTTGAAAGAGAGACCTCACCTCTTAGAAAAGGTACCACTCCCTCTTGATCAGTGGTCAGCGTGGACACAATCTTGTTGTCCTAGTAGACTCATAACCCTGATCCTCTGATGCCTTGCACTTTGTGTAACATTTACACCAGTGCAAAGTGAGTGTAAGCTCTACCAAGGTACAAGGCACTGGAAAATCAGGTCCCCAGATAGCAGCAATGTTCAAAAATGTTGCTTGTCTTGTATCAAATAGTCATACTTTTTTCACCTCTAACTTGGATTATTGAAATTTTTTGGACATGGACCTGACCCTAAAGTTCACCCAGAATCTGCAGCTGGTACAGCATGGAGCAATCTACCAGATAAGCAGAGCAGACTGATGAGGAAACATCACTCTGCTCTTGCACTGCCACAGCTGGTCAAATTGTGGGTCCAGTTCAAGGTCTTCATTCTTATCAACAACACAGTAAATAGGACAGAACCCAGCTAATTCAGCAGTTGTTTCTGTCTCTGCTGCCTCGCACATCAGCTACACTCAAGGGGATGCTTTACGGAGTCCAGGTTTAACCTCCTGGTGGCCAAAAGGAGGATTATGAAACTCACTTCCATTGGAAATCAGTCCAAGCCTCACTCTCGCCACCAGCAGAGAATGTTGAAAGGTGCACATGTTTTGGTATGTGTAACCTCAAAGTACCATCTCATAAGGCAAAGGACACAGTCCCTGTGGAAATCAGCTACCAGCATGTGGTCACTGTCCGAAATCTGTTTGAAAGACGCAGAGAGGTTCGTTCTTCCTGCTAGAAGTATTTTTTTTATTTTCATTTAGTGGGGCATCCAGATAGTATGGTGGTGAGTACTGTATAAACACATATAAAATAATTTATAATGGGTAAAATTTTCAGAAACACCCAAGTGACATGGGTGTCTAACTCCCATTAACTTACAGCAGAATTTAAGCTCCTAAGTAATGTAATCTTTCAAAGCAGCAGTTATGTTACTGATGGAGCTTTTTAAATACACCTCTACTGCGATATAAAGCGACCCGATATAACACAAATTCAGATATAACGTGGTAAAGCAGTGCTCCGGGCGGGCAGGGCTGCACACTCCGATGGATCAAAGCAAGTTCGATATAACGCGGTTTCACCTATAATGCGGTAAGATTTTTTGGCTCCCGAGGACAGTGTTATATCGAGGTAGAGGTGTAACTTTTTCTTTTCACCCCAATATATTTGATTTTTGCTGATCCTGAGCCCTTCATCATGCTCTGTGTGACAATGAGAATTCATCAACATTTCCTAGGGATAATACTTGTCTTTTGGATAAATACATATTTAGAAATATTTTTAATATATTATGCCTACTTAGACATTCATATGTATTATAAAATAGTACAGTGTATGCTAGTTACCTAATTGGAACAGTTGATTCAACAGCCTTCAATTTTATTATATAAATATGTACTTACTAATGTTTTATAAACAGTAAATAAGGTCTGCAATAGATCATAATGGTTTGCATTCTTTGGCATTTACTTGATTTTAGAACTGTTCATTAACTGTGTACCATTTACTTAAAGTGGAGTTGTACTATGAAAGTCGCTTAAAAATTAGTACAATCAAATTATTATTTATTTTTTTATTTGTATAGCACCATCAGCAGAAGTGCTTTACAGACAGGTTAAATGAAGGCTGTGCAGTAGTGGTAACTAACTGGTTTACCCAATCTACAGCCAGGATTCTAAGTCCATTTATCAATAGTTTGCAATTAGATTTCAGAAATATGAAGATAAATTCTACAGTGCACAGATATTTAATTATCTAATATGTTACAGCTTGATTCAGGATTTACCTGAATATCTAAGCACATTGAGATTTGTTGAATTTTTGCTTTGTTTGTTTTTTTCCTTCTGATTGTCACAGAGTTTGGTGAACTTTTAAGAAAAAAAATCACACAAATTGGTCTATACTTGTGAAATGTCAACTGTAAGACTGAAGTGTGGGTTCCTTCTACTGCTCTATCATTCACTCATTCAGCCTTAAGGGAATTTATTTCCTGGAGATATGAACAACTATACAATTGGAGTTTAATGACAGTTGCATTTCAACCTTAATATAGCTGTCACTTCCACTCCCACTCTGACTAAAAAGGCCATAATATGGAACTACAAGCACTGTGATATACCTTTGATACATGACACACTATCTATTTATCCAGGGTGTTTATGAAGTCACCCATCAACCTAGTATCTGAGTCTTTTATAAGTCTTATTATATGGATATGAACTATTGTAGTGTTCGATGGTCTAGACAACACTAAAATAGACAGACAGGCAGATATGTGCAAACTGCTACTATGCATGGTATCATTAGAAATTTTTTCAAAAACAATGCCACACTAAAATTTGTACCATGCCATGGCCTCTTGCTAGTTCTTATTAAGGAATAATTGAAAAAAAAAATAGAAGTTCACTCTTTGAGAACTTATTTGCAATTCTACCACATCTTTTTAAAAATTAATATTTAATTTTATCAAGTAACACATTTTATCAGTAACAAAAAAATGAAATCTTCTGGGTTTTTTCCCATTTGCAGGAGAAGTAAATTCAGATGATAATCTTACTACCACGTCTTTGTTTGTGGCTAGAATCTATGGGACCGCCTTTTATAGAGGTAACAGAAAATCCAATAATAATCTCTGGCTTCTATTTTGTGGAAACACATAGCAAGCCTGGAAGTCTTCACCCAATGCAGTGAATTCCTCAAGATAACATAATACCAATATTTATCTAGTTTTCTGATTATCAGCAGCATATTTCTAATATGTCATAGCCATTTTGCACTTTTCACTGAAATGTCAACATTATTTTTTGATCAGTAATAATTGTGAAAATATGTAGAGTAACTCAGAAAGTATGGAAGAGTATGAGGCTTTGGAAGTATACCAAGGAAGTTTGAGACCAAGGGCCTGATCTTGCAATTCAACTCATCTGAGAAGATCAGGACCTGAATGTCTTACACCTGAGTGTTCAGTAACGTTGAGAAGGGACGTGAGCAAAACCCCAAACAAGGTTTAGAAGGATGAGCAAAATGAATCATAGCACCTTGGAATAGTCACCTGTCTTGTTCTTATTTATTACACCAACATGAGAAGTTGGCCACCAGTATAAAAGAGAAAAAATGTGACCCTTCTTCAAGAACAAAGAGTAAAGACCAAGGAATGCATGCTCTGAACCCTCCCATGATGATAATGTTGAAGGAGACAATGTCAGGCTGCAAAACTGTCCCAAGCAAGAATATAAGAATATAATGGAGAGGATGAAAACAACATATTCATGCATGATATAGATTTAATAGAACAAACAGTAAAAACTGTCCTTTTTGTATTATTTAAGCAGCTACAGGAACAAAACAAAACAGACATTCTATTTATTACTACCAATAAATTAAACCAAATGTAAATTCAATTGCTGAATTTTACCAGTGGCATTGGCTGAATCATTTTGAAACACAAATATTTTAACAATTCAAGCTGAATCCTATGCAAACCAGTAATGTCATTTGGCAATGACTTATATCTATTCGCACATCTCCGTTTTCCTAATTGGCAAGTAACATAGTACATATTATCTGGATATGACTTATTAATATGTCATATTCTCACAAAAAAGGTGTCTAGAGGCTCTCAGTATCAATTCTGTCATTACAAAGGCTTTTCCCCATTATCTCTAGTCCTCCTGTTGTGACCTGTATGTCTACACTGCAATAAAAGACCTGTGAAATTTGGCTGCGGCTGGTCCAGGACAGCTGACTTGGGCTCATGGGGCTTGGACTGCAGGTGAGGCTCAAATACTTTGTTATTGAAGATGAAGTGCCAATAATTGGACGTGTTGTTGAAGGGGGAGTATAACTCACACCCCTTATTCAGCTGACACCCAAGTCTTTCTCCTTTGGCATTTTTCTTGTGTTTTATTGCTGCTAGAGAATCTCTTCAAAACAAGAGCAAGAAGGACTCAGCATCACAGTCTTCTGTTCTACCACAAACCTTCTGTACCATAAGCACTTGTATACTGACACTGTGATCAGTAACTAAACCACAAACACAGGATGGGGAACAGAGCTCAGGATCAGAGCTGGAGAACTTTGAATTTTAAAAAAATTCCACAAAATTCACTCATGAAGAATTGTCACTTTTTTTGACCAGCTTTACTCTGAACCTTCTGTTCCAAAAAACAGACGTCTGCCATTTGAGCACATTTTTGTGAGCTGCCAGGCATATTAAGGTTTTCGTCCTCTCTGTTGGCCATCCATTAGAGAGTGACATCATCACAGTCACTTGAAAAGCTCTGATTCCACCCAAAAAGAGCAGTGCCATTGGAGCCATATACACTGCACAGAACATTACATACCTTCTTTACCATTCTGTTTCTAAACTCTTTTCCACACCAAAATAGGCACAGCTATCTAAAATGAAAAGAGGATGATTTAACTTGGAAAATCCATACATTCTAAGGATTGAATGTATACTCACCGATTAACCATGTATGTTACTGTTTTTTCCCCAAATACAGTTTATTGCAGAACCAGATAAAAGAAATAGATCAAGGGAAAGACAGTAGTCCTTGGTGTGACAGTCATGGCAAAGAAGCTGTGAGTTTACCCTCTTCAGATAGAAGGTATTGTTGATATGTACATTAGTGCTGATACCAGTATTAAAATTCATTATACAAAGTACAGAATAGAAGTGCTGCTTCTGGCCAATTTCTAGAGGCTAGCATTACTGATAAAGGCTGAAGTGTACGGAAACCTATCAGTGGAGGAAATGTGCTTGCAAAATTGATTTCCATCATACAGGGAAGAGAAGAGAAGAGATCAGACGCCAACTGCTGTCTGCTGCACTTGGTTTGCATATGTGTACAGGACGTAGATAAATGTGGCTGTAGCTGGATGTCCATGGCTTAGCCTTTGCTCCTAAAGTCTTTGAACATGTAGTGCCAGCTCTGTCATAGGCAAACACATTCCATGAAGGCAGAGATCACAAAAAATATATATAAAATAAAATTGTTGTTCAAAGGGTGTTTTTATTTTTAAAAAATATTAAAATAACAAATACCATGATCTGAAAATGAACAAATGATGTGTTGCACTTCATTGCTTTGAAAAATCTATTTGTAAACTCCTCCTGTAATTGCCAGATCATTTCCTTAGTCTATTACATTTATTACCTCCTTTGAATAGCCTGTTGACACACTGAAAATGATCATTTGTTTCCAGGGGGGGAAATTATTTCAGCGGGTCTTAGAATGTGTGCATTTAGCATAGTCCATTACCATGTTCACATCCTACTAAAATGTAGGTGATCAATCACAAAACATCACCAACTCTTCAAGTAGAAGAATCCTGACTACATGTGAGGGATATCTTGTGATCAAAGCCTTGGTCTGCATAATAAAACATGACATAAAGGGGGAGTGAAGGGGAGAGGAAGGGAAAAGGAAAGACAGATGCTGATGGGTAGCTCTTGCCATCCACTCAGTCATCTTATAATTCTAACCATTCTATTTAAAACAGACAAAGGGACTGATTGCGATTGTTTTACTGATTAACCATTCTCTCCCCTTTTCCCAAAAGGCACCCTGGCAAACTCTGCTTAGTAAATATTGACACCTGTAAACCAAGCTGGCTGATGCCTTTGGCTCTTCAGCTCTCTTCCCATCTGTTGCCTGAGAATTTTAAGTAATGTATTTTGGGACTCTTGCTCTCTTTTCACTGAAAACTGTAAAAATAAAACCCCACTACCCAAAAGCTAATCCGAGAGCCACATGGCTCTAGGGAGGCCTCTAGTAACTAAAGGGAAAACATAGCATATGTAAAATGTATATCCCACTGGCCTCTTCTGCCTACTCTTCTTTAGTTAACAGCATGCCAGGGTAATCTGCTTAGTTACCAAGTGGAGCTTTCTTTCCCTTTCCCCATGAGATCACCCTGACCACGATCAAAGTCCAAACACATTCTCGGCTAACTCTATTGTTCCCAAGAGTGGGATTAATGACTAATTATGTCAGGTCACTCATCCAGATGGCCTCTCAGATGTTCCTTTGTCATTGCCTGACCTTCCATATGCCCCTTTGACCTTGAGGTTTATTGCCATGGCAACATGAAGCCTCAGTTTCCTTGCTGAGATTGCCAAGAAGTGGCCAAAAGCGGGGATATGGGATAATCTATCCACACTTTGTATTCTGCTTCCATCTCATGCCTTGTTAAATCCAATGAATAGATAAAAAATGCTATCTGATCCCAGCTGAGTGATGACCATGGTCATGATTCTATGTTACATGCTATGTTTTTTAAATTAGCAGACAGCTTTGTACATGGAAACGTGCATTTAATTTGAAGAACATCAATCGCCATAATGTAATCTTTTTATCTCATTAATGTTAAGCAAGGGTAATAGAATGGAATTACAAAATATCACTGTGAAAGGAATACAATTCAGAGAATTAGAGATATCCTCCATTAAAGCCCTGGAGATGTTTGGATAAGTCTACTTGTTCAGTTTCAGAAATTAAAGATTCTCCTACCTTTTCTGAGGTTTAAATTCTAGCCTCAGATGTTGATCTTAGTCTGAAGAAGGGTTTTAAGGTGGTTAATGCAATGGAGAAATTGCCTAAAATAACCAAATAAGTAAATAAAAATATAAAAGGAGAGTGACTCATGAACTCAATTAAATAAAAAGGTTGAACGTGTATTTGCATCAGATGATTTGTGTTTTCCTTTGCATTTTAGAGAGGAATATTGGATAAGATCTGAATTCACTACTGAGCACTGTCAACCAATTGTAGCAAACCAGTTAACAATATTACTGCATGACCATATGATTCAATGAAATAATTCTTTTCTCATTTTATCAGGTTTCCTTAAGCCATGCTAAATTAATTGGTTATAAAACAATTATAAAAATAATACTTAATAATAAACATCTTGCTTTTATTTAGTGCCTATCATCCTGAAGTGATGATTTAATTGGGGGTTTCAGTGGTTATACTACACCCCTATTCCTCCCACCTGCCAGATTTTTTAAAAGGACAAAAAATGTGAAAGAAAGGGGGACTTGGGTAAAGACTGGAACATACCAATACATTTTGAGGGACATTCCAGAACTATTTGTTTACGTATGCTGGAACTATTCCAGAGGATCCCAGGCCCAGATCCTCAAAGTGCCTAACTCTCATGGCATTGGGTGCCTAAATTCCTTTGAGGATCTGGCTTTATAAACTATTTTATAGCATCTGACAAAGTGGGTATTCACCCACGAAAGCTCATGCTCCAATATGTCTGTTAGTCTATAAGGTGCCACAGGACTCTGCTGCTATTTTATAGCACACATCCTGAAGCCTTTTCACAGTCTTTATTCCAGGGAAACTCCCTATTTTCCCAGGGTAAAAAGTGAGTAAGGAGCAGGTGAGGCCCTCAGGATTCCCTCAAAAGTGAGTTATTCCTACGTAAAAACTGAGCAAAAGCTGAGTAACGGCTTCAGGATTTGGAGATATACAAATGTGGATATTTCAGCTTAGAAAAAGTACTTGCCCCAAAGCTGTGCTTACACAATGCCATTTAAAATACAATGGAAATTGAATTAATGTCAACATTTAAGTCTATAGCAAACCCACAAAACAAAATAGAACCCTTTGCCTGCAGTCTACTCATCCCCAATGTCCCATCCCCTCAGATAAAATGAATTGTCCTTACAATATGAAATGCACAAACAAATACATTTATTTCTACCTATCTATCTGCCTATCAACAGAAAATTCCATAGAAAACTACAAGAAAAGAACATTAAGGTTACAAAGTGAAGCATTCAGTGGTTGGGAAATACCAAAGTGGAAGTCACCTGCACATCCTTAACTTTGCCCGTTTGTGTGTATGCACTATGATTGAGGCCCTGATTCAGAATGTGTTACTCCAATTTTACACTGCTGTAACTCCAATGAAGGGACACAGTCCTTAGTTGAACAATACTGCAGTTATATATTGTACACATAGTCCCTGCCTCAGTCAGTGTACAGGCTGAAAGATCAGAAATGAGGCAACAGTGCAATATGTAATTTTTGATCCACTCTGTGCAATATGAGCCATTTCCTGTTTTAGCCACTGCACACCAACTTACCCTGTCAACAATATAGAGGGAGGGACTATCTGTACTGTCACTTCATTCATGACAAGACCCTACCTCAGTGCGTTGGCAACCTCTGGCATGCGGCTCACCAGGGTAAGCACCCTGGTGGGCCAGGCCAGTTTGTTAACCTGCCACGTAGGCAGGTTCGGCCGATTGCGGCTCCCACTGGCCGCGGTTTGCAGCTCCAGGCCAACGGGAGGTGCAAGAAGTGGCGCAGGCCAAGGGATGTGCTGGCCGCCCTTCCCGCCGCCCCCATTGGCCTGGAGCAGCGAACCGCAGCCAGTGGGAGCCACAATCAGCCGAACCTGCTGACGTGGCAGGTAAACAAACTGGCCCGGCCCGCCAGGGTGCTTACCCTAGCGAGCCATGGGCCAGAGGTTGCTGACCCCTGCCCTACCTCATTAACCCTCCAATCTGTACTTAGAATGAGCCAAGGGTCCTGAGGAAAGAATATGTGACCATATATTTAAAATCCATGTTGTAATGCATATTCACAAAGGGGCAGAGTTAAGGTTGTGTAAGCAACTTGAACTTTGGTCTTCCAGCATTTTAATTGCTTCACTTTGCAACCTTAACATTCTTTTAATATCATTTTAATGGAATTTCCTAGGGTTCCAAAAATAAAAATGAGAAAATAAAAGTAACTCCATCATGTAAAGCTATTTGCTCAACATCAGTAGAATGTTCTGTCCAGAACAATATGTGAACTCAAAGGGTCTTAAGCTTACTGAGTGCACAGTGCAACTTATTCACGCATGCAAATCAACCACAAATAGGTTTTATGTATGCACATTCTATCGTTTTTTGTGCAAAAGTAGCATGTGCAAATGATTTCCCTGTACGAAGTTGTGCCCACACAAATGGACACTGGGAGGAGGACTTTTGGAAAATTTGCACCATGACTAATATGTTCAAGATGATGATTTAGTCAGTTCTACTGCTGTGAATAGCGGGAATGGTATCAACAATTTACCATGTTTAATAAGCCAACGCACTTTAGTATCAGCTAAAAGAATTTTAAAATAAGTCAATGTTGAAAGATGACTCAAGCAACCTTGTTGCCTAATGTACATGGTATTAATTCTTTAGTATTAATTCATGGTATTTAATTCCTGTATGTACAAATTGAAAGTGCATCACTCATAGAAAAATCCATATAGCCAGGTTTTTCAACACCAGCTTAAACAGTAATAGTAATATTACTGGCTCAACATCATCCATTACTAATCCCCAGGAAGTGTCCTTGCACTTACATTTATTGTTTAGAGTTTTATTATGTCCAGAAAAGTGACTAACTAAAAGTCATTATATTTTATGTAATGAAGAAAAATCTTGTGGCTAACAGCAGACCTGTTGTTTTCTTCATCACTTAATATTTTGTGCCTCTGTTTTCCCATCCCCATCTATTAAATGGAGATAATACTACTGACATTACAAAGATGTTGTGAGACCTCACTAATTAGTGCTTGTAAAACATGTTCAAACCACGCAATGGAAAATGGTGGGCCAGATCCTCAGTCCATGTGACTATAAAGGGAGTTTTGGGTATGGATGAACTGTAGGATGTATATTTCTTTACTATAGCTATCTAAAGTATTGTAACTGGTTACTGCCGTACCCTCTTAAATGTATAAAATAAGGAATTGACATCTCGGCTGAAACATTGTCTACAGGTGTGGTTCAGCCTGGTGCATATTTTTATGGCCATGTTTAAAGCCCTGAAAAAATTACTGTGAAAATACTGATACAACCTTAACTAAAGTGATGCAAATGGTGCCTTACAGTGTTTTCAGAAAAGCCACTTTTAAGCCAGGCTGTAAAAGTGTCATACCAATTTGTGAAGCAACTGAATTTTTATCTTGGTGCAAATCAGTGCCAAAATAAAAAAAGTAGAAGAAACTCTATTTTATCTGAAAAATCTCTATGTGATTTTGAAAGTTAACTGTGCATTAATGACTGAGGCACTATTATACCTTACTGTTAGTGAATTAAGGTATATTCCCAAGGTATTTGGTCAAAGGCATGTGGGTTTTTATGATGGCCATTTTGTGTGTGGTGTTTGTAAGTGATCCATCAACGATTTTCATACTGTTAACAATACTGAAATGTTGTTTGGTATGTTCAGATATAGTGGTTTGCCAATTTTTATCAAGTTTATTTTTATGAAGTACTAATAAGTGTAAGAAATGTCTTTCGCCAAAATAAAATCTAACTGCCTAACACCTTGTATGTGCTCATCTACATCTATGCAAAGTGGGAGTAGAGCACTACCAAACACAATAATAATATTTTATTCCCACTTTGCACAGGTGCAAATTATTACACAAAAGGTGTGATGCAGTGGAGAATGAGAATAATATACATTATTAATAATGAGGCCATTAATTTGAGGGATTTTATGCTACCAAAAAGTATTCATAAAAGAGGGCTCTTTAGATTACGGACTTCTAATGTTTCATTGTACTAATCTCTATGCTGTTTATTGGAAAATATAACAACATTAAATCATCTAACTGTGGTATGTAACCTATCATTTAAATCAGTTTCTGTACCAGATGACTGGAGGATAGCTAATGTGACACAAATTTTTTTAAAAGGCTCCAGAGGTGATTCCAGCAATTACAGGCCAGTAAGCTTCACTTCAGTACGAGGTAAATTGGTTGAAACTATAGTAAAGAACAGAATTATCAGACACATCATGTCTAAATGACTGGTGCCCCCCCAGTATGGGGGCCACCAACTAAAGGGGAGGACACATGACATCCCCACATGACTCCTCTCTGCCCCACCCCCAGCCTGGGGTCCCCGTGCTCTCCCCGCCTCCTCCCCACCCAACATTACCAGCTGGGAGGGGGCACTCTGTCCTCCTGCTGCATCAGCTTCCCCCACTCCCGGCACATTCAGCTGCTCTTTCTGGCAGCAGCCAGACCCAGGCAGGGATTGGGATGGAGCTGCTCCCAGACGCTGTTTGGCTGCAGCAACAGGAGGCTGCCTCCCACCTTGGTTCGGCTTCCCACACAGCAGCTGAGCGACCCGTCCCCGCTACCCCCCCGGCATGCTCTGTGTGCAGCAGCAACTGCCTGGGAGAGAGCCTGGATGGGTGGGCTGGTGGGGAAGTGGCATCCTGCTCCCTGCCCAGGCTTAGCTTCCAGGGACAGGAGTCAACTCTGATCATGCCTGGGCGGGGGCTGGGGGGGGACTCCGGCTCACTCGGCTGCTGTCCCCAGAAGCCGAACCTGGGCTGGGGCAGCCTGCTGCTGCTGCAGCCAGGCGCTCTCTCAGTTAGCCCTGACGCTGCGCTGCACCAGGCAGCTTCCCAGGCAGCATGGCTGGAAGAAGCTCTGGCCCCACCCCTTCTCTTCCAGATCTGGCCCCGCCCCTTCTGCTCCCTGCCTGGGCCAGCTGCTAAGGCGTACTTACCCCTATGTGCCCCCCTACCATGAGTTGCCTTGTTGGGGAAGAGTCAACAAGGATTTTGTAAAGGGAAATCATGCCTCACCAATCTACTAGAATTCTTTGAGGAGGTCAACAAGCATGTGGACAAGGGGGATCCAGTGGATACAGTGTACTGAGATTTTCAGAAAGCCTTTGACAAGGTCCCTCACCAAAGGTTCTTATGCAAAGTAAGCTGCCATGGGATAAGAGGGAAGATCCTCTCATGGATCAGTAACTGGTTAAAAGTTAGGAAACAAAGGTTAGGCATAAACGGTCAGTTTTTAGAATGGAGAGAGATAAATAGTGGTATCCCCCTGGGGTGTGAACTGGGACCAGTACTGTTCAACATATTCATATATGATCTGGAAAAAGGGATTAACAGTGCGGTGGCAAAATTTGCAGGTGATACAGAACTAATCAGGATAGTAAAGTCAAAAGCAGACTGAGAAGAGTTACAAAGGGATTTCACAAAACTGGGTGACTGGGCAACAAAATGGGAAATGAAATTCAGTGTTGATAAATGCAAAGTAATGCACATTGAAAAACATAATCCCAACTATACATATAAAATGACGGGGTCTAAATTAGCTGTTACCACTCAGGAAAGAGCTCTTGGAGTCATTTTAGATAGTTCTCTGAAAACATCCACTCAATGTGCAGCAGCAGTTAAAAAACGAACAGAATGCTGGGAATAATTAAGAAAGGGATAGATAATAGGACAGAAAATATCATGTTGGCTCTATATAAATCCATGGTATGCCCTCATCTTGAACACTGTGTGCAGATGTGGTCTCCGCATCTCAAAAAAGATATATTGGAATTGGAAAAGGTTCAGAAAAGGGCAACAAAAATTATTAGGAGTATGGAATGGCTTCCGTATGAGGAGAGATTAATAAGACTGGGACTTTTCAGCTTGGAAAAGAGACGACTAAGGGGGGATATGATAGAGTCCTATAAAATCATGACTGGTGTGGAGAAAGTAAGTAAGTTTAAGCAGGGGATTGGTCCCACTATTGTTGGGAACTTTCCTGGCTTATACTCTACCCAGGTGAAATTGGCTAGTGAAAGGATCTGAGTCCTCACTCCCACTCCCTTTACTCAGAGTCCTGCCTGACCTCAAGAACTCCCCTTCCACTCTCCTGGGTGGCAGAGTCCTCATAACCCCAACAAAGCTGGGCCCAGAATTCTTTGGGGGGAGGGGGTGTCAACCCCAAATAGTGTCATGGTCACTTAGGACATGGGTTAGGGTGTCCAGGGTACTGTCTCCGCTCTGGATGCTTCTCTGACTCACTCATCATTACATATAGTTGAAAGCAAATACAATTTATTAAACAGCAACTAATTAAAAATAAGGAAAAAATGGAAAAGGTTAAAGGAAAACACATAACCCCGCCCTGTGGGCAAGGGGAAGCCACAAAAAGCTGTATCTGGAATGTAAGGGAAATTCTCAGTCTGTTCCTCACACGTCCCAGGCCTCCTGCCCAGGCCCTGGCTGTGCTTCATGGATGCTGCGGGACAGACCCTGCTCTGGCGGTGGCTACACACTCTGAGGCTTCTTCCCTGCATTGCCCCCCACCCCCTGTTGGGCTTACAATCCAGCCCCCCACCTCCCCGCAAGTCTGGCCTGCAAGACTTGACTGCCCTTGACTGGTGGCATCTCCCTGCATTGGGCCCTCTGCCCAGGGTCCCCCTCACTCTCCCCAGCTGCTCACCACACCTAGCTCCAGCCCTAGCCCCAGTGCTGCTGCTGCTGCTCTGGCTCCAGCTTCCAGGGCTGCTCCTATGGCCCATGTGGCTCTGATTGCGGCTCTGCTCCCAGCAAAGAGCTGCTCCTCTGCAGGGGCAGCTCCAGGGCCCAGCACACCAAGCGCGTGCTTGGGGCGGCATGCTGCTGGGGGTGCTCTGCCGGTCGCCGGGAGGGCGGCAGGCGGCTCTGGTGGACCTCCCGCACATCTGCGGGTGGTCCACTGGAGCTGCGGGACCGGCGATCGGCAGAGCGCCCCCTGCGGTATGCCGCCGTGCTTGGAGCGGCGAAATCGCTAGAGCCACCCCTGCTCCTCTGGCTCTTGCTGCTACATTACGCAGAGCTAGATTGACCAGATGTCATGTTTTTAAAGGGACAGTCCCGTATTTAAGCTCTCTTGTTGATGTCCCAACTTTTTCCAAAAAACTGGCAAATGGTCCTGTATTTTCTGTTTCCCTTCCCCTCTGCAAAGACATGGGCCAGGATATCCCTTTCCCCCTTCCACCTCCCCTGCAACTGGAAGCAGCGCCTGTCCCTGCACAGTGCCAAAAGGCTGCTGCTGGTCACATTCTGGTGTGAACCCTGGCAGAAATCTCAGAGGACATTTGACTCTGTGTCCCGTTCCCCCCCCCCACCACACACACACACATGTTGCCTCAGGAAGATGGGGCCCCAAGTATTAGGAGAGGCGGGTCCATCCCGGAGGCCCAGCCAGGCATGGAAGGCAGAGACTGCCAGGCAGGGAGGGTCGGGTCAGTTGGTTATTCAAACCCCTGTGTGAGAGAGGTGTACACAAGTGTCTGGGGGGGGGAGAGTAGGAGTGTGTGTGTGTGTGTCACCCCTCCCTGTGTGAACCCTAAAGGCTTAAAGCTAAATAAAAATAATCCAACTACACAGTACTTCTTTTTAATGGGGGCTCAGGGCTAGTCTACACTGGCAACACTAAAGTGCTGCCGCGGCAGCACTTTAACATGGCTTGTGTGGTCATGGCAGAGTACTGGGAGAGAGATCTCCCAGCGCGCTAAAAAACCCCACCTCCATGAGAGGCATAGCTCCGAGTGCTGGTGCATTGTCTACACCAGCGCTTTACAGCGCTGAAACTTGCTGCGCTCAGGGGGGTGTTTTTTCACACCCCGAACCAGAAACTTGCAGTGCTGTAAATTGCCAGTGTAGACAAGCCCTCAGTCAACTTGATGTTAATTTGAACGTTTGTACTGCATAGTTCTGATTGATTGCCATTGAACTCAATTGAATGTGAGTAATTTTACTAGGTGTCCCATATTCAGCATAGGGAAATATGGTCACCCTATGCAGAGCTCATCTCTTCTTCTCCCCGCATCCCCATGGCTGGAAGCAGCTTGTCCCTTCCTCCCCACACAGTGTTGAAAGGCAGCTAACACCTCCAGGCTGCTGCCGGCCACTGACATAACCCAGCTGCATCCTGCACCACCCCCAGCTACAGTGCAGGCAGGAAGGGGTTAAGCCCTTAGGATGCATGGTGCACCAGGGCCCAGGGAACCTGACTGCAGGGACTTCAGTGAACCAAACTGGCCAGAGCGGTAGCTCAGCAGGGGAGGGTGCCTAGGGGATGGAGCAGCCCCGTGCTCCCTGGGGGCAGGATCCAGGGCAGGGAGGCGGGGGTGAAGAGGGTGTTAAGCCCCTGCCCAGGAGACTGATGTGGAGTCTGCAGGTTCAGGGTGTGAACAGGCTGGAAATTGCTTCCCCCCCCCCCCACACCACTCCAGAGCTTAGCTGAGGGGCGGAGAGGCTTCCCCATGCCAGCGCTGTGCAGGGCTTTGGCACATGCAAGTCTCAGTACTTCATGGCTTCCCCAGGGCGCCTGCCCAGCCAGAGGCAGTGGGGGAAGGAAGGAGCCTGCCAGCAAGGCAGCTGGTGAGCTGAGTGCTCTGACCAGGGGCTGGTTCTCTGCACAGTGCTGGGAAAGGAACGAGCCCTGCCAGTAGGGGTATGAAAGAGCAGCAGGGCTGGGGGGGGCAAAGGGGCAAAGCAGGGAGAGGACCGTGAGAGGGGGAGCATGTAAACGGCTGATGAGTGGTGTCACGGGTTTGGTCACAGAGACCCCCTTGAGACTGTCACCTGATGCGCTGAAACTACCGCTGAGACCATTTTTCCTGTCAGCTTGGGACTCCAGAACCCTGCCTTGTTGAGCCAGACATGCAAGCCCGCTGCCACACAGACCCAGAGTCTGAACCACATCCCCAGAGTTGCAGTGGGGAGGGATAGCTCAGTGGTTTGAGCATTGGCCTGCTAAACCCAGGGTTGTGAGTTCAATCCTTGAAGGGGCCACTTAGGGATGTGGGGCAAAAAATTGGTCCTGCTAGTGAAGGCGGGGGTTGGACTCAATGACCTTTCAAAGTCCCTTCCAGGTCTAGGAGATTGGTATATCTCCAATTATTACCCTATTTTTTTAAATTTTTTTTTAGGCTTTAACTGAAAAATCACCCAGCAGGTTACTCCTGTCTCCAGCACCCAGATGCCCAGTTCCCAATGGGATCAAACCCCAAATGAATTCGTCTTACTCTGTATAAAGCTTATACAGAGTAAAATCATAAATTGTCCTCCCTCTATAACACTGCTAGAGAGATATGCACAGCTGTTTGCTCCTCCAGGTATTAGTCACTAACTCTGGGTTTAATAATAAGCAAAAGTGATTTTTATTAAATATAAAAAGTAGGATTATAGTGGCTTTAAGTAATAACAGACAGAACAAAGTTACCAAGCAAAATAAAACAAAACATGCAAGTCTAAGCCTAATACAGTCAGAAACCGAATACAGGTAAATCTCACGCTCAGAGTTCCAATAAGCTTCTTTCACAGACTAGACTCCTTCCTAGTATAGGTCCAATCCTTTTCAGACCAGCGTTGTGGTTTATGGCCTGGGTCCAGCAATCACTCACACCACTGTGGTTACAGTCCTTTGTTCCAGTTTCTTTCAGGCATCTCTTTGGGGTGGAGAGGCAGTAATTAATACCTGGAGGAGCAAACAGCTGTGCATATCTCTCTATCAGTGTTATAGAGGGTGGACAATTTATAATAATGTATAAGCTTTATACAGACTAAAACGGATTTATTTGGGGTTTGGATCCCTTTGGGAGCTAGGTGTCTGGGCGCTGGAGAAAGGAAACCTGCTAAGCTGTTTTCAGTTAAGTCTGCAGCTTTGGGGGTGTGGTTCAGACCCTGGGTCTGTGTTGCAGCAGACTGGCATGTCTGGCTCAACAAGACAGGGTTCTGGAGTCTCAAGCTGGCAGTGGAAAACAGGCTCAGAGGTAATTCCAGCACATCAGGTGGCAGTCCCAAGGGGGTCTTTGTGACCCAACCCATCACAGGTGGGCAACAGAGGGGACACATACCTGGCTGCTGCCTGGTGCCTGCCCGCACTTGCCAGTCACCACAGTGTGCAGCCAGTGCCGGCCAGAAATGGGAAGAGGGGCAGGGCCCTGCTGGCCAAGAGCCAACACGCAGCTGGGGCTTCACTGACGGACCAGCAGGGGGAGCGGCCAACCCCGCGTGCTGCATTTTTGCACACCCACTCCCATTGTCGGCCACTGGACCCCCCACCACTCACTGCTGGTGGGAGAGCAGCTGGAGAGCAGGGATCCAACCATCAGCAGGACCCGCCAGAACTGATTTGGGGGGGAGACAATTTGCCAGTTTTTAAGAAAAAGTTGGGACACCTGCAAGAAGGCTTAAATACGGGACTATCCCTTTAAAAATGGAACGTCTGGTCACCCTACACAAAAGCAGTCTCAAAACCAAGTTACCAGCTAATACCATAGTTAGTATGGGAATTCCCAGGGCAGAGCAAAGGGAGATGGTGGATGAAAGACAGAAAGGACCGTGAGTTCAAGTAGAAAATCTCTAAAACACTTCAGGTCAAGCTGCTAGCTAGCTGGTGGGTGCTGGAGGATGGAAGGTACTAGTGTCCTGTCATTCCTTTCAACTATCAAAACCTAGCTACAGCACAGAAAATACCTATTATAGGTTTGGTGGTAGGCTACCAAAGACATTGAAACAACATCTGAAACAAAGGGTACGTCTACACTACGGGACTATTCCGAATTTGCATAAACCGGTTTTGTAAAACAGAATTTATAAAATCGGGTGGAGCGCGGCCACACTAAACACATTAAATCGGTGGTGTGCGTCCATGGTCCGTGGCTAGCGTCGATTTCTGGAGCGTTGCACTGTGGGTAGCTATTCCCTAGCTATCCCATAGTTCCCGCAGCCTCCCCCGCCCCTTGGCATTTCCGGGTTGAGATCCCAGTGCCTGATGGGGCAAAAATCATTTTCGCGGGTGGTTCTGGGTACAGCCTCACCCCTCCCTCCCTCCCTGACAGCGGCAGACAACCGTTTCGCGCCTTTTTTGCTTGGTGAACCGTGCAGACGCCATAGCACAGCAAGCATGGACCCTGCTCAGCCCATACCGCAATCGTGGATGTTTTAAACACCTCGCGCACTCTCGTGCAGTATATGCTGAACCAGGACCTTCGAACCGAGGCGAGTAAGAGGCGGATACGGCAGCGCGGCGATGACAGTGATGAGGACGTGGACACAGAATTATCTCAAACCGCGGGCCCCGGCGCTTTGGAGATCCTGATGGTAATGGGGCAGATTCTATCCATTGAACGCCGATTTTGGGCCCGGGAAACAAGCACTGACTGGTGGGACCACATTGTGTTGCAGGTGTGGGACGATTCCCAGTGGCTGCGAAACTTTCGCATGCGTAAGGGCACTTTCATGGAACTTTGTGACTTGCTTGCCCCTGCCCTGAAACGCCATAATACCAAGATGAGAGCAGCCCTCACAGTAGAGAAGCGAGTGGCGATAGCCCTGTGGAAGCTTGCAACGCCAGACAGCTACCGGTCAGTCGGGAATCAATTTGGAGTTGGAAAATCTACTGTGGGGGCTGCTGTGATGCAAGTAGCCAAAGCAATCACTAAGCTGCTGCTACGAAAGGTTGTGACTCTGGGAAACGTGCAGGCCATAGTGGATGGCTTTGCTGCAATGGGATTCCCTAACTGTGGGGGGGCGATAGATGGAACCCATATCCCTATCTTGGCACCGCAGCACCAGGGCACCCAGTACGTAAACCGGAAGGGGTACTTTTCAATGGTGCTGCAAGCACTGGTGGATCACAAGGGACGTTTCACAAACATCCACGCGGGATGGCCAGGGAGGGTTCATGACGCTCGCGTATTCAGAAGCACTACTCTGTTTAAACGGCTGCAGCAAGGGACTTACTTCCCAGACCAGAAAATAACAGTTGGGGATGTTGAAATGCCTGTCGTTATCCTGGGGGACCCAGCCTACCCCTTGATGCCATGGCTCATGAAGCCATACACAGGCAGCCTGGACAGTGGTCAGGATCTGTTCAATTACAGGCTGAGCAAGTGCAGAATGGTGGTGGAATGTGCATTTGGCCGTTTAAAGGCGCGCTGGCGCACATTACTGACTCGCTCAGACCTCAGCCAAACCAATGTCCCCTATGTTATTGCTGCTTGCTGTATTCTCCACAATCTCTGTGAGAGTAAGGGGGAGACCTTTATGGCGGGGTGGGAGGCTGAGGCAAATCACCTGGCCGCTGATTACGCGCAGCCAGACACCAGGGAGATTAGAAGAGCACACCAGGAAGCGGTGCGCATCAGAGAAGCTTTGAAAACGAGCTTCATCAATGGCCAGGGTACAGTGTGACTGCTGTGTTTGTTGATGAACACCCAACCCCCTTGATTGACTCAGTCCCTGTAAGCAACTCCCCCTCCCCCTTCGAGTACAGCTTACTTATGCAAATAAAGTCACTCTCATTTAAAAAGCATGAATTCTTTATTGATTCATTATAAAAAGAGGGAGAGAAGTAAGGGTGTGCTTTGGGAGGAGGAAAGGAGGGATGGAGAAGGCCATTAAAAAAAAATTCAGAGTAACGGCATCCTTCTGGTTGGGCTGTCCACGGGGGTGGAGTGGGCGGGTGCACGGAGCCTCCCCCCACGCGTTCTTACACGTCTGGGTGAGGAGGCTAAGGAACATGGTGAGGGGGGAGGGTGGTTATACAGGGGCTGCAGCGGCACTCTGTGATCCTGCTGCCGTTCCTGAAGCTCCACAAGACGTCGGAGCATGTCAGTTTGATCACGCAGCAGCCCCAGAGTTGCATCCCGCCACCGCTGATCTTCCTGCCGCCACCGCTGATTTTCCTGCCGGTCTTCCTGCCGCCACTTCTCATCTCGGTTGTCCCTCCTGTCCTCACGTTCATCCCTCCTGTCCTCACGTTCACTGGCCTCTTTCCTGTAATTTGAAACCACGTCCTTCCACTCATTCAGATGAGCTCTTTCATTGCGTGTAACTTCCATAATATCCGAGAACATCTCATCTCGCGTCTTCTTTTTCCTCCGCCTTATCTGTGCTAGCCTTTGGGATGGAGGAGGGACGCTTGAAAAATTTGCAGCTGCATGAGGGAGATAAATATTTAGAAAGATACATTTTACAGAACAATGGTTATACTCTTTCACAGTGAAAAGCACTATTCACGTTACATAGCACATGTGATTTCCCTACAAGGTCGCATTTTTCATCTTAATAGTGACTGCTTGCATCTCTGGGGTTACAGATCTCAGACACAGGTCCAGGCATCAGGATTCAGCTTGCATGCGGCCATGGTAAGCCACTGTCTCAGTGATTTACCCCTCCCCCCCCCCAACGCATGGCTAATACCACGCTAGCTCCCTGCTAATCAACAACCTTCCCCCTCCCCCCCACCCACTGCTTGTCCGGTAGCTTGGGGAAGATCGCCTCGCCGGTGACCACACAGAAAAGATCATCGGCATTTCACTCCTCCCCTCCCCCCGCTTCGCTACGTGCAGGAAAGTGTTTTTTTTAAGCTGCTGCATTCCACGAACCCAGTAGAAAAATGGCCACCCCCCTTACTTAAATTCCTGATTTTTAACCAGGTTATCCTGAACGATATCACTTTGCTGAGGATAACAGAACAAGATAAAGAGCGGATGCTTCTTGAATGCCAGCAGTCACCGGGACCATACGCTGCTATGCTTTGCCACACAATGATACCTGATTACTTGCTACATGCATGGCATGGTAAAGTGTCCTACCATGGTGGGCGGAACAAGGATGCCTTGCCCAGAAACCTTCTGCAAAGGCTTCTGGAGTACCTACAGGAGCGCTTCATCGAGATGTCCCTGGAGGATTTCCTCTCAATCCCCGGACATGTTAACAAACTTTTCTAAGTAACTATACTGTCTGCGAATGCATCCCAAGTCCTCAGGGCAAATCAATCATTAAAAAAGGCTTGCTTAAAAAACACTGTTTGCTATTTGCAAAGGTACACTCACCAGAGCTCCCTTCCAGGGCGTCATTCTCTGGAATAGTTGCTTGTGAGGGCTGGGAGCAGGGTAATTCCGTCAGGGTGATAAAAAGCTCCTGGCTGCTGGGGGTCACGGAGTGCTGTGTGCTCTCTGCGAGGTCTTCCTCTTCTTCTTCCTCTTCATCTTCCCCGTCTGCATAATCCTCAGACATGGCAGAGATTACAACCCCCACCTCGGAATCCACGGTCAGGGGTGGGGTACTTGTGGCGCAGCCCCCTAAAATTGCATGCAGCTCAGCATAGAAGCGGCATGTTTTTCGACCTGCCCCGGACCTTCCGTTTGCTTCTTTGGTTTTCTGGTAGGCTTGTCTGAGCTCCTTAACTTTCACTCTGCACTGCACGGAGTCCCTGCTGTGGCCTTTAGCCGTCATAGCCTTAGAAATTCTTTCAAATACTTTTTCATTTCGTCTTTTGGAACGCAGTTCTGTTAGCACTGAATCCTCTCCCCATATAGCGATCAGATCCAGTACCTCCCGAGCGGTCCATGCTGGGGCTCTTTTTCGATTCTCAGGAGACTGCATTGTTAACTGTGCTGATGAGCTGTGCGTGGTCACCTGTGATGATGAGCTCTCCACGCTGTCGAAGCAGGAAATGAATTTCAAAAGTTCGCGGGGCTTTTCCTGTCTACCTGGCCAGTGCATCCGAGTTGAGAATGCTGTCCAGAGCGGTCAGTGGTGCACTGTGGGATAGCTCCCGGAGGCCAATACCGTCGATTGCGGCCACACTAACCCTATTCCGATATGTTAATACCGATATTAGCGCTACTCCTCTCGTCGGGCAGGAGTACAGAAACCGATTTAAAGAGCCATTAAAATCGATATAAGGTGCCTCCTAGTGTGGACGGTTGTGGCGTTAAATCGGTTTTACGCTCCTAAAACCGATTTAAACGCCTAGTGTAGACCAGGCCAAAGAGATACACATTGACCACTCTCTCCCCCTGAAATCCAGCTGTTGTTGGATCCAGAGAATAAAGGTAAAGAAAGAACCTTGGAGAATACTGCTTCTTCCCTGAGTGATTGTCAGCCTGGATTCCACTCTTGAGGCACATGTGCTCCATGCATGTGAGACCAGATTCTTTTTGGTCAGCAGTGTCCATTGAGGCTGCGCCGCTTCCCAAGATGTCATCACACACACGCACCACTTGAAAGCATAAAGGGAACATGAATCCAACCTTCCTTCTCTCTGCCTGTGACACTGAGAAGGAATCCCTGCAGTGTTACTAGTTAATTGTCACCAGTATAGTTACTAGTTTTTGTATTATGCCTACTGGGAAAAAAGGGGAGGAGGACACTTTTGTAATAAATAGGAATACCCCCCCCCCACCAAGATCTTAGCTGCTATGGCTAAAGCAACATCCCCAGATTTAAAATTTGTCCATCTTGTGAGGCTGCTATACTACTTAATGTTGGGCACTTTAGCTGCCTCTTTTGCCTCACTGAGGGACACATCCCTGGCAGATGCTCAATTTGTTGTTCCTTCTCCAGGAAGACACACAAAGCAAGGGAGGCCCACCTAAAGTTCCTTCCTTAGCAGTTCCTTTTCAGACCCTGAAGTGAAACATCCCACCAACAACCGAGCTCAGTCACTTCCAACTAGTTCTACCTTGAGCTCCCTGGCTTGTTCTTCATTGATAAGATTGAACCCTTCAACTACTGAGTCTGGCAGAGCAGTCAATCATCATCTGAAAGAGACAGGAAGAAGCATCGCTCCCAGAGTAAGCATAGACACAGGTCACTATTGCCAGTGCTTAGGAAAGTGAGCCACAAGATCCAACATATCTCTGTCTCAGCTCACGCCCCTCTGCTGAAAGGCAAATGACAGCCTCAGTCAGATTCCTCTGAATCCTCAGCGTCAGCTAGTCCCTGCCTGTGTGAAACCAGGGCCACACTTTCTCTGGTACCAACTCCTCAGTACTATTGTACTGAATTCAAGGGCCAAAAGAGTTAGCAGTGTTTATATAAACTTTTTCATGGTCCAACATTAAAACAGTGATACTTAGGTTCCAGCAGGAGTATGACAGTTTATTTCTTCCTGCAGGAACAGAACCTGAAAGAAATGAAAGATCAATTAATTCCAGCAACAATATCTTCTGCCTCACCTGATGAGGCAGTCATTCCCTTCTACTCCAAGTCAACCAGGTATTTTGTGGTCTTCCAAAATCTCTTATGATGCATGGAAGATACCTTAGAAATTCCAGTTCAGGAACTACAGCAAAGAAAAATCCTACAAATTTTACTGGACGTTCTGCTCTGATCCATACTTGGTAGCCTTACCATCCCTATCAATAAGAGGCTGTTGGAACTGTTTAAGGATCTGTGGCACACCCCAGCAACTGTGGCACCCATGTCCAAGCCAATTGATACTATCAAGTTCTCTCTAACATATTTGAATATTTCTACACCTGCCAAGTTCTGGGATCTCTGGTAGTAGAGGAGGAGGTGCACAAAAAATCCAATAGCAAGGGCCTTCAAAGAGGACACACAAGAATCAGGACTTATTTGGAAGAAAATCTTGACTTATTTGGAAGAAAGATATATTCATCTGCGCACCTTCAGTTGCACATTTCAAATTATTAAGTGCTTCTGCCAAAATAAGACTATTTCAACTGGGACAAGATGTCACAATTTATAGAAAAGCTCTCACAAGAACATAGAGAGGAAATAAAATTTCTAGTGTCTGAAGGACAAATAGTAGCCCAATTACTGCTGCAGGCTGCTTTAGAATGTGGTGGCACATTCAGTGGCCATTTCCGTTATGATGGACTTTATGGGTCCAATATTCTGGACATTGGACAATTTAGGATTTCCTGTTAGAAGGCTGTGATCTATTCAGTACACAAACTGTTGAAGCCCTTCATTCACTGACATATTTGAGAGTCACTCTCTGCTCTTAGGTCAATACATACTTCCCCAAGAAGAAAGCAGGCAAGATTCCAAAGGACAGAGGCCCTCTACCTGTTATTATTATAAATAATAGAAAATGCCAGAGCCACCAAAGAAGTAGCAGAGGTTCCAGTGCAGGAGGTCCTGTGCCTCTTCCTCTTGTGCTGCCCATCTTGCTCATGGCAGCAGGTTTGATGTCATCATCTAGAGACAGTCAGAAGTATCTGGGCCTATACCCCTATGATTATGATAGTCTCAGCAAGGGACAGGCAGTTCTAGAATTTGGATTCAGTCCCTCATCACCTTACGAGTCCTGCCCAACATATTCTCTCAGAACAACAGTCAGATCCTACACCTGGACCCTGCTTCCTTACATCTGATATCCTGGATGGTGGTTGGCTGATATTCGGTGAAAGAAGCTGTTCAGAACATTCTGCTCCAAACAGGAAAGCCTTAACTAGACTTACTTAAAAATCCAAGAAGCATCTCAGCACCAGCTGTCCCCTGACAACACCCATTTCAGCAATATTGGCCTATTTACTAGCCCCAAAACAATCTGGACTTTCTATTAGCTCCATAAAGACTGCATATCACCCTCCTATCCTGGCCACTACTGTATTTCCTCACCCTACAGTAGCTAGATTCTTTAATGGCCTTATTCACATTTCCCCCCTAGTTTGGGAGCCCCGTCCCTCTTAGAACATCAATATAATATTAACAGAGTTGATGGGTCCTCCCTTTGAGCCCTTAGCAACTTGTTCCCTTTACCTCTTATCAATAAAGGCTGCCTTTTTAGTAGCCATTACATCAGCTCGAAGGGTAGATAAGATTCAGCCACTCATGGTGGATCCCTGATACAATTTTCTATAAGGAGCATGTGACCAAGTTTCTTCACAAAATTCTTTCAGAGTTCCACATGAACTAACTTATTCAACTCACTGTTTTCTTCTCCAAGTCTCACTCAACTCAAGAAGAAGCTAAACTTTACACACTTGATGTAGGAAGGGCATTTTCATACTACCTTAACAGAACAAAATCATTCAAGAACGCTCCTAGAATGAGAGGGTTAAGAGTCAGGCACTAGCCTTGCAGAGACTATCTAAGTGTGTCTCCAACTGCATACAAAGATGGGTTAGAACCACCTAGCCACATTACAGCTCATTGCACTAGAGTTCAGGCAAAGTGTTTCCTGTTTGAAGATTGTCTCTTTCTGAAATTTGAAGGACAGCAATGTGGCGCTTGATCCACACATTTACAGGACACTATTCTTTGGCAGTGGATTCCAGATTGGATGTTCACTGTGGGAGGGCTATTCTGCAATCATTGGTTAAATAGGACACCTCCAAGCAAACAGATATCAACTTGGTAGTCACCAAAAATGGAATCCATGTGGACAATCATTCAAAAAAGAAAGAATGGTTATGTACCCAATTGTAACTATGATTCTTCAAGATGTGTTGTTCACTTGGATTCCATGACCCACTTCTTTCCATGCTTGTATGGAGTTCTATTCCTCTGGGATTCTGTTTTGGAAAAGGACAGTAGGGTCTGCTCCACCCTTTATGTCTATGGGTGGGAGGACATCTAGGGTGCAGGTGCTGCCACAATGGACAATTCTAGCCCCCCAAACTCTGGTCATGTGTGCAAGAGGTGCACGATCACCAAGAGTGAAATCCACATGGACAGCACATCTCAAAGAACCACAGTTACAGTAAGGTAAGTAACAATTCTTTTTTCCCCCCTTCTGCAGGAAAGGAAGCGCTCAAAAGCTACTGAAGCTTCAGTTCTAAAACTACACATATGAAAACCCAATTACTGCCAATATAAAGCTGTAAATCCACTTTTGAAAGGAACATGATGTGATTATGTCAGACTCTCAGCTTTCATTTTAAAAGAAAAATTAGCTTCTAACTCTTATAGTTTTATGTGTACCCATATAACTATGCCTGTTTGAATTTTAAAGCAACTTGACTGCTCTGAGTGGGGAGAACATGCGTCTCAACAGATGGTAGCCCCAGTGCTCTAGGGACAGGGGGTTGCCAAAACCATCCCAGCTGAGGACTTTATGTGACAGGAGGGAAGGGGGTAGCAGGCCCTGCACAAGCACCCAAGATGCCAGGGAGGAAAGAACATACTTGATGTAAAAGCAGCAAAGAGTCATGTGGCCCCTTATAGACTAACAGACGTATTGGAGCATGAGCTTTCATGGGTGAATACCCACTTCATCGGATACATACTTGATGTTACTCCTACTCTCAAGGACCTGGGGGCACTGCTCCTCCTCCTGGAGGGAAGAAGGAGGCCTCATGCTGCTGTCCCTGCCTTTCAGAAAAAGGAGTCCCTCTGCTATTGCCACCCCAAATGGGAAGCAGGGCCATGACATTGGAGGGCCCATGTGGGCAGGACCATAAGGTGCCCCATGTCATGATTGTCTAGGATCCTGTATTGTCTTAATCTGCCACTGCTGCTTGGGTACATAATAGACTATGTTCTAAAGGCAACAACTGTGTAAAACAAAAACATTAACCCATAACCAGGCACGGACATTAAACGAGCTCACTTGCACTTAGAAAAACTTATTTTGTGTTTTACCTTTTAAAAAAAATTCAATTTCTCTTGCAAATGTTTTTTGCAAAATTACAAAGTTTCTGCATACTGATATCATCTGCATAGCTCAGCAGTCAATTAGTAATCTTCCCAGCTTGTCATCCACTATTCCTTCATTACATTCAGGAACTGACATTGTCTGCTTTTTTTTTTTCTTTCTCACATATAGTTGCTAACTCCTCGCATTCCCAATTCAGACTCACCAGCCAGCCTGTTATATCCACAAAACAACCGATGTGCTCTCTAAAGACTTCAGTTAACCAGCTTTCATTTGAAGATGGCAGAGTTGGATCCACACAGCTGGATCCCCTAGGAAGAAATGTTTATGATAGTATTACTCAGAACCTTAACTAGCAACATTGAAAACAACGTAAAATAGAGCTAGCAGTGTTTATTTGCAGCATCACAAGAGTTAATAGCTATACAGGAACTTTTGGTTTATTTGATCAGAAATACAATATTTTAAGCACTCTTTTTAAGCATTCCATAAACCCGATGGTGAGTTATGGACACTTTGGAATTAAATGATGTTTTTACCATTTATTAAATATCTATTATGCCTCACAACAGAAATAATTGCTTATGAATGAAAGAATTAATTGCATTTTGCTGCTGCATTATACATTATGGTTTTTGCCACTACACTATGGGCTAAAGTTTCAAAAGATTTATAAGTTGTCATTAAAACTTTGCTCTGGATTCAGTCATGCCAAGTTTTTATTATTAATAATTTTGAAGAGAATTTTTTTTTCTGTACCATAGAGTGGGTGGGTGTTTATAGCATGGGGGAGGGGTTAGTATTTATTTTAAACTGCTTAGCCATTCTGAAGTTATATACATGTAAAATACATTTACCAATATCAGGTAGTCTTTGTGCCTCTAGCAACTTTGCAAATGTCTTGGATAGAAAAGATAAAATTTGGCAACTAACTGACATTATTAAATCTAGTAACCCGAACGATTGTGGGAAAACCAGTACTGCCAACTCTCGCCATTTTATCATGGCTTTAGCGATTTTTGGGGTGTGGGTTGGGGGTTACCTGTCTCATGAAAGCCTGACAACCTGTGAATTTTCCCACAATCAAAAATAAAAAATGGCCAGCATCTCTTATTACCGTGAATGGGGCTGAAGCCAGTAAGAGGGCGATTTCCCTACAGTCAATCTACATGTACAGGAAAGGCTGCCTTTAATAAAATTGGCTTTAATAAAATTGAAGCCATGTGTAAAGGCAAAATGGCTGCAATTCTTTGGTTCAGAGGGCTTCACGACACAGGGGCTCTGAGGAGTAATCAGACACCCTGTGGAAAGGTGGATGTGGAGAGTGAGGGGGAGGAGGGGATTGGGCGGAGCAGGAAGTACATTTAGGGATTGAAAGAATGGGGGCCAGAGAGATGTGGGGGAAGGAGTAAGGTGGGGGGGGGCGGTGCAGAGGACAGTGACGGGGAGAGAGGATAGAATGGCAGCTCCCCCAGTCTGGGGTAGTCATGGCTAAGGTGGGTAACCCCTCCAAGCAGCCTGGAGAAGGCAATGTTTCCAATCATCACAAAGTGATCATGAATCATGGGATTTTGGCACCTGCAGAAGAGGTGAAAATCTCCTTCAACCCCACAGTTTCCAGGGCTGGGCAGAGCTGTGTGAGAGAGCCTCAGGGCTGAGGACACAGACCTGCCCTGGCTCTGAGTCCTCCCTTCATGTATGGTCCTAGTGCAGAGAGTGGGTCCTGGGGCAGCAAGACGCAGGGGAGGGGAGAAGCAGGTAAGTGGTGCTGGTCAGGGTTGGGCAGAAGAGACGTCCCAGGGCAGGGGAGGAGTCAAGGAAGTGGTACTCTTGGGTCCTAGGTAGAGAAGTCCCAGGACAGCAGGAGGCAGAGAACTGTAGCTGCTTGGTCAAGATAGTAATAGGAAGTGGATTTTAGGCATGAGAATAGTAAGTAAAGTCCCTATCTGAGCAGCTAGGGAGAGGCTTGCATGTTTGTGTGCATTAAACCATGACTTTGCAATCTGAAATTATCACACACACACACTGGCAGAGGAATAGAGGGGAGTTAAAAAATCAAAAGACAGATTGAAAAAAACCCATGATTTGACTTTTTGAAAAATCTTATGATTTTTTAGGCTAACCTCAGGATTTTTGGGGTTCTGAGTCATGATTTTTGATCTCTTAAGATCAAATACTGGAAAACACAAGCAAAAATCCAGTCATTTCAGGAAAGCAGTAACTATTTCTTAACAAAAAGTCTCCAAAGGATTTGTAGGCCCCAAGCTTAAGGTGGATATACCCAAGGCAAATTGACAAGCTAAAGTGTAGCCGCTTCCTTTCTCTCTCTCTGCAAGTGGATACAAGTATGTATATCTTTCACCCTGTGAAACAACCACCAATTAAAGTATAAAAAAAATTATGGCTGATGCAATGGCTCAACTCTATATTGAAATTATGCCCTTTCTTCAGTTTCTTTACTATCCTCGATTTCAAACTGGGATTTAAAATTGCAAAGCTGGATTTTGATGTGCTAGGAAGGGGGGATGGTGAAATCCTCCTTTGAGCAATTTCCTCATGGTGGCATAATATACCATGCATATGCTGAGAAGATTTCTTGTAGTGATCCAACAATTGGCAGATCCATTGACTACACTGTTCTGTCACAGTCAGTTAGTTTTATCATATGAACCGGGACCTAAACATTTTTATTTTTCTAAATATAGGTACATAGGCCCTAAGACTGAAGGAAAAAAATAATTAAACCCAATTCTGTTTTTGAATGGATAATTGCAGCAATTTTTACAGAGGCCTAACCTGTGGCATTTAAAAGAAATGGATTGCTGTGAGATAATTTGTAAAGATTTTGGTTGCTGCGAAAACATTCACTTTCAGAGGGTCACTTTGCAATTCTATAAATAAAAGGGAAATAAATCAAATGAGTCACACCTGGTTCAAAATCATTTCAGCATTTCACATCTAGTAGAAACGCCTCGTGTAAAATAAAAAAGACATCCAGAGATGTAAAGTGGTCAGAAATTCTCCTTTCATCAGGGGCATACATG
This sequence comes from Mauremys mutica, assembly GCF_020497125.1. Classification (NCBI taxonomy): domain Eukaryota; kingdom Metazoa; phylum Chordata; order Testudines; family Geoemydidae; genus Mauremys; species Mauremys mutica. The sequence continues at coordinate 76,745,242 of NC_059074.1, forward strand.
CTTGTTCAGCCTGCTCTGATGTTTCAGATAATGAGCCTAAACTTGGCTCCTCAAGGCTAAATATCATCATTTATTTTAAAGTCAGAAATAACTGACAAGCACCCACCAGAAACTTAGCTGCTAAATTGGCTATTATGTTTCCCACTGTACCAGTGTGACTATTGATTGACAGTGTTCCCTCTTCCGTTGAACTGAACTCCAAGGGTAGCAGCCATGCAGGTTGTTTTGTCAGCTGCAGCTTTCACTACAGCCAGGCTGCTGGGCCGCTGCTTGTCAGTCTGAGCAGGGATGCTGCACTCTGCAGGGATCCCAGCTGAGGCCTTTCACCTCACCGACTGCCTGAGCTGATACACACAGCTCAGCCTCTGCTTCTCAGTAGAGCAACAAGCATTCAGGCCCCACGAGACCTCTGCTGTCTGCAAATAACATTTGAGAATTCACTGCAATCATTTAAACTTCCCCCAAGAACAGAGGAAAAGCAAAGGGGGGGAAAAAGCAGGCTGTGCCTTGGAGACCTGGAATAGCAGCATCAGCTGCACAATGATGAAAAGGGATTCAGAAGTGGTTATTTTTAAAACTACTGCTTTTGTTATACGGATTGCTGATCTGCTTCTGCTCTCACTTTCACCAGCATAAATCAGGGGGAATGCCTTTAAGTCAACCGCCATGCATCGGGTGTGAGAGCAGAAGCAGGTCCAGTATATCTGTACTATAAAATATAGGCAGAAGAATAAGCCAGTGAATGACTATATTTGTCTTTCAAATTAGTTTTAAATTGCAAGGGCCAAATTCAGAAGAGATACATATAGTGGTGTAAATCAGACCCACTTTATACTGATAAGACCCACTCTACTGCTCTTTCTGGGAATCTAATGAAAACAATTTATGTGCTGAGGAGCCAAAAGAAGGTGTAAGTTAAAGCAGTTACATTTAAACCTTCTTGTGGCCCCTTGGCATATAAATGATACCTGTTTAGACTCCCTTTGAGAATGTATCTTAATGAGTATAAGGTACCTTACTTCTAAATTTGGCCCAGAGTCTTCAGATTCATATTTAAATTTCTCTTCTCTTCAGTGTCAGTTTACCACCCATCTGATGTCCCACTGGTCCTCTCGAAAATTCCTTCAGCTTCTTGACAATGTTCCCTTTACATTCTCCAGAGCTAGTTTATCACTCACTTAGGCCTGGTCTACACTAGCCTATTATTTTGGAATTAGTCAAGTTATTTTGAAAAAAAAAAAATTCCGTCCACATGACCAAACTTTTTTTTTTATTTAAAGGGCTCTTTAATTCGATTTCTGTACTCCACCTCGGCAAGTGGAGTAGCGCTTAAATCGAGATTGCAATCCCGAGTTAACGGTATTGTGGATGCAATTCAACATTATTGGCCTCCAGGAGCTATCCCAGAATGCTCCCTTGTGACTGCTCTGGTCAACACTCTCAACTCCAATGCATTAGCCAGGTGGGCAGGAAAAGCCCCGGGAACTTTTGAATTTCATTTTCTGTTTGGTCACCATCAGCACAGGTGACCATCAGCACAGTCCACCATCACAGGCGACCATGCAGAGTCCACCATCACAGGAGATCACGCAGTCCCGGATTCGCAGCCCCAGCATGGTCCAAATGGGAGGTACTGGATCTCATTGCATGCTGGGGAGATGAGTCTGTTATGGCAGAACTACATTCCAAAAAAAGGAATGCAAATACCTACGCTAAAGTCTCCAAGGCCATGACGGAAAGAGGCTACTCCAGGGACACAGAGCAGTGTCATACAAAAATTAAGGAGCTCAGGGAAGCATACCAAAAAGCCAGGGAGGCAAAGGGGCACTCTGGGTCACAGCCCCATACATTCCACTTTTACCGTGAGCTCCATGCAATTATGGGGAGTGATGCCACCAGTACCCCACCTGCAAGGGGGGAGTTGCATGGAACAAGGAGGAAGAGACATTGGAGGACGAAGAGGAGGAGGAGGAGGAGGAGGACAGCACACAGGCGGCAAGTGGGGAATCTGTTTTCCCCCCTAGCCAGGAACTAGTCTTAATGCTGGATCCAATAGCCTCCCCTCACTCCCAAGGTGGGCTCCTGTTCCATGACCCTGGAGAAGGTACTTCTGGTGAGTGAGAGCCTGATCGGAGCCACGTGGGGTTGGGGGGAACACAGCCATGCTGGGCTGTTCGCGTTTAGAGTAAATGGCTCATCCCTGCTCTGAGCCTGATCGGAGCCACGCAGTGGGGGGCGGGGGACGGGTGGTTGTTGTGTGCAGTGATCATCCCATAGAGCCTGCAGGCCCTCCTTTTATATGGCAAACCCACCAGGCATTTCTTGCTGTGGGAAAGGGGGCCCAGCAGTTTGAAAGCATTGAAATGAATGTAGAAGAAACAGAACCCTGCGTGCCCCTAGGGGCTGCCTGCAAGAAGAATTCTGTTGCCCGGCCGTGTGTGATGGCTTACTCATACCAAAGTGCCCCCTTTGTTCTCTGCAATGTATTTTTTAAAATACTACCCTCCCTTTTTCTCCTCCCGCAGGTGCAAATGTTTCAACGCGACCCCTATCTACTCCATCCCAGAGACTGGTCCAGATTAGAAGGCGGAAAAAATGAACTCGGGAGGACATGTTTGCAGAGCTCATTCAGTCCTCCCACACTGATAGGGCCCAGCTGAATGCATGGAGGCAAACAATTGCGGAGTCCCGTAAAGCATTACAGGAACACGAAGAGAGGAGGGAGGCATGCAATGAGAGCAGGCAGGACACTATGGCCAAGCTCATGGCGGAGCAAACTGACATGCTCCGCTGTATGGTGGATCTAATGCGGGAAAGGCAGCAAGACCACAGACTTCCGCTGCAGCCCCTGTATAATCAAACTCCCTCCCCCCAAGTTCCATAGCCTCCTCACCCAGACACCCAAGGACACGATGGGGGAGGCTACCGGGACCCACACACTCAACCCCAGAGGATCACCCAAGCACCAGAAATCTGGCATATGCAAACTTTTGATTTGGTTTCTAGACTTGTCCTTCCCTCCTCCTCCACTCCCCTAACCCAACCCTCCCCCTCCCCCAGTCTACCTTCTAATTTCTCTCAATGCATTGTGCATCAAATAATAAAGAACAGTTTTTAAATAATTTTGACTTTATTTCCTTTCATATATATAGGGTGCGGGTAACTTCAAGAGAAACAAACACAACTGTCACACCGTACCCTGGCCAGTCATGGAACTGGCTTTCAAAGCTTCTCTGATGCGCAGCGCGCCCTGTTGCGCTCTTCTAATCACCCTGGTGTCTGGCTGTGTGAAATTGGCAGCCAGTCGAGTTGCCCCAACCTCCCATCCTGCCATAAAAGTCTCCCCCTTACTCTCACAGATATTGTGGAACACACAACAAGCAGCAATTACAATTGGAATATTGGTTGTGCTGATATCTAACTGAGTCAGTAAACCTGCACCAGCGCACTTTCAAACGTCCAAAAGCACATTCTACCACCATTCTGCACTTGCTCAGCCTATAGTTGAACTGCTCCTTACTACTGTCCAGGATGCCTGTGTACAGCTTCATGAGCCATGGCATTAAGGGGTAGGCTGGGTCCCCAAGGATAAACTATAGGCATTTCAACATCCCCAACAATAATTTTCTGGTCTGGGAAGTAAGTCCCTTCTTGCAGCTGTTCAAACAGATTAGAGTTCCTGAAGATGTGAGCATCATGCACCTTTCCCGGCCATCCCATGTTGATGTCAGTGAAACGTCCCTTGTGATCCACCAGTGCTTGCAGTACCATGGAAAAGTACCACGTGCGGTTTATGTACTGGCCGCCCCGGTGTGCAGGGGCCAAGATGGGGATATGCATTCCATCTATCACCCCACCGCAGTTAGGCTGCTCTCATTTTGGTGTCTTTGTGCTTCAAGGCAGGGGACAGCAAGTCACAAAGTTCCATGAAAGTGGTCCTACGCATACAAAAGTTTCACAGCCACTGGGAATCATCCCAGACCTGCAACACTATGCGGTCCCACCAGTCGGTGCTTGTTTCATGGGCCCAGAATCGGCGTTCCAAGGCATGAACCTGGCCCAATGCCACCATGATCTCCCAATTGCCACATGCCATGCATCTAGGAACGTCCGTGTCCATATTCTCATCATTATAGTAATTGCACTGTCATCGCTTCCTCGCCCAGTTTTGCAGGTACTGAACATACTGCTGGATAATGCGCGAGGTATTTACAATGGTCAAAACTGCAGCAGAGATCTGAGCAGGCTCCATGTTTGCTGCGCAATGGCGCCTGCATGGGTAATCCTTGAAAAAGGGCATGAAATGAGCTGTTCAGTTCAAGATGGCCGATAAAAGGCAGTAAATGGTTGTCTTCTGTAGCTTCATTGGAGCCCAGGACAGCGTCTGCCGCTTTCTCCAGATTGTCTGTGCGGCTCTGTTCATGATGGCCGAGAAACAGCAGGGAATTTTTGCCTTCTGTAGCTTCAATGGGAGCCCAGGACCAACAACATGGAAAAAGTGGCGAGAGCAGAGTTTGCGGCAGAAGCATGAGCAGAGTTTGGGGCGGAAGCTGTGCAGCTCTGTTCATGATGGGCGAGAAACAGTAGGGAACTGTTGCCTTCTGTAGCTTCCATGGGAGCCCAGGACAGACAACATGGAAAAAGTGGCAGAAGCTGTGCGGCTCTGTTCACAGTGGCTGAGAAACAGCGGGGAATTGTTGCCTTCTGTAGCTTCCATGGGAGCTCAGCACAGACAATCTGGAGAAAGTGGTGGAAGCTGTGCAGCTCTGTTCACGATGGCTGAGAAACGGCGGGAAATGGTTAGATGAAAGAGTAGATAGAAAGAGGAGAGGACATTCAAAGTGGATTCAACATACCAGGAGTCAGGCGGTGCACCATGCTGCACCATCTGCTGGCAGCATGGCATCTGCCGTAGCTTTCACGGAGGGAGGAGCGAGTGATGGCACACACCCAGGAAAACCTGCGAGAATGTTTTTGCCCCATCAGGCACTGGGAGCTTAGCCCACAATTCCAATGGGCGGCAGAGACTGCGGGAACAGTGGGATAGCTACCACAGTGCAACGCTCCGCCATTCGATGCTAGCCTCGGTACTGTGGACGCACTCTGCCGAATTCACACGCTTTAGTGGGGACACACAACATCAAATGTATGAACTCGATTCTGGAAATTCGAATAAAATAACTTAGAATTAATTTTGTACTGTAGACGTACCCTTAGGCTCCCCTACAACCTTCCTCACTGCTCTCTGTCACTTCCAATTCTTCCACAGTCTTATTTCCCCCTTTCTTATCCAAGTGGCTATAGTTTGCCTGGAGATTTTAGAAGCAAGCAAAAACAAATCACATTGTTTATCATATGACTGAATAGGGAGCTAATTTAGAAAAGGATTTGCTTTCTGAAATATGAATGCAGTGCAGCACAAAGTAGTTTCAGGTCTTTTGACTGTATAAATAACCTTTTGCACTTCAAGGGTCATTAGATCACGATAGTTTGTAATGCAATTATAGTCAGCACTCTGCTCTTATGGGCTACTTGGTAATTTGCTTGTTAATATATTAGCACAAAGCATTGATCAAGTAGCTAATCCAATCACATGCTTGTTATTGATCCATTATTGAGCACCCTGCCACTGATCACTTTTGCTCAGGCCCAGTCAATAGTGAATGCCAAATAGGTTAGCACACACCTAATTAGCTTGTGAAATAAACCAAACATTTTCCTTTGCCCTGAAGGCTAGGATCAATGGAGAGCTTTTAGAGCAGAATTCAGATGATTTTTTCATCAACTTTTTCCTTTCTTTCTGCAGGCACTCAGGTTATTGCCTTAAAACCTCTTTCTAAGTCTTTCATTCTAATTTGAAGACATCTGAAAAGCAGCTGCCATGTCTGAAATGTTAGAACAGCTGTAAACAATAAATCATGAGGGTGAGGAATTTGAGGCTGCACGTTGGCATGTGGTCTGTCAAGCCAAAAAAATAGAGACATAAAAGATCAAGAGGTCAGAGGTACCTGAAGTCTACAAAATTGAACTTGTACTATATTTCATTCAAGAGAACCTTGTCAGATAGGGCCTTCCTCCAAAATGCTCTTTAACAAGAAGTATCACTCATTTATTTATTATTATTATTTATAGCTAAAGAAGATAAGTCGCACATTCACAGTAAGCCTCTCCTATTACTGCCATCACACTTAGGCTGTCCCAGTATCGTCAGATGGAATCTTATACCAGAGACACAGAGTCTCTCTAATGAAAAGCACACCCTTGTTATGGAGGCTGAAACATTATTTCAGTTACACACATAAGTGCCAAATATTAGTGCTTTAACTCGTACCAGTGCTGTGATACCCAGTTGCTTATGCTGTAGTATGTGAATGTTAGCATAATGGATTAAATGTTATTCATGAAAAGAGAGTTTTTAAAGAGGCAACTTTGGCTTATCATGGGAATCTAAGGACTTTTTTTTCAGATGCCTTTTCAGTTAAAGCAGCTTATTAAGTCTTTTAGAAAAATCCTTTTGGAAAGAATATTTTTTCCATTTAGTCAGAGGCCTTTTAGCTACAAAACAATAGTGCTGTAATAGTAGCTTCTATTAGATCATAAAAAAAGAATGCAAGATCCTTAGATCTTAAATATCCTTGCTTCAGTTATTACCATTAGCACTATTTTATATAGCTAAGTTACATTTGCGCTTTAATCAGTTTTATTCCCTAATCTTGTTTTGATTATTATGATTTCCATTTTCCTTGTCACTGTACCAGCTTTAATTTACTCAGACTCATAATCTGAATATAAACCAGGTACAGCTTTAGAATCTTTAAATGTATTTGTAACATTTAAGCGTGCAATGTAAAACCATTACTAAAATAATTTGAGTATTTGCTTTGAAAAACAAGTATGTTCGGTTGGAAACATAGATGATATCCTTTCAGAATTTTTGTTATCTCATCTCTTGGTCTGTATTATAATTTATGGAAAGGAATTATAGGCTAAACTCTGTAAAAATTGAAGTCACAAACTAACAAATTCCAATTATATCTTTCTGTGCTTGTGTGAAAGATAGAACAAGGGATGGTGGTGTGTTATAATAACTGAGACCTAGGCAGCCTACTTTAATTGTTAGGTTACCTGGTGAAAAGTGCATAAAGTGTAAATTGTCACAATAATCTATTATATACAATTATTTACAAAATGTTGTAAGAAGGAGGCAGAAAGATCCAATTAATTTAAACAGAAAAAGTTTACTGATACCACTGTGTTAAAATTATGACTGGTAAACAAAAGGGTAGAGGACCAGAAATTAATAGACCAAAACTGGTGCTTTAGAAATTAGGGCTAATTGGTGAGCAAAATAATGAGGGAATGGACCATTCCACCCATCACCCTTTTGGGATCCCTTAAAAAAAAAACCTTTGGGGGAGGAAAAAAAACAACAACTTTTACCATCATTATGGGACAGATTGTTGCCAGACCTTGGGGATACTTCCATGGGGATGTTTGACCATCATCACTGCACCAGCAGGTACTCCCACCTGATACATGTGAGAGCCTGCTCTCTCTTTCGCTCCCTTGTGTGCTCCTTTCTGTCCCTCTGCCTCCCATCTTTCATCTGTCCTCTCTCTCTCTCTCTCGACTTTTTCATCTGATCCTGAATCAACTATACTGTACAATACCAGCATGACTGGATGAAACTGTCCATCCAGCTCTACTCATCCTAAGAAGGACCAGTGAAGGAGAGGGTCCTGACCAGACCAACCAAATGATGTCCCTGTAAGGGAGGTGACTAAGGGTCCAGAGCAACAGCTATTGTGGCTGACTTGTCAGCCCAAAGCATCCAGCCATGACTGACTAGTCGCCCTGCAGCCTAAGAACATCAACTAACGCTGTATTTCCCCCATTTTTATTATCCTACCTCGTCTCTCCTTTTTGTGTCTGTCTAAAGCAAGAAAGTGACTATCATTCCCAACTCAAAACAACAGAACTAACCTCTTTCGTCCCCTTCAGAAAGTACTGTTTGACTGAAAAACAGACTTTAACCAATATTCACTGTATCCAAAAAGGGACTTTGGTAGGTTTTGATTAAGCTTGTTCTGCATACGCTATCAATTTCATTTTCATAGAATCATAGAATCATAGAATCTCAGGGTTGGAAGGGACCTCAGGAGGTCATCTAGTCCAACCCACTGCTCAAAGCAGGACCAAACCCAACTAAATCATCCCAGCCATTTCAATACTCTTTACCTCATTTTGATTCCTTTCCTTTAGTGTACAAGAACAACAAGGATTCCGGTGTCACCTTAAAAACTAACAGATTTATTTGGGCATAAGCTTTCATGGGTAAAAACCCACTTCTTCATATACGTGCAGTGAAAATTACAGATGCAGGCATTATATACTGACACATGAAGAGAAGGGTGTTACCTCACAAGTGGAGAACCAGTATTGACAGAGCCAATTCCATCAGAGTGGATGTGGTCCACTCCCAATAATTGATGAGGAGGTGTCAATTCCAGGAGAGAATTAATTTGGGCTTGAATAGGGACTGGAAGTGGCTGGCTTACTACAAAAGCAGCTTTGCCTCCCCACTAAAGTCAAAGGGGCTATACCAGCATAAAGTTAGTGTGATATCAGAGTCAGGGTTTATTCATGTGAATGACTGCTTTCATGAGAGTCTGCAGAATCAGGCCTTTCGCCTGTGAAATTCAGAGTGCTATTTTTCATGACTATGTTTTTTACATGTACCACATTTGTTCCTACAAATGGGGAGCCCAGTCCTACAGTCTTAATGTCATCTTGGGGAAGACATCTCTGATGCCTCTTCAAGGTATACGCCATGCTTCCAATCAGATTTGGCCAGTATTTGTAGTCTTTTTATCCCCTCTGCACCTCTTGGTGGTGGGGAATGCATTACGAATTTAACATTTCAGATTGTATCCCTTTCTGGTAATTAAACTCTACCTTAGCTAGTTTTAGGTAGCTGGGGAAAAGACATAATTAATTTTGTTTCTTTCATCTTGTGGAGTGTTGTAAGTTGCTTCTTTCATCTCCAGCTTTGTTCTTTCAGTTGCACACCATATGGCCTCTGACAGTATACCGTATGTGCAACACAGTTGCCAACTTTCACATGGTAAATGAGCACCCCAACTTTCACAATAAACCAAAAATCATGCTAATCCCATTTCAAAACAAGGCCAAAACAAGCCAGTCCCTAAGAACCCCAACACTCTATGTGACTAGATCCCCCGGCATGCAATCTGGAACTGTGGTTGGCCCTCTGTGCATCCCTGACTCTCCCCACCCCCTTACCCCAGCTTGCCCCTCGCCCCTGTTTGCTGGGGCTGATCAAAAAAAGAAGCTACAAGCCAAACAAGCTAGAAGCCAAAAACTAGTCAACAAGCAACTCACAAACCAATTAAGCCAAAAACAAGCCCAATTTCTGCATTTTTTTTTCTCACAGGTTTGGCATGTCTGATGTGCAACTATTTTTAATTTGGAAAGGTGAAGCAAAAATACTGGAAATTTGGCATTTCTGTTTATACCAAAACTAAAAAAATTCCAGGAAGGAAGATTGTGACTGATGGGAATAAAGAACTGGCACCCAAAGAAGATATTTTTGTAGCTATTCAGACACTGCTACTCTCCCTTTAATATGACTACTATAAAGGTTGTGGGGTTAATTTGGCTTCATAGCAAAGGCTAAATTTCCTATTGGCTTGAAGTTAATATTGAGGTTCTGCAGACTTTTTTGCTGAAAGAAGAAAACATGTCTGAAAAAGTTGGTAAATAATTTATGGTAATAAAATATGGTAAATAATTTTAGCATGTTATTTTTAACCATGCATTTTATCATGATTTGAATTTGCATTATCTCTGGTTATTCCCAATATCTTTGTTCATGACATTTTGAATTTTTACAGAGGAGATAAAAAGTAGCTTATCTCCATGAAAACAAAGACAAATTGGCTACCTAAGACAATGCTGAACAAAAAAAAACAAAAACAAAACTTTATGGTGGAACAACGTTGTAAACGAAGCTCAGCTCTGAGAGAATTTTTTCACGCATCAGATTTCATGAAATAAAATCAAATGGTCCCAATATTATTTTTAAAGTTGTAAGAATCAATGGAGATGTATATTTGTCACATTCACCTATGATATAGAACAATGTTTAGTTGATTAGATGCAACAATACTTGTATGAGCAGCAAGGGGCTATGAAAATGTTCTTTTTCCAAAATCGTTTAGAGGAGTGTTCCCTTAAACTGTGGAGAAAGAAAGAAAGAAAGAAAGAAAGAAAGAACTCCCCTTTGATCTGAATAGCCACAACAGTTTAATACAGAACTCTGTGTGGGACGATCATCTATTTCTTTATACAATTTCTAGAACTAAAAACCACAAATCCTTGCTCAGCTTAGCTCCCTTGTGAAACATGGGCATTAGGCAGACTATCAAAGATGTATTCCTTGGAAGCCTGACATCTCTGGAATGTCAAGCAGGTTCAGGAAAAATGATAATACCAAACACAGAGAGTTTCTTTCATGTGATCTGATTGAGGAAAAAGGAAATTTATAGGGAAATTATAACGTAAAACATTGCAATGTTGTTTTATGTGAGCTGCTTTTAATATAAATATGTTTAAACAGTATCTATAAGAAAGAACTTCCCAAAATAAATCAATTCTTTAAGAGATAAAGTCAACCATTTAAATGGCCATGAAAATCTCGATAAAACTATGAAAGAAGATAGTAAAAACAAAAGGATACGATTAACCCTTGAAGTACATCTTACCAATTGACAAAATTAAAAGAGCATGCTTTGACAGTAAAATAATTACAAATCATTCTTCTGTAATTCTAAAAGAATCCTGGGCTGTAATCTATAGTGTTCATAATGCTATTTCACCCAGACAATTCTAATTAACCCTAGGAACTGTCAGAAGGCCAGAGTTAACAGACAGAAGAGAATAAATTGGATGTCATTCAGAGATTAAATCAATCAAATATGGCAGAATTTTATTACACTTTCAATATATTTACAGCCAAATCCTGAGGTCCTTATTCTGGGCCAGATTCTGCTACTCTTAGTAACTGAACAAGACCTTACTCCACGGCTCGTTCCATTTTCTTCAAAGGGGCTACCTCTCACTATAAATCAGAGTGGCAGAATCTGTCCCTCAGCTTATATTCATTCCTTTATCAGGCAAACTCCTACTGAAATCAATGGGAGTTTGTGTAAAAACTAAACAAAAAACTAAGGATTTGTCCCTTATGTAAGTTTTAGTGTGAATTTTTATTTTTAAATAAAGAGCCAGTATTAACTCTTAATGTCGTGGTACATTTTCTGGTAAAATGCTTTTTCTATCACTTTTATTCATAGATCCAGATTGTGTAAGGCCAGAAAGTACCACTAGATCATGTAATCTGACCTACTGTGTATCACAGGCCATTACATTTCACCCAGCTATACCTGTATCGAGCCCAATAACTTGTGTTTGATAAAAGTATATCTTCCAGGCTTATTCACAGACTACAAGACCAGCATGTGGTCTCTGAAACAGGTCATAGTGAACCTATTCAAGGCATGCAGTATTGAAATGAAGTCATCAAGAGATGTAGAAAGTCATCTATCTGACTTACTCCAAAAAACTAGTTAGAGGATTATAAATCTTTACCAAACTTGGCAATACCAGGACCCAGTTTCTAGGATCTAGGCTAAAAGAACAGATATTACATGTGTGTGCAAGTCTGCCATTATTCTCGTCTCATTTAGCTCCACAAGAGGAAAGAGTTTGCCAGGACCTAAGAAAATAGGGAGCAAAATTAACATTTTCCATTGTGGACAGAAATAGACTTATAGCTGGAAAAGATGATAGAATACACCTCTAATGTGCTTTCTGAAAGACGTTCTGCTAGCAAGCTGGCAGTTGCATTTTGCACCAGCAGAAGTTAAAGTTATTTGAGAGTAGTCCAATTGGGCATGTGTCACTGTGGCAAAGATTATATCCAAAAGGAAAGGCTGACATTGTCTTGCCAAGAACAGATTTAAAAATTCTTGTACCTGAATATCCAGAAGAAGTCAAGGATCCAACAAGACCTTTTGGGCATGAATCTGAGTGACAAAATGTGGGCAATCTCCCTGTATGGAAGGATATGAAAACGTTAGCAGACAGGCTTATTCACAGACAATGAGACCAATATGACCAGTCTTTGAAACAGGCATTAGTGGACCTATTAGTCAAGAAGTGGGCCCTACATCATAGAGTTTTTCATAACAAGCAATAAAAATGCTATGTATTCTCAGTTTTCTTCTGGAGCAGTGATGGACAGAAACTCAGAAATTATTCCCCTGGTGCTATGTCCCTGAACAAAGGACTCCTTTATGACTTTTTAGCAATGACACCGGTTCCACTGGTGGTCAGAAAACATATGATGAGATAGAGCCTAGGTCCTAATCAGGCTTGGGCCAGACAATATTGGCACACAGATCTCTTGGATCTCTCAAAAGTCTCCTTATCTTCTCCCAGTGTTGTTAGACTACTTGACTTAAAAAGCTGGATTTGCCCTTAATGGCAGTCTAGAACCACTGCACTTTGTGGCTTGAATCACAGGATGATGACTGACTCTGAGCCAGCCTATCCTACAGAAGTACAGAAAATCTTATTATATTATAGAAAACCATCCATATTTAAATGTTATTCCCTTAAATTAAAAATGTTCTCACTATGGACAACTGATAACCTTCCTCAGCATTTGCTTCACCCATCTTTGACTATTTGCTGCACTTAAATCTTTCAGCCTTCCCTTAACCTCAGAAGAACCTCAAGCCTGGTCTACACTAGGCGTTTAAACCGGTTTTAGGAGCGTAAAACCGATTTAACGCCACACCCGTCCACACTGAGAGGCCCTTTATCGATATAAAGGGCTCTTTAAACCGGTTTCTGTACTTCTCCCTAACGAGAGGAGTAGCGCTAGTATCGGTATTACCATATCGGATTAGGTTTAGTGTGGCCGCAAATCGACAGTATTGGCCTCCGGGCGGTATCCCACAGTGCACCACTGACCGCTCTGGACAGCAATCTGAACTCGGATGCAGTGGCCAGGTAGACAGGAAAAGCCCCACGAACTTTTTAATATTTCCTGTTTGCCCAGTGTGGAGCTCCAATCAGCACGGGTGGCGATGCAGTCCGAAATCAAAATAAAAAAAGAGCTCCAGCATGGACCATGCGGATGTGATCGCAGTAAGGGCAGGCAAATCTGTTCTATCAGCGCTCCGTTACAGAAGACGAAATTCAAAATCATTTTAAAAAAATCTCCAGACAGACGCCATAGCAAGGACTCAGCGCACTGCTGCGTGACAAGCGTAACGGAAAGCCAAAGAATCAAATGGACGCTCATGGACTGGAGGACTCAAGCTATCCCACAGTTCCTGCAGTATCCGAAAAGCATTTGCATTCTTGGCTGAGCTCCAAATGCTTCTAGGGTCAAAAACAGTGTCCGCGGTGGGTCAGGGCATAGCTCGGCAATTTACGCACCCCCCCCACCCCCAGAAGTGAAAGGGAAAACAATCCTCTCTTGACTCTTTTACATGTCACCCTATCTTTACTGAATGCTGCAGATAGACGCGATGCTGCAGCACTCAACACCAACATCCTTGCTCCCCCCCCCGCCATGGGTGTCTGATGGTGCAGTAAGACTGATACCCATCGTCATCATCAGCCTATTGGCACATGGGGCAGTGCAAAAGGACTGGTAACCATGCTGACTAGCATCCGTTAGGTCTATAAAGGGCGCCTGGCCCTAATTTTTCCTGGTAGATGGTGCAGTATGGCTGGTAACCGTCCTCATCATAGCAACAGGGGGCTGAGCTCCATCAGCCCCCACCCTTCATGTGTAAAGAAAAGATTCAATTGCCCCTGGACTAGCAGCGCGATGCTGGGCCCCTCTTCTCCACACTTCTTAATGTCCTCTCTGGACTATCATAGCAGGTGGAGGCTGCCTTCCACTCATTTCTCACTAACAAGTCACTGTGTCTTATTCCTGCATTCTTTATTACTTCATCACACAAGTGGGGGGACAATGCTACGGTAGCCCAGGAAGGCTGGGGAAAGAATGGAATCAACAGGTGGGGTTGATGCAGGAGCACTCCCTGTGAATAGCATACAGCTCATAATTTCTGCTGGATCTGACACAGAGCAGCTGTGCTCTCTGGTTCTATGATACAGTGGTTCTCTAGTACACTTGTCCATATTCTAGACAGGACTGATTCTATTTTTAGATACCAAAAAGGAGGGATTGACTCAGGGAGTCATTCCCAATTTTGGCTTTTGCGCCCCTGGCTAAGAGCATCCAGGGGCACTTATGACAGCAACAGATGGTGCAGTGCAAAAGGACTGGTAACCATGATCATCTTTTTACCAATTTATGGATTGGTAGATGGTACAGTATGGCTCTGCTGTCATGCAAAAGCAAAAGCATGCTGCTGTGTAGCGCTGCTGAATCGCCTCTGTCAGCGGCATCTAGTACACATACGGTGACAGTCACAAAAGGCAAAACAGGCTCCATGATTGCCATGCTATGGCATCTGCCAGGGCAATCCAGGGAAAAAAGCCGCGAAATGCTTGTCTGTCGTTGCTTTCCCAGAGGAAGGAGTGACTGACGACATTTACCCAGAACCACCCGCGACAATGATTTTTGCCCCATCAGGCACTGGGATCTCAACCCGGAAATTCCAAGGGGTGGGGGAGGCTGCGGGAACTATGGGATAGCTACGGAATAGCTACCCACAGTGCAACGCTCCAGAAGTCGATGCTAGCCTCGGACCGTGGACGCACACCACCGATTTAATGTGTTTAGTGTGGCCGCGCGCATTCAATTTTATACAATCTGTTTTACAAAACCAGTTTATGCAAATTCAGAATAGTCCCGTAGTGTAGACGTACCCTCACTTGCACAAGGGTCCCTAGTACATAACGGAATATTTGGCATTCGTGTGACACCTGTCACCCAAGAATCTTAAGGCTCTTTCACGGCCTGTTAGCATAGGGCACGTAAAAAAATTAGTGGCAGCCAGCTCCTCCCCACCTCCCAAAAGCCTCCCATCTGCTGGCAGCCCTGCCAATTAACTCCTCCCCCTCCCTCCCACCATGATCAGCTGTTCTGCGGCATGCAGGAGGTGCAGGGGGAGGAGCAGGGATGGAGCACACTTGGGGGAGGGGGGAACTGGGCGGGAAGAGGTGTGGTGGGGGTGGAGCAAGGGCAGGAAGAGGCAGGGTGGGGGTTAGGGCTTGGGAGAAGCGGTGGGGTGGGGGCAGGGCCTTGGGCAGAGCAGGGGAAGGAAGAGGTGGGGGGTGGAGGCTTGAGAGAAGGGGGTTGGATGGGGGCAGGGCCTGGGGCAGAGCAGAAGGTTGAGCACCCCCAGGGCCTGGAGAAAGCTGGCACCTGTGCGTTAATGTAAGGTGCCATTACTATCCCCATTTCACAGAAAACAAAACTGAGGCAGTGGTTAAGTGATTTTCCCAAGATCAGACAGGGAGTCAAAGACAGAAGAAGGAGCAGAACTCGGGTGCCCTGCCTTCTGATCATGCACATTAGCCACAAGTCCAGTCTTTTCCTCTTTTTACCCTAGCAACCTGACCATCAGGCATTATGAAAATATTCATCTGATTTAAAGGAAGAAATCAAAACTATATTCATCCTCCAGGTGGAGAAAGTACAGCTGACATATGTACTATTGTTTGTTTTATATAATAAAAGTTACCATTGCATGTACCCATCATATATTGTTTGTATTGTGATATATACAAACTTCACATAAGAAAAGATTTTGAACAAAGTTCAAATAGCTTGCTAGATCAATTGAACATAGTGTAGCTTTTAAAAAGCTTTTGGTACATGTCAAAATTACAGTAGGTCAAATTAAGTCCTGTTTGTAAGGTAAATAAAGTTCAAAATAATATAGATTGGAAATATTATACTATAATGGTCACTATAATCTATCTAAAGCAAATTCACAATCTTTAAACCAATATTCAGCTCAGTTTTTACTGTATGAGATGTCTAATAAATGTTCTACATTTTACAGAGAAAGAAAAATAAAGGCAAAAATGATTTAACGTTTAATGTGTCACCACCTCTAGCCTAAAATGTATGTTTATTTCAGCTCCATAGACCTCTCTGTTCAATAAAAGTCTCACAAAACTATACTGAGCAAGGTTTAATATTTAAAGCATAGAATGTATTTTACTTGGCTTCAAGCAAGTTCAAATACATAGATAATTTACAAACCAAGGCATCTAAGCCCATAAATTTCCACAGTGAAATATACAAATTTGACAACCTCACTTGAAAAAGTTAAAAGGGAAGTCTGGATTTTCATGAACTAGTAAGTTGTTTCTGAATTATGAATGAATATAAATATATAATCGTTATCATCCAAGCCTTGGGAGACGATTGCTCCAACAGCACACTACAGTGGTGTGAATTCTCTTGTACAGGAATGTGTCCATGCAGCCATTAGGATTATATCCATTAACTGAGGGCAACAGATCTGTAACACTTATTAAACAAATTCAACACAGTGAACAACTTCAGAAAACTTATGTAGTTTTGAGGTTCCATTACAAGCCATCAACATTTGGACCCTTAGAAAGTACAGAAAGCTTTCATTTTTCCTGCAACAACCCAAAGTCAAGCTCTGTCCAAATGCAACCCTAATCAATTGAAGGGACCATATTTTAATTTCAGTTACAATGGTACAAATCTGGAGTAGATCCATTTATATGAATGGATTTACTCCAGATTTCACTACTGAATCAAGACCAGCATGCGTTGAATGGGATGTGATGGAAGATGTGAGTCACCTAGGTCAAATTCTATGATGAGTTACACCCATGCAATCCTACTTACTTCCATAGATTTGCACCTAAGTCAGTGAAGAGCTGGACCCTATGCTCTTCACAGAGTTAAACCCACTGAGATGTGGTTTCTTAAATTCTGAAAAGCTTAGTATGCTTAGTATCTCCAGTACAATGCCTAGTTGCCTTCAGAGCACTACTACGGAGTAGATTAAAGACCTGTTCTTCCCCATGCAAGATGCTCATCTGAAGACTTCCTTTTTTTTGCATCCTATGCGAAATACTAAAGAGTAAACCATTTGCCCACAAATCCAGCAGAATCATTTTGGATCCCTCATGCATGTTACCCAGTAGTCAATGTGACACATTAGCTTTTTCTTTGGTTTGAATGAAATTGCCAAATATTACCACTAACTTCTATATTGCCTAAAACACATTATACAAACTGCTTCAAAGGAGGGATTGAAATCTTAAAGTGGAAAGAGACAGATGTTTTGTTGTTTCCTCTTTTAGATAGGCATAAATCCAGAGCAACTCCACTGCAGTCAATACAGTCACTTATTCTTAATTCAAATCAGAGTAACTGAGAACAGAATGGCCTTTCCTCCACCACTTTGATATCTTTGTGTGCCTTAACCCTATCCCAAATACATTCAAAAGGCCTACGGATTTGGTGGATTCTCTACCACAACTGGAAGTCTTTAAATCAAGAATGGAGGTCTTTTTAAAAGATGTGCTATAGCTCAAATAGAAATTATGAACTTGATGCAGAAATTGTTGGTTGAGGTTCTTTGGCCTTGATCTATCATCTGGGAGGTATATGGCACTCAATTGTATAGGCAAGTTTCAAGTTTAACAAGTTTACACCAATTCAGATGAGATTGTTGGTTTGTTAGTTTGCAGGAACCAGAAGTGGATATATTGGAAAATGCCACATGTATTTCTCCAGAGAACACAGTTCAATATCAAATTCCATTGGTAATCTGGATTCTTAGAAAATGCATGGATATCCAGATAAAACAAAGTTCATATCCAGTTCAATTAAAAGCTCTTCGAAATGACCAAAAGTTGAGATAACCAATTCTGGTTCATTAACATCATTGCAAGTTGATTTTGAGGGCATTTTAAGGTTGAATCAAAGGTTGTGATTTCACACACCACCACATACTTTGCTCCCTGTATTGGAATGAGTCAGACAAACAGAAAAATTAAAGGCTATCAAATAGAGGAGCAATCAGTTTACTGATAAGAGAGATTAACTCTGTGGAGAACACAGTATCCTCCAGTCTTGTGAACTCAATGCTATGTTGTCACGAGTCATACTGCCTGCTCTCAGGACTCCTTTGTGCTAGCCAAGTTTGCTATGGTCAACAGTGACTTAAAGTTTAGATTCTGGAGATTTAAGAAAAGAATGATGTCTTTGTTTATTCACAAGTTTTCATGAAAGTGTTTTACGATTTTTTGGCATTCATTTTTTCAGTTTTTACATTTCTCTCCCCTCCCATAACTCTTTTTCTCTTTTTTTTTCCTCCTTTTTCACCTGTCCCCTCTTTTTTCCACTACTTTTTCTACTTTCTACTTGGGGAAAGGAAAAAAGAAAAAGGGATGGAAAAGATGGAAATGATATAAAAATCAAAACAGTATTTTTTCATTTTCCAGTTTAATCCATAAAGTATTGAAAAAGACAAAAAATCACTAATATTTCCAGTTTCAAAAAAGCTTATTTTTGAATTTTAAAAAATTATTTTAAAAGATTTCAAGCAGCTCTACAGCTTTAATGCCTGATTTTTTCAGCCTGGTTTTCAGGCTGAACACCACAACTCCTATTGTCCTCAGCATCCTTTAAAATCAAGCCATCAGTAATTAATTACGCAAAACTCTTGTTAAGTAGGTAAATGACAATAGTGGGATCACTTCATCCCGACTCTGACATGGAATGCAGCAACTGTATAACAGCTCACAGTAACACTACATGACAATTTAGGAGGAGAAATGAAGAAGGATAGCATATCCAGTAGGGAATTTACTTTACTGTACATACTGTACATGTAGGAAATGCAACTAGGCAGAATATAATTACTTACACTGGAATGTGACCAGGATACTTCGGTTAACCCTATACACTTACAAAGAGTGTCACAGGATCTTTAATTACCACAAATGGTGAAGACCTTAGGCTTCGTTCTATATTTCATCTGAAAGATGGCTCCTCCAACAGTAAAGTGCTCACTGATGTACTGAGGCACTGTTTCAGTAGTGGTTCATAGACAAGAGTGCCACCTACTGAATGACCGGAACCACTTCCTGCTGCACCTACATATTTCTTGGAGGTCTCTCCTCCAGGCATTGAGTCTGTCTGGTGGTGGTGCTTAATTTGAGAAATCTGATGGGATCAAACACAAGTGGCATAGATGCAGGAGGACAGAATGATTAATAATTAGTTAGAAAGAATTTTTAAGTAAATAAGCTACACTTGGCTTAATTTGTTTTAAAAAAACCTAAACTCTCCTTTATTTTCAATATTGTAAATACATAGTTTAAATGTTTCTAATGGTAAGAAATTATATTTACCATATAGGAAATTGATTCATATTTTAAAATAATACTAAACTGTTAGCCTGCAGATACAAAAAGGTTTAGCTGTCTTATAGCTTATATTAGTCTATTGCAGAACTAATTAGTGGCAATCTTGTGTATCTTGATAAATGGGTCATTCTTGTAAGTAATGGGAAACACTGGACAAAGAAAATAGGAGTTGAGCTGTCAGCATGAGCATCACTGCAGGAGAGCTTTCTGTGGCTTTCATTATTTCAACAGCCAATGAATGTTGCTATAGAAACTATATTGTTAGCAACCCATGCAAGGAAAGGGGATATGATAAATACTGATAAAACTAAAAAAATGAGAAAGTGAAAAGTATGGCTCTCATAACCACTGACCAGCAATGGATTACTCTTCCTTGGTTTTCCTTTTAATATTGCCTGTGTAATGGATGATTGAGGTCAATAACATCACAGATTCATCACACCCTTTACAAAAATCCCTTTGTGCTTTAGAAATGGATTACAATTAAAATCAGCATCAAACCAAAACCTTTTCAATTTTGATTTAAAAAAACTAAACACATTAAGTTCTCTATGTAAAGCTAAAATGTAGTATCATAAAAAGATATTATCTGTACATAAACACTAAGAGACAATTTTTAATGTTCTTTTCATAGGGTCTGCCCTAACTCAAGAAACAATAGTATTTGAATATGTAAACTATCTTTTGCATATGCAAATAGGCACTTGCATACACAATTACCTGATTTGTGTATGTAAAAATGGGAGATTACCTTTGCATTCATTTGAACATCTCACCTGTTGTATGTTGATTTGAACATTTGACCCTACATAGTGAAGCCTGCAAACCTCTCAATTTTATTTTGCGCAACCAAGTAAAATGCATAGAAAGTGGGTTAGAATAATGTTTGGGCCTAATATTATTAAGGACTTTGTAAGTAAGCAACAACATTTTGAAATCAATGCAAAGCCTCACTAGTAGCCAAACTGGAGATTTAAAAACTGGAATAGAAGTAAAGAACAGATTTCTTGCTGTAAAAGGGAGACTATAAACCATAGAGGTGGTTTGTATTTCACTTTGTGTATGAATGGAATGCATTTTCTACATACTGTAAATTGAATTTTGTTATTGTTATTTTTCTATACACCTTTTACCTGCACTGAGTTTTCAAATGCATCCTGACAGTAACGAGACAATACGAATTTTGGTTTTGACTTCAATAAGGAGAAAGGTTAATAGATACAGAAGAGGACCAATGATGGAACCTATAATGCTTTTAATTCCCTGCCCTAGTCATATGATCTGGGTTGGGTGACAGAAGTAATAGCTTTGCATTATGGCAGAAGTTAGGTGGCAAAGCTTCAGAATCTGAAGGGCAGCACAAGTAGGAAGATTTAGTGATAGATGAGTTTCCATTGCTAGTCACCAACAAGGAACAATTAGGTAGGAGCAAAACCAGGAAGGCAAATACCTGGAGATTTGAGGGGGAAGGAACTATGCCAGTTACCAAGAACAATATCAACATTAGTGGTATCAGACACAGAAATGAAGAGAGAGAGAGGGAGGCATAGTCAGACCATATAATAGTCACCCTCCATTCAACTTTGACTTACCCAGCACGGCAATGCTATGTAACCAATAACCTTTCCATTGTCATATTGTCTTCCAGATCTACCAAGAATGAAAATCTTCTCAGCATTTAGAAATTTCACTAGTGTTGTCATTGAAAATACTGAGTTCCTTTACCTCAACAGTCTCCCGAGAAATGCCAATAAACCTTTGCCAGTACTATGCAATAGAAACCTGGCCTTCAAGTAGCATACAAATGATCACTCAGACTTTATGCAAAAACTTATAAAAATTATTACATGGTCAGAAAAAAATTGGAAATGTGTTTTTTACTGAAAAAATAAATTACAGTAGCCATAGTTGGTAATTTCTAATAGGACATTTCTTTCTTACATTGGTCCACAGTGAATTCAGTTGCGTCACTCTAGCTGAAAGAGTAAAAAATAATTCACAGATCTGGCCCCTTTTACCACTGAGTTTTTAGAGATCCTCACTCCCTTTTCTTACTATTGTGGAGGGCTGAGATTAATGTCCACTATGGGACTGTGCCAGGAACGTGGTCTTTTCATGTTAATGCTACTCCTGGAAAAGAGAAAAACTATTGGAAACCTCTTAATGCCCTTTTCTCTTACCGTGTCTCTCAACCCTGTCACACAATTTGAAAGGATATTAGAAGAGACAGAAAGTGAAGCATAAGTCCTCATTTTGTGAGGGCTTTGCATATCACTGGTTCACTGCTATGAGACGGTCAACCAGCTCCCCTCAGTCCCCATCCATTACAGGCACCGAAAAAGACAACCTTATTGTCAGAGCTGTGCAAGCTGTGGGATGCTGCATTAAACTGGCAGCACAGCAAAAGTGCCTGCCAAGGCTACCTTGCTCACTATACCTAAAGGGATTAAAACTGATGAGTAAGACCAGCTGTAGGACTCAATCACTTGCTATAAAAAAAAGTGGACCCAATTTTTCCTAGGAGAAAAATATTTAATGTTATAGTAATACTGTTATAGCAGAGGTGTTATTATAATGCTTAAGTTTTGGACTTGGGGTCTCCCAGATACAGAGCTTTGGGCAGGAGAGAGAATAGAGTGCTCTACACTAACTAGTGATTAAAAGGGGGCAGAGTATACTAATGCAATTGGAGATGAAGAGGAACAGTGGCCAAGGCAGCTGTTTCTTGGTAGCAGGGCAGTGGTATTTTGGGAGAAGCTGCTGCAGAAGGGAACTCTCTGTGTGCAGTCAATATAAAAACTGGACTAATATGCAGTTTGTTAATAAATAAATGACATTAGAAAATATCCTGTTTCTGTGTCACTGAATTCTTTACCAATTGGAAGCTGACCTACTGCAAAGCCCCAGAATATGCTACCCCTTAGGAGATGGGAAAAATATGAGGCAGCTGTACAACACTTGCTCATGTGAGGCTCTCAAAGTGCTCTGCTAACATTAAGTAACATTCTCAACACCTCAGCAAGGTAAGGAGGTAGCAGGCACTTTAAGGCACAAAGAGGTTAAGTTATTTATCCAAGGTCATACAGCAAGTTAATGTTGTAGCTAGGAACAGAACCCAAGAGTCCCAACTCCCAGTTCTTTGGTGGTTTGGTGCCACTGCTGCAGCTTATTAGGAAGAAAATGATTATAAGGAAAAAAATCTCCAGTAAATCTGCCAACTCCCATGAGTAACTTCCTAGAACTTTTGGCAATATCTAAGTGACTAATCCTGCCATGAGATCCTTATGGGCAGACCCCTTATTCAAGAGAACTTCACTGACTGCAAGAAACTGTCTTTACTTCAGTGAGGCTCTGCGTTGGCACACTGGTCTGCCCCACATGGATTCTATTGTATGATTGGGGTCTAAAAGAGCAGGGCTAATTTAATGTGACTCTATTTACATCTGTAACAACCTACAGACCAGTCACTAGATTCAGGGGCGGCTCCAGGCCCCAGCACGCCAAGCACGTGCTTGGGGTGGCAAGCCGCGGGGGGCGCTCTGCCGGCGCTGCGAGGGCGGCAGGCAGGTTGCCTTCGGCGGCTTGCCTGCGGAGGGTCCGCTGGTCCCGCGGCTTCGGCAGACCTCCCGCAGGCGTGCCTGCGGAGGGTCTGCTGGTCCCGCGACTTCGGAGCCGCAGGACCAGCGGACCCTCCGCAGGCAAGCCGCCGAAGGGAACCTGCCTGCCACCCTCACAGCATCGGCAGAGTGCCCCCCGCGGCTTGCCACCCGTGCTTAGGGCGGCAAAATGCCTAGAGACGCCCCGACTACATTAATAGATTTTAAGGCCACAAGGGGTAATTATGGTCACCAAGTCTGACCTCCTAATTCTTGCATCAAGCCTATAACTTCTGTTTAAGATATAGCATATCTTTTAGAAAGATATCCAGCCTTGAGTTCAAAACTTCCAGTGACAGGGAAGCCACCATGTCCCTAGCGGTTAATTTTCCTCACTATTAAGAATTTGTTTCTTATTTCTAGTCAAATTTGCCTAGCTTCAGCTTCCAAACATTCAATCTTGTTATGCCTTTTTCTGCTAGAATGAAGAGCTGTCCACTCTCAGAAATCTCTTCCCCAAGTAGTGGCTTGTAGTCTGCGATCAAGTCCTCTTAGCCTGTTCTTTGATACACTAATCATTGAGCTTCTTAATGTTCTCATTATAAGGCATGTTTTGCAGACCTTCAATAATTCTTACAGCTCTGTTCTGAACCTGTTCCAATTTTTCAATATCCTTTTTGGACACCAGACCAGGTCAGTATTCCAGTAATGGTCTCACTAATGCCATACACAAAGATAATACTACCTTCATACTCCTACTTGATATTCCCCATCTTATGCAGGGGAATCCAAGGGTTTTTGCATCTCACTGGAAGCTCATGTTCAGTTGTTGGTTATTCAGCGGGACTCCCAAATCCTTCTCAGTATCATTGCATTCCAAAATATAATCTCCCTTCTTGTAAGTGTGACCAACATTCTTTGTTCCTCAATGGATGGCCTTGCATTTGGCTGTAATATAGCTAGAGCTGGTCAGAAGGAACCATATTCCATTGGAATACACAATTCCATTGAAATCAAAATACTTCATTAAATCATGTCGATTTTGCCAAAATTTCATTTTCCCAATCCAATTTTTCATTTTGAAATGACTTTTTGTTTCATTTTTTCAATTGTTTATTATTTATTATATTCTATAATACAAAATTTAAACATCAAAATTGAAATGAAACAAACTCTTTTGATTAACCTGAAATGAAAAAAAGATCAGACTTTTTCTTTGTGGCAAATTTAAAAATTTGGAACGTTTGTTCCTATTTAGGATTAAGCTAAATGTCTAAATTTCAAAATCCATTGTGAAATAGAACTTCTGTCTCCTACACAGGTCTAAATAAAACACACATTGTTCAAATGAGCCCACCTTACCAAGAGATCCAATAAGTCTGTATAATTGACCTCTTCCCATCAATTTTTGTATCATCTGAAAATTTTACAGGCAATGATTAAGTATTTTCTTCCAGATCATGGATTAAAATAATGAATAGCATTTGGCCCAGAGCAGATCTCTGAAAGACTCTACTAGAAACGTCCCCACTGACTGAAGATTTCTCATCTACACTTACTTTTTCAGATCTATTACTTAACCATTTTTTAATACATTTTATATGGGCTACACTGATTTTGTCCAGTGCTAATTTTTTTATCAAAATGTCATGCAGGACTAAGTCCAATGCCTAACAGAGTCCAGCACAGTTACTTTTAATTTAATTAAAAAACATTATCATTTGTTTGACAAGAACTACTTTCCATAAACTGTTGTTATGACATTAATTATACTATAATCTTTTCATTCTTTACTGATTAAGTGCCATATCAAGCTTACCATGATTTTGCTCAGGAATGGTGTCAGACTAACCTGACATAGTCAAAAGGAAACTTGGGTTATCCAATTTTTCCTTTTTAAATATTGGCACAATATTAGCTTTTTCCAATCCTCTGGAATTTCCCTAGTGTTCCAAGGTTCATTAAAAATCAACATTATGAGTTCAGAGAGATCCTTGGACAACTCAATAATTTGGGTGCAAATAATCCAGTCCTGTTCATTTAAATAATATTAACTATAATAGTTTAACATCCTCAGTGATGGTATAGAAAGTATTTTCTTATTGTTGTAAGATATGAATAGTGATCCTACTTCTTTTCACATACAAAACAGAAATACTTATGGGATACTTCTGCTTTTTGTGCATCATGAGTGACAATTTTGCTATCCTTGTGACCTATAACAATGTTAGGATTTTGTTAGCTTCTGGTGTATTTAAATAATTCCTTCTTATAATCTTTAATGATACTGGCATTAGAGGTTTCATTGATTCCTTTAGCTTCTCTTATCAATTGTCTGCATTTCTAATTGCTGATTTGTACTCATCGCTATCAAGTTCTTTATTTTTACATTTCATATTGTAGCAGGGCCCTCTTGGTTCCTGCCCCTGCTGTGCTGACAAAGTCACTCAGAGACCCTGCAGTTCAGTAACCACTGATGCCGTTTATTTACAGGTTATGCTCCCACCATCTTTTTACCATACACAGCTTGGGTTCTAGTGTCTGCACCCAGGAGAAAAGAGCTACACACTCCCTCACTCCTCCTTCCCCCATCTTCTTTCCTCCCAGCCTTTTATAGAGTCCCAGGCTAATTGGGCAGGCAGCTGTCTCCCATTCCCCAGTTAGGTGCAGATTTTCTCTAGCCATCTCCAATTTACTTCCCTTAATGGGAGCTGGCGTGACAAAGGGCTGAGTCAGCAGTTCTTGCCCAGCCCCATCACACTATATATACATATATATAGATATAGATACATATAGATTTCTAGATATAGTCAAAAGAATGAGGAGTACGTGTGCACCTTAGAGACTAACAAATTTATTTGGGCATAAGCTTTAGTGGGCTAAAACCCACTTCATCAGATGTATACAGTGGAAAATACAGTCTGAAGATATATATATATACAAAGAGAACATGAAAAAATGGGTGTGGCCATACCAACTATAATGAGACTAAACAATTAAGGTGGGCTATTATCAGCAGGAGAAAAAAAACTTTTGTAGTGATAATCAGGATGGCCCATTTCCAACAGTTGACAAGAAGGTGTGAGTAACAGTAAGGGAAACAAATTAGCATGGGGAAATAGTTTTACTTCGTGTAATGACCCATCCACTCCCAGTCTTTATTCAAGCCTAATTTAATGGTGTCCAGTTTGCAAATTAATTCTAATTCAGCAGTTCCTCATTGGAGTCCTTTTTTTGAAGTTTTTTTGTTGGATTATTGCGACTTTTAGGTCTGTAAATGAGTTATTTAGTCAATAACTCTAAAGCAGGTGTCTTTGATGTAGAGTGCCAGCTCCCTCTCTATTACAACAGGATAAATTTCTCTAACATAGACAGGGCTCTAGACAGTGTCAGTAGCCTGGGCTTCCCCAAACCACAAACAGGCACCTGAAGACCACTTTCTTTCTTTCTTTCTTTCTTTCTCAGCAGACATTTTCTTCATCCCACAGGTTAATCTTTACGATACAGCTCCTCAGGAGGGATAGTGTGACCCCTGAATCTTCTCTCTTCAGTTTTAAAGGGCTGGTATAGCCAATCACAGGATGCCTCTGCATATGTGTGAAAGGACTGCAAAACTGAGCCATGATCAACAAAATGACCACCAAATTATGATCAACACATGCTAAAAACATCTTGAATGGACTGGAGGATTGAGGAATGTAAGGAGCTGGGACTTTGAAAAGCCAAGATAAGACACATTTCCTTTGGAGATTTTGGGTCTAATTTGGGTGCAAAGCCCCAGTAATGGAGAGTGGGAGAATGGAATTGTCTCCTCAACACTGAAAGCAGGGTGTGGGGTACTCATATGATAAGGCTGTGGCCACTAACTTGCCTATGGACAGAAGTAGTAATTGCAGCCCGCTGTACTAACCCTGGGTGGAGCAATACAGAGATGAACTCGATGCTGCACAGGGTGTGTGGGGGGTGGTATATTCCCTAAATGCACCCTCAGAACTCTACTCTCCATGTATGTCAGAAATGCACCATTGCCAGGGGAGCTAGACAAAATTTTCAAAAGTGGTCTCTGATTTTGCAATTTATAGGTTTTCCATGCCCAGCATGAGACATCTGGGGCATGATTTTCAGAGGTGCTGGTAACCCACAGCCTTCATTGAATTCAAGAGTGCCTGCTAACACTGCAGAATGATTTTGTTTGATTTCTTCTTTCCTTTTTTCTTTAATAGCAAAACTCTCACTAGAAGTGCACATTTAAAGTAACCCACCACACATTTATCAAATAATAAATGTTTATCTTACTAGTCATTCAGAATATTTTATGAAATGCAACCAGAGAAACACTATACATTATTTACTACTTTTTTTTCTCTCACAGCACAGATGCAATATATACCCAGAATACAGGAAGAACTTTTACACGTATGGTTCCTAATTTACTGTACTAACTGGTTTACTATGACCACATTTCCATTGTATCCTAGATAGAAAATTAAGGTGCTGTCAGAATGACCTAGTGTTTCAGGGAAAGAAAATCATTTCAGACATCAAGCACTTAAACAGTTGTCACTGCAGGATGCTGTATTAAGCACGGATGTAGAGTGTCTTTGGAACTGCATTGAGAGAACATCAGGCTATTCAATTCTTTCCATGGCACATGAAACCGACATGCCGTTAAGATTTTGTATCCACTGTGAAAGGAACATTTGGGTGAAGTTCTGATTCCGTCAATACATTTCTCATGAAGGCTTTATTATTTCAACAAAGCTCCTGGCTGTGTGGGCTCCAAATGGACATTAAGGCTGAATACCAAAGTAAACAGGGTAGACAATGAACTTCATCATGCTAAACACCTGATGACTATCTGCACCAGCCCTTTCCTTTTCTGTCTCTGGCAGACTGCCTATTATTTTAGTCCTCTTTACTCAATCGGCTGTCATCAGTCTTCCTCTCCAGGCGTCACTCACCCTCTTAGCCTGAGACCATTCCCTCCACCCCAACCTTGTCCATTCTCCTGTCTGTTGCTATCACTTCTAGGACACACCATGTGCATGAATCAATTAGTGCTCAGCTTAAGGACTGGCTCAGCCTGTTCACAGCCTCAAATGAGTACAGCTATTTTTCTGTAGAAGCTGTTTTAGAAATATACTTACAATATACTTACAATGTGTCCAAATGAACCTGATATTTTTGGCAATACAATTGGCCAAGAAAGTTGATGACATAGGTCTGTTTCACTCACCTGCCCCAGAGGACCCAAGATAATTTTTTTGCAAAGCTATAGGGTTAGTAATGCTTTGTTCCTAGTGTCAAGAGGTGGCTTCAATATCTCATGCTGGCATTTGTTGCTGGGAGGTCCATTGCCCTAAATAAAGCAGAAACATCTGGAATCACATGGGCAGCTTGTTTGCTGAGTTCAGCAGCAGGGAAGCCTGTAGTTACAGCTCCTCCCTACTGTTAGGGGACCCAGCAATTACAATCTTTACTATAGGATTACTGGTGCATTAAGCATCCTACCTATAGTAACATTCCACAGATTCTATGGAAATATATTCTTGAAGTGTAATTTACATGGAAATACATCCCCTGAGAAATAACCATCATTGATGGTTTAATGAAATTTAGTGACTGTTCCTAAAGTATAATGATTTCACCTAGGGAACAAAGTTAAGTTTCTACAGAACTTACGTATGCTTGAATTTTAAGGTTCTGTGTCATGTTTCAACACCAGAATAATAAATGAGATCTGAACATACCGATATTCTTTCCTGCCTTTCACAGTAAGCCAAAGAATCCAGTCTTTCTGAAAATATATAGTGTGATCATGCTGTCATTAACAGCTATGGGAGTTTTGCTGTTGATTTCAGGGGAGCTGGAGCAGCCACATAAAATGGCAGGACGTATCAGAATTGTGAGACTTCAGCCAAAAAGTTCAGAACCACGGGCTTCATTTAATATCTGTCCAATGCACTGAACATGAAAAGCTTTATATAAATGCCAAATATATATTTATTACCCAACCACAGGATACAAGTAACTCTCGTCAGCTTCAATAAGTTATTTGTTTCCTGTAGTGAGCTAATAAAGGCCTGGCCCACTGGGGGTAAATTGCCATTTTAGGACCTAATCCTGCAAACACTGATAAGCATTTAAATCAATGGGACTAATCAGGGTAGCAAGCCTGCAGGGTGGACCTGTTAGTTTATTTTAGGAAATCTAGGAATTTTAAGGACATGAAATAAAATTGAAGCCTGATCATTGAAAAATCTGTTTTCTTGTTTTTATTGCACAGAGAGGCCAATGCTGAGATCTTCAAAAGTATTTAGGTGATTATCTTCCTGTTAGAAGCCTAATTCCACCACTTAGGTATCACTAACATTCTCAAAAGCACCACTCGGCAGCTGCCTAATCCCGGGGCACCTAAGTCCCCTAGGCACCTAGCTTTCCACTAGTTGGCATTTGCAAATCTGTCTGAGCCCTGATGCTGTTCCACAGCTAATGAACACCTCAGGGCCCTAGCTTAAGCCACGGCCCCACAGCAGGATTCTCAAACTAGGCAGGGGAATGACTAACTCATCAGCAGGGCCTGAGCCTGTAGGCATGTTCTGAGTACGCTTAAGACCTAATACCAGTCAGGCCCCAAAGCAGCAAACAGGCCATCAATATATTGGGGGTGGAGGGCAGCACAGCACTCACACAACAATCATCTAGGAGTAAGACAGGTATTGAGCATGAGCAGGAGACAGACTGTTTCAGCTGCTAAAGTATGGGATACCTAAATAGCTGATCTGGCTTGGGTGCCTAGCTCCAGGAGAGGGTTTGTGGCTGAAAATCCCAAGTGGAGAGAGGTACCTATCTCAGCCTGACAGTGAGATGTAGGAGGTCATCTACTCAGGTGCCAAACCCCCTCTTCTTGGCCTTTCACTCTTGAGGATCCGTTTCTTGGCTGCCTTACTCTCTCCAGGCATAGCATGGGGAGCCTGGGTGACTAGCCTGGAGCTGAGGATTCCACTACATAGCAGGCCACCTAGGGGTTAGCACTGCAATGTGAGCAGAGTGACACCTAAGTACCTTTGAGGATCTGGGTTTAAATGACTTTCCTGAGGCCATACAGGAAGCCTGTGGTGGAATAGAGATTTGACCCCAGGTCTCCCATGTCTAGATTAGTACCCTAACCACCCGACCATCCTTCTACACTACTTAGTCTCAGTTCTACAAAAAGGCATTCCTAGGAACTTGCTAGTGTGTCCAATTGCAAAATGTTGGGAGATTTGCAATTTAATTTCTTTAGATTGTGAATGTGTGGGGGCCAGGACTCTTTTTGATGATGTGGGTGGAAGTGCATAGCTCAACATGGCCCAGATTCCTGAGGCCTGTAGGTGCTATTGCAATAATTGTCATGGTAACTTTGTGTTTGGAGTCAATGGGATTATTCTCATAAAGTTAAACATGTACATGAGTGCTTTCCTGGACTGGGGCTAAAGTACTGAGCTCCTCCCAGGAACAAGCCTATTGAAATGAAATTCAGAATTCCTACTGACTGGTGGAAGTAGAAATGTATCCTTAGTTTTTCCATATTTTTAAAGGAGAAACCACCCTCTTGAGGTCAGACAATAAATTTTGGCATAAATTATGTTTGCAAATCACTCATGAAAAATGCATTACATTATCACACATGCTGTTTGTAAGCAGTAGCAGACTAAAAGCCTTTGTGAGCTGCCTTTTGAATGGGAGTTATTTAGTGACAATGGAGTTACATGAGCGTAAAACTGGTATAATACAGCGGAGAGACAGGCCCTGTGATTTAACAGAGAAAACATATTCATTTAAACTCAGCTCTATTAAAAATAAGAAAAATAAGATAAAGAAAATATTTGCAAATATTTGCTTTCAATGAGTCTGAGCCTGCAAATGCTTGCACCTGTCAATAACTTTGCTCAGCAGAGTAGTCTCATTGTGTTCAGGGGCACTGTTTGAATAAGTAAAGTCATCAGAGTGTTCAGGATCAGGCCTGAGGCTTGTACTTGCTATACATTATTCAAAAGCTTTCCAGTCTCAGTAAAATACTTTTGCAATCCGTGTTAGAAATTTAGGGTTTTTTTTTTAATAGAGCAAAATGCATGTGTGCCTATGGACCCTGCTATTAATAACCACTGATTTTTAGGCCAGAGCTCATTGAGAGCTTCTGTACCAATGAAGCTTCTTTCTAGATTGACAGGTGGCTGATTAAAAAAAATAAAATCTTATTCTGAAGGTTTTTATCATGAAGAAAAACCCTCTCCAATGGCTCAGAGCATTGTGATTTCTGTGGTTCTTTTTCTTCTGAGCTGTTCAATTAGTTGGAAATCTCTCTCTGATGGACTGAAGCAGCTTGAGTGAACGCCTGAGCGCACAACCAATTAGGCTCATTTGAAGTTGCAGAATTGCCTTCTTTGGTGTTAAAACCCCATGTCAAACACTGGGTCTAAGATCATTTGTACTACAAAATGAGATTGACAGAGCAGCTGCAACAGGGGGCATGCCTGCTGGACGACTTAATTGTGGAGACTGAAGGGCCATCATGAACTGGCGTGTGGAGATTGTATCACCACTGCTGCATTACAAATGCTCTTTATTAACAGTGATCTGTAATCAATGAGCTCAGGCTTTTTGCCAGAGCTCCAAAATCAGATAGACAGCCCTCCTCACAAGGAGTAGGAGGAGCCACAAGACCTGACTTTGGTGCTGAAAAATGAGACAGTAATGTGCTTACAGTACCTGACACTTTGTTGGGGTTGTGAATCTACAGAGGAGGAAATAATCATTCGATGTCACACAGCTTCCTTGATTTGGTAAAATATGCATTAGTTCAGTTGAACATGTATCAATATACACAAAGTTGTATGTATATTGGTATGAATGAAATGTGTTTATTTCAACAAAAGCAGTTTTTAATGCTCCAAGAATATACATGATCAGCTTGAACTGACACATATGTCTGTGATAGTGCCATAGTGAATAGTGTGTCCATAGTATGATGATCATTCATGGATAAAAATGACATGAACTGAATTCAGTTCTAGCAAATTAACAAGCGAATTAATATCTTTCACTTTTTTTGGAAGGAGGGGGGATTTTTATCTTGGGTTTTTTTTTAAATAAAACTGGTGAAAACACCATGCTTTTGGAGAGAATGGCCAGGGGGTTCACTGACAATGCTTCTGAACCAGTATGTTTGTTCATTCAATTACATTTTCTTTTCTACTATGAACATTTTCTTTTACTTTATTTGGCCACCTTTATTTAGAGAAATCAATAAAGTCACATGAATATTCAAAGATTTCTTTTTATAATCATGGATTTTTAAAAAAAATCTCATGGCAGTTCTCAGAGTGTACAAAAATCAGCAATGATAATAATCATGTATATAATGCTGTTCATTTAATAGGCATTTAATATTGAGCTTAGTCTCAGAGACTTCACTCTGTCAAAACACACAGTGAAGCAACTCCTCATGCCTGAGTGAGAAGTACAGGATCCGGCCTACTATCTAGTTAAACAAATCTTGTGTAGAGTATTACAGTGACAACAGCATAATTATGACTGAACAGTAAATGAGAGTAGCCATATAGAACCAAAGGCAGAGAATAGAGGCCAAAGCGTGCACTCCTTATTTACCTGAATAACCTCTACCTGGCTGTGCAGTAATTATGGGTTATTCACACATGGCAGGACTGGTCTCAGTTAACACTGGAATCTTTCTGCCTGGATCACAGTTATTTTTTCTGACTATATAATGACGTATGATCAAATGTTCCGGTATTAGAAATGTTTCTCATAAAATGAGTCATTTTTTTCAGCATAATGCTTTCTGCCCTTCTATAAACACCGTTCAGATGAGACAAATTCAGGTTGTACCATTCTACATCAATTATAAAGTGGGCCCCAAGTAGTGGAGACCACAGAATGGCTCTTGTTCCTCTTTGTAATGAATTCTGCTCAGGTTCTAGCAATTCTAAGGTCCAGGACAAAGTGAAATTTAATTCAGTTATTTCTATACAGTTTTTCTTAACCTGGTGCCAAACCTCTTCCCACTACCTGCTTGGAGTTTCAGGTACTCTGGTAATGGGAGCTTTATAAGTCAATGAATTACCATCTTATCTGTCTATCTAATCATAATCAAGACCTTCAGGAAATGTTATAAAAAAATCCAATTTTAAGTAAACGAGTTCTTATTCAAAGTATTCATCACTTTTATTTGATCATCCCACTCTATCTTTGCTAGAACCAGTATTGTTTGCACCAATATATGCCAATAAAAGTGAGCACCTAAGCTGATATAATACTCTAACCTAATAAAATAACTAATCAATAAATATGTGATTGAAGATAAATGGATATGTGTTTGCTCATACTAATGCATGTCCAACCAAACTAATACTCCTCCAGATCAATAAAGCTGTGTGGTGTTAGTTGATTTTTTTCCCTTCTATACGTAGTATCTATATAATTGCTTTACATTTTCTTCCCTGGTTATCTGAAAGTATGGCCTCACAACTAATCTGGAGGAATTGTTTCTTAGTGAAGCTTTTCTGTCCTACATCTCATTGCCTCTTTCTTATTTATTCATATAGGAGCAAATCCTTCCCACTATCCAATGATCCTTCCCACTTCATGCACTTCATTCCCAGCATACAAGATCTGAAAGATAGTGGACATAGCATATTACCACTCCACAGGGGACAGAATCACCTGTCCTAATAACGTGTCTTGGCTTGGCTTGTTGAAGCCTCATCCTCTTCCCTTCCTCCACTCACCTGTCTGAGATGTTTTTAACATGGGTCTATTAGAATTTGATTGTCATTTTGTTGGACATGATCCTCTCACACTTGTGGACAGCAGGGCATTGATTTTGGAACATGGCACCAAATCCAAACGATTGTAATGATCAGTGCAGATAGCACCCCCATCAGTAGATGGTGCTATATATTTATCTTTGTGTTAAGTTGTTGTCTTGTATATTATTATGATGCAACTCTGACCCTTAGTGGTTAGCAGAAAGTTCAGTTCTGCCTGTAAAAAGAACAGGAGTACTTGTGGCACCTTAGAGACTAACAAATTTATTTCAGCATAAGCTTTCATGGGCTACAGCTCACTTCTTCGGATGCATAGAATGGAACACACAGACAGGGGATATTTATACATACAGAGAACATGAAAAGGTGGAAGTATGCATACCAAGTGGAAGAGTCTAATCAATTGAGGTGAGCTATCATCAGCAGGCGAAAAAAAACCTTTGAAGTGATAATTGAGATGACCCATAGAAGGTGTGAGGAGAACCTAACATAGGGAAATAGATTCAATTAGTTCCGCCTGTGTGTACTGGAGTTGGTCTTGCCGTGCCCAAATAAATGTTGGTGATTCTATAAGTGAGTATTATCATTGGTGGTAGTGGCTTCAAGCTGGCAAAAGCACTTTTGCCTGAGAGTAAATTTACTGGTCATGCAGAGGAGACTGGACTCTGAGTACCTGACAGACTTTGAGCTGTTGTTCTCTGTGAATGAGTGGACTAATGAGAAAGCAGCACAGTACCTAGCAAAATTTTTGGATGATGATGACAGAACATTTTACTAGCAGCTTTCCAGTGTAGATCATGAGTCTACAGACAGCTATGCAAACACTTATATGACTACTATGAGTGGGGATTGGCCCTTTTGAAGTACTGGCAGGAATGGCAAGCAAGGAGGATGCAGGAAGGGGAACACCTGCATAGATATTTGTTTGCGTTGAGGATACTGTTTGATACGGCTTTCCCTATCCAGGAAATGGCTTGAGTGAAACAGAACCTGTTGCTCCAAATCTGGAACTGGCAATGCAGAGTCATATGCCCAGTGCCAAGCCATGAGAGAATCCTAGGTGAAAAGTCAGTTTATAATTTGTTTAGCAGGGGACCTTCATCATTTGCAGGTGAAGGAGGATAACATACTGGATAAACCTGTGGACCAGATTATACACAAAGTTCAAAATGTGAAAGAAATTGGTGTGTCCTTAAAGGTATCAGCTGTTAATTTCCAGCCTCAGGATGATTCCATTATACCAGATGCAGCACTTCAAGAAATGATTGCAAGTGAAGTGGTTAAAAAATTGGAGGAAGCCCAAGTGCAATCTACTCACAGGTATCCCAGGGGTCAGAAGGGAGAGACTGTTTCCTGAATCGGTGCTGCCAGATGCCATTTGCAAGCCTGGGCTACGGAGGCAAAGGCCATTGGAAATAGAATTTGCCCCAACAGAGGGAAGCCACATCAAGAAGTTGCTGATGATATTAGAATGGCCCATGTGAAGAGCTGTCTAGATACCTGTTACTATGTTTCTGGAGACATCAACGGCTGGAAATAATGCTATTGGACTCAGAATCTGAAATAAGTCTAAACCAGGGTGAGCACCCAGCACTGAAAAGGAAGAAAATGTGTTCTTCAGGATTTAAATAAGTGATTATTAATCATCAATCATTGCAGATAACAGAACGCCAGCTCCCATTGAACTTGGGATCTCTGCATGCTAAATGGGCATTTGTGGTGACCAATATTTCTAGTGCTGATGTATTAGGAATGGATTTCATCTAATGGCATCACAAGAACTCCTGGTGTGTTAATAAAATAGACTTGTCCCTGGACAATATTTAACCACACCTGGATTTGAGTAGGAGGAAACGTGGGGAGCAACTCTTGGGGCCTTGGAGGTGCCTCTACCATGCCTACATGGTGACAGAGAGGAACAGCTGTGCATGGTGGCTCAGAATAAAGTTGTGGTGAAGCCAGGTCCTCATGCAGTAATACCCCTAAGGGTAAAATACTGTTGCAGTGAACCTGTCGGTGTGTTTGAAGCTCCCAATATTCAGTCAGGATTGTTGTTTAGCAGAACTCTGTTTCAGGCTGGACCAGAGGGGGAGTTCTGGATAAGCAGGGGCGTCTCCAGGCACCAGCACGCCAAGCACGTGCTTGGGGCGGCAAGCTGCGGGGGGTGCTCTGCCGGTCGCCGCGAGGGCGGCAGGCAGGTTGCCTTCGGCGGCATGCCGGCAGAGGGTCCGCTGGTCCCGCGGCTTCAGTGGACCTCCCGCAGGCTGCCGCCGAATTCGCGGGACCGGGGACCTCCCGCAGGCAAGCTGCCAAAGGCAGCCTGCCTGCCGTGCTTGGGGTGGCAAAATGCCTAGAGCCGCCCCTGTGGATAAGAACAATTAATGTGACTGACCAGGAAGTACAGCCAGTGAACAATTAGATGCTGGAGACAGTATTCAATGTAGGTGGTGTCTCAAAGCCTTCCACAGGGCAGAGATCAAGAGCTGTGAAAGAGCTAAGTCAGCAGAAGAGGTGGGGGCTTACTTAACCGAAGTAGCCATAGAAGACAATGAAAGGAAGTGATTAGAACAGCTGTTTTTATTATATGCCGGGGTCGGCAGCCTTTCAGAAGTGCTATGCCGAGTCCTTCATTTATTCACTCTAATTTAAGGTTTCGCGTGCCAGTAAGACATTTTAACGTTTTTAGAAGGTCTCTTTCTATAAGTCTATAATATATAACTAAACTATTGTTGTATGTAAAGTAAATAAGGTTTTTAAAATGTTGAAAAAGGTTCATTTAAAATTAAATAAAAATGCAGAGCCCCCCTGGACCAGTGGCAGTGTGAGTGCCACTGAAAATCAGCTTGTGTGCCGCCTTCGGCACGTGTGCCATAGGTTGCTTACCCCTGCTATATGCTTTTGTGTTCTCCAAGAATAATGAAGAGCTTGGGAGATATGATTGGATGCAACATCAGATTGTTCTTAAATCAGGGAGTGTCCCTCTGAGGCAAACACATGTCAGTTTGCAAAGAGTTGCAGAACCTTCCTAGGACATATAGTCAGTGAGAATGGGTTGGAGTCCTAATCCCAGAAACTGAAAGTTATAATGAACTGGAAGGTTCCTACAAACCTGGAGGAGATACAGTGGTTTATAGGCCTTGCTGGATTCTACAGGAGATTTGTAAAAAAATTCACAAAAGTGGGAAGCACCATTGTACCTGCTAACTAAAAGCAACTTTGCCAGGACAGAGAACCAAAAAGTCTGTGAGTTCCTAGATCCATCTTGTCCATTCTTAGTAACCTATGATGCTTCAAAGGTTGCTGTCAGATTTGCACTTGAACAAATTGGAAGAGCTTGGTAGGCACAGATTGTTGGCTTTTTGGAGATTGCAAGTTAAATGAGATGAAAACCAAGTATTCATCTACAGAACTGGAGTGCCTGGCTATTGTGAAGGCCCTTGATCTATCATCCCTATTTATTAGGTATGGAATTTACAGTATACACAGACCACAATGCCCTGCAGTCAGGGCCGGCTCCAGACCCCAGCGCGCCAAGCAGGCACGTGGGGCGGCATTGTCGGGGCAGGGCGGCATTTGGCTCCGGTGGAGCATCCGCAGTCATGCCTGCGGGAGGTCCACCGGAGCCCCTGGACGAGCGGACCTGCCGCGGGCATGACTGCGGCGGGTGCGCTGGTCCCGCGGCTCGGACGGAGCTCCCGCAGGCATGCCTGCGGATGCTCCACCGGAGCCGCGGGACCACGGCACCGTCCGCAGGCACTTCTGCCCCGGCCGCAGGACCGGGGAAAGGCGGCACGAGCGGCGCTGCACGCCGCCCTGCTTGGGGCGGTGGAATTTCTAGAGCCGCCCCTGCCTGCAGTGGCTCATTATGAAGCACCACTCAGAAAGACACCTGTGGAGAGGGATGTACAAATTGTTTAAATATACGTTAGAAAGACAAAGTGGTGAGGTAATATCTTTTATAGGACCAACTTCTACTGGTGAGAGAGACAAGCTTTCAAGCTACACAGAGCTCTTCTTCAGGTTTGGGAAAAGTATTAAGAGTGTCACAGCCAAATACAAGACCAAACAGATAGTTCAGCATATGTAGTTAGCACATATTCTAAGGGACCAATCAAAGTGAAGTATCCTCTAATGCTAAACTAATTGGCAATTTGGATGTACCCCAGAAGGTTCCTGTGGTCATAATGCGAGACTGGTTGGGGAGGAGGAATTGCTGGGGAGTTCTCAGGATCTCTACACACTGTGGTCTTCAACAGTCTGTCC
This sequence comes from Mauremys mutica, assembly GCF_020497125.1. NCBI lineage: Eukaryota > Metazoa > Chordata > Testudines > Geoemydidae > Mauremys > Mauremys mutica. The sequence goes on from NC_059074.1 coordinate 76,783,364, forward strand.
ACAATAGATAGGCCTGACCTAAAGGACATGAACCCTGCATTCACTGATAATCTAGATCCAAATACAAGTGATGTGTACATGACTGAATATGGAGTCAAGCTGGCAGATGAACATGGAAACCTGCATGGGTAGCAGACTACCTGGATTTCCTAGGAGTTCTGTTTAAATTTTATTTAACTAGAGAGGGGAAAGTTGAATTTGGAATGTGGCACCAAATTTAAACTATTGTAATGATCAGTACAGACAGCACCACCAGCAGATGGTGCTATATCTTTCTTAGTGTGAAGTTGTAGTCTTCTTTATTATTAGGTTGTTGATATGATGTGGAAGATTAGCAGGAAGTTCAGTTCTGCCTGTGTGAACTGGAATTGGTATTTGCAGTGTCCTAATAAATCCCTGTGATTCTATAAGTATTACATAATATATAGTAAAATCAAATATGATTTAAAGTTATAAATTGAAGGGGACATCTAACAAAACCAAAGTAACAACATAAATAAAATCCTTCCCCTTTGAAGGGAATATAATTAATTATTAAGAAAATGTTATATAAAACATATGTTAGAATCCACAGTAAGGAAAAAGATATACACCTCTACCCCTATATAACGCTGTCCTCAGGAGCCAAAAAATCTTACCGCGTTATAGGTGAAACCGCGTTATATCAAACTTGCTTTGATCCGCCGAAGCGCACAGCCCCGCCCCCCTGGAGCACTGCTTTACCGCGTTATATCCAAATTCGTGTTATATTGGGTCGCGTTATATCAGGGTAGAGGTGTAATTAACACTTTTTCTTATAAACAAGAAAAATACTTCCACTTTTATACTTTTGCTAAATTTGACTCAAAATCTGTGTTCCAGTTGTTGGCACAAAGCTTAAAACATTTAAATAACTGCAATCTATGCCTATTTTCAACATCCAAAAGTCCAGCAGGACTCCCATTGAAGTCAGTGATAAAATTCCTGATCCAATGGGGGTAGAACCGGGTCTAAACTCTTCAACACATTTTTGTTTTAATTTAACTACCTTCATACAAAGTTGTTGGCTACTTATTGGATACTTTTCCCTAAGAAAATTATGTGAGTTTTAGTCATCCAATGCCAACATGCTTTAACAGAAGTCATGCCACTAAAATCTCATACAAGGCTTTGAAAATATACCCCTTCAGTTCTATGCTCTGATATCAACAGCTGCATCCTCTATAATATGGAGTAAATAAGGGGGAAAAATCTATCAATGCACAAACACTCCCTTTTTAAAATATATTTTGCATGGTTAAATGTATGAAAATACATCCAGTGATTATTGTCCTTAAACAATGTCACAGCTATAAAAATAATTAATATTGATGCTTCAAAATTTTCATGATAATACTGCAAGCTATGGACTTTTCTGCAGTGAGAAATCAAATTGTGCATATCTGGGAGAATGCCACATGCCATACTTACATGCAATTTCAAACAATGTAGTTAAAGCTTTAAAAGCAAATCCCTTTAAAAAGAATAAAGAGAAAATAAAACAATATATAGCAGCTGTATAATATTGCTTATCAGCCTGTGACAACAATATATGTAATTGTTATGATGAAATACTTTTTCACACAACAAATAATTAGATCGAAGAACTTGTGGTGTATTGAGGACTGTGGTAGAATTGCAAGCTATCACTTTAAGAATGGAGGTATGGAATGTGGAGTGTTGTCTCTGTAGCAAAGTGTCAGAGCCCAGGCAGTTTGCAGACAGCCAGTCTAGAGTAAGGTAGGGTGAGTTGAGTCTCTCTGTTTTAGGGAGCAGCCCGCTTTGTCTCTTTCTGGAGTTTTTTTGGGTTGTTACACCTTTTAAATTCTATGAAATAAAGTAGTGTTAGCAAGAGTATTTTATGTTTTCATCTTTTTCTCTGTCCGTATGCTGTGAAACAAAACAATTATCACAGGATGTTGCTGAAGCCAAGATTCAAAGAGGGATCTGACATTTACAGGATAACAAGAATATCCTGTAACAAGTCTGATACAGATGGTTGCATATATGCTATTGATCAAAAATAAGTCAGATTTCCGGGAGATCAGTTTTCAAATGAGCCAATACATGCCTGCAGAAACGGAAAAAGAAGTGGCATATCCTCATGTCCTCAGCCTGTATTTTTACCTAAATAAAGTATCCTTCCCATTTAACCATTTTATGTGTCCACCAAAAGTCTTTAAATATATTTGCTCGGCCTGATCCCTGGTTTAGCTCCATTGAAATTGATGCCCATTAGGACAAAATTTGAAGGAAAAAAAAAAGGTGACATGAAATTATGCTTGGGTGAAAATTGGTCAGTTAACAAGGGTAGGTGTGTGTAAATTACATGCAGAGATAGGGAGTAGCAGGCAAGGCCACCCAGAGGAACATAATCTTAAACAGTCATGCCTATCTCTCCTTTTAGATGCTTACCTGCTGTTTGCCACCTCAGCTTGTAAATAAATTACATCCACTGAATGCCAAATCCGTGCAAATTATATTATTTTGTTACTGACCTTCTAAATCTCTCTGCTTTTAATTTTGGAGGGGGTGGTATTTCTTTCTCTCCCAAATGTTAGCCACATTTAATTGCTCTGCACTGTCAAACACCCTTGCCAGAGGTAATTGTCTTTCAATGGTGGATGAAAATATTCTCTCATTATATTTTTTACAATATGGATGTTGTGGGGCTAATGTTTGTAAAGAACCTTGTTAATCTTGGAATGAAAGGTGTTAGAGAAGTACATCCAATGGCCTCTTCACACAACCTGAGCGTGCAGCCTTCATAACTTCCTCACCCCAGTGACATTAGCACCACTCTGTACTCTTTTTGTTTCACTGGTGACCACAGCAATGCTTATTCTTCTCACTAGGCACTGTGCCCTTTCTTCTCCCTTACCTTCTCCCATGCCACTTCTTCCTTTACCCATCATCATCTCCCAGTCCATTCTCCCCTCTCCCATAGTCTGCTTTCATTAACTCTACTTCATCTCACAGGATGATTATCTCCTCCTTTTCTCCCACATCCAAGCCTTCATCTGCCCCTTTCCTTCTGCTGGTGAACTCTGCCCTGATCCTGGCTGCCAGGGCATAACCACATTCTCCTGCTGCTACTAGCCCTGCCTCCCTCCCTCCCTCTGGCAGCTTAAAAGGAGAAAAAGAAACAGTGCCTAATTAACCCTCTAATCATATTATTATAATCATTTTCCCTGCTCCGTGCCCCGCCCCCAAACACATTCACTGTATCATGACTAAAATTAGACTGCAAGCTCCTCAGGCAGAGACCATGTTTTGTTTGTTTGTTTGTTTGTGAGAAGAGCCTAGCACATTTTAGACACTGGATAAATACAATTCAACAAATAATAGTAATAAAATGGGGAAGATGCCTCACAGATCCATGTGTGATGGGGCCTTTTCATGCAGAGGTTTTCCTCCTGTGGGGAAGAAGGTGCTCAGCTGTCTCTTTGAGTCCAGGTACTTACACAGGAGGAGAGTCGGGGACTGAGCATACCAAGGGAGGAAAGGGCAGGATGATTCAAAGAAAAGATAAAACAGCCTGGGGCTGTATTTTCTTTTCCACAGAGCCGCCTTTGCCATAGGGATCCCAGAGACATCTGTGGACTAGATTGGGAGCCAGAGGCACAGATCTACAGTTGAGACATGCGGCCTCCATATGGATGGCTGTGGCTTCTCATGGAGCCCTGAGGACCTATGTGGTTTCTGTCCAAGCTCCATGGCCTATTCTCCCAGGTCCAAACTCTACCCCTTGATGGGACAATGTTGGGGTAACTCTGTGAAGGAACCTCATGGAAATTTTCTCTTCGTGAAGCTTCTTCCATGTTTTTTTCCACAGAAAGGAGCGATCCAGCCAATTAGGATATGTCTGCACTGCAGACTCCCGCTAATGAGCTTTAGCTAAAACACTAAAAATAGCAGTGTGGACTTTGTGGCTCTAGTGGAGACTTGGACTAGCCATCCAAGCTCAAGCCTATTGGGCCAGGTGGACTTGAGCTTGGATGACTCGCCCCATTCTCTGCCAGAGCTACAACATCCACTCAGCTATTTTTAGTGAGCTAGCTCGAGCCCTGCTAGCACAAGTTTGTCAACCTGGGCAGGGAGGTTCGCGCCCAGCTGCCATGCAGACATACTCTTAGATGTGCTGCAATTAGTTTGGAGTAAGCAGGGGACATTCCCTTGAAAGGGAGGCTTGCTTTATCTGATAACCACCAATCAGGGCCGACTCCAGAGCCCAGTGCGGCAAGCACGCGCGTGGGGCGGCCCTTTCCCGGGGAGGCGGCAGGCTGGGCCGGCGGACCTGCCGCAGTCATGCCTGCGGGAGGTCCACCGGAGCCCTGGGACGACCAGACCTCCCGCAGGCATGACTGCGGAGGGGGCGCTCGTCCCGCGGCTCGGCTGGACCTCCCACAGGCATGACTGCGGCAGCTCAAGCGGAGCCGCCGGACCTGCGAACCGTCCGCAGCTGCGGGAGGTCCAGCCGAGCCACGCGACCAGCGGACCCTCTGCAGTCATGCCCGCGGGAGGTCCGCTGCTCCCGCGGCTCCGGGGCGCCTCCCGCGCATGACTGCTTGGGGCTGCCAAAAAGGTAGAGCCGCCCCTGCCACCAATTAATTCATTTCACTACTAGACATGATTTAAAATTCATTTTACATACCCACACAATGCCAGATCATGGAAAGTTATGCTGATTTATCACTTATAGCCATTTTTCTGATCACCTCCAATCTGACACACAACTTTCCCTACCACTTATGTCACCAGTGAATATAGCCAGAAACTTACAAGGGAACTACAACTACTTACTTCACGATGAATTTGCCTAACAGATGATATTAATTAATACTTGGACATCTAAAACACCTTTCATGTGTTGGTTAACTAACTCTCCAAAAGCCCAGTGAGGCAGGTAAATGATATATAGTGAATCATTTCATCCACCACTGAAATGATAATGGAACAAGGTAGCTATTTAACAGCACATAACGCACTATACTATGCGTTTCAGCAGTGGCCCTTTCTTTTGATTTAATGGGTCCTGAAACTATTTTGGGTAAGTCATGAACATTTTTCACTTTGTAACATGGGTCCAAATTATGGGAAATGTTGAGAACCACTGCACTACACAATAGTTTAGGACGGTGTAGCCTGATTTGGGAAGGGTTAGTAGGGACAGTGGAATTTATCCACTTAATTTAGTTTTATTTAATAATTAATTTTCTAATTAATTAGTAATGTTAGTAATAATTGATAGATATTAATAATATGGGTATGGCTCGCCAATATGTGTGATCAGAAGATAAAAGTTCGTCTTGAATCAGGCTTCACAGAATTTAATACAAGGAGATTGGGGTATATTACAGGAATTTAGACAGAGACAGAGTTTAGTCAAACAAGACCTTTTATTTAAAATCAATAAAACAAGAAGTAAATGTAAAATGTTAAAAGCAGTATGAGATTACAAAGTTACAAAATATCACAGTTCTTTAAGAGATATGATATGATATTACACAGTTCTAAATGCACTTTGCAGCAATAGCACTCAGAAGATTTCACACCTTTGCTAGAGGAAGTTACCAAGAGACTGGCTATGATTTAAACCCTTCCTAGTATAGATGCTTTAGAGTAAAACAGAAATAAGTTCATACTTACAGCTGTGAAAAGAAATACCATCAGTAGTTGACAGCCTTCAAAGGGGAGACGGGGTGAGACGATGGGAAATAGCTGGATGTATCGTCTGTCTTAATGGTGGATTGTCACACCTTTTATAGGGAGAAATCCTTCCTCCTATGCCCAAATTTGTCTTTCCCCCATGGAAAGGTGAGGGTACCTGTTTTCATTGGCTGACCTTTTGTGTGCGTACTAATGACAGCTATATAGTAGCTTGCGGGTGTACGTGTTACATTTGTGGTCAAAAATACCCTCCTTTTTACCCTAACTAGGTGAAAGGTTAGCAGACATTCAAAAAGTCCCTAGACATTTGCGTAGGTTTGTCTCCTATTATTACTTTTCTGAGTAAGGGTCTTAAAGGTTGCTTTCAGCGTCACAGAGGAAATAGGCCAGGATGTCTGGCTTAGAAGTTTCTAGGTATCTTGCGTTACAGCTATTGCAAATTCCTATTAATCTATGCAGCCTACACACTTTTATCAAAAAGACATTTTATACAGACCAACAGATTAATCCTCAGGGCTACACGCCCCCCTTTGACGGGGTGGTTTACATAAAGAAACCCCGTCACCTAGGACTTAATATCTGTGGGGCCCTTTTTAGTTTCATACCTGGGCAAATTTTGGTATGTATTAGGAATGGGCACCATGTATATATATTCATCTTTATTCCCCAGATGGTGCTTGTTTGTGCATTTGTTTAGGTGATTGTTTGGGTGTTTGTCTAGGTCTCTGCCTAGTTCTTGGCTTGGGTTTGTTGCGTTTATACAGCATATAACCTAAAATAAGGAAATTAATCCCAATCCCAATTCCTTGGATAATTATCCATACTTCTAATCTGAATTTTTCTTTAGAAGTTGTTGCAGGCTTATTCCCTTCATTCATTAATTGGGTAATAACTTGTTGGGCTTTGTCCATATTATTAGTAATTTGAATGAGGTGAGTCTTCTTACGAGTCATTAAGGATTTCAGTTGCAACCCTAATGGTGGAATATAAGCCAGAAAAGTAGGTGTGCTTTGAATAGTTAAATTCTGGTAATTAGGGTTAAACTGAATAATAGTAATGTTTTCAAAAGTAGGGATAGGGGAAATAACTTGATTTCCTATTACCGTGGGTTGCTTTGGGGTAAAACAGAAATTTGGCTCTGTGACAGGACACTCCAAGGGACCATACTGGTACCTCTTTTGGTTGGTAACCACGCAAAATTGGTTCCTTCCAGCATAGGCCACCCTCTTCATCGGAGTCTTCCATGTGGTTAGCCTCACCAGGCATGACGATGATGCATTCTGTGCTTTCTCTCCCTGTAGTCCACACAAAACAGTGTTTGTTTCAAACACATTACACCTACAGATATACTGGGGTCCTTTTTTAGAACAACAGGCCATCTGTGGTACCTTCCAAGTCTGAATTGGAGTGTGATAGACTACCAGGGGAGGTGCATTAAAATGTTTTAAAAATAAAATCATAACAAATCATACATGTATTACTTTACAAAGTAAAGGTGGGTCTTTTTTGCCTGAGCATGCCTCTGTCAGCAAAAAATAATTGCAAAAAATAGCTAAGAATTTTATATGGCCTCGTCGTACCTGCAAATAAAAAAAAAAGAAAGGAAAAGAAAACAAGAAATAGCGAGAAGATATTTTCATTTATTTGGTATGGGGAGGGGTGTGGAAGATTCTCAGATTGTAGTGTATGCATTCTTAGTCCATTATTTCTATGCCAGCTTGAACTTCATAATTTCATTCAATTGCAGTAGGGCTGAACTCAGCAATACATTTCACAGAAGCAATAAACTTTGCAACCATGACATGGAAGTTATAACGCAGCATATATAGCTGACTCTGAGCTGTCATTTTTATAACACCACATTTTCACTACAGATTCTTCCTATCTGGCAGTCAACTAGCACTAGCAATTAATTCATTCTCGTGGTATTTTTTTCTCTCAGGGGCTAATTTTTAATTATGCTGAAAAATGCATCATATACATTTTATTTTATTTAAAGAAAATATGCTAAGCCTTAGCACTAGGCTTTAAGCAACTGAAGCATAAAACAGATAACTATTTTTAGGGCAAGTACTTGTTGAAACATGAGTAAACTTGAAACTTGCTGAAACACAATTTTTGAGAGTGTGGGGCAGGTGTCCATACTATGTGGTGTAGCTGCTCGGATGTAGTAAACATTATATCTATTAAAAAGAACGAGAAGTACTTGTGGCACCTTAGAGACTAACAAATTTATTTGGGCATAAGCTTTCATTTGTTTAGTAGTCACAGTGCCTCAGTCCAGAACAACACACACACGTAAAGCTATTCCCTGCCCCTAATCTAAAACCTTGACAAACAGAAGACAGGTCACATTAGGAAGCACTGAGGCAAGGCTAACTTAATGCTTCCTTTTCCTTCATAAATTCACTGCTTGTGTGCACCACAGAAGAAGCGGAGTTCTAAGAAGGCTTTGAATGAGGAAGAGGTGATGGCTTAGCAAACTGAGAATGTTTCAGGCATAGAAGGCAACACAGAACAATGCATATAGAAAGGAGAGGGAGAAATGGGGGACAACGCTGGTATTGTTGGCAGAGTAGACTACTGCTCAAGGCTCTGCTTTGGTTTGCTGCCTGAAACAATTCACAGTGAGAGTGATACCTTGAACATGACCCAGGAATGGTTACCTGAGAGGCTTCCCCTCATCCTCTGGATTGACATTGTAGTTATGTTCAGCTGGGTGGCTCTTCTTCTTGATGCCCTGCATTGAACTCTCGGGCCTGGGTGTGCAGTAAGGCATTTTTTCTTGTCGATGCCAAACTCTGGGATTTGCTCCATTTGGTGGCCTTTCAGAACCAGAGTCTAACTTCAGGACAAATTTACCATATTTATTTGGTTAAACTTTTTTTTATTTTCTTTTTCTGTGTTCTTTTAATTTTTATGCATTAAAAATAACAAGTAAGGACCCGTTCCTGCATTTTTTGTGCAGCAAAACTGAAGTTAATGGAAGTCAGTCAACAAAGCCAGCTTCAATGTCTCATTTGTCAGCTTTCCCCACAATCAACACTATGTCTTTTTTCTGTGCCATTGCCTTCCATCCAATGTCCCCACACCCACTCTAGTTACTATCTGTCAAACCTCCACCCTCTCCTTCAATTCACTCTTAACATCTCTCTTGTTCTGTGATGCACAAAAAATGTTAGCTCTCATTATTCTGTCCTTTGAGCTTCCCATTGTGTCCTGTTTTTTTTGTGTTTGTCTTTTTTCCTTTTCATGTTACTTCTCCTCCTCTGTGTCACAATTAGTTATTAGAACTAGTCAGAAAATGAGGACAGGTTCCATGGAAAATGTTGATTTTGGGGGGCAAAACTTTGTGTACTGAAAAATTTTGGTCAAAAACCAAACTATTTCAATTTGGAAATACTGTACAATGCCTTATGGGAGGTTGTAGTTTAGATGCCTCATGCTCTCATTCTCCTCTATAGACCAGGATCCCTGGTCAGACTAAAATTCCCATAATGCACCATGCTCTCCCCTCTTGGAGATGGGAGTCCCTGGTTGTGGTGCCTCATGAGAGATATAATGCAACTAGGAACCTGGCCTATAAAGGAGAATAGGGATATGAGGCAACCAGATTACAACTCCCAATGAGTCATGGAGGGCAGTGTCATGGTTAGAAGGCTGGCTATACCTCTGTTCCTTTTCTGGTCTCTCTGAGCGTCAGTCCTCAAGAGTCAGTCCTCATGCCTTTACTTATCTCGGCGTAGAGTGGAGTTTTATAATTCTCCCACTCTTAGACCAGGCCCTCAGCAACAGAACTTTATGTATCCACCCTTCTTTCCCTGAAGGGTAAGGACTGAGTTTGGGCACCTGAGGTTCTTCCCTTCAGAAGTCTGTGACCATGGGTGTACAGCAACCAGACAGGCTTCTCAAAACCAGTATATTGTGTATTTTAATAGTAGGAACAAAGAGAAAAAGGATTTTAAAACAACAAACAGTCTACACCCATATTTATCTTACCTAATATCTCACCATCCCCTAAGGATTTTCTTATTTTTGATTTTTGCGGAAGGAAGTAAAAAATGGAATAATGAAGGTAAACTATGAATATAAATATCAATCCTTGAAGGGGCCACTTAGGGATCTGGAGCAAAATCAGTACTTGGTCCTGGTAGTGAAGGCAGGGGGCTGGACTCGATGACCTTTCAGGGTGCCTTCCAGTTCTATGAGAGGTATACCTCCATATATTATTATTATTGTATTATAATATTATATATATAATATAAATTATTATTTTTCTAATTCATAGAACATAATACAATAAAATAGAACCTATTGTAAGGGAAGAGGAAGTATTTAATTTCACTAAATGCACATGAAAGCATACAGAAATACATACATAATAATTGTGTAATGCTCTGATCTGATATGCTATTAACTTAAACTAATGCTAACTTAAGCCTCTTAATAATGTTCCCACTGAGTCAAATAAAATGTATGTTTTTTATTATGAAGGTTTTTGCCATAGGTTTAATGGAATCCCTCTCCAGCCAAGAGTGATTATTACTTTCAGAAGTACCATAATACTATAACTGTTTCAGACTTTTTTGTGGAAAACAACATAACAAATTACCCTGGAGTTTGTAATGTTCAAATAATTGGAATTTGATGTAAGACATTTATTTGATTAATAGTCTCTCCTTTTCTGGTACAAAATATTGACAAGCAGTTTACAGCTTTCTCAATGGATTCATTACTGGAATTTCAGAAAAATAACACTTGGTTTGTTTACTGTTTCTAGAAACATTCCTGCCAGCAAACTGGTGAACACAGCAAAGCAAATTTATTTAACACATCAAATGAGAGTCTGGAAAAATAGTTTGCAATATTCACTCAGCTCTAGCAATATTTTCTTGAATAGGTGACACTTCTGTAAGCAATACGTAAGCTCGGTTTTCCTATAAAATATTTAATTACATTTTTCAAATTTGTTATTCATCTTGGTGTCTGAGCCCATATATTACCTTGATCTCATTTATGTCAGTAAAACTCCAGAACAAGTCCACTGATCGATGGACTTTAGATTTACAGTAATGTAACAAATAAGCATCTTGCCCCTCGTTTTCAATACCTGCACTCTTTGGATGATTTCAGGAATATATAATATAATATAATATAATATAATATAATATAATATAATATAATATAATATAATATAATATAAACTCTGCTCAGTATAGTGATAGGTCATTGATTAAACTGCCCAGAATATACCTGAAATAAAGCAGAGCAGATTATTAACATTTTAGCTAATAATCCAATGAAAATTGCCTCAAATGTCTAACTGATATTCAGTATGAAATATTCCATGCAAGAGACACAACATAAAATGTGATCAAGGGAAGTGATAAAAGGAAGAAGTAGGAAGAAAATAAACCTTTAAACTGTGATATTTTTCTAATTAATCCCTCTTCCTGCTGCTTCTTAGGAACAGAAAATAGATTGTAGCTAGGTCTGTAGTGGCAAGGTAGATACCATTTCACCACAGGCTTTTGGTTTATTTTAATTGATTTGCCAGCTTTCATCCAAGCATCCTGTGCTGGGGGAAGGAGAGAGACAAAGAGAATACAGTAGCAGAGTAATCCTCTTCATCTTGTCTCTATGTCTGACCTTATAGGATATAAATTTCAAGGCAGGTGTGTAATATGGATGTGCAATATGTGTAATATGTTTCTCATGTAAGCATTCAACAATGACTGAAGCTGGTAGAGTTCTGTACTCACAGATGGTAACAATGTCTCAGGAGTTATTGTATTGCTTAGCATAAAATAAAGGATGAGTGACTAAGGTAAAGAAGGAATTACTATCAAAGGTTGCCCTAGCAGACTTCTTTGCTCCCAATGCACAAAAGAGACTGCCCACATTTTTGTAGACTTACATTATTCCATTAACTGAGTTCGCATGGACAACCTTGTCACGCTCTGCACAATGATGAAATGTGAATATAGTGAAGTCCTCTGAAATGACATGACTGCATTAATATTGTATAACTAGCAGCTGTTCTTGCACTGGAACCATTAATATAGTTTTTACTTTTACTTTTCCATGAGTTGGTGAATAATAATACTATTTAGGTGTGTTGGACATAATAAAGATAAGTTGTAAGTTGTGTCTTTGGCACTCTGGGACATTCAAGGAACTTGGGCAACTTCCAATTCAAGAGAAATACCTAAATGTGACAGGCGCCTTAGAAATTCTATCTATCTAATCTATCTAGCTAAGGTTAGCTCCTTTTGCACTCTGGGATAATCAAGGAACTTGGTCAGCTTCCAGTTCAAGATATTTATTGGCCTGCTGCAAGCTGCAAAGGGATTTAAAATGGCCTGCAGCATTTAGTAATATATAAAAGGTAAAATAGTACCATGAAGCCAGACCTTCAGGAAAAATACCCTTGTGAATACCAGCAATCCAAACAGATCCATCAGTGAAGCAGAAGCTAAGAAACATGAAAAGTTGGATTGTCTGGTGGATGTTTATAAATGGGCCTGTTCCTCCAAAATGTTTGATTGCACATGAGCAGCTTTACTTGCGCGAGTAGTCCCATTTAACTTAATGGAACTACTGTTGTGATAGTGGAGTAAGTGACCAGGTCTTCCTCAAGAGGAGACCTGCCACAGTCTAAGGACAGGCCATCAGAATATGCACTATTTCACTAAACTCTGGAAAAAGCCTAAAAATCATTTAACCACAATCTCGCAACGTATGCTAGAACCTTGTCTTGAGAACTGGATTCTTCTTGCTATGCTTTGAGACTATTCCCGGCTGTTTTGGTTTTGAGTTAAGATGTTTGGCTTAGAACTACTACTAGAGAATTCTGGAAGCATTGTTGTGAACAGCTTGGTAATTGTCCTTAGACTGAGGAGCATAAAACCCAGAGTAACCTGGAAAGGTGAGCTGGTGTGTTTGTTTGTTCTTTCCTTTACTATATTTTATTTTCTGCTTCAAATCATGGGTTTAATGGGCAGGAAGCCTATTGAACCTCAAGCCATAGTGTATTTTGAATTTCATCATCAATATACCCTAACTGGTTCTTGATTTGATTTTTTGTGATATAAGAAAAGTATGTGAAAATTTAGGTTTACCAACCTTGACAGTATGGAAGTAGAGAAACGGATAAAAGGAATTTGAACATAGAGATCTTAGTTGGTCTTCCACAACATTGTCTTTCTCACTATTCTAAAGTAATCGTATGGTCTTCTAGTAAACAATTAATTGATCTAAGAGTAAGGGCCCTATGCAAGGATTCTTGCTTACTTCATTCAATCCTATTGTCATATTATGTGCCCCACTTCACATTTTACTGTGGGTTTTTTCTTAGTTGTGCATTAACATATTACACAATTTGAATTTCCACTACTTCTTCAGAGTTACATTCTGTATTTAAATATTCTGTTGGATTGGGTGGTTTTTGTCCAGGTAATGTAACAAAATGTGTCAGACTAGTAAGCATGTAACAAAATTAAATTTTTGGCTGTAAATCTTAACAAAGAAAAAATATTTGGAAGTATGTTTTCTCTTTTCAGCTTGAGCCTGATAGAGCGTAATAGATATTCTAGATGATAAAGACCCACAACTGTAGAGTAGTTAAGCCAAGGCTAGTCAGTTTAAATGAATTAAAACCCATTAGGTCCTCTGAGGCCTCATGATTTGCGTCCAGATTTAAGCTGTAGTCACAGCCTTCTGTTAACTAATATGCATGCTGTGGATTTTCCATCCTGTGGATCACATATTCCTACAGTAGTGGGAAGAGGAAAAAAATATTCATCTTAGCTATAAATTGCCAAGCAATGACTGACAAGTACGAGCACAATCCTTTGCACAATGCTGAGCTAGAGATGGCTACCTGCCAGTCAGGCTGCAGAACTGCATGCTGCTATTATCTTTGCGCAATTATAGGAAATGATAGTCTACACTAGACCTCCGGGTGTGGAAAGAGAGATAGCATTAGAACTTTTACAATTGTCTTTTCCTATTTCATTTACTACATAGATAAAATGGAAAGGAAATGAAGATAAATGAGAAAATTCTATGTCATATGCTTTGCAAAATGAAAACGGACAATGTAATTAATACACAGTGTTTCCTGAAGGTTAGGGATTTCATTTCCTTCTCAAGGCTTCAGTGTTGTGTTGAAGTTTGCGTGTGTTTAATAAATTTCAGTTGCAGCATTTTTTATGTTTGTCAAGCAAGCATTTTTGCTGGGGAAAAATAAGTAATTTCCCAACCACTTACACACATCTAATTTATGATACATTTCATATATTTAATCATGTCTCTGCAAATTCAGTCAGTCAGTTGATTTATGTGCACAGCTGTCTGATCACAATTTGGTACTTACTGTATAGCCACAACTGTGCAAAGTCGAACTTAAATAACAAAACAAGACATAGAAAATACTTCACAGACAACGTCATTAGATTCTTCGCAGTTACAAGAAGACACTGTCACCATGAATTAATATATGCATACCACGTGTACCATGAGATTATGTATTTAATTGGGCATAAGAAATGTAAAACCTGAGTGTTGTACAGATAATAAAATATAAGCAGAAACATGATTCAGTATCGCATCATTCCATAAGACACCGTGTGGTTGTATAAAGTCACATACATAAAGCAGCTCACAAGTCGCACTGATCAAAAAATATTAATTTTAAATGAAAAAGTATATAAAAACAGACTTTTTTGAGAATTTTTTCATGAAAAAGTCATCTTGTTTTTTAAACTATAGATTTGGGTGAATTTTTTCAAATTTAGAAATATTTCAGGAACAAAAAAAAGGGGAGAAAAACATTTTGCATTTTAAAAGTTCTCATTTTCTAATTATGTCTATTCACAATGCTAGTGGAAAATGAGTGAGTGAAAAAATGGAATCATTTTCACGGTTCAAGAAAATACAGAGAGGAAACATTCAAGCCAAATCCCTTTCATCTTTCTCAACCTGCTGAACCCAGACAAAATGAGAAAAAGGGTGAAACATATTCTAGATTTCTGATTGACTCTGTTGCTTGACAGCCAAATCCAGAGAAGAATAAGCAAAATATTATCAAAATATTATACATTAGGAGAAAAATCTTCAGCTGGTGTAAACTGGCATTATTCCAATACGGGAGGAGGATTGCAGTCAAAACAAAATGCTTTTAAAATGGGTGTGATGATACTTGCCTTCCTTTGCAAAGAACTTTGGGATCTATAGCTGAAAAATGCTACATGAGCTAAGTATTATTGTTTTCCTTTAAAAAAATCATTGTCAGCAGCCTAGTGTTCCTAGACAGTAACAAACCAATATGATACCCAATGGAAGGAAGCCAATTTCACCCTCAAACTTCCAAGGGGTTAAAAACAGCAGAGAAGTGAAAAAAGATAAAAAAAATTATGAAAAATACCTGCCTCATAAATAATCTTTTCAATAATCATAACCACTTTTAGTCTTCATGTAGCTCAGTTTAGAAAGCTTCAAAATAAGGCCCAGATCCTCCAGTTGGAACTGCACTTGTATACATTTGTGCTCACTGGGGCTCCACAATGTTGCAAGGGACTGTCTACACAGTTCTGATTGCAGGTGTAGTTGTCAGCCACTTAGGCTATGCTGTGCTGTTATTTTCTTATCCACATGAACAGATCTCCACTCCTGGGATATCTTATATCTTGCAATAATCTGCAAACATAAGAACTGAGCTAAGATGGCAGAAGAAACTCAACTTTTATTCTTAATATTATTCAATATTTTCAGACCTGGTTAAAAAAAATTGAATTTTGAATTTTCTGATGAAAAAAGGGAAATTCACAATCAGTGTCAGATTCCTCTTGTGACAGGCACTGTGCCAACATATAGCGAGATGGCCCCATGGTTATAGACCCAAATATTGTCCGAAATAGATTGCGGTTCGATCAGCTTTATATTGGGAGAGGAAAATCAGGCAGGACCAGAATAAGGTGCAAAGCCAAGTGGCTGCGTTTATTTGAGGGAAAGTTACAACTTGGGCCAAGGGAGAGAGGCAATTTTTAGCTGGGATGTTGTTAGGCAATATAAACAACCCAAAAATCATTAACAGTACAATTCTATACTGCTCACTGCACCACACTGGATAGGCAGACACACCAATCACACAAGATGGGAATCGGGTTCGTCAGGGCGATGCCCGGTGCAACACAGGAAAGAGACCCACAGGCCACTGCCTCAACCGCCCTTGCTTTCACACTAAGGGTAAACCCAGAGTGTGGTGCGGCTGCAGTTGGGCAGATTCCACTAACACAGACCACGGGGACAGGAACCCCTTGGTCAGCTAATCCCCAGGTGGAGACAGCTCCCAGACACAAACACTCCGGACAAAGACAGAGCAGTGACTCACACACTTAAAACAGTTTACAATAAACAATTTATTAAAACCTTAGAACAACTATATACCTAGGCAATTGTGCAATTATGAGCTCAATACTTTAATCCTTAACACTGTGTACAAACTTGATACTGGGTTAGGGAGGGGAAAAATAGGAGGCTAGATAAGCAAACTGCCAGAAATTAGAAAACAAATACCGCACTCCAGGCACAGCTGACCAGCAGAGCAGACACCAGAAGCATGATGAGGTGCCAGGAACAGGTCCAAGGCAACAACGAAGACGACACGACACGAGCTAGCTATACCGGGAGGAGACCCTGGCCGAAAGGTTGATCAGGTCCTTCAGCTGACATGTGGATACTCCACACAGATTTTTGGGGGAAACCTAGTTTTATAGAAAGGGTCTCACTCACTCGTGTCAACATCTGATTGGTCCCTGGTTCCCCCTCCCTCCAGGCTCCGAGCTGTTGCCCCCCACGCCGGCAGGATTTGCACACGGCACACTGGGGTATCTGGGCAGAATTAGGTCTCTGTATACAGTACTCTGGAGTTGCTGGGCAGAACTAGCCTGACCTCCAGACGACCGGGCCCAAAAAGAGCGGGAAAATGCATACTACGGAGTTGCTGGGCAGAATCAGGTCTCTGCACACTGCACTAGCCTGACCTTTAGACGGCCCAACAGAAAAAAAAACAGGAAAGTACACACAGCACTTTAGTGTTGCTGGGCAGGATTAGGTCTCTGCCCTTTCCTATGCAACAAGAACCTGGTCCAAGATGGAGGCTGCCTTGTCCTTTTAACAGGACAAGATGGCCGTGGACCGACAATTGGCCATACAGAGCCATAACTGCGTATCAGGTTGCGACAAATATGACATGGTTACAGACACAAAGAATTTATAATGTAATGTAAGGCAAGACACAAGTGAATAGAACAAATAAGAGGAAACAATGGAGAAGGAAGATGAGTGCAAAAGTAAGGGACCAAATCCTCAGCTGGAGTAAATGCATATTTGCCCATGTGGACCAGTTAAGGGTCACCCAGTAAGATCATGCAGTTATATATATTAGCTATGTGCACACCTTGATAGTTCCAAATAATTGAAAATGGTGGGGCGGGGGAGAGTTCTTGGTTATTTATTTATAAAGAAAATAAACAAAAATATGTCTGCAATCTCCAGCTGCCATTCAACCTAGCCATCATTTTTGGTTGTTTTTTGTATAGCATCACAGCAGAAGCCAGTCATCAGGAGGGATTGGGAGGAGGGCAGGTTAGTGGCTTTACACATTCATTTATGGAGGGCATTCCATGCGTAAGGGGCAGCAAGCAAGAAATCATGGAGGTGATTGAGGAAGAAGTATATAAATAGATAAGCAAATAAGTACAAGGAGGCAGATACATGGAAAGACTTTGAAGGCGAGGAAGAAAAGTTTGAATGTGATGCTGTGAACAATAGAGGCACAATGGACAGTTTCAAAGAGAAGAGTGACACTGTCAAAGTAAAAAACAAAGAAGATAATCTTAGTAGCTTGGTTTTGTATGGATGAGAGGTGAGGACAATGCAGTTGTTGGGCAGTTCACAAAGGCAACAAATACAATGGTCAAGATATGCCATGACACCAACTTAACCATTTCATCCACTAGGTGAAGAGTTTTGCCACTTTTTTGCATGTCTGTGTCAACCCATATTTGCCAAGCTTTTGCAAACATGAGCAGAGGTGTGCAGATGCATCGGATTTTGAAACTAAGGCTTAGTTTGAGCAAGTATAGACAATTTGATGCAAACATTTCACATGGAGCTACAGAATACCCATCAAATAATCAGATAGTCCAAGAGTGCAGGGCAGGTATTTTGTTCCTAAAACTAACAAAGTGAAAGTGGTCAAGAAGGAGAGAAAGTCTTAATAAACTTTAATGTGTTCTGTCTAAAATGCTGATCAATCATGTTTGAAGTTGTTGAGCAAACTTCACCAATCTTACTAAAGTATAGCACATTCTTGGGGTTGGCTGGCTATTGTGCATGTTTAAAATTAGATATGCAATTCATGAAAGTGAGGGAGTAATAAAATGGCTATATCCACTACATAATGGAGTAAGACATAATGCATGTAGGTGCTGTGTCAACTTACCACACAGCTCTGCCAATGTCCCTCATTCCTTGGCTTGTCTTGAGCACAGCCTGCCAATCATGCTAAATTGTGCAGATATTGTTGATGTGCAAAAGCTTTTGGCATCTAGAATTAGGTCAACAAGCGTATTGTCACTTGTTGACATACTATGAACCAGGATTTAAAATCAGGTCTCCAGAGATTAAAGTCTAGTTCACTAATGCAATACATCACTTAGTCCCCCAGCCAGTTTTGTTTTAAAAGTGTATGTCTTTCTACTACGTTTTGCCTAACATTTAAAAAAATACATTGAGGCATCTTTGCACCATTGGCAGGGCCAGACATAGCAAAACAGGAATGATGCATATCATGCTACAAAGTATTCAGGCATCTTTCATAACTAGGGAGCCCACCTATTCACAACTGTTCAGGTAGGACAATTTTCTACCCTTACCACTAACTCTTTCTGTGGTATGCTAAGATCACCTTCCCAGATGTATCTGCCCCAGGAGTAATGATAAGACCTTCCAGGTTTAACCTTACTGCATTGTAAGTGTTGATCAGCTGGAAATGAACTTTTCTGGAAGCACCATGTTGTCATAATGAGCCTTCTGGTAATCACATTACTGTCCCCTAGGTAAGAGGAGTCTTTAGGTGAAAGCAAATCTTTAATTCGAGAAGTGGAATGTGGTAATTTTTACTCTCCTTTTTCTGTTATAATCCAGAACAAATTTTTAAAAGTACCACCTTTCAAAAATACACTAACAAACAAAAAACCTCTTATTTATTGACAGTGAGGATTTTTACAGGAGATGGAGAATATGATACAATGTGCTAACAGATTTTAAGAGGCCAGTTCTCCCAAAGTACAACAAAGGGTATGGATCTTGAAAGTTTAGATGCTTTAATGAAAGGTGGGTAAAGTACAAAACTAGCATTAACAATAGTACCATCATTAACTAGCAAAATGTTTTTCTGGCACTCTATTCTATTGTAATTCACCTACCTCAAACTGCCTGCAGAGTAAACTAGCATCCATGATCTCTTCAGTTTCTAGGGATAATTGCAGGGATCAGATGCTGGTTTTTAGCCCATCCCCTTCTTCTAGAATTATAGCATCATAGAATATCAGGGTTGGAAGAGACCTCAGGAGGTCATCTAGTCCAACCCCCTGCTCAAAGCAGGACCAATTCCCAACTAAATCATCCCAGCCACGGCTTTGTCAAGCCTGACCTTAAAAACCTCTAAGGAAGGAGATTCCACCACCTCCCTCGGTAACCCATTCCAGTGCTTCACCACCCTCCTAGTGAAAAAGTTTTTCCTAATATCCAACCTAAACCTCTCCCACTGCAACTTGAGACTATTACTCCTTGTTCTGTCATCTGCTACCACTGAGAACAGTCTAGATCCATCCTCTTTGGAACCCACTTTCAAGTAGCTGAAAGCAGCTATCAAATCCCCTTTCAGTCTTCTCTTCTGCAGACTAAATAAACCCAGTTCCCTGAGCCTCTCCTCATAAGTCATGTGCTCCAGTCCCCTAATCATTTTTGTTGTCCTCTTCTGGACTCTTTCCAATTTTTCCACATTCTTCTTGTAGTGTGGGGCCCAAAACTGGACACAGTACTCCAGATGAGGCCTCGCCAATGCCGAATAGAGGGGAATGATCATATCCCTCAATCTGCTGGCAATGCTCCTACTTATACTGCCCAAAATGCTGTTAGCCTTCTTGGTAACAAGGGCACACTGTTGACTCATATCCAGCTTCTCGTCCACTGTAACCCTTAAGTCCTTTTCTGCAGAACTGCTGCCTAGCCACTCGGTCCCTAGTCTGTAGCAGTGAATGGGATTCTTCCATCCTAAGTGCACGACTCCGCACTTGTCCTTGTTGAACCTCATCAGGTTTTTTTTGGCCCAATCCTCTAATTTGTCTAGGTCCCTCTGTATCCCATCCCTACCCTCCAGCATAGGGTTTAGTGTCATCTGCAAACTTGCTGAGGGTGCAATCCACACCACCCTCCAGATCATTAATGAAGATATTGAACAAAACTGGCCCCAGGACTGACCCTTGGGGCACTCCGCTTGATACCGGCTGCCAACTAGACATGGAGCCATTGATCACTACCCGCTGAGCCCAATGATCTATCCAGCTTTCTATCCACCTATCCATTCTACTGTAATGCTGCCTGACTGCATTGGGAAAGAGGTATAGACAGAGAGGTAGATCAACATTAATTCATCTGCAATTCGATAAATAAAATGAACTACACTAAGATTTCTTTCCAGGACCGTTCATGCCTCAATCTAACTTTCATGATGGGCAAAGAAGAGATGATCTTTTCACTGCACAGAAGGGAAGTCCCTGCTGTTCCAGCTTTAGTGTGCACCTCATTCTGGATGGACAGGGAGATCCCCTTGCTAATCATAGCACACCTACCAAAAAAAACAGCAAAATCAGAAACTTATAAAATTTACCATAGGGTTTATTAATTTACAGTTTAAAGCAGTCAAAGGGCTGTTCCGGGAGCTGGGGATTGCTAGTACATAGGGAAAACCCATATAAGCCTATTCCTCTCATCCCCAGGACATGCCATTTGCATCAGCAGTGAGTTGCGAAATGGCTATTGACAGCTTTTTATCACCCAGTGATTTCCCCACGGATGCCGATGAACGGCCTCTGTGGCTGTATTTTACCACCAGAGCAACCACAGAGAGGCAGAGAATTTGGAACCAGATTTTTAGGGACTGCGAATGAAGCATTTCCATTCCAAACTAGTATTCTCTATTCCTTTACTACATGTTGTTCAAGCGCACCCACCAACTGAAGTTTTGCACTTTTTACTGATTGCTGCCAGATCCAGTGAGCCTGGCCCTACTCTGGCAGCATAAAGGTTCCTTCAAGAGGGTAGAAATGTAAAGTAAACAGCCAGTGGTATAATCCCACCGTTTTTATTCTGGGATGCTGTGCTGGTCAAATGTGGAATATTCTTGCCATGAAAAGCTCATTGATATGAAACACTGATTAAAAACAACAACACACAACTCGCTCTACCGATCTGCTTATTATTTTTGTTTTATTTTTAAAGTTCTTTCCATTGGTAGCTACATGCGATAGCTATGTTTTTTATTGTAATTGCATAGCCTCATACTGGCTTTTTCTTTTTTCCTGGGATCCAAATATTTTGTTTTAAAACCTTAGAAAAGACATTGTGCCATAAGGTGAGTACTAAGTTAAAACACTAGAAAATTAGCTTTTTTAAATGGCAAACTATTATTATTTTACATTTTCTCCTTGTAGGCAGGAGTGGGTGGTTTATTTTTATGTCCTAATTTTTCTTTTGTTTGTTCTGGTTTTCTAGTGAACTCGAAATCAGACAAATCAACAGAGGCTGAAGCATTGAAGACAGGCCTGTAACTTACTTTGGCTTCTCGTTCCTCAGTTTCATATAGAGACTTGAGAGAACTTGGTGCCAGTTTTGTTCAGTGATGGAAGGTCTGACAGCAGCTCCTTTGCCTTGTAAAAACCCTAAGCCAGCATGAAGCCTACTTAGTACAATAAACAACACAGTGTGAAGTATTTTTGCAGGTGAGATGCCCTGCTGGTGGCCCACCCATAAATCAAGGGCACTGGCTAACAGCAAGGGAAACAGCTAGAGCTAAAAGAGGGGGAAATGAAGTGTTGCATATAACCCCCTACTGATTGAAGGTCAAAGACCTGCGGAGACTGACCATTTATTATAATTTATTAGTGTTGCGTTTCTTACTTAAACCAGCAGGAGCATCAGAATCCAAGCACATTAGTTCTGAAAACCTGAGGAAGAATAAAAGGTCTTTAGAGGGTGTGCAGTAAGTGTACAAAGGAGAGGGAAGTAAGGAAAAGCTAGCTACACCAGTCTGTTTTCTTTTGACAAAGGTACAGTTTGAATGATGGCTGAGAAACAATGTTTTCAAACGTCACCAGACCGCCATAAAATAAACCTTCATTACAAAGAGAGAAATTATTATTCACATTAAAAGAGAGGTGTGTGCCAGAAATATCTGTCAGCAATGCTGATACCTCTTGGAATTTTTAGCATGCATAGTAATTAAATGAGCCCAATCCTTCAGTCCTTCTGTGTATTCAACTCCCAAATGAACTCAGTAGAAGTTCAGAGTTTTGAAAGACTGACTGGGCCAAATCCTGGCAGTCCTTATTCAGGGAGAACTGCAGGAAGTGTACAAGTGGATGATCCTACTGGTTAATAAAAGCACAGGGTCAGATCCTCATCAGGCATAAATCAGCATCATTCCATTGAAAGCATTCATAAACCATCTAAGGATCTGGCCCATGATCTGTAGGGTATAGGAAAGGACTGAGAAATATTTTTCTGTGCATTATTCCTGCAACAAGCAATGGGGGAAACACTAGCTTTTATATGTCAAAAGAATGGATCCATTACCAATGGAAAATTTGTATTTCACTCTTTTCCTTGTGTTTTACTTTTATATATTTAGCCATTTCCTAAATTGATTAAATAGATTATTAAGGTGGGCCCTGATCCTGCAAACACTTAAACATGTTTTTAATTTTATGCACATGAGCAATCAATTGACTTCTCATCAGGGGTGGCTCTAGCCATTTCGCCGCCCCAAGCACGGCGGCACGCCGTGGGGGGCACTCTGCCGGTCACCGGTCCCACGGCTCTGGTGGACCTCCCGCAGGCGTGCCTGCGGATGCTCCACCGAAGCCGTGGGACCAGCAGACCCTCCACAGGCACGCCGGTGGGAGGTCCACTGGAGCCACCTGCCACCCTCCCGGCAAAGCGTCCCCCCGCGGCATGCCGCCCCAAGCACGCGCTTGGCGTGCTGGGGCCTGGAGCCGCCCCTGCTTCTCATTGTCTTGTGAACTCAAAAATGGGCCTATTTCACTAAACAATACACCAATGAGTCTATCCCAACCAAAAGGCAGCTTTAAAGTTCAAATACAAAAATAAAATGGGAATTTTCACATTTGTGATGAAAAAATTGTTCAGTTGTTGATTTTTGCATAAAAGATGCATTTAAGGGGTACAAAATCATCCAAAAAACAACCAAATTTTCACTGCTTTCACACAACTGTATTAATGAACTCAAAAGCTTTCATTGGAGTGAAATGTGAATATAAAAGTAATGATTATTCAGAACTCTTCTGTGATACCCTGTACATTAAAAAAAACCAACCCTACCAAAACAAAACACTACACTGCACACAAAATTCTCCCTCAGCAGAAGATATCAAAGAGAATGAAACATATGTCAGATGTAGTTTTGTCACTTAATGCTGATACAGACTAACATGGCTACCACTCTGAAACCTGTATAGTGATGTGAGTGGTATCTGAACCAGTATACAATGTTATAGTGGAATAAATTCACCGCTGGGTAACTGTGGCCTGATTATGGCCCCTTTCTAACTAAAGCTCTAAAATCTAGTCTGCTTCAAAGCTAATTGTTCGAAGAACCTATTGTTTAAGGTGTCAAAAAAATGCTTTACTGTACTGTGTCCACTATCCTTTTCCTGATCTGGAAGCTGATAGTATCATCCTGAGACAGGAGCGGCGCCAGAGTTTCTGGTGCCCTAGGCAGAGTTAGGGGGGCAGCATTTTGTGCGCTCCCCACAGGGCGCGCGGGAGCTTCCGGTTCCACTCCCGTTGCACCGCTGAAGAAGGACCCTCTGCCGAAATGCCGCAGGTGACAGTGACAGTCATTGAGCTGCTCAATTGCCTGCCGCTGTTTTCCGCGGCACGTCGGCAGAAGGTCTTTCTTCGGCGGCACAACGGGAGCGGAACCGGAAGCTCCCGTGCGCCCCTTGGGGAGCACACAAAATGCCGCCCCCTGAATCCTGGTGCCCTAGGCGACTGCCTAGGGTCGCCTAATGGAAGCACCGGCCCTGTCCTGAGACCATATTTGTATCCATGCAAATTCTACTGTCCTGTCCTCTCCACTCAGAGATTTTACCATATTAGAGTTTATGAGTCTATGTAATCTTTTAGGGACAGTGCTATTCTAACACCTACCAGACCTAATTTATCCTTCCTATATAGCTTCTATCCAGATACAGTATCCTACTGATTTTTGCCATTTTGTAATTTTTCAGAACTACCTATTAACTCAGGGTCCTTTTTCACTGCTGGACATTCTAGTCCACACATTATTGCTTTCGAGGAGAGATGGTAATGAATTATCCAAATAAATGTTTTTTGTTGGAAAATGCAGATTCATTGAAACTGTTCCCAGGAAAGGGTTGGTTTTGACAAATCTCCTAATTTAAAAAAGCTTTGAAAAAAAGTAACAAAATTCTCAAACATCTCTTTTCAACATGTTCCAAAAGGAAATGTTTTGTATTCCATAGGGTTGACTGAAAACAAGAATTCCATTTTGAAAAAAAAAAAAAGAGGTTTCAACATTTGGTTTCATTCTGCATTGAGATAATACTGGCTAAATAGTTTATACCAACACATTTGTTACTAGTATTCACAGATTAAGAGACCTTGCTTCCTACTGCCAACTGCCCTACTTAGCAAAATGGAATACCTACCTACTGAACTCTTAGGATGGAATTCTCAAAAGTTTTCAGCATTGGCCTACCTCTGCTGAAATTGAAATCAATGGGAGTTTTGTCATTTACTTCAAGAGGAGCAGAGCTTGGCCAGTGCTTTTCAAAATCTGCCCCACCCCTCAATTCATCTGCTCTCAGATATTACTGATGGATACAGCATTTGAAGACAGGTAGAAAAGGAAAATATAGTATTGCTAAAATTTAGGTAAAGTGTGGCAAATTGTGTGTGCGCGTGCGCACACACACACAATGCAAAGAGAAGGTATTTACATCTCCCTAATCCAACCTGTTTGACTTATCTTCAGTCTGCAATTGTAGGCCAATGATTAGTAAATTACCCAACTCATCTATGGATAGGTGGGTACCTAAACACATACACCCAGAGATGCTCAAAAACTTCCAAACCAGTTCAGAATGTCACTCTGAAATGTGAACAGTCCTGTGATTCCCAGAGTGAAATCCAACCACCAAATGTTCTGCACAGTAAACATAGTTTCCATTCATGTAACAGCAAACAGACCATTCCATTTTAATGACTTGTGATCCTATAATCCAGGCTAGCGCTCAGAGGTGAGCTCACAATTTGCAGAGCTTTTCCCCTGAACCTTGCTAGCACTTTTCTACTATTCGAAGTGCAGACTGTCTGGCCACAGATCCAAATTACAGACATGATATAAAGTTAAAGAACTGAAAGAAAGCCCAGAGGCATTAATTAAAGCATACTGGTTCTTCAAGATTTCAACCTCCAGTATTCTGAATTGAATTTATCCATTTCTTTTCATTTTTACACAGGAGCTAATAGAAATATCAAAGTTAACTTGTTTTATTTCTTTAGCTAAAATACTCTGGACCTGAATTAGCACTATGTTACTTCAGTCACTAAAATTTATATATTTACACCATCATAAAACTGGAATAACGGAAGATAAATCAGGATCCAATGAACTCTTATCTATCAGATAAGTATCTTTCTGCTATCCCTATTTTACTTAATTTCATTAAAAGCAGCTTCTTCTCTTCTAGAAGATTTTCCAGGGGCCAAAAGCCTAACATCCCTCTTTTAACACAGGACAAACTCTTATATTACAGCAATAATTACAGTAACTTGACATGTGAGCTACTGTGTTACTCTCTTTTCAGACATTTGATTGTAACATTGATTAAGCACTTGAGTATAAATTGTTTTTCATATTTTCCTGACATCAAGTTGGCTACAAAGAGAAAGTATCTATAACAGGAAGTTTGATTTTTTAAATGATATATTTTTGCTCTGGTTCATTTCCTGGCTGTTCTGCCAAAAAAACACTAAACAATGAATTTAGATTGGAAACAGAAGAATGTCCTGTTGAAATTGTACTAAATTCGGAAGGGAATGTAGACTCATTCAGTCAAAGAGGAGTTTGAATGTTCTTACTTGGAATACTCAGCACAACTGAAAATAATAATAAAGCCACTGGGAATAGAGAAGGAGACCTTTATTATTTTATTTTATTTTTACCAAAAGTCAAAATCAACCAGATTAGTTAATAATCCTCTTGGAATAGAAGGAGAATAGTTAATAATCCTGTTGGGACAAGAAAATATATCCTATATAGAATCATATATCCCATTACAAATATCTCCAACTACAAGAATGTCTGTCTTGACTTCAGTTTCCAGTATTATTGCAATGAGGTCACAGGCAAAACAGGGTAGGCCCCCCAATATATCCATAGCTAGAGGGGAATGTCTTCAGGGAATTAGGGAAATGGTGTAAGAACCAAACTAAAGCTAGATGATCTAGCGGCTAGAGCAGGGACTGGGACTTAGGAGACCTGAGCTCAACTGCTGACTTCCTGTTTAGCATTAGCCAAATTACTTCCAAGTTTACCATTTATAAAAGAGGATTGTACTTCCCCATTGCACACAGGTGCCTCCTATAAAAAGAAGTGGCCATTCAAAGTATTAAATTGTCACCTTGCCATCATCAAAAAGACAAGCTGGTTGAAAGATTTGCCAGGTACTTAAAATGACATTACAGAAATCTGTGGATAAGACAGGGGAAGGTTGGGGCAGATGGTTGACATTCTTTCATTTTGCATACCACCACCACAACAACCATGCTGAGCTTCTCACATATCCCTTGGGTTATGGAAAGGGTATTTGCAGGAATAGATGGCACTTAATTCCAGGGAATACAAACCCTTCTGTACGCCTGCGCATTTATTTCAGTTCACTGTAATGCCTTTTATTCTGCATGAGGCAACAACCACAATCCAGAGACTTGTGGACATGGTCTTGAAAGAGTGTACAAATTTTGCAGTGACCTATTTGGGCAAGATCATTATTTTAGAAACCTAGGAACTTCCATTGGATTAGACTAGTGGTCCATCTAGTCCAGTATCCTGTCTCCAACAATAGCCAATACTAGATGCTTCAGCTGAAGATGCAAGAAACTCTGAAGCAGACAATTATGGAACAACCTACCAATTTGGGAATTTTCTTCCTAATTTTTTCAGGTATTGGTTGATTTTTGCTCAGAAACATGAGACTTTATATCCCCTCCCAATCTCTTTTGTTTATTTTTTTTCAATTAATTATATTGAATTCAGATCATTAGAATCAAATACTTTTTGAATGTATTAAGCTCTCAGACTCAATGGTATTTTGTGACATGGGAAAATAGGACTGGAAGGGGCCTCCTGGGTCATTGAGTCCTGCTGCCTGCTATCACAGGCAATCCTGACAATGAGTGCTACAAGTTAATTACATGTTGTACAAAGAAATTTCCTTTTATCACTTAAATTTGCTGCCTTCAAATTGTATTAAAAGTCCCCTTGTCCTTGTAACTAGGAGCACACAATTTGCCTTCCCTTTACCATTCACTATTACGTATATCATTGTCATCATCACCCCTCTAAGCAGTCCACACTCCATGTGGAAGTCTTTCCATTTCTTTAATCATTTTCCTCACTCTTCTCTGAATCCCATCCATTTCTTCTATATTATTTTAGATACAGATTAGGATACCCAGAACAGAACACAATATTCCAGATGAGGGTATAGTATTGATTTATATAATGGCACTGTAATATTTCCAGTATTATGGTCTATTCCATTCTTTATTTATTCCACCATTTTGTTTACATTTTTTTACTGTAACAGCAAACTGAGAAGAGATTTTTATTGAGGTGCCCACTGTGACACCCAGATCTCTTTTCCCGAGTGGCTATCGTAAAATTAGAATTTAGTAAACTGCATGAGTAGTGCAAGCTATTCCTTTCAATGCATATTCAATGGAGATATTTAAGAGTAGGTTAGATAAATGTCTATCAGGGATGGTCTAAACAATATTTGGTCCTGCCACAAGCACAAGGGACTGGACTCGATGACCTCTCGAGGTCCCTTCCAGTCCTAGAATCTATGAATCTATGAATTTGTCAACACTGAATTTCATCTGTCATCATGCTACACTTTTGCCAAGCGTTGTTAGCTTCCCATGATGTGCCTCGGTCTTATCTAGTCTCGATTAGCCTAATTATTTTTTGTCATCTGTAAATTTGAATCCTGACTACTCCCATCCTTTTCCAGGTCATTCATAAATAAATTAAACACCAGTAAGTAAGTAAGGAACCTTGGGATATTCCACTGTTAACATTTTACTATATAGAAAGTTGATCATTTATCCCTACTCTTTGTCTCTTAGGTCCTGATCTTACACAATTGAAGGCAATGGAGGGGCAGAGTCTCAGCTGCTGTAAATTGTCATAGCTCCATTAAAGTCAATTTATACCAGCTGAGGATATACTCCTGCAAGTTTTGTCTTTGACTCCAGTGAGACAAAGATCAGGCTTTCAGACAGTTCCTAATATATATGAGCACTTTGCCTCTCACTCGGAGACTATTTACTTCCCCAATAGCCTTGTGAGCTAAGTTCCCTGTAAGCTGTGTGGCTGCACAACAGCCTATTTAGAGCTGTGCAGGCGTTCAGGGACCCCACCGGGGGACCTGGCACAGCTGGGGACTGTCCAGGGGAGGGGCACCCCTCCCTCAGCCCCAATCTAGCCCGGCAGCCCCAGCTGCGGCTGGGGTGGCGTGGACCCAGGCGTGGCTGGAGTGGCCCGGCCTGGCCCAGAACCAGGAACGTCCAAGGCAGCACCTACCCAGATACGGCCGGAGCATTTCAGCCCGGCCCAGCCCCAGGCGCAGCCAGAGGGGCCGGGCCCAGCCCAGCCCAGCCCCAGGTGCTGCTGGGGCACCCTTCCCCTGGCCCAAACCCAGCCCCAGCCCAGACCTGCTGGGGCCAGGGAAGGGGCACCTATCCTACAGCCCCAGACTCAGAGCTGCCACGGCGGGGAGAGGAGCCTCTTCCCCTCAGCCCAGGGTGCTGCTGTGGGGAGTCCTCTCTCCCTGCCAGAGCCCCAGAGTACCCTCCTATACCCCAAATCCCTCATCTCTGGCCCCACTCCAGAGACCACACCCCCAGCTGGAGCCCTCACCCCTGCACCCAACCCTCTGCCCCAGCCCTGAGACCCTCATCCTCGGCCCCAACCCAGAGCCCGCACCCCCATCCAAAGCGGTCACACATCACCTCCATATTGGTGCACATAACAAAATGCATTCTGCACATGGGTGGAAAAAATTAGAGGGAAGGCTGCTTGTGAGGGACTTTATTAAAAGTGTTTCGGAAATCAAATAAACTCTCAGCCAATTCTCCTTTATCTATTATTTTTAATATTTTTATAGAATTCTAATAGATTAATGTTTCATTGAAGAAGCTATGTTAGCTTACTCTATCATATCTTGTTCACCTAAGTGTTTTAAAATACTATTTTAAATTATTATATCAACCAATCTGTCTGTTGCTCAGGTAAAGCTTACTCGTATTCTCAGATCACCCCTAGTCCTTTCAAAAGAGCAGCTGATTTTAATGATTGTATGTGTTTTGCCTACCAGACTAGCCATTTCATTTTTAACTTCTTTCATATCTCTTGGATGGATACTATCTGGTCCCGGTAATTTGTTTCTTCTTAAAGTATCAGTCTGTACTGCCACCACAGTCCAGTTCATCAAAGGTATTTAGGCACCTAACTCCCATTGAGGATCTAGTCCCACATCTATAGCTATATCCGTCTGTGACAGTTCCTCATCTTTATTACCAAAAATAGGCATCTAACATTCCAAACATCCACTGGGTAAAAGATTGATGCATAGAAATAATTTAGCTTCTCTGTAATGTCCTTATCCTCAGTGTTCAGGGTC
Organism: Mauremys mutica; assembly: GCF_020497125.1. Lineage (NCBI taxonomy): Eukaryota > Metazoa > Chordata > Testudines > Geoemydidae > Mauremys > Mauremys mutica. The sequence goes on from NC_059074.1 coordinate 76,813,354, forward strand.
TACCAGTTTTCCAGGTTTTTGTGTCAATGTGACTGGGAGTAAAGTTTATTGTTAAACATATAATTCCTTAAAGGCCTCTAAACGTGGGAAGTCATAATAAAGGCAAAAGCAGGAAGACACATTTCTGCATAATGGTATAAGAAACTAGTTATGTGCTGTAACCCATTGCAATGTGATTTCTTGGCAGTAGAGTGCTCTTTCTGAGTCCACACTATTCCTATGTCTTTAAGAATTGAACTAGCAATCTATGGTAGCCCTTGATAGCTAAGGTTATAAAATGGCTTCCATTATAATGTCCTCTTTTCACATGCTCATTACTTTCACAAACATTCATGCTGAAAAAATTCCAGACTTGATCTTTGCATGAAGGTGAACATTTTGGAAAGAGAACAAAATCCATTCAGCTGTTTTGGATTCAGTCAGGATAAGAAAACACATTTTTCCTGTTTTAAAAACATTTTTCAGGAAGGACTACAGCAAAAATGGCTGAAGTTTGAAACCTTAATGTCTTCTTTGAGGACAAGTAGGTTTGCTTGGTTTGAAAAATTAATTATTTTGATTTAGCCAATTTATGAGCATTTAAAACTCTAATAGAGTAAACTGAGCATATGTAATAGAGACTTTTCTTAAGTCTGAAGGTGTACACATAGGGCTAAATCCTGAGACCTATACAGGCCATCTCCTTTACTTTCCAGGAGAAGATTAGCACACCAGAGCAATCCTCAGCCAGGTGAATAACAGCTTAGAAGAGAGCTTGAAACGGCAACTGAGTTACTCCACAGTTATGGCACATGAAGGCCCAGAAGAGTTTATTTGCATGAGCTCCTCTCCATCATAGCTTTGAACAACCTCACTTCCATCTTTTCTCTACACAGATGCCAAAGAGGTTACTCCTGGCCTGTGTACCAAGAGCCTCTTTTGTGCTACCAGTGGGGGGGGGAATTGGACCTGGTGGTAGCAGACAGTTCTGCTCCCCAAACAGGGATTGTAAGGGTTTGTATGGGCTGATGTAGTAGGCTGTTAATAGATTCTACTTTCTTGAAGAGTCCCGGGGCAGCTCTTCAGACCCCACAGGCTCCTGTTACTCAAAGCCGGAAACATTCTGATTATACAGAATACTAATGGCATCAATATGACCAATGGAGCATCAAACATCCCAGTGCTACAACCCCATCCACAGTTTGCATGGTTGCTTTGGCAAGGAGGCTTCCTTTGAAAAGGTGCATGATTGGTGATCAGATCACCAATTCTATGTAAAGTACAGATTCAAAAAGGGATACTCTATTTTCCATCTAAATAATTTTTTAGCTGTGGAGTTACTTATGTTCTGTGTCACTGCTGGCAAAAAACTACAGATGGTGCTTTTAACCAACGATAAACCCAAACAACAAATTGTTAGACGTTTACATTTGGATGCCACAATTTGACCCTCTTTAACCAAAACTGGTGTTAGGATAATAATTATACAGTTCCGTATATTTTAAACTGGATCATGACCATTTTTCACTTCAATTGATTTATCTCTAAAAGGACAGATTCTCATTTGCACTCAGGCTGCTTTCCACTGCTCTGACAGTGTAAAGTGGCCTGAGTGCAAATGAGGATCAGGCCCATAAGTATTTCTGTAATTACAGACATGAAACTATCTTTTCCTTAAAATAAGTTTTTTTTAAAAATCAACTGACTATTTTTGGAGAGTATTTTTTAATACCAAAGTTGTCATATTTCTGGTATGCATGATGTAAAAGTTACTAACTGAAAGCAGTTGTTTAACTACAGTTCTAGCTAAAATAAGCTACAGTAAACTCCTTTTGTATGGAAATATATCTTTTCATATTTCATCAGTTATAACTTATATAATCTGTTTAAGATACAAATACAGGAATTGGTAACACACAAATATCTTACACTGCCACTGTGAAGGAACTCTGGGAATAAACAGTCTATATTACAATATTAGACAGTAAGAGTTATATCGATCTTCATACGTCTATGTCACCAACGTTTCCATTGTTTCTCAAAGTGCTCTCATGATAGCTATGCTGTACTGCTTAGCAATTTTCTCTTTTGAATCAGAAATCTACAGTGTAGTGGGAATATCTAACATTGCTCTTTTTTCTCATGACTGACTCCTAAGATTTTCCATCGCTACTCCCACTAATATCATAGGCAACCATTTTCAGCATGAAAGGAAGTGGAGAAATGTAAACGTATACAATACATATACAGTACTCTGGATCCTCTCCACTTAAAAAGACACCATGCTGGAACCTTGAAGTGGGCTCCCCTTGTAAGTGAGAGACTTTTTTCCATTAAGTGCTTAAGACTGCTATTGTACTAACCTTGCCTCCTACTTAGCATTGTGAAATAAACAAGCCAATACTGGGGGAAAGTGCCAGTTCATCTCTCAGAGATAGGGAGGCCTGGCACCAGCCTTAATACACATTAGAACAACTCAAAGTGCCAGGAAATCTTGGGATCACCTGGCATTTGCACAATGTTCAAATTTATTGTGAGATTTCCCACATACACACACACACCTGCCCTGGTCTTCACCCGGTGGCTGAGTGAGGTGAAATGAGCTTTGCTGTTTGCAGTTCTACAGCCATTACATTATTAATGCTTGGGACACTGCTCCCAACAGAGGTTCATTGCCACAGTTCACAAGAGCACTGTCTGGCGAAATTACTCTTTAGTGTGAAGTCCCAATAGCTCCTACTCTAGCCCTAATGGGGCAAAGTTAAAAAGTCATACAAGGCTGTCCCTTGTAAACAGGTAGGGGTGTGTGTGTGTGCGTGTGTGTGTGTTGAGAGAGAGAGACACTCATTCTGATCTTCATGTACACACATCTGTCTGAAAGGTGTGGGGCTCAATAGGATGGAAAACCTGGGCCTGGCAAATAGTGAAAACCAGAGAAGCTCCCCCAGCTGCTGGAAAAAAATAAAGTTAGTGAGAAAACGGATGGTTATCCATTTGGGCTTTAACCCAAATTTCTACTTAAGGCTTTTTTGTTTTGGTTTGGTTTTCATTTAAAATGGAAAATGTGAAAGCGCATGGGAAAAGCCCCAGATTTATTCTCTGTTTTTGGCCAAAATATTTTCATAAAATGAAAACTTGCAGATCTGGAATCAATTTTAACATCACAGAACCAAATTCTAAAAAGGAGCACAAACTGTAAAATGAACATGCCATTTTCCACAAGTGCTTGTGTGCATGCGAACACTCTGATTTGTGTGAACTCTATTTACGTGTGCAAAATAATGCAGACATCTAATAAGGATGTAAAAAAAAGCCTACCAATTTTTGCATATAAATGCCCTAGTCATGGAAAATCACACACATGCATTTGAGTGCAAGAGACTGAGTCTGCAGTTTGAGAAGCTGCTTTTGAAACTTTGGTCATAAAATATAAACACAATTGAGAAAAAATAGTCTAATGCTCTTTCACTGACATGTAACTATTTGGCTCACTGACAATGAGCCATACAGGAAAATCATTCCAATAATGTAGCAGTTCTGGATTGGTCTGTCTCTTCACACAGATGTCACTGTGCTGACAGACGGCAGATACAGCATGTGATACTACTAAGTTGGACTGGGGGAAGGGAGTAAGATGGGACCATAAAACTGACATGTTTAAGAGAGCTTCAGCAATTTGTTTACCAGAAGTTGACTTTGATGAACATGTATTTTTCCAAGATTATGACTTCATTACCATTTGCCTGTTGATTCACATTAAAGGTAAAATCAGGCCACCAAGCTGCCTGAAAAAATTACAATTCCACCAAGCTGGTTGGAACAGCTGAAGCTATTAAGGGGATGTTCAGAATAAAATCATTGCATCATGGACTTGAGTTATCTTTACATACATCAGCCCAAGCAGAAGGAAGGAAGGACTGTATTTTTTCATATCACTTTAATTAAACTCTCTGTACATTCACATATGTTTAGATGACTTCCATGGATTACCATGAAATGACTTGTTCAGATAAACCTCACACCATTCCACTACAACAATAAAGAAGTTTAATACTGGAGAGTAGTTTGAACCAAAACCCCATATCTGAGCACTATAAAACTCTGGGAGAGGTGGGAGAGGTTCAAAATCTTGATGTTGGGCCTCAGATCTGTCTCTAGTTACAATTATATTGCTACCCCTGTTTGACTGAAGTGCTGGCTAATATTTGGGTTCTAGCAGGTTGTTTTCCATTAGGAGGAGAAACTGATGATGGAGTCAGGTATTTCTTTGATGCAATCCTGCATATGTACAAAATATGTATTAAGGCCTGTTTCCCTGAACACACTAGGAATCAGACAACAGGAGATAGATTATTTGGTCACAGATCCAAGCTTCTCCCAGCCAGCCCTTTACCTAAAAGCTCTCTCTCTTAGCTTTCTCTCAGGGTCATGCTATCAAGGTTTCTTTGTTCCCTTTCTGTGTGCTTTTGTGGTATTTCTCCCCTTCTTGCACACACACACACACAGAGATGCATAGCTGCAATCAAATCAATCCCCCATCCCTGCACTCACATTCAGCCCCCAGTAAAATCCTTCCACCCACATAGTTCAGAATCTTGAGTGGCCTTGCATGTGGACTGTGTTTTAGATGGTGGCTCCTAATGTTTCAGCTATCTCTAAACAAACAAATGTTCTCTCATTTAGCTTGAATGGAAAGTGTCTGTTATGGCTGCCAGCTTCAGTGAGGTTTCTCCCAAACCTCAAAATAACTAATTGTTTGAGTTTTGTGGCAAACTGGTTTTAAAAAAAACTTGTCTGTGCATTTCTGTATAACTCAGGATACTGGTTTTGTGAAAATGACTCCTTATGTGAAAAAAATTAGGGTTGGTGCTGCTATGGAATTCCAGCACATAATATACCTTTCCAGAATGGACAATGGTCATTAACTTGCCTTTTAATTTTGAGCCTAGTCCTGTGCTCCCATCAAATCGCATGGCAAAACTTCCATTGAATTCAATGGGAACAAGATAGGGGCCTTCATTAAGAACTTATCCAAGACAAATGCAGCTAGTAGCCGAAATTTCTCCAATACCTGTTGTTAGCTCTCCTTGATCACCCAGTATCAGACCAATGTACTAGTAGCCACCCAGCAGCACTGAAAGTACTCACTCTCTTTTTAAACAAGGATTTAGGTACCCCACTGTAGGACCCAAATGTGAACATTTTGGCCTGAGTATAACCTTTAAATATCAGAGTTATGCCTCTCCTGCTTCACTAATCTCACATTATACAGTTCTTGCAAATCTGTAGGTAAAGTAAAACTTGAAGAAAAAAGATTTTATAACTGCTGAAATGGAAAAGAGAAAGAAAATCCAAACTATTATATTAACTGTGAAATCAAGTGGCAAAAGAGTCACAGAATGTGAGAGATGAAAATTTACAACTGATGACTCCAATCCTTCAATGAAATATGGCATTGCACACCCCAGAACTCATATGCAGCCCTACTGAAAGGGTGCCATATTTGAGGGGTCCAGCGGAGGTGGATCAGGGCCGAGATTTTCATATTTTCTTTTGTTCTCAGCCTTTGGTCCCAGTGAACCATGACATGGCTAAGGCAGTATAGGAGATTAAGTATTTGTACACACATACTATACTAGTGCGGATGAGATTGGACCTTAATTTAGATATGAAAGTATGGTTTGAGTAATACTTGCCAGCTACCATATTCATTTAATCATTGTACCTCTAACTAGATTTCACATTCACATTTAATTTAAAGATTATTTTTGTCATCTTTGTAGAAAATATCTGTTCAGAGACGAACATGCTGCATTCACATGTACTGTACCACATCCAGAAATACACAGAACAGCAAACACAAAAAGATGGCACAACCTGTACAAATAATAGAACTGTCCCAGTGAATCACCAGGACAGTATTTCAGAAGCGTTCACATTGAGACAAATTCTCTGAATCTGCGAATCCTGCTAAACTCCTACTATTACAATAGAGCCAAAGGATACATCTACGTCTGCAAACCAACTCAGTCATCAGACTAATCGAGCCACTGGTCCTAAAGGTCGATGCAGTTGTCAGTGTCATTCAAAAGAATCCTGATCAGGGCCGGCACTGACAATAAGATTAGCAAATATCAAAGGGCTCTCGAGTGCAAAATAGGACCTTATAGCCAATATGTGTGCTGACGACAACAATGCCTCCAGGAGACACACAGAAGGATTAACGACATCTGCCCTCAGATACTCGGGATGAACTTGGCGATCAGAAGGCCACATGAGCAATACAGTAGTGCTATTTTCATCAAACCTGATCTTGCCATCAACACAACATCTATGACTGATAATAGTTACACTGAAGTCCTGGTTGTAGACATTGGTGGCATTGCCATTCTGTCTGTCTACAATCCTCCTGCAAACCATTCATGTTCGCTAGCCCACATAACTCAAACATGACAAAATGTGAGTGACCAGCGGTGACTTTAATAGTCACTGCATCAAATGGGGCTAGAACATAATTGATTAAAATGAGAAAAAGTTGAATCATGGGCAGATGCACACCATGCAAGCTTTATTCATGACCCCAAGCTCCCCAGTGCTTTCAACAGCAGCAGATGGAAATAGGGCTACAACCCTGATCTGGCTTTTTCTCTGCAATAACCTAGCTAGTGTAACAACCCAAGTCCAATTTCACATTAGCAGCACCAGCCCATCACTATCCAGATCAATGCAGCCTTAAGGGCCAAACTCAGTACCATTCTGGTACTGCTTTAATTTTAAGAAAGCAGAATGGAAGGACTTCACCAACGACCTGGATGCCATTGTAAGAAAGACTGAACCAGTACCAGAAATTATGACTAGTTTGTCAGTGCTGTGCATCCCACCTCAAAGAAGCATATTCCATCAGGCTGCAGAACAAATTATGTGCCAGGACTAACATGCAAGTAAATGGATCTGTACACAACATACAAGCCAAGGTTTGGAGCAGACCCATCCATTGAGGACAGCATTGCAGCCAGCACTCGTAACTAGGCATTTTAGCCCCCTGGGCGAGCAAGCATATTTGCGCCACTTGCAGGCAATACATGATGGGGCACATGGGGTCACGTATTCCCTCAGACTTCAGCCTTCCATTTAGCACAGGGGTTTTCAAACTGTGGGATACGCCAGCAGCCAGACTCCAGAGCCAGGAGCTCAAGGGCAGTGGTGAATGAGCACCTTGGGGAGCATCTCATGGCAGCTGGGCTCCTTGGGTAGAGGCCAACTCTGGTGGTGTCACCGGCCGGCGCTGGACTCCTTTGAGAAAGAGGCAAGAGTGCATGGGGGTGCAGCTCAGAGCTGCGCTGCCTGCCCTGCCTGGGGAGCGCCTGGCTGTGCAGAGGCGGCCTGGCTCAGGAAGCAGGGCAGGGAGGGCTGCCGAGCAGCTGCCAACCAGCACCCCAGCTCCCACAAGCTTCCGATCCACTGGCTCCTAGCAGGAGGTGACAGTGCCCAGTTTGAAAACCTCAGTGCAAAATGGAAGGCAGAAATCTGGGGGGGAATGTGATCCATGTGCTTCCCCTCATGCCACCCCATTTTTTGTCCCCATGGCTTTGCGCTCTGGGCAGCCGCCCCACTCGTCCCACCTTGATTACAGTCCTGATTTCATCCAGCAAAGAACTGGACTCTGCACTAAAGAAGGAAAAACAGAAGTCATGGCAGAATCTTACTGAGAGCATGGACATGACCCTCAGCACCAAGCAAAGCATGGATAACCATCTGGAAACTTAACAATGACCCAAGGAAGGCAGAGCAACATTACAATGTTACTGTAGACCATCTCGCACACCAACCTCTATAAAATGGCAGCCCACTGAAAAAACAACCCCAAACATGGCTTAAGTGACAAGAAGACCAGGATACTTATAATTTTGGGGCACAATACAAAATGACCAAATTAACCTCCAGAATTAAATCCCCTGATCAATGGCAAAGTCACTGACCTAGAGGACATTTGCACCAAACAAATCAAACACTTTGGACTAGCAACAAAGAATTGGTTACTCAACTTGTTTAACACATATTCAAGCACATATAAAGTATCCAAGACCTAGGAATGAGCACATGTTGTGGCACTCCTGAAGCCAGGGAAGGATGCAATGAAGCCAAAGAACTTCAGGCCTATATCACAACTCTACAAGCTGTATGAGCATCTCATCTTAATCAGCCTATCACCACTTGTTGAAAACGCATCTAATCCTCAGGTAAGCTGGATTCTGCCCAGACAAGTCTTGCACTGATCAAGTGTTGAACATCACTCAATATACTGAAGATGGCTTGAAAAGGGTATGGTAACAGGTGCAGTGTTTCTCAATCTATCAGCAGCACATGACATAGTGAATCACTGAAGGCTCCTCATTAAAATATACCACATAATGAAAGATCACCACCTCATATGACTGATACAATCTCTATTAGAGAAATGACTTTTTATGTCAAGCTATATGGGAAGCAGAGCCAATGACAGCAACAGAATAATGGCCTATCACAAAGGAGCATTCTCTTGCCAATACTCTTCAATATCTACACAAATGATCAACCAATCCATCTCAGCACAAGAAGTTTTATTTATGCTGACAGCTTATGCATCACTGCCCAAGCCAAGGATCTCACCCAGATCAAAGCTATGTTACCATTGGCATTGTCTGGGCTCTCATACTATTACACCAAGAACAACTGCATGCCAGCCCAGCCAAAACTCAAGGGAGTCTCTTCCATCTTCAAAATTGAGAGGCCAATAGACAACTCAACATCATCTAGAATGGGTTATCATTTGCCCACTACTGGAATCCTGTCTACCTTGGAGTCCTCCTAGACCGCACTCTCTCCTTCAAGGCACACAAGACAAAAGGAAAAGTTTGTGTCCAGAACAACATAGCCAGGAACCTTGCAAATTCAAAATGGGGAATCAATCCAGCAACTCTAAAAGCCATCACAATTGTGCTTTGCTATTCAACAGCTGAATACGGATGCCTGGTGTAGGAAAGATCAGCTCACATGAAGAAGATGGATTCTGTGTGACAGCTGCTGCTACCAAAAAAACAAAAAACATGAACAGTCTTTATGTACTTGCCAGAATCACTCCACCAGATATTAGGAGAGAATTCACAGGCAAAATGGGACAATTGCAATAGGTCAGAGATATCAGACATCTGCTACATGGGCATACCACAGCAGTTAGCTCTCTGAAATCACAAACAAGCTTCCTAGCTGCAACTGAACTGCTTAAAAATCACCAATGGCTACATGACTGGAAATGTGGTACACAAAGCTCAAAATACTTGACGAGGACATCAAAAGACACATTGACTTTGCTGAACGCCTTCCTGTAGACATATAGAAGGATTGGTCAACCTGGAGATGTTTAAATCACCTCCACACAACAGATAGCAAGTCAAAGTCAACATGTGGAAGTGAGGCTATTCCAACAATCCAGATACATGTGACTGTGGTGGAACACAAACCATGGAACACACATTGGTCTCCTGGCTCCTGAAGGAACTGTGCACCATGGAAGATCTCATCAGGCTATAGCCGAGGCTATATCATGTGCCCAATACTGGAAAAAACTATGATTGTGGTGGAAGAAAATGAGAAGACGACAAACAGTTAAATTGGAGTCTTTGTAAAATAAAAAAAAGTTGCTTTGAAATATTTATTAAACACTGAGACTGCAGCATAATAGTCTGACCATTTGCACCATCTAGTGTGTTCATCCTCTCTAACGCTGCCTAAGAGAACTTAACTATATCATTGCAAAATGTGTCTCAAACAAAAAGCGATGTTTTATTTTGTAATTGTTAATATTGCATTTCTGGTCCTTGTATGATGATTTGTAAAACTCCTTATACTTTCTAAATAGACAGTTACAAAAAAAGCTAATTGAAGTCTCATTAACATCCTTCTTTATCACAAAAATTATTTCACCCTTCTGCATCACAACTCGACATGTACTTAGACCACAACCATTCTCTTTGCACTAGAATTCTGATTGAAAAAAATATTCAGCATTCATTGTACTTTATAGTTCCAAAAATTATACAAACATTAATTTATCCTAAATTAATTTAAAATACAATTTAATGTCATAATTTCATAGAGCATTATTGTGATAGAGTGGCCTGTCATTTTAAGAGAACACTTGAAGATTTTTGTTTTTCCATTTGAGTATCAAGATTTTTTAGGAGGGTTCCCCAGCCAACCCCGTTCTCAATTTTCCTTTTTGTCGTGAGTACGTGGGTGAATTTGGAAGTCAGGAAAAAACTAAAATAACATTCTCTCAAACACTTTCTTAAAGTATCTATAAAGCCGCTTGACTCCTTTCTTGTATTGTATAACAGTAATCAGCATCATGAAAATAACTTTAAAACATATTTCTTTCTTTAAGTTAAACAGTTCTACAGAAGCTTCACAAAGAAATGGCTTGGATTTCTTTCCCCTAAAAGCCAAGAGTCTTGCAAAGCAAACAGATTAGGAATTAACCAGAGCTTCATCTATTTAAAACGAATTACTTTCTTCAAGGTATAAGGAAATAAAATCATGGCTATGTTTTAAAAATTAAAGAGAAAATACACCACATTGTTCATTGCCTTTTTCCTGATTCCATGCTAGACAAATGACAACTCTAAGGAACAGCTAAATGATATTTGCTACTTCTGCTATTTCCCAGACTGAATTTCAGAGGACACTTAGGATAGAGGAACAATTGATATCCATAGCAGAGCTATCACACTGCATACTGACTCCGGAGAATAATACACAAAATGCCAAACCAGAGAAAATGTGAAATCCTCGGAGAGCCACACATATATAGCAACAATTGTATCCTTGAAAGAAATTGCACTGCTGTCCATGATGAGTTTAAGTTAAAAATGAATAACCAGGCTCTTTCCGTCCAGATTTTCCCATTTGCGTGGCACAAAATACAACGTTTAAAAGTAACCAGAATATATAAAAACAAAAGATGTAACAAACAAAATATGCCTTACGAAACAGAAATCCACTAAAGCAAAGTGGAGATATATATATATTTTTTTTAATGAAATGAAATGAAATTAAAGACACAGTTCAAAGAGATGGATGCCACCATTTACATTAATGCTATTATTATTTTTTAAAAAATCCTCAGAAAATAATTGATCCTGAACGCTTTAAGAAATACTCACTGAGGTATAAAAAGTTACTATGGATAGTTAAAGAGAATTATTTTTAATTCTTTTTCTCCATATAGTGGATCCTAAACAACCCTTTAAAGATAAGCAAACAAAGTCACGTCTATCCCCAAAAGCTTATTGAACTCATTGGGAGACCCTCACTACTTATTCAACCTAAAGAACCTCATTTCTCGACCCCACCGTACAAAATTCAGTCTCTTTCAGTGATTAACTAGCCAAGGGTGTTGTTTTTCTTAAGGTAACACAATTACCTATTATATAATCTACACTGAAATGCAAAAGATCCACTTTGTTATCATTTTGTTAGACTATACTGGAGTCACTTAGCTTTAATTTGACCATTAGAGCAAAAGCCACAGATCTGTTTGTGCTGGGGATGACTAATAGACACTTCGTAGTTATTTCACAATATTGGTGATTTTCCTACTCCCCTCATTCGTAGTTGTCACTTTGAGATTTTCCATATGTGATTTTAAAGAAACAAAAAAACCCTCATGCTGGATGGTGGCTCCATAGTGAGTGGAGAACTGCAGTGAGGCATACATGCCATCACCATTCTGTTCAATAATATAAAAATATCAAATCCAAATCTTTCAAGAACTCAGCCTGAAAATGATATAAAATGAATATTAGAAATGAATAATAATAAATTAGGCCACAGAGCAGCAGTGAAATCACTCTATTATAGAGGAGCATGCCGTGGTCACAACACAGTGTCTTTCGAACCCTCCTGTGTCCCAGGGTCTGAAAAGCCTTCACAAAACACATCTTTGTAGCAAAGCCACTGTGCAGGCTACCCCCACACCAACACCCCTACCCTTCCCCAATGCCAGACACATTCCAGTTTAGCTGCCTACTGGACCTTCCTTACCCATTATTGTAAAAGCAGCATTTCCCTCTTAATTTCTTTGGTGTGGAGCAATGACAGCTTGGGGGGCGGAGGAGGAGGAACAGGAATCATTTCTGGCAATACTAAAAACATAGTGTTGAGTGACTAGCGAGGAAAAGCTCTCTCAAACATTTTGATTTATCACATTCACACCTTTTTTATATTCACTTTTTCATCAATATCCATGCAAGGAAAATTTTGTTTGTAGGAATGTTCCAGAAATGAGAATTTCAGGGTGGAAGATGAAAATTGCTCAATGAAGAAACAAAATTCAGTTCATGACAACACTGAATTTGATTAAGATGGAAGTGGAAGGAGTTTAGAATATTGGGTTGTCAAAACAGGGAATAGAAACAACATAATGTGATTTCTGTGACCAATCACACAAGTCAAATGATGAAGTCCAAATATCAAATAACTGAATAAATACTCTGTAAGGAGAACTTTCAAACCATCCATAGGGTGAAATTTGTTCAAATAAACTATTCATCCGCAAAATATTTTGTAAAAATTATTTGTAACATTTTTGAAGTGTTTGGGGACAATTTGCAAACAGAAAAATGGCCTAAAATAATCAAACTGTTCACAAAACATAATTCAATGAGTTCTAAAAATATAACATTCCATTAAAACAGAAGGTCATCTTTGGAACATGCTGGACACCAAGTAGAATAAAAAATTCATTAAGGAGACCCTGATTCTTCTCTGTCTCTAACACCGGTGTAATTCAGGTGTAAGAGAGTGGAGAATCAAGCTGTGGATCCATTTGGAATTCTAACAGGTGAAAGGAGAATCCTATACATTTAATGTGGCTTTGCTCAGAAGTATTTGGAAGAAATTAGAAAGACAAATACAGTTCTGAACAGCTTATGTACTACACCTGGCATATCCAAAGACATTTGTAGTGCAGGAGAGGAAACTTAACAAAGGGTTAAGTAATCCTCAAGAGTAGTTCTTATTGAAAGCATCTCCATTTGAAAAGAGGGAATTCCAAAATTGCATAAACTGGCATATAATCTGAATAATATTATGGAATGGTACAATAAAGAAAGGGCAATATTCTCCCCTCAGATATGCAACTTTGATTAAACTCAACGGGCATTGCACAGTCATGAAAGGACACAATTTTAGCTTTATGTAAACTGCAAAACATGGAAAACATAACAAAGAGGAAAGATTAATAATTCTAAAGAAATTCTATCCTTCTGCTAAATCTTCTTTATTTAATGACAAGCTTTTTTTAACCAACTATACTTGGTACTTTTCCATTGTTTCAAACCGAAATCTTATTTTTTATTGTGTAGCCTGCAGAGTATCCAGTTAATATTTCTATTGTATTCTTTGTCACAAGAATGTTGTATTTATATCTGATTTCTAAATGATACTGCCCTTAAGAATTCTAGCAGCATGATATACTATTTATACATTACCCATATTTTTCCCTTTGCCCTTTCCACCTAGCTTCTAGCTTTGACAGTGTAGGGAATCTGTTTAGGAGTGTAAGATATTTATCCAGTTAAAATAAAGAATACTGAAATGGGTTTTCATCCTAAAAAACCCTTGCTCAAATGATCAGACCTTAGTCAGAGAATAGTACCACTCAACTCAACAGCAATACTTGCATAAATAAAGTCTGCAGAATTGGGCCTATGGGGTATACTAAGAAACACCATCCTTCCAGTTCTCCTAGGGAAATGTGCATCGTCTGTGTTATACTGCACTGTTGAAAAAAAAAGGATTAGCGAAAACCAGACTATTATGAACCATCCCTTTAGGGGCCAACCAAATCTCCATTCAGTAAAACTATGCTGATTTGCCACAGTTGAGGATCTGATTTTATGATAAGATCTTCATTTTATTTCTGAGTAAAACTGTATTAAATATCAATTACAAAAACACAAGGAAGCATTAAACAAACAGTTTTGTACATTATTGCAGAGATCCAAAAAGCTCAACAATAGGTTTCATATAATACCAAAGCATGACACTATGGAAGGTGAACACCTATGAAGTGAGAACAATTAGGACTTGCACAAGCTAGTCTAGAGTAAGGCTTTTTTTAAGATGAAATTATTTGCATTGTATTATAGACAGAAAGAAAAATAAGACAAGATACTTAATATATTAAATAAAAGAGCTGCACAATATAATGTAAATTTTAAAAAGTCCGTTTTTTTCTTTGCAGGAAAAGAAACATATTTTCTTTTATTTTTGTTTTGTTTTGCTTTATTTTATGAAACATCTGAAAACTACCCTATTACAAATTGCTTTCAGTGAAACATGATAACAAATGACAAAGACATGGCTCTCCTGAAGTGGAATAGCCTTTTTGGAGGGAAAGTGGGGAAGCAGTGAGAACAAAAATTTAAAAAACGAGAGATTCTAATGGCTGAGATCTAATCTCTGCAAGGAGGAGGAGGAGATAAAACCAGGACAAACAAGAGCATAGGTTAGTTGGGGTTCTTGGAACTGACACATCTAATCAAAAAAGCAAACTAAACACTGAACCTTTGTGTTCAAAATCATTTTAGGTAGCAGACTTTGTGTGCATTTTACCTTTCCAGTTCAGAAAGAAAAAACTAAAACAAAAACAAAAGCCAACCCCCCAAACACTCTTTTAATGGAAAGTAAATGGCATACTTTAGAGTCTCACTAAATCAAAATTCTTTTGTTGTTTGATTAGGAATGCATTTGAAAGTCTGAACACTTTCTTTCAGACATGTTTGCTTTTTTTCCCTCCTCTCCATATTGTCTGTCTCTGGTGCCCAGATTTTGGAGCACTCTTTTTACTCCTTAAACTGCTGCTGTCAAGGCTACAATAAAAGGGAGAACTATAATAGGCAGAGTATTCTACTGAGTCTCTTTCCCTATATACATAACCATTATAGCTCCTGACAGCCCCTTATGATTAATATTGTCATTTTAAGTCAATGAAATTGATCCTGTCATCACCATTGAAAAAGGAAGACAACCAGAAAAAAATATGTAGTTCATTTCTAGGGTTTACAAAGGAGATGTAGAAATTTAACAATGGGTAAAACGTGGATGTCAGACAAAAAGTAAATTCATTCTTGGTATGTGTTTACTACAGACCTCTGCCAACTATGCCTAATTACATAACAAAACACCTTGCACTTTATCACAGTCTAAATCTAGAGTTCCTAACACACACTGGTCAGTAACATTCTTCAGCAACATGGAGAGTATTTGCACACAGTTTGCAGTGAACCATATGTTGTTAGTAATTTGTCATCCTAGTTTAAAGCCTCGAATTCTTCTGCTCCTATACAGACATAGTGGAATTGTCAAGCCAAGTAAAACCCATCAGGGAACAACACAAATCAGTCTTGCAAACTGGTAATGGAACAATTTAATTAAACAAGAATATATTTGCAATTAAAAGTAATAAGAAAACACACACTGCACCTTTCCTAAATTATTCTTTCCTTCCTCTATCAGCATTTTTTTCTCCTTCTCACAGTACATAAATGTCCAGGGAACTATATCTTCTTTGGGTTGGGTGTTCCTTTCAATAACAGCATATGGCTTCTTTCCTTTTTCTTTTGCTGCCTGAGTGAAAAATTCCTTTGCAAAATTGCATTTTTGACTGAATTGATAGCCCAAGCCTTTAATTCTAATGTTTCAATACATGGGCTCCTGGAGATTATATATGTGTATTGTGTTTCATAGACTTTTGGTTGTGATAATTTAGGTTTAGATTGCTGATAATGTTAGAGCATTAGACAATATATAGTCTGACAGCAGTCATAAAACAGGCATTTGTTACAGCATTGTTTCATGTTGGTTAATGGTGTGTCCACAAATGTTTGCAAAACATAAAAAATACCAATATTTTAATGATGCAATAAGATTGAATCAAATAAAAAGCCCATATCGCTGTGACAAGAAAATTTACTCCAGAACAATGGCTGCAGAATTTAAATGAAAAGTTTTATGGAAAAGAATAGTGTGCTTCTCTCACTCTTTTGATAGATAGATAGATAGATAGATAGATAGATAGATAGATAGATAGATAGATAGATAGATAAGCACACTATTTTTCCCTATATATACAAACAAACCTCTGACAATATATAAATAGGTGTGCTACATTGATTGTATATAGTACATGGCATCATTATTATTACATAGTATTTTGATCATTTCCAGATGGCTTATGTTTTTATTTTGAGTTTGCAATTATAAATGTTATTTGAGTACCATAGGTTTCATTTGGGAGGAGGGGCAGCAGGGGGAATCACTGCCCAAGTAATAGAAATATACACTAAAGTAGTAGAGATTTGGCACCATATAGATGAGATGCAAAACCAAAGTCCTGACCACTTAACAATTATTAAAAATTCTATTGTATCACAAGAGTAGGGATCAAGTATCAGAGGGATAGCCGTGTTAGTCTGGATCTGTAAAAGCAGCAAAGAGTCCTGTGGCACCTTATAGACTAACAGACGTATTGGAGCATGAGCTTTCGTGGGTGAATACCCACTTCGTCGGATGCATGTAGTGGAAATTTCCAGGGGCAGGTATATATATGCAAGCAAGAAGCAGGCTAGAGATAACCAGGTTAGTTCAATCAGGGAGGATGTGGCCCTCTTCTAGCAGTTGAGGTGTGAAAACCCAGGGAGGAGCAACTGCTTTTGTAATTGGCTAGCCATTCACAGTCTTTGTTTAATCCTGAGTAGGGGTGGTCATTTGAATCTAAGCAGGTACTTATATGTCCTTCATATAAGTACCTGCTCACAATTGTTAACATATCTTATCCCTCACACCATCTTTTTTGTGTTATCCCCAATTTTTACAGATGGAAAACTGAGGCATAGGATAGATTAAGTTTCATAATTTCATAGAATTGAAGGCTAGAAGGGACCATTAGATCATCTCATCTGACCTCCTGTATGGCACTGGCCATTACTTTTCACCCAGATGTCCCTATATTGAGCCCAATGACTTTACTTAGACTAAAGTATTTCAGTCCTCAGGAGACTAAACTGTGTGTGTCACAGGGAGAGAACAGGAGGGACTGGGGTATCACCAATGCCTGAGGTCCCTGTAATGTCAGGGAATTGATTAGCTCAGATATATCCAGGTGATTATAGCAGGCAATCCACATCCCATGCTACAGAGGAAGGTAAAAACCCTTCAAGGTCCCTGCCAATCTAACCTTGGGGGAAATGCCTTCCTGACCCCAGATCTGACTATCAGTTCTACCCTGAGCATGATCCATCAATAGGCATCTAGAAAGGAGATTCTCTATACCTCCTGAGAACACTAGTCTACCTTATCTTGTGTGGCCAATCTCTCATGGTCCAGATGAAAGCAAAACAACAACAAAACAAAAGCAACAACAAAAATACGTCAGACCAATTGTGTACTGGGGGCGGGTGGGATTTCCTTCCTGATCCCTTCAAGTGACCGACTAAGGCCCTGAAGCATTAGATTACATTATAATCATTGTCTTACTGCACAGCTGCAAGTATTATGAACATGTTGGGGGCAATGCAGGCAATCTTGTTTTCACTATGGCCTATGAAAGAAGGGAATGAACAGGGAGATTCATAAATTCATAGATCCCAAGACCAGAAGAAACCATTACAACCATCCAGCCCAACTGCCCATGAATACAGGCCATAGAACTTCTCCCAGAAGCTGGATTGAAGCATCTCTTTAGCTATCTAATCTCATTTTAAAGACTCCAAGCAATAGTCAATCCACCACCAGCCCTGGTAAATTGTTCCAATATTTAATTACCCTCACCGCTAGGAAACGCCATCTTATTTCAAGGCTGAATTTATCTAACTTCAGCTTTCAGCCATTGGATCTTGTTATGCCTCTGTCAGAACAACTACTGAAAAGCCCCTCACTATTGGGTATCTTTTACAAATGTAAATTCCTATATACCACGATCTAGTCACCTCTCAATCTTTGCTTCAATAAACTGAATAAGGTGAGTTTCTTAATGCTCACATTTTACTAAGGTACATTTTCCAGCCTCTGGATCATTTTGTGCCCCTCTTTTGAACTCATTCTTGAAGTGTGGACAACAGAAATGGACACAGCATTCTAGCAGTAGTCTTAACCAATGCTGTGTATAAAGGCAAGATCACTCCCTACTTCTATATGATATGCCCTTCTGAGACATCCAAAGATGGCACTAGCCCTTTTTGCCACAACATTGCACTGAAAGCTCATGTTGACACAATTCTCTACAATGACCCCTATGTCTTTCTCTGAGTTATTGCTTTCCAAGATAGTGTCTCCCATCTTGTAGGTATAACTTGTGTTCTTGATTCCCAGAGGTATTACCTTGTATTTGACTGTAACCATTTAACCAGGTGATTCAGATCTCTCTCTAACAGTAAATTATCCTCCTAATTATTTACTACCGCAGCAATCGTTGTGTCTTCAGCCAACTTTGCCAATCAAAATATTTTATCATCAACTAGAGGGTCAATAAAAATATTAAATAGCCTTGGACCAAGAACCAGTTCTTGATGGACACTGATAGATACAGGCCCTTCATTGATATGTCCCTATTAACAACTATATTTTGACATCTATCAGCAAGTCATCTAATGTATGCCCTGTTAATCCCATATAATGCAAGTTTTTTAATCAAAATGTCATGTGGTACAAGCCAACTGCCTTAGAGAAATCCAAGTATTCTATATCAACACAGTTGCCTTTATCAAACAGATCTGTAATCCGGTCCAAACCCCCACCCCCACCAGGCCCCAGGTTTGTTTGAAAAGACCTTTCATGAGCCCATGCTGAATGTCATTAATTATAATTTTAGCTTCTAATTCTTTTGTTGATAGAGTCCTGAATTAACCATTCCATTATTTTACCCAGAATCAGCATCAAGCTTACCTGCTAACAGTTCTCTGGGTTATCCTTTTTATGTTTTTAAAATATTGCAACAACATTGGCGGCCCTCCAATCCTTTGGAATTTTCCCAGATTTCCAACATTTGTTAAAAATTAACCTAAGTGGTTCAAAGAGTTCCACTGCTAGTCCCTTTTTTACTCTTGGATGTAAGTTATCTGTACCTGTTGAGATGAAAATATTTAATTTTAGCAGATTCTGTCTCATATCCTCCTTTGTTACAGATGGTGAAGTTTCTTTGTCATCCTCATACTTATATGGGATATAATACAGTTCCCAATGCAGAACAGAAATGTCTATTGAACATCTCTGCCTTTTCTACATCAATATTTCCAATCTTACCATCAGTATCAAGCAGTGGACCTATATCTGACCTAGATTATTTGTTTTGTTGTTCCTAGTATATTTTTAAAATGCCTTCTTGTTCTCTTTAACCCTATTGGCCATTGATAGTTCATTGATTGCTTTTCTTCCCTTATCAGTGTCCTACATTTTTAACTTGTAACTTGTTACCATTTATTTCCCCTTTATTCCATCCTTTGTTTGTTTGTTTTATCACTGCCTTTTAACCAAGATGGTGTCTTGCCCAGAGTAGCATTTTCTATTTGTGTGCAATCATGACTTTTTGACATCAGCAGGATTTCCTTGAACACTTCCTATTTTAAGTTTATGTTCATAGTCAGTTATGCCAGCAATTGCTCAAGCAACCTGCCCTAGGTCAGGAAGTCTGGTAATTATATTCTGCCTTCATAAAATTCTCTTTACAATTGAAGTGGAATATGGTATGCTTTACTTCCTGTCCTCAACTGATTTGCAAGAGACAATTAAATAACTGATGAGTTTTCAGGGGTATTTGCAAATTCTGTGATGGGTAACATTAGTCCAATATCTATTTGAGTTTTTCTGTGTAAGCCCTGTGACCAGAAGCCCTAGTAAGTAAGGAGCTCAATTTTGATACCTGTTGGTGAACAGGGAGAAGAGCACCCAGAGTTGCTTCAGAACTCCACATGGACAAAGGCTCCACAGGGACAGGAGCTCTCTGCCAGCACTTTTGATGAGCAAGGGGAGATGACTGACTGGGCCAGTGCTCATTTGCATTTTTGTTTGGGGCATTTTGGTCAAAAATCAATGAAATTTTAAGTTTGGGAGTAACAGAATGTTGTTCTCTCTGTCAGGTAACTAAAGGACAAGAGAACTGCACTGCACGTACCTGGGGTGATGGATTACCCTGCCCAAAGCCTCAGTTTTCTACTGCTGGTTTGTGGAGCTCGGGGGAAAGGAGCTGGGCTTCTGCTAGGAGTGCATCCCAGGTGGTAAGGACTCTACTTAGGATCCTGTACACCACAGATCGTTCTCGGAGGCCTTCATAGAGTGTGGCAGCACGTAGGCAGCAGCATCACTGAGGAACTCCAGTAAGGGCCTGAAGAGAGGTTAGCAGGGGCTCCTCTCTCTCCAGGGCAGTGGGGAACCACCCCGCCTCACTAAATTCAGGAAGAGGTCTTGCGGGGAACTAGTCCAGCCACGGAAGTCTTCCTCTGTGGCTTTTGTGAGGGTAGAAATAAACACAGTAAGCCCAGGCCCTAGGTCAGGGCGGGGCAATGGTGAGTCAGGCGCTCAGGCCCTCAGGGAGGGGCTGAGCAATAACAGTATATAAACAGTAAGCCCAGGCCCTTCAGTGGGGCTCCTGGCTGCAACACACTGATATGGGTTCTGGCAATGCTGCAGCCAGACTAGGGTTGGCTGCCCCCAGGCTACTTCCAGACTCCCCCTCTTGAGGTACCTGGGTCAGGGTGGTGTCCTCAGGGGGATCCAGCACCATGGGTTCCTCGGGATAGCTGGTGAGGGGTTGGCTTGGCAACTCCTCCAGGTGGCTGGCATGGGGCAGGCTCAGCAACTCTTCCAGGTAGCTGGCGCAAGGCAGGTCAGGCCAGTCCTTGGGTTTACCGCAGGCCGCTGGGGTTTCCCAATTGCGAACTAGGCCAGAGGCATCTGGCCTCCCCGGTGGCTGCTCCCCCAGTGAGTCAGGCCTTTATACTTCCTGTGCCACACCTGACCCCCTGGGGGGCGGGCTGTAAGCTCTCTGGCTTTGCCCCACTCTGGTGTCCGGAGGGACTCGTCTCTCCCCGAGGTGGTGGGGAACCACACCGCCTCACTACCGGGCCCCTCTAACCAGCAATCAAATAAACTGTAGTCAGCTGTTACTACAACTGGGTTGGATGGCACAGGCTGTGCCATCCGAGGATTCAGGGGGCCTGGGGGCAAAGCAATTTTGGGGGCCCCTTCCATAAAAAAAAGTTGCAATACTATAGAATACTGTATTCTCATGGGGGCCCCTGTGGGGCCCGGGGCAACTTGCCCCACTTGTCTCCCCCCCCCCTCCTCTGGGCAGCCCTGGGCACAGCCCCTAGAGCAGAACCAGCAGCACCTCCCTTAGGAGCTGAAGACAGACCTGCCAAACTCAGGACTTTGGCTACCCTAGACAAACAGTGAATGAGGGTACTGCAGATGTAGGAAGTGATTGCTGCAAGAATACCTTATCTTAATGGACACTCAGACCGCCAGTGGAGGACTGAGTTTAAGGCCATTGCTAACGGGGTGGGTGCTTTATTGCCATACTTCACTGATTAATTAAACTTGGCTTTCCCAAGTTTATTCTGTGTTCCTTTTTCTCCCCAATAAAGTATTGTGTTTGGCTTTATTTTGTACAATGGAATCATTGCTTGTGAGAGGGGAAGTATTGCCTATCAAGGCCATCCAGAAAAGATATTTAGTCTTTCTCAGGTTTCTGAGTAGGGGTTCAAGCTGGTTCAGAAGGAACCCCTAGACATTTGAACTGGCCCTCATTACTGTTAAAAAACCCTTGCAGAATCATAGAATCATAGGACTGGAAGGGACTTCGAGAGGTCATCTAGACCAGTCCCCTGAACTCAAGGCAGGACTAAGTATTATCTCAGTGCTTCTCAAGCTATCTGATGTGGGGGACTGGCAATTTTTTTTTCCAATGTGCCAGGGACTGGTGCCATATTATTATCCTATTCGACACTCTTATGAGGAAACTCGCCGCGGACCAGCAGCCGATGGCTCACAGACTGGCAGTGGTCCGCGAACCACCACTTTGAGAAGCACTGATCTAGACCATCCTTGACATGTGACTCTCTAACCCAGGGTTGGGCAAACTTTTTGGTCTGAGGGCCACATCGGGTTTCATAAATTGTATGGAGGGCCGGTTAGGGGAGGGGGTCGTGGCTCGGCCCCCACCTGCTATCTGCCCCCCAGGGACTCCTGCCCCATCCAATCCCCCTGTTCCCTGAGCGCCCCTCTGGGACCCCTGCCCCATCCACACACCCCTGCTCCCTGTCCCCTGACTGCCCCAGGACACCCACCGCCCCATCCAACCCCTCCTCTCATTCCTTACCCCCCCACCCCCGGGATCCCTGCCCCATCCAACCACCTCTTCTCCCTGTCCCCTGACTGCCCCTGGAACTCCTGCCCCTGACTGCTCCCTGCCACCCCATCCAACCCCCCCTCCCTCCTGACTGCCAACCCCAGGAACCCTGCCCCCATTCAACCCCCTGTTTCCCTCCCAACCACCACCCCAAACTCCCCTGCCCTCTATCCAGCCCCTTCTGCTCCCTGCGCCCTTACTGCACTGCCTGGAGCACCGGTGGCTGGCGGCACTACAGCCGCACCACCTGGCTAGAGCCGGGCCATGCTGCTGCCACCACCACCACACAGCACAGAGACTGGGTCAGGCTGGGCTGTGCAGCTGCACTGTCCCAGGAGCTCACAGCCCCGCCGCCCAGAGCATTGTGCCTTTAGTGGAGTGAGCGAGCGAGCTGAGGCTGTGGGGGAGGGGGGAGAATAGGGGGGTGGAGACTAGCCCCGGGCCAGGAGCTCGGGGGCCAGGCAGGATGGTCCCACGGGCCAGATGTGGCCCGCGGGCTGTAGTTTGCCCACCCCTGCTCTAACCTGTTCTTAAAAACCTCCAATGACGGAGATTCCACAACCTCCCTCGGCAATTTATTCCAATGCTTAACTACCCTGACAGTTGGGAAGTTTTTCCTAATGTTCAACCTAAACCTCCCTTGTTGCAATTTAGGCCCATTGCTTCTTGTCCTATTCTCAGAGTTTAAGGAGAACAAATCTTCTCTGTCTTCCTTGTAACAACCTTTTATGTACTTGAAGACTGTTATGTCCCATCTCAGTCTTCTCTTGTCCAGACTAGCGAGGCTCTGACACTGGTGCAAATTTGAAAAAAAGACAACTATTATTCAAGAAGTCATTTATATGGCCATTGGCTAGACATCAAACTTATTCCCTTTCTGGTTATTCTTCTTCCTTTTTTTTTTTTTTTTTTACAATTGAATAAGGGCTTCCACAACCCATCTACTCTTTTTGCTGGATCCTGCAATAAAGTCATACAGTTTGGACCAGTGAGCGTTCAGATCACAGCACTGCCAATGACTTTAAAAAGAGTGTCTTGTGTGGGGACTTGCAGGACCATGCCTGCTCTCTTCGGTCAGCGATAGGGGCCTGTTGTTGCAGAAATTGATGTGACATCACAAATTAAGCATCAGAGCTCTACTACAGAATCAAGTAGGGGACTGCAGAAGGAAAAGCAATTAACAAAACAGTGTATGATACAATGTCATGAAAGACAGGGCTATTTATGTGATATCATCTCACATCCTTCTGCTGCTTTCCCTAATGCAGCCTTACCACTTTGCCTCTTTGCTGTAGCTACACCCATTTGTTCTCACCTATAGATATGTTACTTACAAAGGCATTCAATTTGGCCTCATAGTCCATAAATAATCCAGAGTATTATAGTAAGGACTCCCTCAGTGCTTGTCGTGACTCTTTTCAAATCAGTTTGTTTCATTATCACCATAAGCTGCTCCTCAGAGACTCTTAATTGCGCATGATACTTAAATAGTATCTTGGGAATTTTTGCTTCTGTAACGTACAGCACATTTCTGACTTGCACTGCTTCCCAAGAGTGGGAATCTCTCTGGTGGACCTTTTTTTAAAGCTTTGCCAGATGGCCCAGTTGCCATTTGCTAGTTTATCTTTTGTTCAGCTTGCAAAACTGACCTTTTAAAAATTACTTATTTTGCAGCACATTTCCCTCTGACAAAATTCTGCCAATTGCTATGTGTCATACTTCTCACAAAGGTAAGCAGGAGCGTGTAGAGATTTTTGGTTAATGGCTGAGTAATTTATGCTTCATTGCACACACCTAGACATTTAGCACTTAACTTATCAATATTTTACTGACTCGGAAAAAATATGTTGCACGTGACTGCCAGACTGGTACATGTGATATATAGTACTCATCCCCTTAAATATTCAAAATGACACTGCTTCAAACAGGCAGCTAGGACTGACTGCACATTTGAGGTTATATTTCAAGAAAGGCAAATAGCATTTGCCTGTTCCTGGTTACAGAGGGTGGTAGAGTAAGTCATAACAACATTTAGCATCTTCAAAATACTTTACAATGTTAATTATACACTAATGTTAAACTTAGCTTACAACACCTCGGTAGTGTAGGTAGGCATTATTATCCCTATTTTTAGAGAGGGAGGAAAAGACAGAGAGAAAAGGTGACTTATCCAAAGCCAACAAACAAGTTAGTGTCAGAGCAGGAATAAAAGGATACATTCTCAGCTGGTACATCTGCCCCCAAAAACTCAAGTTCCTGTCTCCAAATCCTGTGCTTGGATAACTAGATGACATCTCTGCCACTTAATACAGAGGACCAAATTCTGGACTAACTTATACTAATTGGACTCACAGAAGATGTAAGTCAGAGCAGAATTGACTTCAAATGCTACATTTTATACTATATTTATTAAGAGTCTGATGTTGCCATATTAAACAGTGGGAGTTTTGCCATTGATTTTGATGGCCATAGGATTTAGCTCTAACATAGCTACAGTTGACTCAGTGAGTAACAGAAATCAGTTTGTTTCACTTCTTCAGGGTAGTTTGATCTTCATGCTGCCATTTCTGGTGCCCTAAAAACTGCTGTCTCCCTGTCTTCTGCTATTATTACCACTTCAGGAGAGGGCAGAGGACAAAGATTCTAAGATAAAGGGGGTATTAATACATAAGAGACAGACAAAAGGCATATCACCACAGCTTTGCCAGACATTTCTGCCAGTAGAGTAAATCAGCCCTGTCTTGAGCCAAATTTATCAGAAATATTAAAGTTTTCATTCAAGAATGTGCATTCTTTGTTCATTTAGATTTGCTCCAGTCTTTTAATCCATCTCATTTTCCACTCTGCAGTTGATATGGGTGACGTTGGTAAATACCAGGTTTATGTGAGTTACCCAAGGAGGAAAGGAAGAGCATTTTTTTCCACTGAACTTGCATGAGATTCAAGTTTATATAGGAACAGTCTTCCCACAGATAGGACCCTTTGGGCTTAAACCCAACAGACCTTCAAGTAAGTGACAATAGTAGTTTTACTAATATGATTATACAGAATCTGTCAGCCATACATCTACTTCTATAAAACTTCATCCACATAAGTTGGCTCTCAAACCAAGAACACCACTTTAGCGTTCCCTAGTACAAAACTAAAGGTGTGTATCTGCTTCCAAAATTTACTATATGAGCAGCTTTATGTTCTTTTCCACTCACATAACAACATTATTTCTCTCTCAAGTTCGAGGAGCCAGCTGGGTGTTAATAGGCATGTTGTGTAGAAATAAGCATTTTGATCAGTAGGAAATGTGTTTGAAGTCGGACTCTTCTTAGGCCAGCAGAATATACAAACTTTTGCATGCATGGAAGGAGGGACCTGTGGCATGACTGACTAACAGGTACTATCTAGAGTGAAATTTGTTCTGAGTCTGATTGTGTTGGCATCTGTAAGACAGAAAGAAAGCCTTAAGCTTTAAAATCATACTATAAATGTTATTTTTGTTTTCAAAAGGCTCCCCAAAGACTGAAAATAGATAGCACAGGGAGATGGATCAAGCTATAAAATATCCACAAATCTAACTGTCAGCCAGATTACCTGAACCTTTGATATTTTAAATTATTCAAGGTCAGTCAATCTCAAAATACCACTTTTCAAAGGTTTGTTTTCCCCCCTTTTATTTTAACTAAGCTTGCAGGTGAACTTTTGTGCTGGAACGTACCTTCAGTAGTCAAAAAAGAGGAAAAAGTGCCAGAGATCTGTGTCTCTGAATAGATTTCTATGTGCTATGTAAAACCTGCTGTAAGGACCATCCAATAGGCTACTCCCACTTTTAAACAACCTCCTTAAAGTATCCCCAAGGTTACAATTTTGTTCAACCTTCAGTTGAAAGCCAGCTCTTCTAAGCAACCCATTTTTACTGGTCCCTTGGGTGGTCACCTAAAACAAGTTTCAATATATATATTAGAAAAACAATCACACTTGCAGGGTGGGTGTTCCTTAAGTTTTCCTACCTCTAGTGAAAAATTAGAGGCTTGTAAATGCCTGAACCTCATCTAGTGTCTTTTTCATATTGAGAAATTAAACCACAATTAAAGTGCTATAGTCTGATGGTTTGTACTTTGGCTAAGAATCAGGAAATAGACTGTGCCAAATACGGCCAATGGCAAAACTCCCTCTGACTTCACTGACAGCAAGATCGGACCCCATAGAGTTGTAATAGCAGATTCTTTTTGCATTTTGTAGCTTTAAATGTTTGTTTGAAATAGTCAACTGAGCAGCAAAAGCTCTTATTTTTTAATAGAGCTTCTTTTTTTCCAGCTTTTTTATTTTAATTCTGTAAGAGAATTGAGAACTATGTACACAATAGGACAACTTAATGACACAAATGTGACAAATACAATATCAGTAGCACTCCAGCATGCTAGTTTTAAGAGCCATCAGTAGCCAAATACTGAAAATATTACAACTGTTCTAAATTAAGACAGTAAAATTTCTTTAAGAAAGGAAAACCCACCTGCAAAAAGGTAGCTGGGGAAGCTAAGATTGTTTCAGAAACCTCAACAGTATCACAATCACATCTAGATAAATATCAGATGGCAAAGAGGGATAGCAAACACACTACGTAGTCTCAGAAAGATCTGAGTTTACAAAGATTAATGGAGGAAAACACTGGGAAATGCAGCTAAAGAAAGAGCCTAAAAGATTATTCTACTTCACATCAGTTGTGGAAAAATCAATAGAAAGCTACAAATGAATGAGTTCTATGTGAAGAAATCCTTATAAAAATAACCTGGAGCAAATGCAAGCAAGTTTGAAAATCAGCCCCATGTTCTTGGTTGTCATTAAAATGCTACCAGCAGTGGATTTAAGTCCTGAGCTCAGCTGACTTTCAAAGGCATTTTATAGAGGGCGGGCTGGAATGGAACATGTCAGTTTCTATTAACTGGTGAGAAAATGCAAGGCACACATGAATTGCTCAGGTTAACCCAAGTGATCATATCTCACATGACAGAAAATGACATCACCTCCTGGACCTCATTTCAGTGTAAATGGAAAAAATAAAAATACTGATGCTTTTGTTGAATCTTTTTGTTTTAGGTGTTTAGGAGTCTCACCAGGAGTCTCCCCTTGAGTTGAGATTAATATTATACCTTGGCTTCTATCCAAATCAGAAACAGTGAATACTCATAAAGGACCAATTATATTTTTCTATTAATTACCTCATATGCTATGTTTTTAAATATTTTGATAATATTGTGCTCATACCTATTTGGCAAATCTCACTGAAATATGCTCGCTTGTGGCTGAATATGACTAGCACAGTTTTGTTAATAATAATTCAAATGATTGTAAGATCTTTGAGCCAGGGACCACATTCACTATGTATTTGTACAGTGCCTAGCACATTGGGAGCCCCTGAGCTAGTTGGCCTCCTAACACTACTGCAATATTAGTAATAAATAATATTACTAATAAATAAATCCTTCAAACTTTATTCACTTGAAATACCCATTCATGTTAGAGAAGTTTTGCCTGAGTAAACACTTCAGGATTTGACTCATAGCCTATCCATCTGAGTGTATTTTTTATGAAAATTTATACCCAAAATAATTCAAGATAAGTGATCACATCTTACAATACCATTACTGGATAAAGACGATCCAGGGATAAACCATTCTTCAGACCACAATACAACTTGACCTTATATTGTTTAGGATAGGAATGGAAAAACTCTACTTTGTAAGAGGATTTATTCATTGCAAGCTTGTTTCCATTGGCTAGCAACTATGATTCTGTATCACATGATCTCATGCTTCCTACCAATAGTTCAAGCTAGTTCTTTGCATGGCTTGCAAAGAACGTGATAAGTATGAACATGGATGGCAGTTTGATAGACCTGAAAGACTCTTCTCCAATTTCTTCAAGAACAATCTGCTTTTCAGTCAACCTCAGGGGATTTTTGCTTTTCAGTGTGAACTCCACCAATATTAATTTTTCTTTGCAAATGTTAATAGTGTAAGGGTTCTGATTTTTCAAAAACTGAGGACTGCAACTACATGTGCAAAAATGCTTGTGCATTTTGTGACTAATTTGTGCTCAATTACTACAAACATAAATCAAGTTTATGGGCATGCGAATAGCCATACAAAAATTACGCATGCATACGTGTATGCAAATACTGACCTTCTGAAAAAATTCAGACTTTAAACATGTGTGGTAATTTAAGGTCTTCCAAAAGTGCAATCACATACAAAACCCAGGGTGGAGCTACGTGTGAGAATGATTAGTCTTGCAGAAGTGTTGATGTGTCAGCAACAAAACAACAAAAATGTTGTTGATTGGGGGGGAATTTAGATTAAAACATAGCCAGCTATTGATGATGCCTTTCAAGCATGTTAAGCTAATCTGATTAACCCAGCACAAATGAAAAACAACCTTTTTGCTAGCCAAGACAGGGCCGAAAACTCATATGCAGGAACAATCATAAATAGCCATGTTAATATTATGTTCACTCTGTCAGTTATTTGTTGATGTAAACTATGTTAAAAGTGGCTCAGTCATCACTGAAATACTCTAGTTAGTAACACTGTCATAGTTAGAAAGATCTCAGAGGAGCAATCACTCAGTATTTGGGGGGATGGGGGATGTCATTCAACTTTTTATTATCCTGTTGATGCACCTCATAACATGCCTCCAAGCCATATGCATTCACACATTTTATTCCCCTAATATTTGGTGTATGATTCCAACTTTGGAACAGTTTAAAACACTGTAGGACTGATGGGATCTAGGTTCTACTCCTGGATCTGATGCAGACTTCCTGTGAAATCGTGGGCAAGTCACTTAGTCCCCAGTCCTGCAAACACAAGCTTAACTTTATGCATCCAAGTGGCACCACTGAAGTCAGTAGTCAGTACTGTGCATAAAATTAAGTGCATTTCCAAGTGTTTGCAGGATCAGGAACTTAGTATCTCTATGCCTAGCTGTGCCTTCCTGTTAAAGGACTGTTGTAAGGATGCATTTATTAATGTTTGTGAGGCACAGAGATACTACAGTGAGGTGTACCATACACAATCTGATTCTTCCCCTCACCACCAATGGAAACAGCCCAGAGACATTGAACCTTATCATTAAACACCACACACTAAAGAAATAGCCATTGTTCTCTGTTGCCCTGAAACCAAGGATTGTTGTCATCTTCTGGCCCTCTAGGGATTTCTCCAGGGTCTCTTTCACAGTTCTTTGGATGAGGACCAGGGATGTCCACTTATCATCCAGGCCCACTGAAATCTGAGGAGGGGTGCAATACTGCCACAGCAGCCCAGAGCATCACTTGGGCATCTAAAATACAGGACAGATCCATGCACCTGCCCTTCAGAAAGCTACTCTCCAGCAGCTCTGCCTTGCCATTTTCTGAGCCGCCCCAGACACGTGCCCAGCTCAGCAAGTGAAGCCCTATGTCTGGGGCACCAGGGCTAGGAAGAGGCCATGGCATTGTGGGAGAAGCTGAGCTAGCACAGTCCATCCGCCCAAAAGTTGGGGCCCAAATTTCCACTCCCAGCTACACAACTGATGAGGACTAACCTGCAAGCTATTCTCATCCCCTTAAAAACACTGGCAAGAGGATGAAGATGGAAGAGATGAAGATGGAAGTCACTATTTGGCTGAAAAAGTTATAGATAGTCATATATGAGCCACTGGGCCACCAGCAACCCCTTCATTCCATGAAGAACAAAAAATACTGTTGAGAATGGGGCAAAGACAACAGCAAAGACATTTGGACTGCATTAAATGTTCAGTGGGAGGGAATTTAAAACAAAAGGTTTCTTGCCAAAGACTGTGTGTTTGGCTGCTTTTAAAAAACCCATGGTTGTCATAAAGCTTAATGTTATGATGTTTTCAATTAGTTTAAAAGCTTTTTTTATTGTTCATTTTTATTATAATTTAGTTATTTTGTAACTTTTATTTGGAATAAGTCTAGATTTATTTAAGGGGTTTTGAAAAAATACTGTACAGTTTTTTCAAGTAATAAAAATAGTGTATGGAATTGGTTTGGTGTATATAGTTTAAGTTTTGAAAATCTATTTATAATTTGGTATTATAAAAAATTCATCTAACATTCATTATTCATATAGGATCTGATCTTGCAAGATGTTGAGTAGTAATTGACTTCAGTGGGAACTGAGGGCACTCAGCACCTGCAGGATTTGATCAGTTGATTTCTGTCTGAGATTCAACAAATTCAACAAATTTCAGAGAAGCTTTGTGCAGTGTGTTTAAAACTTGGATGGTGGGTTTTAAAATGTGAATGGATGTCTGTGCTTTTCATTATTAAATTTAAAAAACTTTGATCCTGTTGAGAAAGAAAGAAAGAAAGAAAGAAAGAAAGAAAGAAAGAAAGAAAGAAAGAAAGTATACACAAATATGAGTGATGGAGAAGTGGGAAAGAAGATAGTAGTAGGGAAGTGGATAAAAGGAATGGAGTGGAAGAGGTGGCTGAGGATGCAGCTGAGGATGGAAGAAGTGGGGACAGAGTTATTATTTGGGGATAACTTACCTGGGAGGATGAATGAGGATTGTCACGTTAATTTATAAGAATTATGCTCAGGGAACTGAAACATGCCACTTGTCCTAAGTGTGCAACCAAAACCAATCAGCACATCTCAAATTCTGAATGCTGAATGGCAGATACTCACACTGAACATTTTGTAAATGACCTACCACCCAAGGATTATTCATACCAATTATTCACCAGATAGTACATTCAAGAAAATTATGAGCTTCATGCTCATGGCCCTCCATCTCCAAACATCCCCCACTCCACAACAGGCACTGTGAAAGATTTTGCCCCCCCACCCCATCCCTCACTTCTCCCCTACCTGGTGTTGTCTTATGGATCCTATCCCTGTCCAGAATATGTGGCATTCTGTCATCTTTTCAGGGCATATTCCTCTTTCCACAGAGGCCTGAAATAACAAGACTGTAAAGGGCTTTTGATGGCCCTTCTGAACACATGGAGTAAGCTCAAGTAATCAGGGAACTGGAAGAAATATGACTTTGACCACGAGATGAAACCCAACCATTCAAGTTTGAAACACACTGCACAAAGCTTCTCTGAAATTTTTGCTGACGTCCAAAAATGGTGGTGGTGCAGTTTCAGAAAGGACGGGAAAAAATCTTGCATCCATCTTTTGACATTTTTGGTAATATGAAAAATTTCGCACGAAGTACAGCTTTTTGATGGAAGCTCTGCAAACTCAACAGGGACACATTTGAAGTGTGTTCATATTTTTTTCCCCACAACTCTACTAGCTTTTGTACATAACCAAGAAAGAAGTGGGAATATTACTAAAAGTGAAGAGGTGGGATTAGTTTAAGAATTCAAGTTTGCTAAAACAGAAAGAAAGATTTCAGCAGCAGTGTGAGTTTGAAGCAAGGAAACTAAGCTTTTAACTTCAGAGAGTCCTCATTCTTGATTGAATTCTTTAGCACTCCGATTTCCTTTCCCAGAATATGAAATCAGATCACAGAAGAAAAAAAAAAGATCCCAGAGAGAGAGAGACCATTACTGACGGAAGCCATGTGTCATTAATTCAGTTATAAATTATTAGCTGAAAGCAGCCTCTCAGCATTTGTATTTGATGAACAAAAATTGATTGCTTCAAGGGCATTTCAATCCTTTTGATGTTACCATCTTTTAGTCCACCACGAATCTGAATCCTTAACAGAATGATTATAGCATTATAGTAATCCTAAGAGCCAATACTAAAGGATTTGGAAGAGCAACAGAGATCAATAGTTTGAAAAAAGAATGTCTTTTCGAGTTGACAGAGCTGTCTAGTCTGATAGTGAACCTGAAAAAAATAAGTGGGAACTAAGTACACAAGCAATCGTGCAGACTGAGCTAAGCTGAGATGATGAGCCATTTTTCTGAACTGTTGAATACACCATGGAGCGCTGAATATTTCCAAAGGATTTAAGCAAAACTAATGGCAACCAAAAGGATATTTTGCCAACAATAAAAAAAAGTTTTAGAAATATGTTGGGAGTGTTTTCAAAGCTTTGTGGGTTATTCTGGAGATTGGGATGTTCTGCAGGGTCAACATTTGTGTTTTGCATAGACTTTAAGATTATTTGAACTGGGATTTGAGGGAACATTGTCTTAATGATTGTCTTCCTTTTAGCTGCTTTGAAATCTAGAATCTGGGCCATATTCCAACATAGAGATGAAAGCTCAGTTCTCTCAACAATTGGATCGTGTGATATATAGTAGACAGAAGAACCATACATCCTTATTCTGTAATGTCTACCAAATTCAAAGAAGTGTTTAAACCATGCAAGCAATAGGTAATGTCTATACGATATCCAGGTTGTAAGTAACTAAGTTTTTTCTTAGTTGTTGTGCTAGCAAACCAGTTGAAAGCTAATGCCCTCCTCAGCAGCTCAAGGATTAGCATAAAATTATACTTTGAAGGAGGAAAAGTACAGCAATGCAACAGTGGGGTATTGTTAAAGATCATCATTGAAATGGGAAGAAAGAGCACCAAAAAAAGAAAAAGCTTCACAACTGAACACTGCAGCCCCATATGATGTTTAATAGATATTCAGCAATTCTTTTGGTGTGCTAAACAACAGATTAACTTGATAGCACTCAAGTGAAAAATTCAGAGAACTTCATATGCAACACATCTGGAGAGCATCCCATGGCAAATCGCGAATGGCTAAGTAATATATTTCAATAGAAAGACATGTAGTGATAATTTATTGTTTGTAACAAGGGCTGTGAACCAGTCATTAATTCTAATGTGAAAACTTCTAAAAAAATTATTTGAAGGATAAATACAGGACTCCCTGCAATCACACTTCTATGGAGAGATAGATACCAAAGACACATACCCTATCAGTAAAATACACCATTATAAACACTGTTTTTAAAAAGTTTTTTAAAAATTCTATGTGATCCTGCATAAAAGGACTAAGGGGAAAAAATGCACCGTGTACCTTTTAAACTACTGCAGATGATTCCCTTTATGGGCCATAGCTTTATAACTTGGCTTGTGTTTTCACATTTCTTACATCTGAAAGAGTGGCACAAATTAAATGCACGTTAAAAACACAATTTCTGAACATTGGGTTGGAGCAGACTTAACCCATTTATCCTGAAGCTGTGCCTGATAACATGTGATCTTTATGCTTAACCCTTACCTCAAGCTGTTTAAAATGTTTTCTAGCTGTTCTTGTCTAGATGAATAAAAAGGAGGATAACCAGGGCCTGGCATAAATAATAGCTGCCTGGGAGCAGGCAGAGAAATTGATAGAACTACAAATGGTAGCCACCTGTATCACGAAACTAAAAGAAAAAGTATTCATTGGAGAAGAATAACAGGAAAGCTGACAGCAAAGAACAGAAATGGCAATGGGAGGTATCTTCAAAAAAGCTTTTCTTTAATCATCAAGTGCCACCTTAGAACTTTGGCTGAAGACTTTATAATACAAATAGCCGGCCACATTCTGCACCCAGCCCCAGTATACCTGACTTCAGTGGGTTTGCAAGGTGTAATTGAGGGCAGAATTTGGCCCAATGCATAAATTATATCTGTCATTCCTGATTTTTCAGTATGTGTTCCTTTGCACCACAAAGCTATGATCCTCCCCACACATGTAACTTATGTTTGAATAGGAGTTATGAGCTGAGCCCAAGATCATTGCAACAGTTCTCGGACATCCAGGACTTCTCATTACCCGTGCCTCCAGAGAGAGGGGATCTTTCCTGTGGTAATTGGGTGTCGGTTCCCTAACACCACCAGCCTTTCAAGCACACTCCTCTGAGCTATGCCAGCTATAAATTAGCCTTGCAGGTTAACAGTAGGTGCACCACAATCCCTGAGCCCCTTTGAATCATCCACCTGTGATGTAGAGTCTATTAAACTGGCTACTCACAAGTATTCCAGCTCCTCTGCACCCAGAGGTGCTGTTAACCTTAAACCACCCCGCCCCGTAAACCACGCAGCACTTATAATAAAACAAAAGTAGATACATTTTAAAAGAATAAAGATTTAACTAGAAATGAGAAAAAGTCATGGAAACAACTGGTTACAGCTCAGAATAAAATCATAAAATGCAAACCTGGGTCTATACTTATCAATAGTGACCTTTCCTATCAGGGCCAGACCCAAGCAGCAAAAGAAAAAGAAAAAAGGAAAAAAGGCTGATCGGCGGCACTTCAGCACAGCTCAATTGTGCTACTCCATTCTTCAGCGGCAGTTCGGCGGCAGTCCCTTCACTCCTTCTCTTCCTCTTCGGCGGCACTTTGGTGGCAGCTCAAAGAGGAAGAGAGGGACTGAGGGACCCACCGCCAAATTACCGCCGAAGACCCAGACAGGCCGCCCCAATAGAGAACAGAAAGCCACCCCTTTGTATTGGCTGCCCCAAGCACCTGCTTCCTTCGCTGGTGCCTGGAGCCGGCTTGTTTCCTATATAATAAATGGGCTTTGCCTCCAAAGTCTGGTCAGTTTCAGAGCTGGTTGGTCACAAGAACCAGGATCCAAACGTTCCTGGAAGAAGCCCCCTGCCCTAAAGGGGTTTCCCTCAGTGAATGGATACAAAGTGCTTCTCCCTCCTCTGTGTTATACTTAAAGCAGCCTTTTGTTTCTGTTCACGGACAGTGTGAACCTTTGTCTGTTCCTTTTTCAGCTCCAAGTGGTTTCTATTGTTTGTAATTGCCTCGGATGGTTTTCCATTGATAGTCTTGGGAGGGGGCAAGGCTAGATAATTGAGCCTTGCAGTATCTCACTGACTAAACAGGGCAGGGTAACAAATGCCCCGTCCCACCTAAATGGGCCATCATTGTGACACACTACCTCTGCTGCCTAATTTTTACTCTAAGTCCATAAAGCATATTTGCACTATAAATATGCTATTCCATAAATATCACTTCTACATACATCTTATGACAATTGAGTCTTTCTGTAAATACCTTACATGTTACTCTTTATGGATAAATATTCTGTAAAACATGGGTTTGGTGAGTTTGTCAGGTCTGAAGTGAGAGATGTTTGCAAAGAACATGAGCACCTTGGCCAAGGAGCTACTGTGTCACAAAGACTACACCCACATCTCCTTGAGGAGGGCTTATGGAGGCCCAGCATGCAGTGGTGAACCTCCAAAGAGGTAGTGAGAGTTCAGCTGACTGTAGGTAATGGGGAAAGAGAAGGATGCTGAGTTATCAAGTCCCGGGGAGGGGAGGGAAGGATGTTGATGCTGAATGCAAAGACAGGAAACCATGCTATACACTGATAGGGTGAGGGGGCACAGGAATAAGAGTACTGTGGACAGCTGCAATGGAACTGGCCCTTCTAATGAGGGTGGGGGGAGGGTAAGAGGGAAAGCCATATGTTACCCTGTGGTAGGGCTACTGAGATTTATAGATGTAGCACAGCAGCATCTCAGTTTAAGGTCACATCGTAGTCACCAAGTCCCCTCTCCTCCTAGTCCCCTGCTCTCAGTCGTTCGCTCTCTCTCTCTCTCTCTCTCTCACACACACACACACACACACACACAGTGAACCACAATGCAGTCTATGCTGTTCCTCAACAAAAGCAGCGCTCCAGATGGCCTGAATTGATAAGCTACCTTCTCCTCTCCAGTTATATGGTATCAAATCCTGCAGCCCAGACTCAGAGCCAAGCAAAACTCTGCCATCAAAAGGTGCTAACTACGTAGGCTGATTTGGCCTATGTAGTTTTCCTCCCTTCCATGAATGGTTCCTGCAGTATTTTGCCATACGTTACTCATAGCAGCAGCTGCTGCAACTACTACGTACTTCTGGGGGTATATAGGTCTCACCATGCTCCCTTCCCAACTTGTCCTTCCATTCAGACAGGAAGAAAATGCTACTCCTTAGCAAAAGTAGCATGGCATCAGACCATCTGAGAGATGCACAGAAACTTCCCTCCAGACATTTTCTGCAGATTAGCACCTTTCTCTCATGATCTGGCACTACACCATTTTGCCTTTACCTGACCCCTACAGTATAATGAGTAGCTGTTAGTAAAATTCTGCAGAATGCTGGGCGGGTCTACAGCCCCATATGATTTTATTATGAGTCCCTTTGAACCCTCTTTTAATACTGTGACTGATATAATACATGTTTTTAAATAGTCTTTTATGTGTACATAAGCTAGGTTTGCATTCTGGCCAGGACAGTTTCTCTTCCAAAAATCTATACCATCTCCACTGTATCTGTTTAAACTGTTCCTCATGGACAGTCATATATTCCAGAATTTACTTCTACTGCCTGCAGTGGGAGCTTATGTAATTTGTTTTATAAATGAAGGAAGAGGAAGAAAAATAAAATAGCTATAAAATAAGAAAAATTGATTACTGGCAACTTAATTTATCCCAAGACATTGATACAATATTATTTTAATAATACATATAATTAAAGACACTCCGTGCCCCAAGGAACTTACCATTTAAATATCTGAGGGTTTTTTTAAAAGATTACTTCCATAATATGTCTTAAAATAGCCATTCTGCAGGACAGTTTAGTTATATTATATTTATTCCTGAGAAAATGGTAACACTCATGTTATATGTAAATTCATGTGTTTGGATATCACTGATTCTTGGAAAAGAAACATTAGAAACTTGTAAATGTAACCCTTCTGCCAGGTGAAGGCAGCAGCCACTAGGGCTGGGTTCAATATCTAGGGGTTCCTTTCCATCGATAGAACACAGAACTGGCTCGAGTCCCCACCCAGTAACCTGGTAAATTTACACACCACCCCGGGCACCTCTGAGAGGCAATATTTCCACACTCACAAGCACAGACTCTGAGTGTAGAAAAGAAACTTTTAATAAAAGGAAGGAAGTAACTCAGCGTTAATTTGGGAAAATACCACAAACAGGGTTCATAAACATAAACCATGAGTAAAAGACCCACCCCCACATAGGCTGGGCAGTGTCCTTTTCCCCTCAGGTTCTTAAATATAGCAACCCAACAGTCCCTTTCACGTGCCCAACCCTTCTCTGCACCCCACTCACAGTTGCTGTCCTTGGTCAATGCAGACCTAGAGTTCAGAAGTGCATCTGCAGAGTCCTCACACACACCCCGGTGGGGTAAAGAGTCACCTTACTCACTCCGCTGCTCTGGCACTCACTCACTGCCTGCTGGCTGCCTGCTCACGGAACCTCTCTATCAGCCACCCTGCTGGCTGCTCATCGCTCCTCTCTGCTGCCGCCCTGCTGGCCACTCATTGCGCCTCTCCACCTCACCAGCCACTCATTCACCTTCTGCTGCCACCTGCCTCTCTGCTGTGACCTCTGCATATCAGTCTCTTAATGATATTAGCTCTGTGCAGGCTGGGAAGAAACACAGTCCTGCCACAAGTGATTTCAGTTTTCAGTGGTTTTCAGCTCAGGACAGAAATAGAGTCCTGCCACAAGTGATTTCAGCTTTCAGTGATTTTCAGCTCTGGACAGAAATACAGTCCTGCCACAAGTGATTTCAGCTCTCATTGATTTCTAGCTCTGGGCAGGCAGGGCAGAAACACAACAGGTTTCAGTGCTGATTGAGCAATTAAAAAAACAAAGAGGCTCCTAATGAAGCTTATTTAGCATGATTCTTTGAACAGTGTGGAGGTTAAACCAGTCTATGAAAGACCTTTACTGAGGGTGCGCAGCCTCCTGGTGAGGATATCTGTCCCCCCACCTCTTACTTTCACAGGGGTCTGACATTTGAGCCCTGGCGTAATGAGGTTCTTTCAACTGAAGGTGGCCCCCCTCATTTGGGACAGGTTAAGCCCAATCCTGATTTCCTGTATTCCTACAATAATTACAACATTGGTAACCATATTTCACTATCCTTGCATTCAGTGCTATGGGTATTTGTACCCAACACCAGCCAAAGTTGATCCCTTTGACACTGCTGTATCTGCTGAATATGTAAGCAGAGCAGGAGCAAACTCTATTTACATAAACACACCCAAAGTCTCTCCTCCTCCCAGCTAGCTGTCAGGGGAGCGTTCATTCACACCCTGCTTCCATAAAGAAAATGCAGAACTTATACATGTATAAATTTAGGATCCCAGCCTTATGTGCGAATAATGCCTGTGAAAGTCAATTATGTGTGCAGACAACCATGGTAGGATCAGTCCCATGCTAGGTATACATTAAAGTGTACTCCTCCAGCAATGTCTTTGAAGGATGAACTCAGCAAGATTTCTTCACCACTTTGAGTTTGTACCATCACCCACTGTGTCATACACAGACAACCATTAAAAGTCAACATTAACCCACAAATAGCACACAGTGGTATCTCAGATACATCAGTTATCCCTTATAGTATGCATACTTTTGGTTAACTCATGGTCATTAGATAAGGGTTGCACTGTAATACTTTACCTACTTCTCAGAGATGGTGTGTGTGTCTTAATATTTAGACTTTACTTTGAGATTTCCGGCTGAAAGGAGTTATGTTTTATATGTGAAAAGTATTATTAAACACTACTGTACACCATGTAATCCAGAGAAACATGGGATGCCGAAAATGTGTTCCCAAAGGACAGCCACTCAGCTTCAGAAATATGTACCAAGTGCTTTTGATCCAACATTTCCTGACAGCTTCACATAGGTTTTGTTGGTGGAAATTAGGAGAGTCACAAGTATTTATTTTGCGGAAAAAGGATGTTTCTTCATCTAATTCAGGGGTCGGCAACCTTTCAGAAGTGGTGTGCCGAGTCTTAATTTATTCACTCTAATTTAAGGTTTCGCGTGCCGGTAATAGATTTTAACATTTTTAGAAGGTCTCTTTCTATAAGTCTATAATATATAACTAAACTACTGTTGTATGTAAAGTAAATAAGGTTTTCAAAATGTTTAAGAAGCTTCATTTAAAATTAAATTAAAATGCAGAGCCCCCCGGACCGGTGGCCAGGACCCGGGCAGTGTGAGTGCCACTGAAAATCAGCTTCTGTGCCGCCTTCGGCACACGTGCCATAGGTTGCCTACCCCGATCTAATTTTTATTCACTAGGAATTAAAGAACAGTAAGCCACATTCACTAAAGACAGCAGTTGATCCACCAACCAGAAAAACGAAAAATGGTCTGCAAGATGGAAAAAGTTTTAAAGTCTGGAAGGGATATAAAATCATAATAATGAAAAATAAAGTGTTTCAGCTGTGAGATATTGACTTGGTGCCAGCTCTGATGGACTCAATAAGGCTCCACAGGGAGAAAAATCAGAGTTTTTGAATCAGGGGTTAAAAATGAAATAGAATTTTCATGTACTACATTCTTTTTAGGTACTGCCAGGTTTTTGAAGTGAGGGTCAATAAAAGGATTTTGGAAAATCTACTCTGGTACTGT
This sequence comes from Mauremys mutica, assembly GCF_020497125.1. NCBI lineage: Eukaryota > Metazoa > Chordata > Testudines > Geoemydidae > Mauremys > Mauremys mutica. Next base: position 76,853,135 of record NC_059074.1, read on the forward strand.
TTTATTTTGAATAAAGGGGAAATTCTGCATATAATATATACTTCAGTAGGATCAAGTGTAGCATATTTCTTTGTACCAATATTACAAGTTCATTAAAGTTGCAAAGTCAAGCACTGAAATGTTAGGAAATGCCAGAATTAAGGTTGCCTGTGCAACCTTAATTCAGCCCCCTTATATAGCTGCATTATAATAGTCTTTAATTATATGATTTCATACTATTATTTCCATAAAATTCCTCCCATTGAGTGTACAGCCGCTATGCCATATCAACTGCACACAAGCAAAACTCTGCTCAAAATACAGATTTATTCATTAACTTTTGTGCTTTTCTATGGTGCTCATCACACTAGTTACGAGTGCTTCCCAAACGTAATTTATCTTTACAAATCCCTGGGAAGTGTGGGAGGGGGCAGTATTATTGCCATTTTACAGATGAGGAACTGAGATACAGAAAGAATATGGCCAAAATTGTCCAAAGTGTTTACTAGTTTTGGGTGCTGAATTTGAGATGCCTATGTCCTGATTTTTCAGAGTACTTAGTATTTTTATAGGATTTTATATGTTCAAAGCACAGCTCCAATTGACTTCAGTTGCAGTTTTGAGTGCTCTGCACTTTGGCAAGGCAAGCTTACAGTGTCTCAGGTTCAGCAGAAAATGAGGAACACACAATTGGTGACCACCTGGAGAAACATTGGTTTAATTTACTTGACTACAGGAATTCTGTAGCAGAGACAGGAATAGAATCCAGTCCTTCAAGGTGGCATTCAATTATCATAACCTCCAGACCATCTTTTCTCTTCTAGAAGCAGCAAAGAATCCTGTGGCACCTTATAGACTAACAGACGTTTATGTAGTATGTAGATAGTAGTGGATTTTTTACCTTTAGTCCATTAGGTATGATGTCCATCCGTTTGCATTTGGAAAGGAAGATGATATCTGTCTGTATTTGTGCAAGTTTCTTCATGAGGTTGATGGATTTCCACTCCATACGGCTAAATGCAGTGCCTTGCATGGTGTCAAGTATCAGAGGGGCAGCTGTGTTAGTCTGGTTCTGTAGAAGCAGCAACGTCTGTTAGTCTATAAGGTGCCACAGGATTCTTTGCTGCTTCTACAGAACCAGACTAACACGGCTACCCCTCTGATACTTTTCTCTTCTAGCAACACATAAGGCAGGCGATATAACAGACAACAGCATCATTCACTCCACAGTCTTGATTCATTGCCTGTGTACCGTCCATCCACTCCACTGAATGAGGTGAGGGTCCTCTGGAAAAAGTAGCACGTGATCATGTAATTAAAGACTATATCATAATGTGCATGCAACAAGGTGGCTGAATTAATGCTTATGGCATTTTCTAATTTTTGAACGGTTAACTTTGCAACCTGTTGTTCCTTTCATGTATTTTTTGTGCATAATTTCTTCTGTTTCTTAAAAAGCAAACTAAAAAAAACTAAACAGAAATTGCATTCTGTGGAACAATATTGACATCCAGCTAGGTCATCAGTAGGGCTGGAACATTTAGATGTGCCACACAGACCTCTGCCACTTGAGCTAATGAAGTAACTAATAGCACTAGTAGATTGTCATCCTCTCTATGGACCAGCACTAGAGGGAGGTGACACACACACTTGGTCAGTGGGTTTCACGACTATTTGCTATGCAGGAGAGGAATACTGGGACTCAGGAATCCTGGATTCTGTTCCAGGTTCTGGAGGGGAATGTTTTTCTGTCTCTGGCTCCCTAGCCTGCCCCCTTCTGTCACTGGCTCTTAGCATGCCCCTTCCATTTAACTCTTTTTATCCCTGTTCCCCATGCTCCTATTTCACCTCTGCTCTGTCACCTCCAACGTACAACCCCCAGTCTTCTTCATCCCTCTTTTATACCCTCTGCATTCCACTGCTATCCCTTTTCCTCCACACTGCCTAGGTCCCAGCAAGGGGACAATTGAGAGAACAGGAGGGACAATCTCCCTGCTTTCAGTTTCAGTGCCCAGCCCCACAACAGTGGAGGAGGAGTGAAGCAATTGCACAGAAAGTCCTGCTCAGTCCCAGCAGCCTGAGCTGGAGCATGCCCAGTGCAGACAGAATAGCAGGAGCTTTTACTGTCAGCCTCTACCACCACCTACTAAGCATGTGTGAAAGGGGATTTTTCGGAGGCTTTTTTGCTTAGTCAAACTTGCAAATATTTTCACCAGGATAGCAAAAAGCAAATCCTTGACATCAGGGCAACACCCCTGCCAACTTCCAAGTCTCTTCTCCAAAATGTAGGGCCACTAGGGCTTCAACAAAACAGTTGTAAGAATTATTTCTAACATGGACTAAACAATATATTTTTCCTTAATCTCATTCTCTAAAACGGCTGAACTATTTTTGCTGGACTTTCCAAAAAGATTCAGTGTGAGGCAGATGCCCTCCTGGAAAATGAAAACAGAGTCTTATAATGCAGAGTCCAGAAACCTTAGATGTAGGCATTGCTACCCAACATCACTGCCACAGCAATGCCTACAGTATAGGATCAGGCTTTATAGTCTAGACGTGTCCTGAAAGCCCTGCCTCTCCCAGAGCCTTTCCGCTACCTGTTGTGGCTAGGAGGAGCCTGCCTTTAGCTATGTTTGAGTTCCTGCTGCTGCAGAAGCCAAAGAGCTGAAATCTCCTAATTTGAAGTGCTGAGAAGACACTCTTGGCTGTCTCTCTATGGCTGGGGTGCTCTCACTGGAATCTCTCCACGCAGAGAGACCCAGCTAGGAGCATTCTAGTCAGACAGACAAAGTCCGTGGAGCAAAGTCCTCCAACACACTCATGCCCATAAACTTTGACCTATGGCTAGAGCAATACCAGGCAGCATCTAGAGCAACCCCCAGCCCAAGGGTAACAGGCAGGAGCACCCATTTCTGGGTTAGCAGCTCAGCCAGATGATGGCAAAAAGCAGCCAGATACCCCTCTCATCCCAAAGCATGCAGCAGGGAGTTCCAGAGGCTAAACACCCAGCCACAACCCTGCACCTGGGAATAGCTTCAAGGAGCCACCAGAATTACCTGGACAGCGGCCTAGGAAAATGCCACTAGTAGCATACAAATTCCTGTGTTCCTAACACTTGCAGCAGCCTTATCAGTCTTACATTCTAGTAATCAGGATATTTGCTGTCATTTACATACATAAGGTGATGCATGTTCATCAAATATGCAAATTAGAACATTAAGTCATTTGCATAAGAATCCAAATTTCTGAACCTCCAGTCTTAGTAGGCATGCTATACATAGGGCCCTACCAAAGTCATGGCCATGAAAAACTTGTCACAGACCATGAAATCTGGTCTCCCACCATGAAATCTGGTGTGTGTGCTTTTACCCTATACTATACAGATTTCACAGGAGAGACCAGCGTTTCTCAAACTGTGGGTCCTGACCCAAAAGGGAGTTTTGCGAGGTCATTTTAAGAGGATTGTGGTATTGCCACCCTTACTTCTGTGCTGCCTTCAGAGCTGGGCAGCTGGAGAGAGGCAGCTGTTGGCTGGGCACCCAGCCCTGAAGGCAGGGCCAGCTCCAGACACCAGCGCAGCAAGCAGGTGCTTGGGGTGGCCAAGGAGAGGGGTGGCATGTCCAGCTCTTCGGCAGCAATTCGGCAGCGGGTCCCTCTCTTGAAGAACGACACGGCGGCATTAGAGCTGCCGCCAAAGTGCTGCCAATCACGGCTTTTTTTTCCCCCCGCTTGGGGTGGCAAAAATGCTGGATCTGGCCCTGCCTGAAGGTGATGCCCTGCTAGCAGCAGTGCAAAAGGGTGGCAATACCAAACCATGCCACGCTTACTTCTGTGCTGCTGCCTTCATAGCTGGGTGTCCGGAGAGTGGCAGCTTCTGACTGAGGGCCCAGCTCTGCAGGCAGCAGCACAGAAGTAAGGGAGGCAATACCATACCATGCCATCCTTACTTCTGCACTGATGCTGGCAACAGCTCTGCCTTCAGAGCTGAGCTCCTGGCCAGCAGCCGCCACTCTCCAGCTACCCAGCTCTGAAGGCAGCGCCACCAGCAGCAGTGCAGAAGTAAGGGTAGCAGTACCACACACATCCCCAAAATAACTTTGCAAACCCCCCTCCAGCCCCCCCCGCTCTGCCCCCCCCCCCCGCACAACTCCTTTTTGGGTCAGGATGCCTACAATTACAATACCGTGGATATTCAGATTTAACTAACTGAAATCATGAAATTTACAATTTTTAAAATCCTATAACCGTGAAATTGACCAAAATAGACCGTGAATTTGGTAGGACCCTAGCTATACACTTTCTATGCAAGGAAACCATACAGTGTCAACAGAGACATCAGGATATGGACTGAGGGCAGACTATGCCTCTCTAGATTGTCTAAGCTGCTGTGAGCTTCAACTGCTTTTATAGCTATAAGGCACTAGGACTCCTCTCCACCAATTTTACATTCTGGGTCAGAATCTCAGCTGGTATAAATTGGAGTAGGTCCATTGATGTCTATGGAGATACATCAATTTACAGGTGCTGAGAATCCCAGAATGTTAAAGTAGTGGAAAGGAGTCCTGCACCTAATACATTTTAAAAAAGATTTGTCTAGGTCCTGAATAGCAGCATTGGATGGATATGGGGCAGGGCAGCATTTGTGAGGTACAATGTTTTGGAGGAAGTTACTCCATCTGGAAAGAAACCTCTACAATGTGAATTTCAATTAACTGAAAGGTAAGTGTATATGTTGAAGAGTGGCAATAAAGGGACAGAGTTGCTACCATCTTAGCAGATCATGAAGTGTGCCACAGATATTGAACGGTATTTTTCATTTTCCATTTTTAACCTTCTAACCATGCAAACGGAACCAGTTAATTTGCATTAGAATTCAGCTTTGCACTCTGTGAAATATATTTCCAATGAGTAAAAGTGGTGACATGGGGATACAAATTAGGGGATAGAATCAGATGTAACATAGTCACCTGGTCTTTATCCAGTGAACATCAGTTTATTCACTTGTCCAAGATCTACTCTGATTTTTGCAAAGTTGTAAATGATGCCAGAATTTGTTACAGGCCGGATTTGGCTCATGCAAGTTTTCACTCAGAGTGTTTGTAACAAATCATTCTAGCTATGTAAGGGACAAACTGCGTGACCAAGTATTGACTCCTATGGAAACACAGCCCTGCATTAGCCTGTGCAGATTGAATATCCAGACACTGAGATACCTAGCTGTACAGATAGCATGAGGACAGGCACCAGAGACCACGTCAGTAGCTGAATCTACTAAAGCAGAAACATGAAAGTGCAGAGACTTGCAGAAGTTACTGCAGCCGTTATTACTTTGCATGCTAATTAGCAATGCAGTTCTTACTGATTTGCTGAGAGAGATGCTTGCATACAGCAGCTTTCTGCCAGCTTCACCCTCTTGCAGTTCAGCCCCACCTTTAAAATCTTCTCTTGGGGGCATGATCACATTTAGGCACAGCTCCCTGCCCCCAACAGGCCATTTTAGTGGGGTGCAGGGGCGGCTCCAGGCCCCAGCACGCCAAGCGCGTGCTTGGGGCGGCATGCCACGGGGAGCGCTCTGCCGGTCGCCGGGAGGGCGGCAGACAGGGTGCCTTTGGTGGCATGCCTGCAGAGGGTCCGCTGGTCCCGCAGCTCCAGTGGACCTCACGCAGGTGTGCCTGCGGAGGGTCTGCTGGTCCCGCGGCTTCGGAGGTCCACCAGAGCCGCGGGACCGGCGACCGGCAGAGCACCCCCCGCAGCATGCCGCCGTGCTAGGGGCAGCAAAATGTCTAGAGCCGCCACTGGTGGGGTGTATTCTTATTTATTCTGTTCTGTGCCAAAAATTAGAGGGAATGATGTATGCTCCTTCATGCTTCCCCCCTTGACAATATGTATCAACAAGAAGCACATGCCAATGACATACAAGAACACCAAACCAAGACCCAAACCATAAACCTACTCAACTTTTATATTATCTGGTGGCTGTTATCTTCTTCCTAGGATTAGAAAAGTTACCATGTTTTTTGCAACTGTCTATTACCATTTCCCCCTCTGCTTTGGGGGATTGGCTCCAAATATCAAATTTAATCTGTTGTTATTCTCTAGTTACTATTGAAAAACATGATCTTCCTCAGGAAGTTTTTTTGGTATGTTTGCCATCTGTCATTAAAAAGAATAATATTATGATGTTATCAATGCTATTTTGCATAAATCCTTTGACCTCAATGAGTCTGATTCTCATTTACACTTTAAGAACTTATTATGCTGCCAAAGCAGTATGAAGTGGCCTTAATATAAATAAGAATCAGGTCCAGTAAATTCATCAATCCCATTTAACACTTCCTGTTTTGCTGTGGTGTGTCGCACTGGAAAATCTAGGTTAGTCTATCATTGTAAGAAAGAGATAATTTTTTCTGGGATCTTCTTATGTTTTGCTGATAAATCATCAATTGGCAAAATTATTGAATCAAATACAATAATTTGTACAATACATATTGTACAATAATGTTTAATATTATACTTTTTGTACTCAAATCGTCTCACTGTTCTTTCTGAAGTAATTACAACAAAAAAGTTGTATTAATATGGAGTTGACTGCTAATGTCTGTTCCTAACCAAAACAAACACTACCAATACAAGAAGAATTTTGCATTAAGCTTCATTCATAAACTAGAAATCACTCTCGTTTTCATGAATAATGTCTCAAGCAATACAATCCTAGAAATAGGAATAAGTAGTCAACATTCAGAATCCAGAAATTTCACACTGAAACTTGAATATTTGGAGGTGTAACTCAAAGAGGGAAAGTTGGCATGGAATTCATAACGTCTCTTGGAGAACCACAAGAAATGGACAGCATTTTTTATCTGATGTCTCAGCTAAAGAGCAAAAATAGAAGCTTCAACAGTATTCATTGAACATCCTTCTTTTGCAAAACAAATATGTATGACATCCTTTGGTTTATGGTACCATTCCCACAACAGATGCAATGTAATACTAACCAATAGACATTAATATCCTGTTTAATAATTATGCCGTGTTACTGAAGACATTAAAGAAAAAAGTTGAACTGGTGCAGTGCAAATGATTAAACAGCATGTTAAGCACTTGCATTTTAAGGGCTTTTCTCATCATTCACTGAGGAAACTGGGATAAATATCATTCATCTGCAACAGTCAGATTGGTTGGCAAAGAGTGAGGCAAATATTTGAGTACTGTGTACATTGAGGAGTCAGTGATGGGATTGTTCCACACCATGCTGTGAGTTTGTGCAATCCATCAGCATGAAGAGTAGGTCTGGCCAAATATTATTAATCTGTGAGCACATTTTTGGAAAATGTTTTTATTCATCAAATAAATGAGCTAAATAATTTGTCTAGTATTCAACCTGATCCAGCCAAACAGTTTCCCCTTTAACATCACTGAATAAAGGAGCAGTCCTGAAGCAACTGAGCATTCGGAATACATTCAGTGCGTGTAGTACTTCATTCAAGCAAAGAGGCCATAATAAAACAGACAAGCCACCTTTATATTTATTTACAGATGTATTTGGTGCCCATCATCATAGGGATGGGTTCCGTATAAATCAATTGTTCAGTTTGAATCAAGTGAGTAATGTACCCTATGAGTTCCTCCAATATTTGTCAAGTATCAGAGGGATAGCCGTGTTAGTCTGGATCTGTAAAAAGCAACAAAGAGTCCTGTGGCACCTTATAGACAAAACAGATGTATTGGAGCATAAGCTTTTGTGGGTGAATACCCAATATTTGTGTGCCTCTGAATTTTGGGGTGGGTACTGTCATTCCATGACACTATTGGAAGGGGTACCCTACTAACAGATGTTATCACATAAGTCATCCTTATCTCTTTAGCAGTCAATGGAAGGAGCTATTTTCATTACTCAGGTTTAATGAGTTTGTAGGGAACCATACTTTAATAAACTTGTCTGTTATTGATTTCTAGATTTTTCCATTTAAAATTGCTTATATGGCCAGAAAAGTGACTGTGCAAAAATATCTTTATACTTAACAGATAAATGCCCTGTTCTGAAACCAATTTGCTTACTTTTTGATAAAACACTCAAGTTATGTCTGCAATGCCAATAAAGCCAAAAGAAAGGGAGCTGGATT